>NC_064628.1:165743097-166396347 GCF_023864275.1 Schistocerca cancellata | reverse complement strand
GTCGGGCACACAGTTTTAATCTGCCAGGAAGTTTCATATCAGCGCACACTCCGCTGCAGAGTGAAAATCTCATTCTGGGTCCTTAGGTTAGTTAGGTTTGACCACAGATGTTAAGTCCCATAGTGCTCAGAGCCATTTGAACCATTTTTTGAACAAATAAACGTCCTCGCGTTATCATACCGTCACACAGTCGTGACACGTACACGAAACTAGCATACGGTGACAGTCAGTACCATTAGAACACGGAAAAACGGCTGCGTAGGTACAAAGACATTCACAATCTCAGTGCGCATAATTGGCGCACTACGTAATGCTACCACTGTACCGTTCCCCAACACGCAACATTTACTGTAGTAGAGTAAGCAGTTTTCTGCTCGCTTTCTGTTCTTAGCGAACTAGTCTATAGCATTTATTATTGAACGATTTGGCACAGTCGAAGAGAAAATTTTCTGCTTTTCGTGAGAATCGTATTTCTATAAGGGTGATTAAAAAGTTTCGTTTCGAGGGTGTTGCTGCAGCGTATATGCAACTTAGCGCGACTCCGGTGCGTATATACAAGCATCGATGTGTATGCAAGGGATCTGTGTGGCATTCTTGTTGGCATTCTTGTGTTCCCGAAGTGCGTGCGGTGAATGCAGAAACGTGAACTATGGCGAAGTTATTATCAAAGGCTTCCAAACACGGCCAGCGTACTGTTGTTCCTTCCTTGGCTGCCGAAGGACAAACGTCGATAGACATCAATCGGAGAATGAAGAATGTGTATGGGGCATCTTATCTGTCGAAAACCGGCTTTATGGAATGGTGCGCCAAGGGGTGCAGCCGCTTCATGATGAAGCACGTCCCCATATCGCACTGAATTGAGGCCATTTCAGCTGGGAGATATTCGGGCACACGCCCGGAAACTTTTTTTCGACTCTTATAAAATCTTTTCAGTTGTCTACATCTAAGTTTTCCGTAGTTTCACCAAATATCTTCAAGTATATATTAGAGTCGTTCGTTAAACAGGACTATGACAAGTTTCCATTTTTTTCTTTATCCTTGCGCTACTGAGCTGGTGTTTCAATCTAATGCCACACAATCTTTTTCAATTAATAAAAATACAGAGATTTTAATCTGATTATTAAACATCGTGGATTTTTCCTTAATAAATACATCAGTTATTGTTACTTATATACTTGATTTAGCTGATACATCTACGAGGTAATTCTTGCAAAATATTCACTGCTTTCTAACTGACTTTCAGTCACTTTCCTACCCTTTTGTATAAGATGTTTCAATGAGATTACATATAGTCTATTTTAATTCGTGTACATGGTGTTATAAGTCGTTTTGTCGCTTAGTGAGTGAAGTAGAGGCACTTTTCTCGCTACAGTATATCCAATGATCTGATATTTTAGAAAATAGATAAGAAATGCTAAAAACTACATATAATGCTTACTTCCTTTAACGAAAAGGTGTTTATACTTCAGAATATACTAAAAACTCTGTTGCTGAGTATGCCAAACCGGCCAGCCGAAAAATTGTGGATTAATAAAAAACAGAAAAACGCTGAGATGGTGGCTTTAATGCTTCAGGGCTCTACAGTCTTCCTCCCCATCTGAGTACACTGTACAGCGCCTTCTTACAACCATTAGAAACTGTCAGATAATCTTTCTTTGAGACGTTGATCAACTCGTGCGTCACATTCGCACCTTCTTCGATCTTGGCGAACCATCATAGACACATTCTACACTTTATTCTGTTGTAGATTGCTGTTGATAAAACCAAACCTGCGATGATTTTTCGCAGAAAAGAAATATCAGTACTTTTTATTGCAGTTCGCAGCAGGCGTCCACTCATCGTTGTGTTTGTTTGTAACTCAAGGTATGCGGGACAAACTGTACACACGCTTTTCTCCAAAACATTCTGGAGAATATCTTGACCACTGGTTTCAGGGATGAACACTTCGTTGAACCATTGTGGTTTGTGGCACAACAACGATGACATTGCGGCCGCACGTCCAATCTGAAACATGCCCGCTCAGAAGTGGCTGCTCGAATGCACATCTGTTGTTTACTGTTTTGTTAGTTCAAACTACCACCGTACTCAGTGCGTTGACACCATGAATAAAATCAGTCTTGAAACTTCTCTGCGGAAGGTGTAGTCTGTCTTCCATTTAATAATGCTGACTATGTCATATACCAATTTCTTTGAAAGTCGAGGGTCAAATTTTTGGGACGCTGTTGTAAACACACCTGTATGTCCAGATATTTCATTCTTCACTGTGCGAAGTGTCTGAGTGATAAATAAGTCAATAAGTCAGAGATCGTAGAGAAGCTTATTCCCTATGTTTTATGTGAATGTGTTCATTCATATCGCTGACATATCGCCGAAACGATACCAAGAGTAATTTTTATTGTCTTGTTTTTATTCAGAGTTGTTAGTAATTTTAGTCGCCTTGGTATTAAAAACTTACAGTGAAATAGTCGAGCAGTTTGATGTCTTGTTGTTGCAGGTTACTTGTAGTTTGCCTTCGATTGCTGGGTAGGAAGTGAACAAGGTCTGTGTGTGTTGTGTGCCGACAGAAGGGGTGTTAGCCCCTATAAGATAAGGCGATAGGTTAGCTACCGTCGACGGGCTTCGGACTGGTACCCCGAGATACAGCGACGTTTGGCCACCAGAGGAGAAAATGGTGGTATCCCTGATGCCTCTAAAACGTGCCAGAAACCATGAGGTCGCTGCGTCTTCCGAAGCGTTTTGTAAGGCGGCTACGTGGGCTTCCGGCCATGGTGTTTCAAATACTTTGTAAGTGCCGCAGGTACCGTGACACCTCCGCATAAACTCTTTTGCAACTTCTGTTTTCCAGCCAGAGGCTCCCCTCCTGCCAACTTTCGCCAGTCGCTCACCAGCAGCGGATGTTTTGTCTTCTTCAGTCGCACAGTGTGTGTCGGCGTAACAACAAGCGCCGGCACGTCGGCCTGGAACGTTACAGCAGAGAGGGCTGTGAGACGACGTACGCTGACTAGGACGACACGACGACAGGAGTGGCCCCTATACGAAGAGAATAGAAGCGCCGCGCCGCCTTGCCGCGGCCGCACTAGAAGACGAGCCGTCATACAAACCAATTAGCCGTGATTTATGAACTTTTGTGTTTTGCTTGCATTGAAATTGTATATATCAAAGGACACTGATTATTTGCGTGTTGCCACTTGCTTGGGACCCGCATTGTCAGAACACAAAATTAAGTACTGTCAATTTAACTTACTGTAGTAAAGTCCATCAACAAGATTTACTTGAATTGCTGTCTAGCTATCCGAGAAAACAGCTTCCTAGGCACCCTACATTAGACGAGTGGGCACGATACGACACAGTGCCTCGTCGGCAGCCTTCGTTTCCGTACAGTTTCCTAGGCCTTAAGCCGTCGGCACACGGACCGTGCTGTCGAACGTTAACGTTGAGCGTGCCGAGTTCAACGAGCTGCTGAACGCTCAGGAACGATGCGACTTGTGCATACGGTACGTGGGCCCCAACGTGGTATAGGCGATCGCAACGCACTCCAGCGGCAGTTGTGGGACGTTTCTAGATCGTAAATCACACTGCTCAACAGGCGCGCGTAAAATTCCCACGTTAGCTCTAATAAAACGCACATTTCCCCCATTATTCATATCCTACTCACGTTGTTGTGTATGTAACATACACAACTAAAAACTTCAATATTGATGTACATGTTTTAAGACAAAAAGGAAAGTACCATGTGCAATCAATAAAGAAACATGGTCATAAAAGTTCCATTACGAAAAGTGCGACACAAATTTGCAATAGTTCTTCACACGAGATAAACTCTATTTTATCTTTCCCGCATTTAGTAAAACCTTAAGGTCATTCGTAGTTGATCACTGTTCCTACCCACTAGCAGAATCTTTACAACATGTGAATTACGAAACTTAAAAGGAACAAAATATCTTTATACAAGTAGCGCAAGCTGTCATGTAGATTAAGCCAATCGAAGAAACTCACTCCCTAAAAAAAAAAAAAAAAAAAAAAAAAAAAAACTTATATTTACATAACATCAAATATTGTAGTATATACTTACATTAAACTAATAATAAAGCATCAGAACCTATTATATACGCGAATGTTAAAAAGCGACAACAACTATTACTGATAATTCTAAGATGTTGCCACTTGTTAAATGCTTTAATCGTAGCTATATTATTAACTGAAATTTTATTATAACAAATTGTACCAAGAACAATGTGTTTTTGGTGGATCCTCAGTGTGTCGCTACCTTCAAATGACATACTCTTATAATACGCAAGTTACAATAATTCTTTTGTCACGAATATGATGTCTCTCATTATTTTATTGCAACAAATCACGCACACATTTAACAACGGGTTTTCGAGTGATTCCCAATTTGATGGTGCTCAGAAACGACATATATACGCATAGGCTTGAACTGAATGCCAATAACGCATATCGCGCCTCACAGCTCAATGCTGAAGAGAGATGCCGTGCATGTGACGTAGGTGGCGTTGTGCCATCTGATTGGTCAACGCTCTGATGCACGCTCAGAATATCTGACATGCTAGATATTGCTCTGCACGTTCGGAAAGACTCCCCAACGTGCTATCCACGCTATGACGTCAGAAACTCGGCACGGTCAACGCTCAACGTTCGGATGCACGGTCCGTGAGCCGACGGCTTTAGGTACTTGAGTTCTATACGCTGCTAGTAATGGAAATGTCACTGTCCGTGCCTGATAGGCGTCGCAACTCGTATTGTTTTCGTGGCAGTAGTGTAAGCCACTGCGCCGATCGGTCTAATGCTGTTCCTGCTGGGCCCATGTGGCAAAGCTAGAACGTTTTATTTCACTTTTGACATGAACATAGCTGTTCTAAATTCTGAACATTGCTTTTTAGCAATGCAGATTTACATAATTAACCTTTGTACCTTATGAAAATTGCCATCGTGGTTGTGTGTTTCTTGCCCTATCTAATTTTCTATGTTTTATTTTATAGGATTTATCATAATTTAATTCTGATGGAGACGTCCCTAATAGGTGTCGTAACCTAGGTCAGTTTACCTACCAGTTATGTGCAATCGGTTGACTGTAATCCTATGTTGAAACTAGTATGCGGTTGCTGAGTAACATCCATGTCTAATACTGCTATATTTAAATATTTTCACTCAACGTCTTTCATGAAAAACTGTCGCAAATCTAACTTTTCCCTCTCTGTGTCGAAATTTTCTAACACTGAACACTGGCGATACCAGCCACCTACTTCTCTCGCACTTCTGCGCTAGTAGGATTCAATAATAGACACTTGTGGATAAAGTGTTATAAATATATGCAACGTTCAATATTCAGTCTATTTATCACGTACAGCAAGTAAATCATACACAACAGAGAACCATTTTAATTCTAAAGCTACGAGCTGTAGCAAAAACCGTAGACCATGGGCGGTCTGTGTAATACGAAAACAACTGTGTCGTCACGCGCCTCTGATGCCTGTAACAGGGGTGGGAAGATCTGTCTAGAGCATGACATTTTCAGATACAAACAGCCGTGAAGATCTTTGTGTCGGAATTCTTTCTTTTATGATGATGGCGATGCCCGTAGGTATTTAGGGGAGACCAAACAGTTAAGGTCATCGGCATCCAATGCAACCTTTCCCTCCCCTCCCCACCCTCCACCTCCCAGGACAAGACAGGACAGAAGCAGCGTACCCATCTGTCTGCATATATAGTAATATATAGTAAATTCTGCGCTAATGTGTGTGGAAGTGTTCTAAGAGTCCGTTTTGTGTCTCTAAGGCGCAACACCCCGATATACACCTAGTGTGATGTGAGAAACCGCTCCAGGCTCCCCGCCACACCGTCGCTAAACCGCCACGCAGATTCGATCCGGGATCAGCGTACCACCACGTCCCAGAAGCGGTAGCATTAACACACGCGACCACCCTGACGGGTTTCCGAATGAACCTGCTGCTTTGAATATTGAGTGCAGAGAACTGAAATACTAATAACGGTAGAGGAAGACAGAATGTATGGCTTCTTAACACTGGACGTACATATTCATACTGCATACCTCGTAGCATTCAACACTGCGCCACTACCACTTGTAGCTACTAACTCCTCGAGTGATAGAGAACTCCACTTTGGAACTGCTGCAGCTTGCAGTGTAGGCAATTAGTGCAGATTGTCGAGCAGTCACGTTTACTGTCGCGTTAGCGACTGGTTCTGATTAGCCGCTGTGGCAGTCAGATACTGTCTGATACCTCTGCGATACATTTAATTAATAAACGCGTGTGTGGTATTGGGACAAACATTTTCGGGATCCAAGAAATACTGCTCCCAACTGCTTTCGCAGATCCATGGCTTTTAAGATCCGTGAGTAGTGAGAGCTGGGTTTCGCACGACCGAAGTTTTCGGAATCCCTGCTGGTTGGTTGGATAATATCGTTGTATTCCACATACTGCATCACATTTGAGCTAATAGGGGAGACTGGGGCACGTTTACGAACGGAGCAGTTTACGCAAAGCACGTTCTCGGGATTCATTCTTGCTAGAACGCTATCAGCAGTGGACGGTTAGTACTGCCATCTATTGAGGACTCTCACAGATTTCACGGCACCAGTTGAGTGAACGTCTGAGTGAGAAGAACATCCAGTATCTATGCTTTTATGCAAAGTGAGTAAATTATGTTTCTCAAACGTCGAAAAAAATGGTTCAAATGGCTCTGAGCACTATGGGACTTAACTTCTGAGGTCATCAGTCCCCTAGAACTTAGAACTACTTAAACCTATCTAACCTAAGGACATCACACACATCCATGCCCGAGGCAGGATTCTAACCTGGGACCGTAGCGGTCGCTCGGCTCCAGACTGTAGCGCCTAGAACCGCACGGTCACTCCGGCCGGCAAACGTCGAAACTACTAGCGAGAATACCGTTTAGAGTTTAGAATAGATTATAAATGTAATATGGTTACAGGAGATTCTTCTACTTCACAATGTACATTCGTATAATTTCAGTGCCTGAAAGTTACTACTGTAGTTTCGAAATTAACTGAAACATGGCGATGGGGCACGTTTAAGCAGTTCTGCTGGGGCACGTTTACGCACTAGCCTACATTGCCGTCCCAGCTCGTGCCTCAGTCAAGAACATTTTAAGACAACAGCAAGGGGATAAAGCGTGATTTTGCTAGAAGAAATATTTAAATGTAATGAATCTGAAGCAAGGAGAATTAATTCTGTGAAAGCAATGACAGATAAGGACAAAACTTGCTAAAAGCAAGAACAAGGAAAAATGCACAGGGGCTTACTTCTGATACCATTATTATGCCTCAGTTTCTACCGAAAGACAGGTCTCTATATGGTAACTCTCCATGCTGTACTGACTTCTGCCATCCTCTTCACGTCCGCGTAATTTCTGCTTCTAGTTATGCCGTCTGTCGTCTCGTTCTTCCTCTCAATTTCTTATCACAAACTATCCTGCAGCAGTCTGACGAAGAGAATGAAAATTGCTTTTGTATATACTGCTTGAAACGATACAACAAGTCAAAAATAAATCAAGAATAGATCCATTGTCTTAGATGAAAAACGTGGATTCACAACGATTTTACAACAGAAAACACATTTTTTGTGTGTATAAATTTAAGCTCGGATAAGGAAGACAAATAGATGTTTCAGTAGCATTCAAACTTCAATCTAGTTCATTTTTCGCTAACAAATTGAAGTTCGCCAAACATTTGTTTACTACCAGTAAACTTTTTGTATTTTACCGCGTTAATTAGTGTAAGTAAGCCTGTAATTTTGTTTTCTGCATAGAAAACATATTTTGAAAATTTTAGTTCTGTGATCTGTTTACTGATTATTGCGTTCTATGATATGCGTAAGCGTGCCCCATTAGGTGCGTAAACTGACAATACTCAGGGGACGTTTAAGTACTCCACTCGAGCCCATTTAAAATTGCTTTGAACTCGTAAATGTAATGCTTAGTTGGAAGAATATATACCAAGCTACACTTAAATAACCATCTTGCACGACTAAACAGCATTTAACATCATAAATCTAGAAAAAAAATTTAAAAAATCGAAAAATAAATCCTTGAAAATGTGCCCCAGTGTAATATTTTATGTGGGTCACTGCAATTACCCTTGATGTAGACGTGTGTGGCCCATGTTTTCACCCAAACACAAGGCACAGTCTGATGTTATAGGGATCTACTGTATATAATGGCTTAACTGCGAAGTGAATCTGACAAGAGCTGTTATGGCCCTGGGGTATTGATCCGGTTTAGTAAAAGGTAAATGTCGTGTGCCTATGGTCTCGCGTCGCGTAGACCCTTCGCCGGGTACAAGTCTTTCGATTTGACGCCACTTCGGCGACTTTCACCTCGATAGGGATGAAATGATGATGTTTAGGTCAACAGAACACCCAGTCCCTGAGCAAAGGAAATCTCCGACGCAGCCGGGAATCGAACCCGGGCCCTTAGGATTGGCATTCTCTCGCGCTGACAACCTTTTTTTTTCGTTGATTATCGTTGTCTTTGGTCGTTGCGGACGTCACATGGCATCCGTTCAACTTCGTTTGTTGATCCTTCCACTCAGTTTTTTTATTACAGAGGACAACCAGCTCTCTGACCGAACACGCTGAGCTACCGTGCCGGCGAATACTCAGCTATCGGGAACGGACATCCGCTTTAGTTTTCAACTGTTTCTCAACGCTGCTGACATTGGTTAGTGCATCAGTCGCCTTTGCAGTTGCGCGAGAATAAAAACTGGACCAGTATCCCTGGATCCTCTTTTGCAAACGAGCATACGGAAATGAAGTTCAGCATTTCTGATTTGGCTTTGCTACACTCTGTTTGAGCTACCGTACCACGCGGTCAAAAACCCTGTCCAGTAACCCGATTCATTTTCTCGTGGTTTCCATAAAACTTGTAAGGAAAATGACGAAGTTGCTGGTTTGTAAAAATATGGTAATAGCTGAGTAAAAACCAGAATTATCAATTTGCCATAGCAGCAGTGCTAAAATTTTTGTCGTTTAAATTAACCTTTTTTGGAAAAGGAGTAAGTTTTATTCGTAAAATTTGAATGCGCTTGAAACATTGGGTTATTACACAAAATGGGAAAAGCGATCAGTGCTATGTTAATAACAAAGCCGACAGAAACGTGCAACAAACACATGGCGTGAAACTCGTCACAGCAATGCTGAGACAATGATGTCCCTGTTGCCGTGTGTAGCGGTTTAAGATATGCGTGTACGCGGAGTGTGCAATTTTGCCCCCACATGGTCTGCATGGTAGTTTTTCGCTGTCGTCACCGGACATCCGTTGTATTGCAGAAGGGCACCAAGCCCCGTCTGGAAATGTTTTCGCGAAGTGACGCTGCAGTGAAGTACAATGCTTCATTTGTTTTAAAAGATTAAAGATTAGTCTGCTATTTTCCGGAGATAATGGAAAAAAGAGGAAATTGTGGTAATAGTAATTAAAAACTTAACAACTCATTCACAGTACACAAAAAACAGAAAGTAGCTCGAAAAACAGAGTTCTTAAGACTCAGTTTACACTTTTAGCACTGATATTCGTAATGGCCAGATAGCAGTATGGTCCGCAATTACAACACGATTTTCGAGCAGAGTATAGAAAAATTAGGAACAATAGGATAATACAGGCAAATTTATTGTACATCGCGATAGGCTACAATCCGACCTATATCAAAGTCGAAAACGTGATGGTACGCATTTCTCCTCCTTACACGAGGCATCACAACAACGTTCCACCAGGCAACGCCGGTCAACAGCTGTTTGTGTATGATAAATCGGTTGGAAACTTTCCTCATGTCAGCACGTTGTAGGTGTCGCCACCGGCGCCAACCTTGTGTGAATGCTCTGAAAAGCTAATCATTTGCATATCACAGCACCTTCTTCCTGTCGGTTGCATTTTGCGTCTGTAGCACGTCATCTTCGTGGTGTAGCAATTTTAATGGCCAGTAGTGTAGTATTCATCCACACTACATTTCGACAAAAGCAGCGAACAGTGGAAGGACTAAATTTTCTTTTATGAACCTATTTAACTTAAGATTTTAATTTGAGTCTTGAAACTGGGAGAATCAAAATTTTTCAATCTTTGCTTGATTTCTACGTTTATTACAGGAAATAATAGAAATACAAAACCAAAAATCGGTTATTTCAGAAACGAATTTTAGCGGTTTTAATTGTCAGGTTAAAACTGAAGTGAAAAAAAACGTGTAAACGAAAACCGGTTCTTTCAGCGATAACCGCCATCCCAGCAAAAGACGCTCTGCGTCTGAACCGTGAGACGTTGACCTGCGTCATATTCACTGAGACAGCTATGCTGTTGACCTTGCCAACCCACTCGATGTATCGCCTTCGAGGTGTATATGTAAATAAGCTCCGAAGAACTGGTCGTGAGTCACACCTCAATTGCGGATGCTGCGGCGGGCGTACAAGCTCGGCGCCTGAGACAATAGGGCTGCACGGGACCGCACGGCGGCCAGCGGAACAACAGACACCGTGCCAGACGGTGACAAAAGCTCGCTTTTCACCGCCCCGATAATGACGTGCGGCGCGACAATAGCGGGCGATAATGGAGCTCAGCGAGAAACCTGCGGTGTGCCACCAGCCGCTAATGAGCCAAATAGCAACGGCACCAGCCGCAATACAGTAACGCGTAAGGCAAGTTTTCTTGCTCCCTCTTGACGCCGGAAAGACTGAAGTGATAAAGTCTCCACGAACAATGGAAACCTAGGTAATTTTAAACACAGCTAGACAAGTTAGCAAAAATCAGATAAGGCGTCAGACAAGGATGTACTGTTTCTCGTCTTATATTCGGCGCTTACATCCAGGAAGTTCGTAAAACTGCTGAGATCAGGATCAAAATTAATGGATAGAAGACGGACGTGCAACGTTTACAAAGATGATTTTGCTATGATCACGATGATGAAAGGAGCTCTAGAGAATGTTCTCCGCATAATAGATATTAATTTTCTACAGTCAACATGGTATTAGAATAAACAAGCGAAAGATTACAGTAATGGTATGCAGTGCTTAAGACCAGTATGAACCCTTAAGAATAAGAAATGGAAGAGAGGAGCTAGAAGTGATTGATGAATATACCTATTTGGAAAGCAGGATCACAAGAGATGGTAAAGCGAGATGGCAATTGTAAGTAGTATCCAGCAGGCTAAAATTTCGTTTAATTTTATTAAGAACTTACCAGTAAGAACATCAGTCTGGAAATACGGAAACGTGTCATGAAACCATTTGTTTGGAGTTTGGCACTATACGGGTGTGAAACTGGGTCAATAGGTAAAAAAGAGAGAAGACAACTAGACGCCTTGGAGATTTTGTGCTACACAAGCATGATGAAAATCACTTAAATAACACAGAGTTACCAATCAACCTGCTGAGAGTACAGGAAATCAGATGTCTGTGAATACACATCCGAATAAGAAGAGACTAATTCGTAAGACGCATTCTGAGACACAATAACATTACTGGATCTATAGCAGAAGTAGCTATTAGGGGAAAGAAGCGCCGGAGACGACCGAGGATGTCATACAGGCAGTAGACTGTCAGTGATGTGGGATGCAGAGGAAGGCAGACAGGAGAGGGAAATGGCATATTGTTGCAAACCAACCCCAGGGTTGAACACTAAAGAAAGAGAGAGAGAGAGAGAGACAAGTTAACTGCCTAAACACTGGTATTATTTTCGAAATAAAGATGCAATTGGAACTTGCTACATACCGGCCCCGGGACATTTCCTACAAAACGCTTAACTGAATTACTGTATTACTATCTTTAGAAGTTCCTTTTTGTAGGAAAGCGAATATAAGAAACTTGAGTGAATGAAGGGAAGATCATTCACGAATACATTGGACCAAAGCGCCTGAGGTCAAGGATTACAGAATTTAGACTCTGAGTCTACTATAGCAATAAACATTCCTTACAGTTTTTGTTTAAGAGCTATTCCTTCAGATATGACCGTTCTAGAATTCAAAAACAAACCTTCTTTGGATCCCAGTGACAAAGTAATTCATCAGTTTAGCAGCTAATTAATCTCCACGTGGCAGAGGAAATTAATACATCTACATGAACATTTCGCTCTTAACACATCGATAGTTAACCGACTCTTTTGACGAAATAATAATCGAAGACGGAGGAAACTACTTACACCATTTAGTTGATTAAAAATACCTTCAGTGGCACAAGAAATCCTTCCATAACGTCGAATAAAATTTTCCACAGGTGCCACAGAGCACCCCAAGCGTTAATAAAGAGAACAACAAGACAGAACGTTTTAATATTTACCATTTACATATTGTACTCCATTGTGAGGATAAGTGCTGAAGAAAGCCAGTTAGAAGTGAAATCTGTGAGCTCTCGTACACATCTTGCTGTTAATGGTAGCTGGTGTGCGTTAAAGGAAGCAGTACAATGTGCCTCACCTAAGAATCGTCCGGGTCATTTTCCCCGGTGTTTCAGCAGATACCTGCAATTAAATTTTTTCATTGTGTAGCTGGACTCATCCCAAAGAAATAGTGCTCCTTTCATGAGCAACCCAGTGTAGTCAAAAAGCGTCGGTTTGTTTGGTATCATCATCATCATCATCATTTAAGACTTATTATGCCTTTCAGCGTTCAGTCTGGAGCATAGACCTCTTATAAAATTCCTCCATGATCCCCTATTCAGTGCTAACATTGGTGCCTCTTCTGATGTTAAATCTATTACTTCAAAATCATTCTTAACCGAATCCAGGTACCTTTTCCTTGGTCTGCCCCGACTCCTCCTACCCTCTACTGCTGAACCCATGAGTCTCTTGGGTAACCTGGCTTCTCCCATGCGTGTAACATGACCCCACCATCTAAGCCTGTTCGCCCTGACTGCTACATCTATAGAGTTCATTCCCAGTATTTCTTTGATTTCCTCATTGTGGACACCCTCCCGCCATTGTTCCCATCTACTAGTACCTGCAATAATCCTAGCTACTTTCATATCCGTAACCTCAACCTTGTTGATAAGGTAACCTGAATCCACCCAGCTTTCGCTCCCATACAACAAAGTGGGTCGAAGGATTGAACGGTGCACAGATAACTTAGTCTTGGTACTGACTTCCTTCTTGCAGAAGAGAGTATATCGTAGCTGAGCGCTCACTACATTAGCAACGCTACACCTCGCTTCCAGTTCTTTCACTTTGTTGCCATCCTGTGAGAATATGCATCCTAAGTACTTGAAACCGTCCACATGTTCTAACTTTGTTCCTCCTATTTGGCACTCAATCCGTTTATATTTCTTTCCCACTGACATTACTTTCGTTTTGGAGATGCTAATCTTCATACCATAGTCCTTACATTTCTGATCTAGCTCTGAAATATTACTTTGCAAACTTTCAATCGAATCTGCCATCACAACTAAGTCATCCGCATATGCAAGACTGCTTATTTTGTGTTCACATATCTTGATCTCATCCAGCCAGTCTACTGTTTTCAACATATGATCCATAAATAATATGAACAACAGTGGAGACAGGTTGCAGTCTTGTCTTACCCCTGAAACTACTCTGAACCATGAACTCAATTTACCGTCAAATCTAACTGCTGCCTGACTATCCATGTAAAGACCTTTAATTGCTTGCAAAAGTTTGCCTCCTATTCCATAATCTCGTAGAACAGACAATAACTTCCTCCTAGGAACCCGGTCATATGCCTTTTCTAGACCTATAAAGCATAGATACAATTCCCTGTTCCACTCATAACACTTCTCCATTATTTGCCGTAAGCTAAAGATCTGGTCCCGACAACCTCTAAGAGGCCTAAACCCACACTGATTTTCATCCAATTGGTCCTCAACTAATACTCGCACTTTCCTTCCAACAATACCTGAGAAGATTTTACCCACAATGCTGATTAAAGAGATACCTCTGTAGTTGTTACAATCTTTTCTGTTTCCATGTTTAAAGATTGGTGTGATTACTGCTTTTGTCCAGTCTGATGGAACCTGTCCCGACTCCCAGGCCATTTCAATTATCATGTGTAGCCATTTAAGACCTGACATTCCACTGTATTTGATGAGTTCCGACTTAATTTCATCCACCCCAGCCGCTTTATTGCACTGCAATCTATTGACCATTCTTTCCACTTCCTCAAATGTGATCCTATTTCCATCATCATTCCTATCCCATTCTACCTCGAAATCTGAAACATTGCTGATCGTATTTTCACCTACATTGAGAAACTCTTCAAAATATTCCTTCCATCTGCCCAAGGCATCCACAGAATTCACCAGTAGTTTTCCTGACCTGTCCAAAATACTTGTCATTTCCTTCTTACCTACCTTTCGAAGACTGCTAATTACACTCCAGAATGGTTTTCCAGCAGCTTGACCCATAGTCTACAACCTGTTTCCAAAGTCTTCCCAAGATTTCTTCTTGGATACTGCAATTATCTGTTTGGCTTTGTTTCTTTCTTCATCATAACTTTCTCTGTCTACCTGAGTTCTAGTATGTAGCCATTTTTGATACGCCTTCTTTTTCCTTTTACTTGTGTCATTCCACCAAGCTGTTTGTTTCATCCTACGTTTACACACTACTGTTCCAAGACATTCTTTAGCCACTTCTAGTACTGTGTTGCTGTACCTTGTCCATTCCTTTTTCAATGACTGTAATTGACTACATTCAACTAACTGGTACCTTTCTGAGATCGCTGTTATGTACTTGTGCCCGATTTCCTTATCCTGAAGTTTCTCCACTCTTATCCTCCTACATATGGATCTGACCTCCTGCACTTTCGGCCTCACAGTCCCAATTTCACTGCAGATTAAATAATGATCAGTGTCATCAAAGAATCCCCTGAATACACGTGTATCCCTCACAGCCTTCCTTAATTCCTGATCTGTTATTATATAGTCAATGACAGATCTGGTTCCCCTGCCTTCCCAAGTATACCGGTGAATGTTCTTATGTTTAAAAAAGGAGTTTGTGATTACTAAGCCCATACTGGCACAGAAATCCAAGAGTTGTTTCCCGTTCCTGTTGGCCTCCATATCCTCTCCAAATTTACCCATAACCTTTTCATACCCTTCTGTTCGATTTCCAATCCTGGCATTAAAATCGCCCATGAGCAGAACACTGTCCTTGTCCTTTACTCTAACAGCTACATCACTGAGTGCCTCATAAAAACTATCCATCTTATCTTGATCTGTCCCTTCACATTGCGAATATACTGACACAATCCTAATTTTCTTGCTATACACTGTCAAATCCATCCACATCAGTCGTTCGTTTACATACCTTACTGCAACTACGCTGGGTTCCATTTCTTTCCTGATGTAAAGCCCGACACCCCATTGTGCTATTCCTGCTTCGACTCCTGACAGGTAGACCTTGTATTCTCCCACTTCCTCTTCTTTCTCACCCCTTACCCGAATGTCACTAACAGCTAAAACGTCCAGCCCCATCTTACTTGCAGCCTCTGCCAGCTCTACCTTCTTCCCAGAGTAGCCCCCATTGATATTAATGGCTCCCCATCTCATTACCATTTGTTTGGCAAGTCCTATCTTAGGAGTCCCTGGTTTGTCAGTTAGAGGTGGGACTCCGTCACTTCCAAAGGTCCGGGGCATTTTGCTCTGATTGTTGCCAGCATCATATTTAAAGTACCAGGGGAGCAGGTTGCTAGCCTTACTTGCCCCGAGTCCCATTGAGTTTTACCCCTAACGGTTGAGGGACTAACCGGTGGATTCGGTAGTCTTTGCCGTATGAGCACAAAGGGGATCACGACTCAGAATATGTCCGAGATGCCCAGCCTTATTGCAAAGTAGCTGGTATCCCGACTGTCGGGACCACTTACTTGGCCACTCATACGTTGCCCGTGGTTCATGAACTAGGACATGACTACAGGAACCCACACCATGAACGATGTTTGGTATTAAAAAAAATAAAACAAATAAAGCGTAATTCTATGTATCGTTCAGTAGCGGCGCCATATTGGTCTAGTGCTATATTTGTGCTATCGATGCGTATTAACATGGACAGCAAAACTCCAGTAGTGACGGCATTGTCTTGACCCACGTTGACTGCTACCGCCAAGCATATAGCGCTACTGAGTCGCTACCGGATTACTAGCTGTTCTTCATGTTTTACTGTGCTGGTAATATATATCGATAAAATAAGTATCGCAGTAGACCAATGTGGGGCCGTTCTATCGAATGGGCACGTAAAGTTCCGGTTTATAAATAATTTTGTTTCTAACGAGAAACATGCTCCGTAGACACTGCGCGTCGCATGAAATAAGTGATAAGCACTATTTGTTTGGGCAGACTCCAACTACACAATGCAGAAAAGAAGTTGCAAATATCTGTCTAAACACTAGACAAAATGCGCCGATATAGTTATTAGAGGGTGTATACGACCCGGGACAACCGGGAGATCCGGGAAAAACCCGGGAATTTTTTCATCCGGTAGAAAACCGGAAAACCCCGGGAATTTTTTAGAATTCCGGGAATTTTTCATTGTTTTAGTTTTCAGTGAAATTTTTGTGATTTTGACTGGTAAGAACCAATACTCTAACAAAGGATATTACTGTATCTCACTTCTGCAGAATAATACTGCAGCAAGAAAACATGAAAGAGAGAAAGAAAAACGAAAATAAAACTTAAGTTGCAAAAAATATGCGCCATATACAGCAACAACACACAGTGCTCATACAAGCGTCTGCCAACAGCAAAGTGTGTCGGGGGCTTTATAAAGACTATGCAATGCTTCCTAACAACAAATTGCATCCGATGAGCGTGACGCGACAGCTATTTACATTAGATTCGTTTGAGCAGTTGCGGGCGGGCTCTTGTGCATGCGCAGTTGAGTCGCGTATGAGTAGAACCTTCTCGCGCTTCTGGGTACAGAACTGCGACTGGGCGCCACTATCTAGTATTGTCCCGGTTCGGAAATATCGTAGATCCGGGGCTGATGCACAGAGCAGTCTGAGATATAGTGGGGAGGTGGGTAGTCTTCACGTGACGTGTGTTTACGTTTACTGATTTTGCTGTTTCCTCTTCATTTAAAGCTCTCACATTAAATGGAAACAAAACGGATTTCTGTGGCCGGCAGCTATCAAATGAATTAAAATACGTTCGCATAGTTGCGGAAGGCTAAAATACACTCCTGGAAATTGAAATAAGAACACCGTGAATTCATTGTCCCAGGAAGGGTAAACTTTATTGACACATTCCTGGGGTCAGATACATCACATGATCACACTGACAGAACCACAGGCACATAGACACAGGCAACAGAGCATGCACAATGTCGGCACTAGTACAGTGTATATCCACCTTTCGCAGCAATGCAGGCTGCTATTCTCCCATGGAGACGATCGTAGAGATGCTGGATGTAGTCCTGTGGAACGGCTTGCCATGCCATTTCCACCTGGCGCCTCAGTTGGACTAGCGTTCGTGCTGGACGTGCAGACCGCGTGAGACGACGCTTCATCCAGTCCCAAACATGCTCAATGGGGGACAGATCCGGAGATCTTGCTGGCCAGGGTAGTTGACTTACACCTTCTAGAGCACGTTGGGTGGCACGGGATATATGCGGACGTGCATTGTCCTGTTGGAACAGCAAGTTCCCTTGCCGGTCTAGGAATGGTAGAACGATGGGTTCGATGACGGTTTGGATGTACCGTGCACTATTCAGTGTCCCCTCGACGATCACCAGTGGTGTACGGCCAGTGTAGGAGATCGCTCCCCACACCATGATGCCGGGTGTTGGCCCTGTGTGCCTCGGTCGTATGCAGTCCTGATTGTGGCGCTCACCTGCACGGCGCCAAACACGCATACGACCATCATTGGCACCAAGGCAGAAGCGACTCTCATCGCTGAAGACGACACGTCTCCATTCGTCCCTCCATTCACGCCTGTCGCGACACCACTGGAGGCGGGCTGCACGATGTTGGGGCGTGAGCGGAAGACGGCCTAACGGTGTGCGGGACCGTAGCCCAGCTTCATGGAGACGGTTGCGAATGGTCCTCGGCGATACCCCAGGAGCAACAGTGTCCCTAATTTGCTGGGAAGTGGCGGTGCGGTCCCCTACGGCACTGCGTAGGATCCTACGGTCTTGGCGTGCATCCGTGCGTCGCTGCGGTCCGGTCCCAGGTCGACGGGCACGTGCGCCTTCCGCCGACCACTGGCGACAACATCGATGTACTGTGGAGACCTCACGCCCCACGTGTTGAGCAATTCGGCGGTACGTCCACCCGGCCTCCCGCATGCCCACTATACGCCCTCGCTCAAAGTCTGTCAACTGCACATACGGTTCACGTCCACGCTGTCGCGGCATGCTACCAGTGTTAAAGACTGCGATGGAGCTCCGTATGCCACGGCAAACTGGCTGACACTGACGGCGGCGGTGCACAAATGCTGCGCAGCTAGCGCCATTCGACGGCCAACACCGCGGTTCCTGGTGTGTCCGCTGTGCCGTGCGTGTAATCATTGCTTGTACAGCCCTCTCGCAGTGTCCGGAGCAAGTATGGTGGGTCTGACACACCGGTGTCAATGTGTTCTTTTTTCCATTTCCAGGAGTGTATGTTATTAGTTTCAAGTTTTATTTCCACCTTTCTGACAGTCAAGCATTAATCGCCCCGCAGCAAAATGAAATTATTTCTGTCGGTTTGCTAAAGAGATTTGGCTTTTATTAATCTTTTGCGCTGAGGCAGTCAATTTATTTGAAATTATTGTTTAATTTCACACTGTTGGCTAGTTTCAACTGTTCGCTGCATTTCAAGTGCACGTTTTCTATCTTCTAGCCCGTATGGCATTATGCCATAATAAAGATCCAAACAAGAGATAATACAGTAGTGGTACTCAAGAAAACTTACATCCGAGTCTGGACATACGAATGTGCACGAATTATGCATTTTAGTATGGTTCATACAATTCCGATGCTCTTGAAGTCTCATCTGATGTCTTGTTTCTTTTATGGCATAATGCAAGATCTTTTAATATTTTACACGTGAGAACATAAGGGCTTCCTGCGTCATCATAGCTGCGCATGCGCAGTGACGCCTGTTACCTGGCGCCCTCTGGAAACTGCTCCAACGAACCAGTTCCTAACAGGTCACGGGAAAATATTGCGAATGGTGGTTTGAAAAGCGTTACTTTAAAAGTAAATTTCCTTTTACGCAAGATGAACTGTGTGCTAGAATGTACGATGAATTTCTTAAATCACAGAGCGTTTGACTCTCATTTAAAAATCCACTCTTTGAGGATGACCATCTAGAAGAATTTCGAGCCCAGAAGATCAGCCATTTATGTCGTTATTAAAAAATTTACTGGCGCAATTGTGTGATGTACTATGCTGTCTTCAGCTGGCGAGATCAAGTGACATGAGCTATGATTGGCTCGCAAAAGCATGTCGCAATCTCGATTTCAATGCTTCGGAAAGTAACATGCTGTGTTTGGTGGAATTCGAATTCATACCTTCGTAACTATGCAGCGCACATGTTGCTGCACATCAAAGATCTTTTCAAAACGTGTTTTTTCCCCCCTGAGTTTCGTTTTCTAAAGTGGCGGGAAATTCTATGTCGGTGTATAAAACCATAAACATCTGAAGGACTGATAAGTTTTACAGTGCCGAGGAAAAGTATACTGTCACTTAACACGGAAAAAGTGTATTTTCACCCAGAAGAAAGTGTATTTTCAACTGGGAAATCCGGGAAATTATTTTCCTTGTCCATTTATACTCCCTGTTAGTATTGTCGATTTCTGTTAAACAACTCATTAATATATCCGTTTATATTCAATAAAATCATAGGAAGGAAGCCACGTGTAAAGCATTTGGACTATTTTGTAACAAGAGCGAAAAGATCAAAGGCGTTGTTCTCTGCATAAGTGTTTCATGTTTATGCAACATTTTGCCTTTTCATTTTTAATAAATAATATGTAATACATGTTTCCTAGTCTCTTAACCTGCTGGTAACTATTGCTGCAAAATTTGTTTATATATTTTTGGCAAGTCTTGCTTGTATTTGGCCTGTCAGTGCAGAATAGCTCTGTGACGTTCTGTCACTCAACATACTTTCCGTCTCTAGACCAGTACACAGCTGCATATTGCAATGACTGTGGTTTTCGTACGTCAAGTGTATTTTCAACTGGGAAATCCGGGAATTTATTTTCCTTGTCCATTTATACTCCCTGTTAGTATTGTCGATTTCTGTAAAACACCTCATTAATATATCCGTTTATATTCAATAAAATCGTAGGAACGAAGCCACCTGTAAAGCATTTGGACTAAAAAAATGAGGAAAAACTGGCAAGGCATACGACACTTCTGTGAAATAACCTTGTGTGAATAACAGGACTCAAGATCCCATCTGACAGATAAGTCGTTGTTAATAGCTTTATAATGTCTCCGTTAAATGTAGCACAAAGTGCAGTAAAATGCCATCACACCGAAGAACTGTAAGATGCAGAAAATCTGCCTCTGAACTTGTTATAAGTGAAGGAGGAAGGCGATGTGTCAGAAAAAGGCGATGCAGTAATGCACTCACCGTTTCACCAAACACTCAATCACATGAGCACAAACAAATCGGCAGGCACGTTAAGCACAGTAGATACTAATATTTGTGGGGAATGTAGGAAAAAGAAAGTTATATACACTGGTGACAGAAATCTGTCGACTTGCTAACTTTTCATCGGCTTTCTGGAAAAGCACTAGCACCAAATTACCGAAAGAGATACGTGCTGATAAATGGGAAAATCATAGCGCTTGCAAACTGTTAATCACAATAATACCAAAAAGAATAGGAAGATCGCTTTTGTTTCCTCAAGAAGCGGAGCGGAAAGATATCAGAGAAGCAGCCCTCACATTCTGCATGCCGTTACTGACGTAAATTGAAGGAAAATCAGAACGCCTTTTTTACAGTTGTCGACCTAACGACAGAGTTCGACAAATATGGGATTAATAAAGATGTTCACAATTTTTAGATCAGCGAGACTACATAACAGAACCAAATAAATCATCTACATCAACAGCCTCCAAGAGAGAGTAATGCAAGTGAAAGTTCATGAAAGAGAAGGTCGTGTTAAGAAGCGGACAGACAATATGACAGTTGATGACAATTATTTAATTTCGTTCATCATATTTGATGTTTTAGGAAAGCCTGCAACTGTGTCATGCATGATTTAAATAATGAAAAACTGGAGCAGTTACTTATTTTTTCATGCTTCGCACAATGCGTTACGATAATTTCTCATTTGCAAGAACATTTCTTTACGTGAACATTTTTGGTGATGTTTGAATGTGTGGTTTTCTGCCTCTCTTTCATTGGAAAGGCTATATTGGAATCAGAAAATCAGACAATATGAATCTTTGAGTGTTTTTATATACTGATGTTAGAAGCGGTGTCTTTGTTTGTCTATTCACGGGTATTGTGCCTCCTCCATTATACACAATGTCACACAGATGTAAATCATCACTTACACCGTTTGTTTTAGTATCTCAACATGCTACAAAGATATTATAGCACTATGGTTTCACAATGAGGTTGTATACAGTCAGAGGTGTTACAGTGATTTTAGATTACATTATATATATAAAGTTGTCAGTTATACAAGTATTTTTGCAATGACTGAATTATTGATTACATTTTTTTAGTGTGAACGAACGTACACATTTATGAAAATTACTACAGTTGTCATATATAGGAGAAACATTTGAAAACCTTTTATACATATTTACATTTCCTCATATTTTAAAAAAGTAATGTATAATTCAGGAATCAATTGTGGTAAAAATACATTTTATAATTGAAAATCCAAAAACGCTGTAACACCTCTGACTATCTACAAACTCTTTGTGAAACAATATTGTATTCATATCTTTATAGTATGTTTTGGTAACTAAAACAGTGTAAGTAATGGTTTGCAGTTATGTGACATTCTGTGTAATGAATACCTGTAAGTAGACAAATAAAAAACCATTTCTAGCGTTAGCATATAAAAACACTACAAAATTCACTTTTTTCCGGTTATCCAGTTGCAGTATAAACCCAAAACTACCCAAAACTAAACCCAAAACTACTATAAACCCAAAACTACTACTACTAGAGGCAGAAAAATCACGCACGCTAACATCACCCAAAATATGCACTTCAAAATGAGAATAAATTCTGGAAACGTGTTGCGCTAAGCGTGAAAAAATAAGTAACTGGTGCAGTTTTTCGTTATTTAAATCGTTATCTAAAACTATGTTTCGTTTGTCACTTGATGAAGCGATGTAGGAGTGAAAGACAATTTCGGAGGACAAATAAAAGTGAGAGGGAAGTGGATACCAAACCTGGTACCTACATACGACACCAGATTAGAAGAGCTGTTTAAAGGGGTGGGCAGCATTCTTAACGCCGAAAGTAAATAGTGGATAACAAAACAAAAACGAATGTGATGAAACTGTATTAGAACGGTGAATTATTTAACATCAAAATTATGAAAGACCCCATATTAATAGCTCTCTAGGAAATAAAATTATACGGTATGTCTGACGCGAAGACGATATGCTAGATGGGCGCAATAGATTGCCGTTATCTTCACTAAAAGACATCACATATTAGTACAGAAATGAGAAGAAGTTGCTGACAGTGTCTAGACCACAATATGTAATGGAAGTGAGCTGTGAACTATCGGAAATACCGAAGGATGAAACTAGAGTTGTTTGAAATGTAATGATATCGAACAATGCTTAAAGTTATATCGAGAAATAAACTACGAAGTGAATCAGTACTAAAAAATGTAAAGAAAGGAATATAGGAAAACCCCTTATTATAATATAAAGAAAGGAATATAGGAAAACCCCTTATTATAATATAAAGAAAGGAATATAGGAAAACCCCTTATTAATAGAAGTGGCAGGTTAATCGAACATCTGCCACGGCATGTATGTTGTTAACGAAGCAAATGTGACACATGTAAGCATTATCCGATGTTAAAGCATGAAAAGAGTTCCGTCCTATAATGCTGCTGGAATCCGTCGCAGGTTCCAAATTACACTCTCTATCAGGAGGGTGGTAATATAGCCCGTCTCTTGAATAAGCACTGCTCCACCGTAAGCCAGTCTGTGTAATATTCCCTGCTTTCAAATAACTAGTCAGGAACAACCTCGACAGTGAACTAGTTTAAATTTGGGTGAGAGAATAAATTGGGCCAAATTTGCTCACAATAGATGTTACCTTCCAAAATATTTTATCAGACAACCAGTAACGCATTATCTATAACGGAAAAACGAACAAAGATTTGTGAGCTCTGAAACGATCAAGAGCTTAGAGCAATGTCGATCATCAGGTCGTTTGGATTAATGCAGGGCATCATAATTTTCTTCGAGTATGTGAGCGACGACTATATTTTCTGGATACAGTTATTCTAAACACTGCTTAAAGATACACTTCGATATTTTAAAAGTTGATGAAAGGGATTACAGTGGTGAACGTTAACGTAAACACAGCAGCAGATAAACAGACTGATGATTGCGATTTAATTGGCAGTGTTCTGTGACATCACTTGACATAGTCGTAAATGCGTAATTGGAATTGGGCAGAAGCTCTGATACCAAGCAGACGAGATAAACGATCGTACTAAGAGAGTACGACGAATGCTGACCAAGGTACGTAATGAACGAGCAAGCAACACAAAAGTTTATCGCTTGAAACACATGTGTAAAACAATCGTATGAAGTGTTTCACGCATTCGGAACGTATCAAGATAAAGAAATTTCATAACTGTGAATTTCGTATTGGAGTACTTGTTGACTGCAGCATGTTGAAACAAAATATTTTTAGGGGGTATGCCGCAGTGGTTTTTGATACAAAAACAATTCCTAATATGAATAGGTAATACAATTTTAAAAACACCAATTTACAAGTTATTTAAAGCAATTTTCCAATGATGGGCACACATTAATCAAGGAAACCTCACATTCACTCTTATAAGGCAATGCGTAAATATACAAGTATACAACGAGTTTCGCTATGGAACGTTTAAGGTCAAAGTAAGGTAATCCATTCTGGATTACCTTATTCACGTATTTAACACCATGACAACATATTCCGTAAAGTATTGCCATAAATACCTATAGCGGTTAATCTTATTAAATATCTGTTTATATGCGTTAGACTCTCATATTTGAAACCGGCCAGGATAACAGTGCTCGATAAAGCGCCGCTTCCGGGACCGTGAGGTGCAACGCCCCGAATCAAATCCGCCCGAAGGGTAACGGCGATGGTCGATGCGTCGGCCTACCTAGATGTGGCTTTTAGGCAGCGTCCCACAACCCATTAGATGAATGCCGCCCTCGTACCCAAGTCCTGCCGCAGTTACACGATTCAAAAACAGTTAAAAAACTTTTGCTCGCTTTCACATGAATATCACCACACGCGGACAGTTGGGGTGCACGTACTCCTTCCTGGCGTGTACTGGGGTGACGATAAGAAGGGCATCCGGCCGCCCCTTAAACTAACCATGCCACATCCGTAAATAACCATGCCGACTCAGCGACAATGCCGGACAAAGGCAGAAAAAAAAACTGTATTCTACGTATTTAAACTTACCTTTATCGACGGGACCAGGGGAACCCAGTTGCTTGATAAAATGGAAGAATAAGTTTATCTCAGATTGCAATTAAATGATCCTTGACTTTTTCTTATTGTAAGATGATCGATTTCGATATTACCAGCGTCATCTTCAGATGTACCTGATACATACACAGGGTGTCCCAGAAATGTTGCGACAAAATTCGAGGGGTTGTAGAGGGGTTGCTGAGGAACACATCGAGGACAGGAACGCATGACGGAAACGTCATCCAACGACGCTACAGAGCGTAAAAATTACATGCGCAGGTGCCTGCAGCTTGCCACCCCTTCGGCAACAAACGTGTTTTTGGTCTCTGATGAACTGCAGATGGACCGTATTACAGTGTAGTCTGTTATTTAGTGATCCCGACTGATTGCTGCGATCGCCAGTGGAGAAGGTGGAGTTAGCTGCTGTGCAGACACGCCTTGTCATCTATGAATGCGATGTTCTGTTGCCTTGGTGGATAGCGGTTTTTGACATGTGTTTCCATCTGAGGTTTAGTTTTCTCCCATGGACTGAGAAAGACTAGAAATTTTAGGGGGTTCCACAAAAAAAAAAGACTGTGGGTGAAACCCATGTCCAAACCGTCGTCAACCGAGAAAACGGAGCACTGTATTCATCGGACACAAGTCCTTTGTATGCAACAGGTAGCTCCATCTTATTCACTGGCAAACGCAAAAATCAGTTGTAGGACTGAATTTTTTTAATTTTTATTTTATTTTGAGTCATCAGTCTTCTGACTGATTTGAAGCAGCCCACCGCGAATTCCTCTACTGTGACAGCTTTTTTTTATCACAGATTAGCAACTGTAAACTACACCCTCAGTTATTTGATGGATATATTCCAGTCCCTATCTTCCTCCACAAATTTTGCCCTCTGCAACTCGCTCAACAACTGTGGAAGTTATTCCCTGATGTTTGAACAGATGTTCTATCATCCTGTCCCTTCGTCCTGTCAGTGTTTTCCACATGTTTCTTTCCTCGCCGATTCTACAAAGAGCCTCCTCATTCCTTCCCTTATCAGTCCTCCAAATTTTTCTGTAGTATCACATCTCAAAGGCTTCAGTTCGCTTCTGTTCCGGTTTCCTCACAGTCCGTCTTACTACCGCTGTGCTCCAAACGTACATATCAGAATTTTCTTCCTCAAATTAAGATCTATATTTGATACTAGCAGACTTTTTCTATATAAACAAATCCAATGCACGGGTCTCTATTTTTCTTTAGTCTTGCTACCATTATGGTACCTTTGCCTTTGCTGAAGCCAAACTGATCGTCATCTAACCGATGTCCAATTTTCTTTTTCATTCTTCTCTATATTATTGTCGTCAGTAACTTGAATGCATGAGCTACCAAGCTGACTGTGCGACAATCTCACACTTGTTGGCTTTTGCAATCTTCGGAATCGTGTGGATGATGTTTCTTTTCCGAAAGTACGTCGCCAGTCTCATACTTTCTATCTCATGCTTTCTACATACCAGCGTGAATAGTCGTTTCGTTACAACTTCCGCCAAAGATCTTAGATATTTCGGTGGAATGTTATCTATTCCCTCTGTCTTATTTGATCTTAAGTCTTCCAAAACTCCTTTATATTTCGATTCTAGTAGTGGATCCCCTGTCTCTTCCCTGTCCACTCCTACTTTCCTTATGTCACTTTCGTAGAGGGCTTTCTTGTGCTCTTTCCGCCCATCCACTTCCTCCTCTGTCCGTAACCATGGAATTCCTATTGCACTTTTAATGTTACCGCCCTTGCTTTTAGTTTCACCGAAGGCTGCTTTGACCTATCTATACGCTGAGTCCGTTATTCCGACGTTTCGCCTACAGTCCCTCAGCGTACAAAATCACACTTGCTGCCGAAGGGATGGCCCAGTGGCAGGTGCCAGCGCCTATAACATCTACGCTTTGTAGCATCATTCGATCGCGTTTCCTAACGCGGGTTCCAATCGTCGATTTGTTCCTCAAGACCCGCTCTATAGTCTCTCGAAGTATGTCGTAAAATTTCTGGAACACTTTGCATGCATCAGGCACATGAGTCTGAAGATGAGGCTAGTAATCCAGAAAACGATGATTCACAAAATAAAATATTGTAGATAATTTATTTGCAGTTTGAGGTAAACTCAGTATGATTGTGAAATGTATTCTGTCTTTTGCCACAATGCAACAACTTGCAGTGTCCTGGATTAATTTTCACAATTAATATAACAATTAATAAGCTTTCTGCAGGTCTGTTCATAAGATAAGACAGTAATGGCTTGAACTGCGACGGGCATTCAGTAAGTGATGCAACATTATTTTTTCTCGGGCAGTTTGGGTTAAAAAGACGGGTGGCAGTCATTGAATTTCTTTTGGTGGAAAACCAGAGCATCACAGACATTCATAGGCACTTTCAGAATGTCTACGGGAACCTGGCGGTGAACAAAAACACGGTGATTCGTCGGGCAAGACGTCTGTCATCATCACAACGTCAAGCGTTCCGGTAGGCCACACACAGCTGTGACTCCTGCAGTGTTGGAACGTGCGGACACCCTCATTTGAGGTGATCGACGGATCATAATCAATTACCTCGCTGCTCAGCTGGACATCTCTGTTGGTAGTGCCCACAAAACTTCATGGGACTATTCTTTCTCATCCACCCTTCAGCACGGATCTCCCACTTTCTGACTCTCACCCGTTTGACCCAAAGAAAGATGCACTCCGCGGGAACGAGTACATGGATGGTGGGGAGGTTATTGATGCAGAAAGACGTTGGCCCCAAAGTCGACCAGTAGAGTTGTACCACGAAGGTATACAAGCTTTCCGAGTAAGTCAAATGAGTGGGGAATAATACGATTTATAGGAACCCTGAGTAAAACCAACCTGCTTTCAGAAAAAAAAGTGTTGCATTACTTATTGCGCGCCCCTCGTATTCATGAGATTGCCTCTGTTAGTAGTTCAAATTGATATTTGTTTGTGAAAGTCTCGAGAAATGCGATAATAGTAAAATTTCCAGTACCTGCTTCTAGGCAATTTGCAGTGGCCCCAGAGTACGTGGGTATATATTGTATGTTTAGCTGTACAACGATGTTCAAAACGCGGTGACAATAATCCACGAGAAACAAACATTGTGACCAGTATGCCGGCTGTGAGAAAGGAGACTGGTAACTCACCGCGTGGGCGCCGCGGCAAGATGCGAGCTGCGAGGTGAGAGTTGCGAGTTGCGGAGCTGGTGGCGGCGGTCCTCCGGAGCGCTGGCGCTGCGCCGCAGTAGTGGCTGCTGAGCCGCGCTGGAAGCGGCGGCTGCGGCGCACCCCACCTCGCCGCCTCGCTACCTGCAGCTTCTTTCGCAATTGCTTACGTAATCCCGACACCCGGCTGCCCAACCAGGTGCGCGGTCATTGGTGTCGGACACGTCTCCCAAACATTCCACATGTCTGAGATATATCCAGGCATTAGATTGATCACCGGACTGATTTTCTTTGCGACAACTGTCACTAAACGGTGGGTGAAAAACCTAATATTCCTCTATGGAGCAGCTCAAGAAAATTGTAGCGCTTGCAATAGATTGCTATATCTTTATAGCGACAAACACTTTCTCGCAGTTGCCACGCGACACAGATTTGCGCGATTCAGATTACAAGCAAAGAAACTAACGCATTGCTGTGATAATTTACTGAACCACAACAGCAGTTACACCTTGCGTGTTCTGTATAGCGTGAACGCCTTTGTTTTACGTACCTTCTGATGTTCATTACTACAGATTGCGGATGATACTGTGGTCTATCGAGAGGTTGTAACAATGAAAAATTGTACTGAAATGCAGGAGGATCTGCAGCGAATTGAACCATGGTGCGGGGAATGGCAATTGAATCTCAATGTAGACAAGTGTAATGTGCTGCGAATACATAGAAAGAAAGATCCCTTATCATTTAGCTAGAATATAGCAGGTCACCAACTGGAAGCAGTTAATTCCATTAGGAATGATCTAAAATGGAATGACCATACAAAATTAATCGTCGGTAAGAAAGGTGCCAGACTGAGATTCATTGGAAGAATCCTAAGGAAATGCAGCCCGGAAACAAAGGAAGTAGGTTACAGTGCGCTTGTTCGCCCACTGCTTGAATATTGCTCACCAGTGTGGGATCCGTACCAGATAGGGTTGATAGAAGAGATAGAGAAGATCCAACAGAGAGCAGCACACGTCGTTACAGGATCATTTAGTAATCGTGAAAGCGTTACAGATGATAGATAAACTCCAGTGGAAGACTCTGCAGGAGAGACGCTCAGTAGCTCGGTACGGGCTTTTGTTGAAGTTTCGAGAACATACCTTCACCGAGGAGTCAAGAAGAGTATTGCTCCCTCCTACGTATATCTCACGCAGAGACAATGAGCATAAAAACAGAGATTAGAGCCCACACAGAGGCATACCGACAATCTTTCTTTCCACGAACAATACGAGACTGGAATAGAATGGAGAACCGATAGAGGTACTCAAGGTACCCTCCACCACACACCGTCAGGTGGCATGCGGAGTATGGATGTAGATGTAGATGTAGATCTGATAAAGGTAAGTTGAGAACTTTAGAAAATACTGTACGAAATAGGTAGTTTGGAAAAGCATTCTAAGAAATAAATGAAAGACGACACGCCGGGAAGGAATTATGCGAATGGGACAGAAATCGGTAGATTTGATGTGCATGTTGTACTGCAACACTCTTTAGATACCACTAACGCCATCTTTGTACTACATTTTCCTTTAGATACCACTAACTCGTAGGAGATACACCGTATGAAAAGGCTCTAACAAAACTGCAAGGTGAAAAGCAACGTCGGTCAATGTAGCTCACTCTTGTAACACTACATTAAGTTGTCCTAACAAGACCTTGGCTACACTCAGCGACTTAATCTGTGTGAAGTCTGTACTAACACAACGACGTCACGTAAGATTTGTTACCCAGCGTCTCACGCTATAAATCACACTACAGCTCGGTACGACATCACTATGTACTAAAGGATGGACACACTAACACTTTTCGTGGCCTAATGGGGTCAGTGGTAGCTATCTAGATATTAATTACAACAACGCATCTATCAGAGTTTTCTAGGTTCGACAGATAAACTACCACCAAAGCAGGTATCAGTCACCAGAAAGATACTAAATGCGTGAGTCTGCAGGTAGTACGAATGATGTATTTACTTTATCAATAACAGGAAACTGGAGTGTAGCTTACTCGGCAAACTCTGACAACACAACTAACAATTCCCGAACAACGTAGTTACCAGAAACGATAGCTTCATAAATGATGAATAAGTCATATAGATCCGTTGCCTCTTGTAGTTGCTCCTCTTTTAAAGCTTCTACGAATAAGTGTATATAAACTCAATCAGTGTGAACGTTATACACTTTTACGTAAATCGGAGAACATGTTCACAGGACAAAGATATAATTTTATACTATTTATTTCTCGTTGCCAAGCAACGATAACCTCTATAAGTAGCCTTGCTACATCGATTTCCTTGACTGTAGTAAAATTTTATCATAATAAACTATTTCGCTAGTCTCAACCTTTCAGAATTAAATGGAATAACTATTCATTTATAATTAATCACTTTTTTGTAACGCGCAAACGTGCTTTCCTTGTCTAAAGATTAATTACTTTCTTTTAGATACAAGTCGTTTATTGAAAAATACTATTTATTCTGTTTAATTTCTTTGAAGTTTGCTTTCGCCAATATTCCAGTGTTTTACTTTATTGTTCTTTGGATTTACTTTATTGCGAAAAGATATATTCCACGTATTAGTCAGCTTTCAAATAAGCCTTTGATTGTTTTTCCTTGTAATAGCTTGGGGATAAAGGACAAGTCGGGAACATCCTTCAGTTTAAAACTGATTTCTAGTTCCTGCAATTAAATTATTTACAGGTACGAGGCAGGGGTTTAATTTTGGAGTGCTTTTTCTCTGTTCAAAACCCCAGTAAGCGGAAATGTAATTAAAAAAAATATAACAAAAAACGTGAGTGTCACCGCCACTTTTCAGCTATACGAACTTCAAATGATCAGCCAAAGCTCAATCACTTCAGGCGTTCACTTCAGCGACCCACTAATATTTAAAACTCGAAACACAGCACTCGATGATCTCTTTCGGAGGGAATTAGCGTGTTCTTTTTTACATGGTCCTTGATTTGTCGTTTAGGAACAAGGGGAATAGCTATCAAATTATCAATAAACTTCCGACTGTTTCTCAATAAATAACTATTACGGAGGACGACTGTTCTCTTTAATCTAAGACTACTCATTCAGTGCATCCAACGAGATTTCCGAAATTTACTATGTTGCGACGCTCACGCCGAAGTCACACATTAAATTCTAAGCAAACATTGCTAAGTCACAATCCCTCAGTTCTTGCGTACACCATTACAACCACAATAATGCAATGCAATGTTGCTATCCCTTAGTGCTTACTTTAAGCCTCAACTACAAAATAACTAAAATCGGCAACTACAAAATAACTAAACGACTTGGCGTCTACGCGTCTCTTCACTCACATCATAAAAAATGGTTCATGTGGCTCTAAGCACTATGGAACTTAACATCTGAGGTCATCAGTCCCATAGACTTATAACTACTTACCTAACTAACCTAAGGACATCACACACATCTATGCGCGAGGCAGGATTCGAATCTGCGACCGTAGCAGCCGTGTGGTTCCGGACTGAAACGCTTAGAACCGCTCGGCCACCAAGGCCGGCCACAGATAATCGAACAGAAAATCTCATAAAAAAGTATTGAAACGGGATTCGCCTACCATCGCGTGTCTATTAAGCAGCACAAAGCACCTAAAATCACTGCTAGGAGAAGCTAATCTCAGACTTCAGTAAGTCGCAGCCTTTCGTATACCTGGCGAGTCTACATTGTACCGAAATCGGCGAAATAATCATTTTCTACACCATCCGATAATCTTTTCAAAATATCTTTCTGAACGACTTAGGACTGCTCTGAACACACTTGAGTTCTTTCCCCACTGCAGACTAATTCACGTGTCGTACGTATGAGCCGATTTCATCACACTCTCGAGGCTTACTATTCGAACAATACTCGGATACTACCGCTGAAATTCTAGAAGGGCAAGCCAAGAACCATACGCTGCGAACAAACATAACAATCTAATTCTCTCGTTAACAATAAGTGTTTCTTCTTTGCAGTCGCTGGCAAACGTTCGTAGTGGCGATCAGCATCGTAGTAGTTATCTTTGCCACACGCCGCGATTCAGCAATCGGTTGGGTGTTGCAAGTTTGCTGACTTGACAGGACACAGTATTCCTCTACCACTAGATGTCACATATCTATAACATTTTAACATAAAATACAAGAAAACTATACAAACAACTCAACGAACTCTTCATTCTCCTGAAGACGGTTTGGCGCAGTACAATGTACAGAGAAATAAATGATTTCATTTCTAGAAAAACTGCAAGATCCATTCAAGACAAAAGGGCCTGACAAACTGAGCAAATCAACAACGCGGTGGTCCATCCCTGGTCCCTTAGGTAAGCTGTGGTTGGACTTGTCACTAACTGATAGAGATTGAATGTCCTCCTGAGAGAAACGTGCCAAATTTTGTCGAACTGATGCGACAGATAGATCGTGAAAATCCGGGGCGGGTTGGAGGGCCCTGCTCATAATGTTCCAGAGTCGATTGGGGAGAGATCCGGCGGCCTTGCTGGCCAAGGAATGGTTGGGAAAGCGCGATGACAAGCAGCAGGGCAATGGCCGCCCGCACACGGCGACAGTGTTTACTACTTGTCTTCGTGCCTGCCGAACCCGTCGTCGGATCTCTCCCCAATTGAGAAAGTTTGGACCATTATGCTCGGTAATTTGACAATCTAATCCGCCAGTTGGATAGATTTTGAGACGATACCCTCAGAAAGACATCTAACAACTCTATCAATCAATGCCAAGCCGAATAACTGCTTACATAAGGGCCTGAGGTGGACCAACGTGTCACTGACTTCCTCAGTTTGTGAAGTTGTTTCTCTAGAATAAATCACACATTTTTCTTAAATCGTAAGTATTTTCTTGTGTAGTATGTATACATAGATAAAGACTTACTGTGACATTGTTCCACAAAGTTGTTAGCGTTTTCTTCTCACATTATAAATGTTATAAATTTGTCAACTTAGACATTGACAAGGAAAGTATAGCTTAAAGGAAAATTGTTCCTGGAGTACTTTGTGGAAATCACAGGTGTATACTCGTTGAAGGGACAGGCGGGAGCAGGTGGACAGTGTGGGGACAACTGCCTGAGTACTTCCTTTGGAGATACTGATGGTGATGGTTGTGCACCAACAAATAAGCCTGCTACGTCAGGCAGTTCTGAAAATAGTAAGATTTTACCTTTTAATTCTAGGTTTGTATTGCAGCTTTGTTTAGAACGGTTTCTGCAGTAGTAGTTTTCAGAAGACAATATGTATACTTATTCTCCAACTCCTCCAGGAAAATAGTGGACCAAAAGGGAACTGTTTTCTGGACATCCAGGTAAAAAGTAACGAATTCTTACATATTTTCACATGTCAGAAATGTATGATGTGATTGTTCAAAATCAACTTTTAATTCAAATGGTTCAAATGGCTCTGAGCACTATGGGACTTAACATCTGTGGTCATCAGTCCCCTAGAACTCAGAACTACTTAAACCTAACTAACCTAAGGACATCACACACATCCATGCCCGAGGCAGGATTCGAACCTGCGACCGTAGCAGTCGCGCGGTTCCGGACTGAGCGCCTAGAACCGCATGGCCACCGCGGCCGGCAACTTTTAATTCATCTATACCTTTAAGTTCCTACTGCTACATATAAGCTTCGAAATTTATTTAAATAAATATGACTCATAGGCATTTTTTTTATCAAAATATGTTTATTGTGAACTTTAAGTAACACAAATACGAGATTTCTTATTTTTGATTAATAACTCTCACCATAGAGAAATACGAAATGTATCGTGAAGACACGTATCTTCTTATGTCTGTGATAATTTTGGTGTTATTATGAAGTACAGTCGTGTTAGTCATTTCATACATCAACTAGGAAAAACTGCCAGTGGCCACTTAGTGAGGGCATCCATGCCTAAATCGCATATGTAATGGAAAATAGAGTAATAGCAACTGGTGCTGCGACATCAAGTAAAATTCATGGAAAAACAGCTAACCAAAATATGGGCAGGAAAACTGAATTCATTGATATACTGAAGACGACTTACAAGAGGATCGTTACGGCATGGTGAGTACCGAGTTTAATGGATAGAGTTAATAAGAGCCACGCCTAGAAACTCTCCTTTTCAGAGTTGCAGTTCAGTTCCGTACCAACAAACATGAGTGTCTCCAGTGTCACAAGCACTACTCGTCCTGTCCACGGTTACCAGCGGGTAGCGAGGCAATTCCTTAAGCCACCTGATTTGGTGTCTCGGGACAGGGGAGTGGGGAGCTCTACCTCGTGGTAGATGTAAGAAAACATGTGCCTTTTAGTGTTACGTATGAATGTTAGACATTTCTGAGTTGTGACACCGGAAAATTTGCGTCATGGTGTGGTAAATATCTACGAACGCTGTTTGTGATTTTTCGGTCACCGCGGATGTTCATTTAATAGCAAATTGTTTGTGACCTAACGAATAAATCTGAAATACAGCTGTAGTAGTTTTTATTAAAGTTTACATTATTCAGTTGTGGAGCGTAAAATGATCAAGATTAGATTTAGTTATGGCATTTCCTACAAAAAGAAGGAAATATGTAAGTAGGCTGTTTAGGTTGTTATATTGGTAACGCCACGTAGCGCTCTGTATGAAAATCACTGGTTGTGCTCTGTGCAGTCCGTGGGTGGTTGACATTGTTGGAATAGTCGCTATTGTAGTGTTGGGCAGTTGGATGTGAATAGCGCGTAGCGTTGCGCAGTTGGAGGTGAGCCGCCAGCAGTGGTGGATGTGGGGAGAGAGATGGCGGAGTTTTGAGAACGGGTGATCTGCACGTGTGTCCATCAAAGACAGTAAATTTGTAAGACTGGATGTCATGAACTGATATATATATTATGACTTCTGAACACTATTAAGGTAAATACATTGTTTGTTCTCTATCGAAATCTTTCATTTGCTAACTATGTGTATCAGTAGTTAGTGACTTCAGTAGTTAGAATCTTTTATTTAGCTGGCAGTATTGGCGCTCGTTGTATTGCAGTAGATCGAGTAACGAAGATTTTTGTGAGGCAAGTGATTCATGAAAGGTATAGGTTATTGTTAGTCAGGGCCATTCTTTTGTAGGGATTATTGGAAGTCAGATTGCGTTGTGTTAAAAATATTGTGTGTCAGTTTATTGACGATCTGAATAAGTAAAGAGAGAAATGTCTGTGCACGTTCAGTTTTGCTCAGCTGTTTGAAAATCAATTAACGTAAGTGGTTTAACAGCAGAATCATTCATAAATTTTTGTAAGGGTATGTTTCAAATATTATCAAGTACGGAGGGTTTGAGGAACTCAAGTTTATAAAGGATTGCCCTTCTAGCCGGATTAGAACCAGTGACGGCCATAACATTTATCTATTTGTTCACTGCTAATCTACCATTTTTGTTAACAATAATTAATTTAATATTAATTAATTAAAAGTTATTTTTTTCTACCAAAAATATAAAACATATAAATGTCTAGGTCTCTCTTCTTACTTTCACACGAGTTTTGCCATTTCTAAGCATAACATCTCCATTTGCATGTTGTTCTGCTCCTCTTGCCCCCTCAAGGACTTTCATCTGTTTTAACACAACCATTCCTCTTCGTTGAGTCAGAGCCAATTGTCCCGTCTCTTCAATCTCTCACTGATCGAGCTTCCTCCTGTATTACTTGTACTGACACGCTCAGCGTTCATCTCGGAGGGTCTAATCTGGCTCCACCTCACAGAGCCTCCATCCGCAGACGCTGTTCCTCTCTTATAAATACCATCTTAACATCCCATAGAAATAGGAGACGGTTTATATAAGACCACTCATGTCAGCTGCTCACGTTTTACCTGTCACTGTTAGCATTAATGCTTTATTTCAGGTTTTTCAGCAGATTCAGGAATGCTTCTACCACGCAGTGATTTGCGGCCGGTTCCTTTCTCACCATCTTTCTGCTTGTCCATCCTTTTTCATTTATAATACTTTCAATACTTGATTTTCTATGTCTATGTAGCGCCAAAGTAAGTATTCGTGGCGTCTTTTATCTTAACCGTAGCAATAGATTTCATTTTTTTTTTTTTAATTGCAGTCCCTGCGTTTCGTTTACAGTGCAACCGTGGTATTTTAAAAGTTCCACAAGATGTGTTGTGCAGTGAGCTTTCTCTTCCATAACTGCAGGGTACGAACTTTACAGTCTCTCTGGAGTGCATGATACAGATAACAGCAATGAGTCTATGATCTCCAAAGACCTGGCTCAAAGGGGATGTTTATATTAATTCCAAGCAGACGAATGACAGTTCGATAAACAGAACTTCTCAGTTTTATAATTAGCCACGTCTCAACTCTATGAATAGAAACCATCCTCGCTTCGTATCTATAAAATACAGAGCTATGGGAACTCCATTAGCAAATTGCTATTTGAAAATTTTTAAATCTAGAGAATGCAAAGAGAGATGCTTTAGTTATGCAGGAGAAACAAAGTATGATCTGTCGACTAATGAAAACGTGTTATGTGGTTCAGTGATAGTTCCATGGGTCAGGTCGTGTTTTTTTTTCCTAAGGGAAATTAAAACATTGAATATAACCAAGTTCATTGCGGACAGCATTGTTCCTTGCAGATGATAACAGCCCTACTCACACGACTGAATCTGGCACAGCACGAGGACCAAATAATGCATTTCTGTTATCTTCCAAACCAGGCGGATGTGAATATTATCAAACAACTTTGTGCAGTACAGAGTGAAAAAACACAGCGCTGTGCCTTATGCTCCGTTATCAAGTAATTGGAACTGCTTGTTTACAATATCTGTTACATAAAATTTTTTATAGTTATCTGTGATTTTACAAATCTATTAGCAGAACGCTTCATTTTATTTTGGGTACGTAATTGAATATTACGTTGGTGTTCGTACTGTTCTATCTAGTCCTTGTACGAGAGTACTTCCACAAGGCACTTTATATCTTGGATCAAACGTGCATTCACTGCCATATTCCTGAGTTTAAGCTACAATCAGAAACTTGGATAAAAGTTACGGAAGTCAATTCTCTACTTGATAATGTTGCTTTTGTTTTCTTTTCAGCAAACAGTACGTCAGTTTTTCAAGGAACCGCATAGAACTACTCAAAAAAATGGTTCAAATGGCTCTGAGCACTATGGGACTTAACATCTATGGTAATCAGTCCCCTAGAACTTAGAACTACTTAAACCTAACTAACCTAAGGACAGCACACAACACCCAGCCATCACGAGGCAGAGAAAATCCCTGACCCCGCCGGGAATCGAACCCGGGAACCCGGGCGTGGGAAGCGAGAACGCTACCGCACGACCACGAGATGCGGGCAGAACTACTCAGCGTGTCATTGTTCTTGGTCGTCGGAAGGAATTATTTGAGCTTGTCCTCGAAAAAATGCATTTAGCATTTTTATGTCCTACATTTCACAGTTTTGCTTGTTGATTTATAATTTCAGTTATTATTATTGGATACGAATCGGTTTTTGGAAGTTTAACGTCTTTGAAGAAGCAGTAAACTGTTACAGAATGCTGAAGGTTTCTGGGAGTCTACAGTAGAGTTACGCAGCGCGTGCCGATAGTGCGTTTATCTGCATAGTTTAGCTTACCACAGTCTTCATTACGGACAGGGACTTTGATTGTTCTGTGCGGATGCGAGCCGAGTTGGTGACACTTAGCTCTCGGCTTCAGGCTGTGATGGCTTCGGTTACTCAGCTTGAGGCTGCAGTGGATGGGCACCACTGCTGTGGGTCGGCCGTGGGGATCCAACGGACGTCCAGCACGTCCGAGTCCTCCGATCGGTCCTCACTAGTGTCCAGCCCAGTTACTGCTCGCACTGAGGTTGACCCCTTTCACCTGTGGTCGAGTTGGAGGTCGCCCCGGAGCTTAGCAGGCGGTGAAAGACATCCCAGGCGGCCGCAAGTAAAGCCTCCCCGGTTTGTATGACAAACAGGTTCCAAGTGCTGTCTATGACTGTATGAGACCATTGTCCTTATTATCATTCACAGGCGGTAATTCTTAGCTATGTTCTACACATCTCAGGCACTGGTAACCTTAACTTACGGCCTTTTCTTATTAAAAGGTTCCTTTACGCTATATAATTTCATTTGCCGCTCATAGAACTGTACTATAGTTATTATCGTTTATGTGTCAGTAACATTTCTAGCTGGCCGCGGTGGCCGTGCGGATCTAGGCGCTTCAGTCTGGAACCGCGAGACTGCTACGGTCGCAGGTTCGAATCCTGCCTCGGGCATGGATGTATGTGATGTCCTTAGGTTAGTTAGGTTTAAGTAGTTCTAAGTTCTAGGGGACTGATGTCCTCAGATGTTAAGTCCCATAGTGCTCAGAGCCATTTAACATTTGTAGCTGTTGTAACAAATAATGTTATCAATTAATGTTTATGCATACTTTTGTACAGTACACATTTTATATGTAATTTGCCTTTTATGGAACGGTAACTTCAGTGACTTATGGCTTTAATGCCATTAATAGTCAGAACTATTGTAATAGGCTATTTTCTCAGTTAACATTTACTGGTTGTAGGTTTGTATTACTCCACACGCTCATCCGTGCGATCACCAGCTGAGCTCGCTGCGTCGCTGCCCGCGGCGCCCAGTTAACAATTCAGCGCCCGCGGCCCACTTGTCTGGCCCGTTGGTGTGACCTAACGACAAAAAAACAGTTTCAAATGGCTCTGAGCTCTATGGGACTGAACTTCTAAGGTCATCAGTCCCCTAGACCTAAGGACATCACATACATCCATGTCCGAGGCAGGATGCGAACCTGCGACCGTAGCGGTCGCGCGGTTCCAGACTGTAGCGCCTAGAACCGCTCGGCCACCCCGGCCGGCCCTAACGACAAAACATTAGTAGAAGTGACGCAGTCGTACGACTATGTACTGTAGTACTAACATTTTAAGTTTGACAAGGCCAATATCTGGCACGTGTTAATTTAATTTTATATTGTGACATTTCTGAAGAAGGCTATATTATTATGGCCGAAACCTAGGTAAAGTTTATTTGCTTATGCAACTGGAGGCTGAAATTTAATATAATTTTTTGAGCTTCTGATGACCTTATTAGTCGATAAACAACAGCGTCACCTGCAAACAACCGAAGATGGCTGCTCAGATTGGCTCCCAAATCGTTATAATAGATAAGAAACAGCAAACACCCTATAACACTAACTTGGGGAACGCCAGAAATCACTTCTGTTTTACTCGATGACTTTCAATCAGGTACTACGAACTGTGACCTCTCTGACAGGAAATCACAAATCCAGTCACATAATTGAGACGATATTCCATAAGCACACAATTTCACTACAAGCCGCTTGTGTATTACAGTGTCAAAAGCCTTCCGGAAATACAGAAATACGGAATCGATTTTAAATACCTTGTCAATAGCACTCAACACTTCAAGCGAATAAAGAGCTAGTTGTGTTCCACAAGAACGATGTCTCCTAAACCCATACTGACTGTGTGTCAATAGATCGTTTTCTTCGAGGTAAATCATAATGTTCGAACATCCCAAAATCTTGCTGCGTGTCGACGTTAACGATATGGGCCTGTAATTAAGTGTATTACTCCTACTACCTTTCTTGAATACTGATATAACCTGTGCAACTTTCGTCTTTGGGCAAGGATCTTTCGTCGAGCGAACGGTTGTATATGATTGTTCAGTATGGAGCTAATGCATCAGCATACTCTGAAACGAACCGAATTTGTATACAGTGTGGATCAGAAGACTTGCTATTATTAAGTGATTTAGGTTGCTTCAGTAATCCGAGGGTATTTACTTCTATGTTATTCATGTTGGCAGCTGTTCTTGATTCGAATTCTGGAATATTTACCTCGTCATCTTTTGTAAAGGCATTTCTGAAGGCTGTGTTTAGTAACTCTGCTTTGGCAGCACTGTATTCGATAGTATCTCCATTGCTATCGCGCAGAAAAGGCATTGATTGTTTCCTGCCGCTAACATACTTCACTTACGACCAGAATCTCTTTGGATATTCTGCCAGGTTTCGAGAAAAAGTTTCGTTGTGGAAACTGTTATAAGCATCTCGCATTGAAGTCTGCGCTAGATTTCGAGCTTCTGTAAAAAATCGCCAGTCTTGGGAATTTTGCATCTGTTTAGATTTGGCATATTTGTTCCGTTGGTTCTGCAACAGTGTTCTCATCCGTTTTGTGTATCGGGGAGGATCAGCTCCGTCGTTTGTTAATTTATTTGGTATAAATCTCTCAATTGCTGCCGATACTATTTCTTTGACTTCAAGCCACATCTGGTCTACACTTATATTATTAATATGGAAGGAATGGGGAGCACTTATATTATTAATTTGGAAGGAATGGAGATTGTTTTTCAGGAAGGCGTCAAGTGAATTTTTATGTTTTTTTGAATAGGTATATTTTTCGTTTATTTTTGGAGGACTTGGGGATTACAATATTCAGTCTTACTACGACACCCTTGTGTTCTCTAATCCCTGTAGCCGTTTTGATGCTCGTTATTAGCCCAGGATTATTTGATGCTAAGAGGTCAAGTGTGTTTTCACAACCGTTTACTATTCGCGTGGACTCATGAAATAACTGTTCGAAATAATTTTTAGAGCATGTGTTCAACACAATTTCGGATGATGTTTTAAGTGCACCTCCGGAATTAAACATGTATTTTCGCCAACATATCGAGGGTAAATTAAGGTCACCACCAACTATAATCGTATGAGTCGGGTACGTGTTTGAAACCAATCTCAAGTTTTCTTTGAACTTTTCAGCAACTGTATCATCTAAATTGGGAGGTCGGTAAAAGGATGGAATAATTATTTTATTGCGGTTGCCAACAATGACCTCTGCATATACTAACTCCCATGGACTATTTACTTCAATTTCGTGACAAGATTAAATACTTCTACCAACAACAAACACGCCGCCGCCAACCGTGTTTAGCCTATCCTTTCGCCGGCCTAAGTTGCCGAGCGGTTCTAGGCGCTACAGTCTGGAACCGCGCGACCGCTACGGTCGCAGGTTCGAATCTTGCCTCGGGCATGGATGTGTGGGATGTCCTTAGGTTGGTTAGGTTTAAGTAGTTCTAAGTTCTAGGGGACTGATGACCTCAGATGATAAGTCCCATAGTGCCCAGAGCCATTTGAACCAACCTATACTTTCGGAACACCATTAGGGTCTTCGCAAAAATTTCGGCTAAGCTTATCTCCGGCTTTAGCCAGATTGCAGTGCCTATAACGAATTGAGCATCAGTGCTTTCTATTAGCGCTTGGAGCTCTGGTATTTGCCCAACACAGATACGAGAATTTACAACTGTTATACCGATGGTTCCTGCATCTACATTCTTCCTGTGTTCGTCCTGCACCCTTTGTGACTGAAACCATTGTTGTGTTTTCCTTAGACCCTCTAACCTACAAAAAGAGCCCAGTCCACCCCACACAGCCCCTGTTACCCGTGTAGCCGCCTCCTGCGTATAGTGGACACTTGATCTATTCAGCGCAACCCTAAACCCAACCACCCTTTGACGCAAGTCGAGGGATCTGCAGCATACACGGTCGCAGAACCGTCTGAGCTGGTGATTCAGATACTCCATTCGGCTCTGTACCAGAGGTTCGCAATCGGCCTGTCTACTATGCTTCAAATGGTCATGTCTGCTTTCATCTTGCAAAATGGTTCAAATGGCTCTGAGCACTATGGGACTCAACATCTTAGGTCATAAGTCCCCTAGAACTTAGAACTACTTAAACCTAACTAACCTAAGGACATCACACACACTCATGCCCGAGGCAGGATTCTAACCTGCGACCGTAGCAGCCTCGCGGTTCCGGACTGCAGCGCCAGAACCGCACGGCCACCGCGGCCGGCTCATTTTGCAAGCAAGACTAGCAGCCTTTACCACTTCTGCTCGAAACCAGAGAGAATCCATTCCAATCCAAAGTGACACACATCATTGGTGCCATCGTAAGCAACCACCTGCTGTTGGCTGCACCCTGTGCTCCTCATGGCGTCCGGGAGGATCAGTTCCACATCTGGAATGACTCCACCTGGTATGCACACGGAGTGCACATTGGTCTTCTTTCCCTTCTTGGTAGCGATGTCCCTAAGGACCCCATAACCGCCTAACGTTGCAGCTCTAAGCTATCATTAATCCCACCGTCTGTGATAGTCCGGATCCTGCAGGCTGAGAGGTTTCCTCTGAAACAGGACAGGGGACATTTTACAGTTGCTGGCTCTGCTGCACCAGGCTAAAAGTATTCAAATCAAACTGCAAAACGATTTAGAGAAGATATCTGAATGGTGCGAAAATTGGCAGTTGACAATAACGAAAAGTGTGAGGTCATCCACATGAGTGCTAAAAGGAATTCGTTAAACTTCGGTTACACGATAAATCAATTAACTCTAAAGGCCATAAATGGAGCTAAATACGTAGAAATTACAATTTCGAACAACTTAAATTGGAAAGAACACATAGAAAATGTTGTGGAGAAGGCTAACCAAAGACTGCGTTTTATTGGCAGGACATTTAGGAAATGTAACAGATCTACTAAGGAGACTGCCTGCACTATGCTTGTGCGTCCTCCTTTAGAATACTGCTGCGTAATGTGGGATCCTTTCCAGATAGGATTGACAGAGTACATCGAGAAAGTTCAAAGGAGGGCAGCACGATTTGTATTATCACGAAATATGGGAGAGAGTGTCACTGAAATGATACAGGATTTGGGAAGGACATCATTAAAAGAATGGCCTTTCTCGTTGAGACGGAACTTTCTCACTAAATCCCAATCAGCAACTTTCTCCTCCGAATGCGCAAATATTTTGTTGACACCGACCTACATAGGGAGAAGCGATCACCATGATAAAATAAGGGAAATCAGAGCTCGTGCGGAAAGATATAGGTGTTCGTTCTTTCCGCGGGCTATACAAAATTGGAATAATAAAGAATTGTGAAGGTGGCTCGATGAACCCTCTGCCAGGCACTTAAATATGATTTTCACAGTATCCATATGGATGTCGGTATGGATGTCATAGGACAATGCTTTTTTTTCAAGTTGCATGAACTTACTGTCACACTAGTTCGATTTCCAAAATCTGAATGAAGTAGAGCTAAAGAAGGTGAGATTCGATGCGGTGGGACACCTTTTATCAAATATCTGCGAGGACGCCTAGAAAAGTAAAGCCTCTGTATTTTTTCTCCTATTCTCCATATCGGTTGAGGTATCACATGTCACGGGTATTACTCGGTCGACTTCCCCGATTCGCTGACGCCAGTTGAACCCTCTCCCGCTAGGCCTTGTGAGATTGCGGTATGTTACTTAACTATGTAGGTACGTGAGAAACATTGAGCAGTAGCCGAGTTTTTAACTGCAGAAAACGTGTCTCCAATTGAAATCCATATAAGAATGGAATCTATGTACAGTGATGATTGTATCGACATCTGAAATGTGCGATGTTTGGTTGTTCATCCTCGTACTGAAGAAAACTGCGATGCTAGTACTAAGCGAGTGTATCAGAGCTTTGAGGGTTTCCAAAATTTAAGGAATACCCTCGAGGACTCCACTTAGTGATGAAGCGGTGCAAGCAGAAGTGAGGTGATGGCTCTGACTACAAAGTCAACTATTCTAATTGGCGGTATCAACAAACCGGCCTCTCGTTGGGAGAAACGAGTTCGTTTCCATATTGAGACACAAATATGTAGACATTAGGAATTAAGATTAGAATGTTAATAAAGTTTCTTTTACATATAAAGCTTTAAGAAGTGTCACAGAAAAACTGGGAAGCACTATTTTCAACATGCCCTTGTAGCAGCGATTTATACCAATAAGAAGCTTCATTCAAACATCCGCTGAGTCATCTTTCGAATCGGCAAGAGCAGTTTTTGCACTGTCATAAACGGTGTAACATTTTGAGAGTTAAACATAAACAGGGTGGTCCATTGATCGTGACCGGGCCAAATATCTCACGAAATAAACGTCAAACGAAAAAACTACAAAGAACGAAACTTGTCTAGCTTGATGCGAGAAACCAGATGGCGCTATGGTTGGCCCGCTAGATGGCGCTGCCATAGGTCAAACGGATATCAACATCGTTTTTTTTAAAATGGGAACCCCCATTTTTTACATATTCGTGTAGTACGTAAAGAAAGATGAATGTTTTAGTTGGACCACTTTTTTCGCTTTGTGATAGATGGCGCTGTAATAGTCAGAAACATATGACTCACAATTTTAGATGAACAGTTGGTAACACGTAGGTTTTTTAAATTAAAATACAGACCGTACGTACGTTTGAACATTTTATTTCCGTTGTTCCAATGTGATACATGTACCTTTGTGAACTCATCATTTCTGAGAACGCATGCTGTTACAGCGTGATTACCTGTAAATACCACATTAATGCAATAAATGCTCAAAATGATGTCCGTCAACCTCAATGCATTTGGCAATACGTTTAACGACATTCCTCTCAACAACGAGTAGTTCGCCTTCCGTAATGTTCGCACATGCATTGACTGCGCCGACGCTTGTTGTCAGGCGTTGCCGGTGGATCACGATACAAATATCCTTAAACTTTCCCCACAGAAAGATAACCGGGGACGTCAGATTCGGTGAACGTGCGGGCCATGGTATGCTGCTTCGACGACCAATCCACTTGTCACGAAATATGCTATTCAATACCGCTTCAACTGCACGCGAGCTATGTGCCGGACATCCATCATGTTGGAAGTACATCGTCATTCTGTCATGCAGTAAAACATCTTGTAGTAACATCGGTAGAACATTACGTAGGAAATCAGCATACATTGCACCATTTAGATTTCCATCGATAAAATGGGGACCAATTATCCTTCCTCTTATAATGCCACACCATATGTTAACCCGCCAAGGTCGCTGATGTTTATAACGGATGCTTACGTTGGGATAAATTTATTTTATTTTTTGTTATATGTTTTTGTTAAATAGCTGAATAAAGTGTAATTAGGAATAATTTAATTAAGCAGAGTATAAAAGGTAAAGTCAAAGAGATGTTCATTGTGCGGACATTGTCGTAATGTAACGTCATTGCGTTGTTAAAACAATTAAAAGCTATTATCTCATGATTAGGATCAATCCCTCTTTCCTCCTAGATAGTGATCATTCATTAACATTTACGTCATAAGAAAAAGGATTATTAATAAAGGTGATGTTAAATGACAATTACGTGTTATTCCGTTAGTGTGGAACCGACGTAATATCTCTGAAATGACATTGATATATAATTTGTGTTAAATACTGAACTGAGATAGGAAGTAAATTGAAATTACTGAACATTTGATACTGAGACTATAGAAGCAGAAACGCTTAAGGTTTCTCTTCTCTAAAATGGCAAAACAGGTACGAACTTTAACTCAATAGTCGACACTATGTATTGCAAAGACATTAGCATTTCATACTTATTTTGACGACGCGCTGTTAAACAAAGGAACGTCGAGTCTCTGTACGAGTAATAAAATTAAATCTAAAAACATAATTAATAACGGGGAACTCCGCTTTAACAAACTGTATTGCGTGTCGTCATCGGGCAATAACTGCTCAACCCTGGAGACTTGTGTGGTGACATTAGAGGTCGGGCATATAAAACAAACTTAAAAATCCATTCTAGCTACAGTGGAGTCGGCACAACACGACGGGGCAGTTATAGATGGCGTATCCAACGTGAGGCACGAAAAGGTAAATAAAATTACATAAAATTGACTATTGCAGTGTGAAGTGTGATTGTTAGTATTAATTGACTGTGAACAATTAATTGTCCGGATTGAACTGTCTGTTTCATGTACAAGATTACGTGCGTGGAACACGACGATTAATGCTGGAAAGCACAACTTCGGATCGACAACTACGAGAGACAGATCGACAGAGGTACGAACCCATGATACGCAAGAGAGCGTACAGAGGAGGTAAGAGACATTATTGACATAGTGTGAAATCCGGATTTGCCTGAAATCACTGGTTGAAGTAAATGTTGGACAGTACCCATTATGTTTTAAAATAACTAATATTCGTGGTGGATAAATGAGGCAAGTTCGGAACGTTGTATTTTCTATTGCAGTGTATTATTTTTCTGGTGTTATAGACGATATGTTAACAGATTTGGTTAGGAGATTCCAAGTGTGATTATTATGCCTAAGAAAGTTTATATGTTAAGGTCTAGAACACGAGCAAATGTTGATACTGCAATAATGGAAGGAATAAGTACTGATAATGATAATCATGTTGAGAATTTAGATAATAATGCAGTTGATTATTTGTTAGAAGTAAATGGGACAATGATGACCGAACCTAACCCAGTAGATAAGCACGAAGCATCAGGCAGTGATATGGTAGAGACCGTAGGAAGAACGGAGGACTCTATTGAACCGAGTGGCAAATTTAATAGGGCACGCGGTAACATAAGCCTAGAGATGTTATTTGACTTTCTGGTACAGTCGAAAGATTCAGATCAGAAATTCAAAGAAGATATCCTTGAAGCTAATAGACAACGGGATCTTAGAGAACAGGAAGCTAATAGACAACGGGATCATAGAGGATAGGAAGCTAATAAAAATATGGTTCAAATGGCTCTGAGCACTATGGGACTTAACATCTGACGTCATTAGTCCTCTAGAACTTAGAACTACTTAAACCTAACTAACCTAAGGACATCACACACATCCATGCCCGAGGCAGGATTCGAACCTACGACCGTAGTGGTCACGCAGTTCCAGACTGATGCACCTAGAACCGCTCGGCCACACCGGCCGGCTGGAAGCTAATAAACAGCGTGAGCTCAGAGAACAGAAATTCTAGGAGGATATTCTTCAAACTAATAAAAATGTCCTTACGAAAGCTATTCGTGACTTAGAGGGTAGAATTAAGCAAAGAGGTAAATTTTTTGTTTCAAAATTAGAACAGTTAACTATAGGACTGAAAGCATCTGAGGAGAGAAGCGATATTTTACAGGATTCTGTAACCACTTTAGAGAGTGAAGTGAAGGAAATGCGTGTTGATCAATCGAAGGTAGTCGAACAGTTAATCAAATAGCCGAGCGACTACAAAATCTTCAGATAATGCGACAGTCCGCAGCTCGTGGTCGTGCGGTAGCGTTCTCGCGTCGGGGTTCCCGGGTTCGATTCCCGGCGGGGTCAGGGATTTTCTCTGCCTCGTGGTGACTGGGTGTTGTGTGATGTCCTTAGGTTAGTTAGGTTTAAGTAATTCTAAGTTCTAGGGGACTGATGACCATAGATGTTAAGTCCCATAGTGCTCAGAGCCATTTGAACCATTTTGATAAAGCTACAAGAGTATATTGACGAATACCTTAGTAAGCAATCAAGTGAAATTGAAAATGAGTTTTCTGCTTGGTTAAATAATACAGCTGGGGAAGTTAAAGTGAAAATGCACGAAGTTATCGAGTCTGCGTGTCAACAGGCAAAACAAAACTCAGCGCAAGGCGACAGCGGTGACGACTTAGAACAACTGAAGGCTGAATTTACACGTATTAAAGATAAAGTAATCGCTGAATTACCTCGATGGCAGGAACAGGTTGATAGACGAATGTCACTTATAGAGGATGGGTCAGCACAACCTAGAACGTATAATAGGTATTCTGAACACAGCTCTATTAAAGATTCTCCAGCAAAAAGAGAAATAGAGACGAGTGTTATAATCATAGTTCTAATAATATTGATGAGTCATATAGAGATGATCGTGAGTTTGATCGCAGGGGATATGTTACATCTACGAAAGTAGAACACTATATCTTTAAAGCGAGACAGGTCCAAACATTTACCAATGATAAGAATTCAGTTCATCCTATGATATTTATAAAAAGCTTTCATAACGCATTTCCCAGATCGTGGGAAGAACGTGATAAAATACAATTTATTATTTCCAAAATCAGTGGTGAGATATCACTTTGGGCATCGGAAGTAGCTGAAGACTGTCATTCATGCAAAGAATTTGAAAGGTTATTTGTGTCTAAGTATTGGTCACAGAGCCGTCAAAATAGATTGCGTAATCAAATATATAGTTCCGAATATTATAACGTAAGGTAAGGAACTCTCCGTAAATACTTTGCGAAGTATATCAATAAAACTCGATATTTAGACAATCCCATAAGTCAGAGGGAAGTTATCCGAATACTAAAGGGTAAACTCCCCATTCATTTAAGAGAGAAATTAATAAATGTAGACGATGATGATATCGAACAATTTTTGTCCGTAATCGACTCGTTAGATGTGATTCAGCAAGATGCGAAGAACATGGGATATAAATCATATGGGCTGAACAGTTGTAATTCTCAACATAATTGTTGTGAAGGGTGGAATACTCCGAGGAAGTCTAACAGGAATGGTAATGGGCAATATTATAACCATAATCAGTGCCATTATAATAATGACCATAACAATGGTAACTCTTATGGATATATACCCGAGAAATCCAATAACCAACGGGAGAATAACGATCGTAGTAATAGGATTATGGATAAGGTAAATAAGAAATATAATGGTCAGATTCTAAATGGGAATAATAATGTGGATAATGGTTCGCGGAAGAGAAAATATGACGATCGATCGGGACAGCAATTCACAACACATGATAGGCGGGTGCCGTGGAATAACGGACAAAATATTCAGTTGGCAGCTCCCACTAATGTAATAACCGCTGCGGAACAATATGTATCAGTACCGTCAGTAGATTGTTCGATTAACGGTAATCATGATTGGAGAAACAATAATTCTGACGTGCGGGTAGCAGTGTTTGACGAAGTTAGCAGTCACCAAAACAACGATCCAAAAAACTAGAGCCAGCTGCTCTTCGCCTTCGAAGTGCAGCTGGCGAGGAGGAGGAAGGAAATAAAGATCTGAAGGTTTGCGTGTTAAGATATAATGATGGGATAGATATCAAGGAAGAGTTATTAGAGAATCCAGGGAAATGGAATGATAAACCTAAAGAGTTGATACAAGCTTTGGTAAATATTAAGATTCTTAATGAAGATATTAGTATTCTGTTAGATACCGGCGCGTCATTTAGCGTGATGAGTGTTGGCTTGTTCAAATTTTTAAATAATAAACAAAAATTACCAGTTCTTCCACAATCTAACTGTGTGTTATCAGGAGCATTAGGGAAGTCGGGCATATAAAACAAACTTAAAAAATCCATTCAAGCTACAGTGGAGTCGGCACAACACGACGTGCGCTGTTATATGTTCCACTTGTCGCAGCCATCGTGGATTTTCCGTTGCCCAATAGCGCATATTATGCCGGTTTACGTTACCACTGTTAGTGAATGACGCTTCGTCGTTAAATAGAACGCGTGCAAAAAATCTGTCATCGTCCCGTAATTTCTCTTGTGCCCAGTGGCAAAACTGTACACGATGTGAAAAGTCGTCGCCATGCAATTCCTGGTGCATAGAAATATGGCACGGGTGCAATCGATGTTGATGTAACATTCTCAACACCGACGTTTTTGAGATTCCCGATTCTCGCGCAATTTGTCTGCTACTGATGTGTGAATTAGCCGGGACAGCAGCTAAAACACCTACTTGGGCATCATAATTTGTTGCAGGTCGTGGATGACGTTTCACATGTGGCTGAACACTTCCAGTTTCCTTAAATAACGCAACTATCCGGTGAACGGTCCGGACACTTAGATGATGTCGTACAGGATACCGAGCAGCATACATAGCACACGCCCGTTGTGCATTTTGATCACAGTAGCCATACATCAACATGATATCGACCTTTTCCGCAATTGGTAAACGGTCAATTTTAACACGGGTAATGTATCACATAGCAAATACCGTCCGCTCTGTCTTAATGTTACGTGATACCACGTACTTACATGTTTGTAAGTATTACAGCGCCATCTATCACAAAGCGAAAAAAGTGGTCCAACTAAAACATTCATATTTCTTTACGTACTACACGAATATGTAATAAAAATGGGGGTTCCTATTTTTAAAAAAAACGCAGTTGATATTCATTTGACCTATGGCGGCGCCATCTAGCTTGCCAACCATAGAGCCATCTGGTTTCCGCCTTTAAGCTAGACGAGTTTCGTTCTTTGTAGTTTTTTCGTTTGACGCTTATTTCGTTAGATATTTGGTCCCGTCACTATCAATGGATCACCCTGTGTGATGAGCGGAAATGGTCATTACGGTTGTACACAAAACAGCTTAGGAATAATGCCTTTGAGTCAATTTTTTGTATTTCTCAAAGTCTGTGATACGGTTGTCTCGTAATTAACTGTAGTAAATTCACAAACAAAATGCTAATGAATGTAGACTCACGTCCCATACATAAGCCTATTTAGACATACCTGCTTATCCCACTACTAGGATGCTAGCTGTCTTCAGGTTGTTATAGTTTCGAGTTCGAATTTGAATGTGGTATGATGATTACAAATTGCGTCCAGTGTCGTAAAAATTCATTAATGACGTAACTGCTTGTATTTGCAGCAATCTGCTCTGCCTGATTTTGTCGATATTTTTGACGTATAAAAAGCAGGCATTGCATTGACGGTTCCTTTTCCTCGGTAAGTTCCACTAGTGTGGTAATTTAGTTTTGCGCAAAAGGTTTATCTGTTTCACAAACGACCTAAAATAGTGTTTTTAAAACATTTCTTGCAGCTCATATTCTTTCCATGGCGAGCTTTGTATACTGAGGTGACAAAGGTCATGGAATAAACCTTAATATCGTGTCGTACCTCACTTTTCCCAACGTGGCAAGGACTCAACAAGACACTGGAAGTTCTCCGCAGAAATACTTAACCTTGTTGCCTCTATAGCCGTCCATAACTGCGAAAGTGTTGACGGTGTAGGATGTTGTGCAGGAACTGATCTCTCGATTATGTCCTATAAATGTTCGATGGGATTCAATTCGGGTATCCGTCTAGGTCGACATCAGTTGGAGGAGAGGAGTGGAGTAGGTGCGGAAGTCGAATTGCTCGAGTTCATGTGTTCTGACTACTTATAGTGACTGACAGAAAAAGTGAAGCTCCCACCAGACATGGTCACATGACAGTGTAACTCTGCATACGTGTCCACCATTCGCCCTGGGTGGCGAAATCATTCGCTCAAATTGTCCAGAGTGTTCTACAAACCAATCGCGAACAATTGTCGCCAGGTATCATGACATCGTTGTTTGGGAACATGAAGTCCACGAATCACTGCAGCCGGCCGCTGTGGTCGAGCGGTTATAGGCGCTTCAGTTTCGCGGTCGCAGTTTCGAGTCCTGCCTCGGGCATGAATGGGACTGATGACCTCAGAGATTAAGATGGCTTAGAGCCATTTGAACCATTTGAATCACTGAAAATGATCTCGAAGTGGTCGAACGTAACCATTTCCAGAAACAGATCGGTTCAGTTGGACCAGAGGACCCAGTTCATTCCATACAAACACAGCCTACACCATCATGTTAACGGTTGTTCAGTTTCACGAGAGTAATGACAGTTTCCTAAATGAAATCAATAAAATTTGCGTTACTATAACACAGTGTCGTCTTAAAATCTGTTAAAAGCTGACATGAAACAGATTATATTCACTTAAACTCGTGATACTTTAACTTTGTGTGATGTCGCTGCTTTGTTCTTGCTAATCATTCTGGCACCAGGTCTTTGAAGCTCTATAACCGGTCGGCGTCGTATGTTTTCTGAAATATCCGTCTAGGTCGACATCAGTTGGAGGAGAGCAGTGGAGTAGGTGCGGAAGTCGAATTGCTCGAGTTCATGTGCTCTGACTACTTATAGTGACTGACAGAAAAAGTGAAGCTCCCACAAGACATGGTCACATGACAGTGTAACTCTGCATACGTGTCCACCATCGCCGGGTATGTAAATGATTAGAAGGAAAAACGGCCATCAGAAAGAATTAGTGCTGTTCGTCTTCAGTGTTGTTACCATTGCTGGTAGTGTACATGAGGGCCATGAACAGCGCCAGAAGGTGAGTGATCGCTGTGAAGACACGGCGATGCTGCCTACATTTATAAGGCAGCTTTATCAACAACTGGCAGAGTTTAAATGTTGCGTCATTATGGATCTCCGCATGTCTGACTGTACTGCGTGGGAACGTGACGGCAGACATACTCGTCGTCAAGGTTCCGGCCGACGACCTCAACGAAGGATGGCCGTACTGTGTATCACACACATCGTAACCGCTTCGTATCTTCACCTGTCAACTGGCAACAGATAATGTATTTACTGCAACAGTTCGTGTCATCCTACACCTCCTTCAGGGACTAGCAGCAGCCGGACCAGGGAATTACCGTCCAATATGTAGGACGCCATCAACGCCGCAACACGCTTTTGGAGTGGTGCCGTGACTGGGAAGAATGGACTGCTGATAAATGGGATCGCATTTTGGTCCTGCACCACCCTAGATGAATGTCGTCGGTGAGTATGGTGACGACCTGCTCATAGATCCCTTCTTCCAGTTTGGGAGAGACACGGTAGTGTTACTCCTGACGTCATGGTGGTGGGCGCCATTGGTGTGATCAGGCCACGCCACAATGGTACGTCACCAACATTCTGCGTCCTCATGTGTTACCTCTCATTTTTCAACCGCACAGTGTTCGTTCACACATGTCACTTGTCTCTGTGAACTGTCTGTATGACGATGAGGTAGTCCTGTGACCAGTAAGAACCCCTGGTCTACACCGGACCAGCTCCTTCGTCAACTCCGTCCCAATGACGGTGTCCAGCATACAGAGGACCAGCTTGCCTCATGCTAGGATACAACGGCCTTATGATACCCTTCCCAATTTTGTCAGTGCATACATCCAGACCAGAGAAGGTGCAGCGTCATACTGATAAGAGGGATAATACTCCAACGTTCTTTACAAATTTCAGTCGCTTTTGTAATCAGCGAAATAATATCATAAGCCTTCTCAATCAATGAAGTTCCATTTCGTTTCGTCCTCCCCTTCTGTGTGCTTCTCGCTGTTTATCATGTAGTGTATATTCTTCCCTATGATGTCTGATAACTTTTTGGTATTGCAACGTCTGGTAAGCAAAGTGATTATTTTGATAATATGCTATTGTTACTTACTTGGTAGATGGTGTGCCAGTTAACCCTCCGCGTAGTATTCCTTCATTGAATGCGCATGTAAAGTCCAGAGATAGACAAGGAAAAGATCTTGCCATATGTGAACACACGTTCAAAGATTCTTTCTGACACTGTGCCGCGAATGGCGCATGAATAAAGAGCGAGAGACGAATATCTTTCATTTGTTAACAATGCATGACTTGTACTTTATGTCAACAGAAATCATAGAACGATGCTAAAAGAAACTTATCTCCCCAGCATTCATACAAGCCACATTTTCAACGGCATTTACTTTCGAGTCCGTCCAGTGAAAGACAGATCAAAATATGAAGGGTTGGTCCCACCAGGAGTGGCCCTGGGAAAAGGTAACGCTCGCTCTCAACCGGCAGCGCATACTACAAATACATTACGTGACGTGTGTCTGAAGTTCCGAAACAATTACATACAATGAATATTTGGCAACATTTGAAAGAAGAAGGCCAGTAGTAGTACAGTTTTTCTGCCTGTAAGCCACTTTGTAGTTGAATGATTTTGAAAAGACGCAAATGATTTAATGACATTACCTGCCAGTGGGCTTAAATCAATAGGAAAAGTTGAAAATTTGTGCCAGGCCAGGATTCGAATCCAGGACTACTGCTTACTAGGCAGATGCACTCACCACTGCGCCATCAAGACAGAGTTGTTAGCACAACTGCATGGACAACTCTAGCACGTCTCTCGTCATGCCAAGATTCTCAACTTATCTACACATTACTGATGTATTGCCCCTAGAGTATCATCCTCATTACTCCTCCAATTCCCGTAAGAGTTTGAGCGTGGTGTCTATCTGCAGTGATGTGATCAGTTGGTCATCTCGCCGTAAATATATATGTGGTGTCTGTTCTTTCTGGCATGTCCGAAAGAACAGACACGACACATATGGCTTTGAAGGGTCCAAATTGTACCAGCTTGCACCCAGCGGCATTCCCACATATGCACCAACACAGCCCCAATGTTCGTTTTCGGCATTACCTGAGAGAAGGCGATACCAGTACGACAGCTTCACTCGATGACAGCGCCAAGAACTTCGCCGGCGATTTGCTGTTGTCTGTCTGGGAACGGTAGGACGAGAGAAAGAACACTAAAGCTTGTTCCTGCTTGTGGCAGGCGTATAGCTTGTTCATATAGTGCTTGAAAGTTCTCACAGAGCGTTCCGCCTCACCAGTGGATTGAGGGTGGAACGGAGTGATTGTAACCTGTTTGATGCCACTGACGTCATAAAACTGCTGAAATTCAACAGCTGATATGAACTATGCTCGACTTTCAGAAATCAGCACTCCTGGTAACATTCGATGCAAAAGACTGATGTCAGAGTCTTGATAATGCGAGCAGTTGTGGTGGAGTGCATATGCAGTATGAAAGGAAATTTGCTTAAGGTGGCTACTGCAAGAAGCTAACGAGAGTTCCAGTAGGGACCCACAAAGTCAATATGCAATTGTTGCCAAGGTGTGCTGGGCTTGCGCCAATAGAAAAATTTTTATGTGGAGGAACCTGGTGTTCTGCACATGCCGCACATTTTGTGTTTTTTTTTTCTTTTCTCCTGACTGGTTTGCTGTGGCCCGCCACGAATTCCTCTCCTATTCCAACCTCTTCATCTCAGAGTAGCACTGGCAACCTACATTCTCAGTTATTTGCTGGATGTATTCCAATCCCAGTCTTCCTGTACAGTTTCCATCCTCTTCAGCTCCCTCTAGTACCATGGAAGTTATTCTGTGATACGTTAACAGATGTTCTACCATCCTGTCCCTTCTACTTGTGAGTTTTTACCATATATTCCTTTCGTCACCGATCCTGCTGAGAACCTCCTCATTCTTTACCCTATCAGTCCACCTAAATTTCAAAATTCTTCTGCAGCAGAGGTTAATAGTTCTATTTGAGCGTCCATGCTGCCCCATGTGCAATGGCGTCAGGCGAGCTGCTTAGAGCGTAAAATGTCCCAATGCCGTTGATAGAGAGGGCGAAGAACTTCTATTTGAAGCAACCGTAACACAACCACAGGGGTCTGATTATTGTATGTATAAAAAGGACGACACCGTGGTGGACCGATAAGCTGTAGTAAAGTGCAGAATAATGATGTATCACTGAACTGATAATCTGATTAATTTTATGAAACCAATGAATATTGAGATACCGAAACAGAATCTTAAGATCGGGGTCTGTAGCCGTCACCTGAGTTATCTGTCAGTGGTCAATGGGAAAATCATCAAATGTTTAACTATCCCTGGACATCAATATGATAGCGCATTCGAATGTTTGGCTATTGGCCACTACACGGTTTCACCCTGACATCTGGAGTGAAGCAGAGACCAACGCTGCAACTGTTGCGCCATGCGTGGAGGGATTTGATCTGAAAGACTGAACATAGGGTCAAAATCTTGTAGTTCGTTACCAAGTAGAATTTTCTGCCACACAATTGCTGGGAGAATTTGGTCATGCCATACATGATAGTAAGAGCTTGCTTCTCATTCTGTAAATAGTTGTGCCTTGATTAAGAGTTTGAATGTGAAGGCAACGGGTCTTCCAATGATACAACCACTTGCAAGAGATCGACGCCAATCCTTTGAGGACATGCATCAACCACCAGCACGACTGGATTGGCGGGATCAAAATGTATGAAACAGCAATTGCTCAATAAAGCATTGTTCACTACTGAAATGCAGCCTGACACTCCCAAGTCCACTCAGATGGAACATTCATTCGTCGAAGATAATGCTATGAAGCTGTAAGATGCACAGCGAATGTAGTACGTAAGGTTACCCAACACAGCTTGGAGATTATTGATCTTTTCAAAAAGTTGGAAGGTCCCGGATGGTGGTTGAGTCTGCCTGCGAGAAGTGGATACCTTGAATGATGATGACAGGTCTCAAATGTTGAATCTCAATCTGGAAGAGAGAGCACTTAGCTTTACTACGCTTTAAACCAGTGTCTCAGACCATTTGAAAGAATTTTCCGAGATTGGAAAGATGTTTGTCAGGAGTAAAACACGAAACTATGATGTTGGCCATGTACTTCCTAGAAGAAGAAAGTATAGCAGTCATCTGTTCTAAGTAACATTAAGAAATTGCAGGTGTGGACACACTGCCGGAGGCCATCCACGAAAGTTTAAATAACGGGACTATTCATACAAGGGAACCTGCAAATAAGCGATAGGAAACTCGGTCTTGGGAAAGAAGCGACTTGTGCCAGTCTTCCATGAGTTCCTCAGGCTGTGGCAAAGGAAAAGATTCAACCACAGTCTATGGATTTAGCGTTGCCTAAAAATTTGCACATAAGCATGATTTGCCTTAAGTTTTCTATATAATTGTCAAATGGGATGCCCACCGACTGGCTGCTACAGGGGAAATCCCAAACATTGCCGTGCCAAGATAAGAATTCCTGCGTAACTTGATCTCTGGTAACTTGACAGACGAACAGTGCACATCAAAACCGTGGTTGTGCGTTTTCGTTCATGGTAATGTGAGACTCGAAATCGCTAGCGTTTCCTGGACCATGTAGGAAAATGTGTGTAATTTCAGCACAAAGTTCAGCTATCCTGTTTGTAATCATAGAGGAGTTTAGAAAGCGAGCATTATCTTCGATGTGCAAACTAAACAGATCGAAAGAGACTACACTGAAACATTTTCGTTTCCACGGGAGCACAAAAAACAGCTTTTGTAACTTTACCAAATGTGGCAAGTTTGCTGCAAGTACCTAGTACAGGAATGTCATGCCCGTCAGCAGAAAGAGTTGACTGTGACTTACATAGCTTGAGCATGCCTAACAATTCGTTTGTGCTTCTGTTCAAAAGAGTCACGGACGCAACAGTTCCAGTTGCGTATGTATTTTGTGCACACAGTGACATATAATGTATTGCTCTGACGCTGGATCGAAAATGTTTGTGACTTCTACGCCTTTGCACTTAACTTACACAGAGCAACAGCAGAATCACCACGTGGCTATGATAAAACTGCATTTACATATATTGTCTGATACAATAGAGAATGTTCAGAGTGCTTTTTGGACTTGCGTTTCTGCGGACAGACGGAAACAAAGTTGCCGAACTAGCCAGAATGACAGCACTTAGCGTCACAATCCTGGCACGCTTACCGCTTGTGTGTCACGAAACACTGAAGGCAGGACTAACTCCATTAGGCTGCTGCTTAGCAAAATGGTTTTGTATACGACACTCGCCTGACTGATACCTGACGTGCCGCGGCACGCGAACGAAGGGCACAACCTGTTTACGTTTACTCTGAACTGTACAAATGGGAACGGAATCTAAATCCACATTTGCCTTACTATGCGAGGCCTGATGCTCCACTATTTCCAAACCTGTTTCAAACTAGGATCAGAATACCTAAGAACCTATTCGCTGGTGCGAGGAGCCGGCCCGTGTGGCCGAGAGGTTCTAGGCGCTGCAGTCTGGAACCGCGCGACCGCTACGGTCGCAGGTTCGAATCCTGCGTCGGGCATGGGTGTGCCGGCCACGGTGGCCGTGCGGTTCTGGCGCTGCAGTCCGAAACCGCGAGGCTGCTACGGTCGCAGGTTCGAATCCTGCCTCGGGCATGGGTGTGTGTGACGTCCTTAGGTTAGTTAGGTTTAAGTAGTTCTAAGTTCTAGGGGACTTATGACCTAAGATGTTGAGTCCCATAGTGCTCAGAGCCATTTTTTTACATGGGTGTGTGTGATGTCCTTAGGTTACTTAGGTTTAGGTAGTTCTAAGTTCTAGGGGACTGATGACCTCAGAAGTTAAGTCCCATAGTGCTCAAAGCCATTTGAACCATTTGGTGCGAGGATATGACAAACTTTGAGTAATAGCGTCCCTAATCATGGCATCATTATAGCAACGTTCACATTCGACTAGAATTTACGGTGGCTTTTAAGTCCTTGTAAGTTAGCCCCCACCGTCTATGTGTCTGATTGGATCGCCTCTGCAGGCGAAAGAGTCTGTAACACACAGTTGTTAAATTAATGTGTTCATCACAGTACTTGCCTTCTGCAGCAGTTAATTCCTCGTAAGCAACGGTCTCAGGGCGGGCTTTGGGAAAAAGTTTGCAGAGTGACCAGTTGCAGAGAATTATGGTTGCCTGTCTCCACCTCCAATGAGATGTGCTTGGAAGTGTGTGTCGAGCTGTGCATGGCATTCGAACTAATTCGTCTTGTTGAGAGTTAAATGCAGGAATGGAGGTGGGGGAACACGCACTGTTTGCTGTGTTGGTCTGCGGGTTCTAGAGTTGGCACCACAGTGTTTGCTTGAAAACCAAGCAGTAAGGTCATCGATTCCATTAACTCTTCCGTCAGATGAGCCTGAAACTGAATAATTTGAGTTACCGACTGTTCTTGCTGGAGGGGGGGGGGGGGGGCGGGACTGGCCGTGCTCAGATACACAAAAAATAACACTTGTACGCAAAATAGCTATGCTGGAAGAAAATACGAATTAAAGTCAGTAAAATAGTATATTCAGTGCTTGTAAAACCACAAGAAAGACAGTCAGTTGCTGGGGCAATGTTCTGAAACATACACAACAACATTGATATAGTGCGGCTGTCAAGAATGGCTGATGTTCAAGTGGTTCAAATGGCTCTGAGCTATGGGACTTAACATCTGAGGTCTTCAGTCCCCTAGACTTAGAACTACTTAAACCTAACTAACCTAAAGACATCACACACATCCATGCCCGAGGCAGGATTCGAACCTGCGACCGTTGCAGCAGCGCGGTTCCGGACTGAAGCGACTAGAACCGCTCGGCCACAACGGCCGGCTGGTGGCTGATGTATAAAACTCTGTAAGAACTACACATAATAAATACTAGATATTAGTGGTGTGGTGGAGTCTGTTCTGCCGGACATGTAAGACAGAAAAGACACCACGCAATCTAAACTCTATGGACGTGACGGCTGTTTGATGAAAAAGTTTCAGTGCAGATGCACAACTAAAGTCCGCACTTCTACGGAAATTAGAAGTCTGCGAGTAGGGAGTAATAAGCGAGGGTTGTTGCGGTGCCAGAAGTTGGAAATTTAGGTCTGACGGAAAAGTGTCCAGATGGCTGGGTTCGAGTCCCCCTCCGGCACAAATTTTCATCTCTCGCCATTGCAATGCCGCAATGCTTTGTGCGGGCGGAAGTCATTATCTCCTTCGTACCTCTTTCCCATCCCATTTTCTTTGCTTTCCTTTCGCCCTAGTTATTCAGGCATAATACACTTGGCGGGAATGGAAACAACCAACAAAACGATTCGCTAGTGTTCCACATTGACGAAAAGTAGGACCAAGCAGCAACCATAGTTGTTCCTTGTCTCCAGTTGATTATATGGAGGACGGGGAAATATAATAGAACACCCGTGAGAAAACCTCGTCGCCAGCTGTTCGGTCGTCACGCTCGATGGTGTCAAGAGGTTGATGGGTTCTGTGGCAGACAGCAAAATCATAAGATGCACACATAGTCTTTTACAATATTATTTGACTTGAGTTCCAACTGCAAATCTAGAGTAATATCCAATACAAGTCTTTGAGCAAGGCCGAATCTGTATTACCACAATAGTAACTGAGGCCGAGAGGCCCTAGACTAGGAGAATATAACTGAACTAACAGACAGACTGAGAGACAGACTGGTCGGTGCGGCGTCCTTTAAGTCAGCTCCATGGCAGCACCACCCGTGCACGCTGAGGAGGCCGTGTCTCAGAGCCAGTTTCAGATTGGCCGTGCAGTCATATGGCTGCTGCCAGTTTCTAAACTTGGACTGACGTGGGGTGGTATCGATGGCGCACGATATCATAGATGCCTTGACTGTGCAGGATCACACAGTCACGTGAAAAACCTAGAGTCAGAAAATGGGTTTTCTTGCATCAAGTCAAGTGCCTACACCGACAGAGCGAAGACGTTGGAAAGAACACGGGCTGTCAGCACGGCGTCTATTGCGGCAGCATAAGGAGGCTTGATGTTAATGGTACCCCAACACCTCAAAAGGCTTAAGAGTGGCACCATAGCGTCTTTTCAGACGAGGTACGAGTCAGGGTACCGCATCACCATGGACTCTGTGTGGAGACTCGGAGAAAAACGAAAGTTGCCAGACTCCATTCGTCATCATCGTATTGATCCAGAACCTGCTCTGATGGTATGATGTGCCATCGGTTGCACACCCCACTGTCGCTTTTTTTTCGTGAAGGTGGTAATTTGGGCAGCGGCCGATATATTCCTTCCCTATCCGATTCTGCCGAGAACATCCTCATTCCTTACCTTATCAGTCAATCGAATTTTCAGGATTCTCCTGTAGCACCGTTATCTGAGATGCATCGCTACTCTTCTGTCCTGATTTTCCTACAGTCCTTGTCTCGCTACCATACAATGCTGTGGTCCAAATGTACATTCTCAGAAATTTCTTCCTGATATTAAGGCCTATGTTTGAAACCAGCAGACTTCTCTTGGCCAGCAATACCATTTTTTTTCCGGTGCTAGTCGGCTTTTTATGTCGTTGCTCCGTTTGTCACGGTTTATTTTGCTACGTAGGTAGAATAATTCTTTAACTTCGTCTTCTTCGTGAACACCAATGCTGATATTAAGTTTCCCGATTGTCACGTTTCTGTTACTTCTCATCACTTCTGTCTCTCTTCAGTTTACTCTCACTCCATATTCTGTACTCACTAGATTGTCAATCCCATTCAGTAGATCCCGTAATCCTTGTTCACGTTCACTGAAGATAGCAATATCATCAGTGAATCTTGTCACTGATGCTCTTTTATTTCGGATTTTAAATTCACTCTTGAACCTTTTGCTTGTTCACTGTACAGACTGTACAGCATGGCCGAAAGACTATTCTCCTATCTTACACCTTTTTTGCTGCGAGCGATTCGTTTTTCGTCTTCCAGTATTGTTATTTCCTCTTGGCTCTAGTATATTTTGTATATTACCTGTCTTTCCCTATACCTGACCCCTATTTTTCTCAGAATTTCGAACACATTGCACCATTTTACACTGTGTAGTGCTTTTTCAAGGTCGACAAATCCTGTGAACGTGTTTTGATTTTCTTCAGTCTTGTTTCCGTTGTCAACCAGAACGTCAGAACTGCCTTCCTGGTGCCTTTACCTTTCCTGAAGCCAAACTGATCGTCATCTAACAGATCCTCAGCTTTTTATTACAGACTTCTGTGTGACATTCTTGTCAGGAACCTTGTGCAATCGTGCGTTCTTATACAGAGCTCTAAATGAACAGTAATTAAAATTTCGTTTCGTTCTGTCTACGCTGGTTTGCAAATTTAGTTACCAACAATGTATGGAATGACATTTAGGATTTCGTGTGACGGAAATTGCAGAGGAGACACTGTTGGATGACGCAATTCGGTTGCACCAGTCTCTTCCAGTCTGTATGGGTGTCTCGAATTCTGCATCTCCGTCCACCATGCTGGAGCATGAAGAAGCTCTGGACTTGTCTACATCAATAGTTCGGGTTGGTGACACACATGTTTCTGGTATTCAGAAGCCAGATTTGCCTGTGACATCAATGGCTGCGTGGGCATTGTCGTTGGCATGGAGAGTTGTAAAGTCAAATGATTTTAGGATGAACCAATTCAACATCTCCTGTACACATGGCAGCACACCCGTTAGATGCTGTTATGGTGAACACAGTCTAACCAACTGCGTTTTTGACTGACATGGCCAAGAAACTATTATTTTGATGATTCAGGCACAATGAATATAAAAAAGCAATCTAATGAGCGCCCAGTATATCAGAATACGGGGAAGGATGTTACAATCTGATATACAGATTTATTTTAAGGCAACTCAATATATCTCTTCTCAGCTGGCATGTGCATGGCCTAATGTAAAAAATGACAAACACTTCCTCGAGGAAGCGGCCGAGGTGACGCAGTAGTAAGTCACTGCTCTCTTACTCAGCAGAGAATACGTCTGGACAACCAGGCTTATATTTTTCATGATTTACTTGAACTGCATTTATGTATATTAATCGCAAATCACCTTATAGTGGGTGCCGAAGGTTTGTTCGTATGCCACTGTGATTTCAGCAATTTCTGCTTCAGTTTCGGGGGTGTAACGACTCTTTGTAGTCCTCCACACGAGCTCAAACCTCTATGATTTTGCCAACATAGCTTCGTCGTGAGGTATTCGTGGGAAAAAGTAACTCGTATCTTGACTGACATATAAACTGACAGTCTCGTAAGTTTAAAAATAAACCGCACCACAATACACAGCTCCTCTCTCTTGTACTGTCTGCCAGCGAAGTTGGGTATGTGCTCCGTGACGCTTTCGCTCATTTAACGCCGTCTGTTAAGCGTCGCAAACTGATGAGTGACCCTGTGGAACGAAGGTTTGATAAGCTATCCTCTTCGTGGAACGTCTACGCTCCCTGAGGGTTTTTCCAATGAATCTCAATCTGCCGGCCACTGTGGCCGAGCGGTTCACGGTATCTCAGCGTGTATGGGTCAGAAAGCTGGTTGGTCACTGTAATAAAAAACTGAGTGGAAGGATCAACAACGAACTTGAATGGATGTCATGTGACATCCGCAACGACGAAACACAACTATCAACAACGAACAAAATGAAAAAAAACAACAAAAAAACAAAACAAAAATCGGTTCTAGGCGCTTCAGTCCGGAACCGCGCTGCTGCTACGGTCGCAGGTTCGATCCTGCCTCGGGCATGGATGTGTGTGATGTCCTTAGGTTAGTTAGGTTTAAGTAGTTCTAAGTCTGCAGGACTGATGACCTCAGAAGTTAAGTCCCATAATGCTTAGAGCCGTTTGAGCGAATCTAAATCTGATATTTGCCTTTCCTAGATTAGTTTTATTTTTTAATTCTGCGCTAAAGTTAAATTGTTTGCTCCTCTGAAAAGTACACGACAAATTTCCTTTCGAATCCCACCTTTTGCTCCGTCTCCAATGACTTCACTGACGACGGGACATTAAACCCATACACTTTTTCCTTTATCTTCAAGGAAAGAAGGTTAGAACTGCTCTCCTAATCAGCACGTTTGCGTGATACTTCACTCTCTTCGCCAGTATAGGACATAACTGATTAATAACTTGTTCATCATGGTCCTCCAGAATATACATTTTATGCTTTGTGGATTCCCATAGAAACTGCGTTGACATACTTAGGATCACATTTATTCCTTCATTTATGTGCTTTGAAGATCGTCACTGCGGCACCTGGCAGCTACATACCAGACTTAATTTTGAAGGCAGAGCTCCAGTACTGTTTTGTAGCACTCATCATTCGTATCTTGTCATGTATGTAACCTGTGTTATAAATTTAATTTCAGTCGCATTGAAATTGCTGAACATCAGTCACGTGTGGCGGCAGTTACATTACTGCATGCGAATTTAAAATATCCTGAAGAAATTATGCAAACGTGTCAATTTTTCGTGTTCTCCCATACTGAGATTGAATAAGTAATATTCTGTGGCTTATGTGAAAGCTGTTTAAATTAATTAGCTGGTTGTTCCTTGTTTCATAACTATAAGTTGTCAGTCTAAGGATTGTTTTGAAAGCGTGGTACTCCCTGTGCCTATCTTATGATAACCTTTTCGCCTCCACGTACTGCCTCCCCTCAATATCCCATATACACTCCTGGAAATTGAAATAAGAACACCGTGAATTCATTGTCCCAGGAAGGGGAAACTTTATTGACACATTCCTGTGGTCAGATACATCACATGATCACACTGACAGAACCACAGGCACATAGACACAGGCAACAGAGCATGCACAATGTCGGCACTAGTACAGTGTATATCCACCTTTCGCAGCAATGCAGGCTGCTATTCTCCCATGGAGACGATCGTAGAGATGCTGGATGTAGTCCTGTGGAACGGCTTGCCATGCCATTTCCACCTGGCGCCTCAGTTGGACCAGCGTTCGTGCTGGACGTGCAGACCGCGTGAGACGACGTTTCATCCAGTCCCAAACATGCTCAATGGGGGACAGATCCGGAGATCTTGCTGGCCAGGGTAGTTGACTTACACCTTCTAGAGCACGTTGGGTGGCACGGGATACATGCGGACGTGCATTGTCCTGTTGGAACAGCAAGTTCCCTTGCCGGTCTAGGAATGGTAGAACGATGGGTTCGATGACGGTTTGGATGTACCGTGCACTATTCAGTGTCCCCTCGACGATCACCAGTGGTGTACGGCCAGTGTAGGAGATCGCTCGCCACACCATGATGCCGGGTGTTGGCCCTGTGTGCCTCGGTCGTATGCAGTCCTGATTGTGGCGCTCACCTGCACGGCGCCAAACACGCATACGACCATCATTGGCACCAAGGCAGAAACGACTCTCATCGCTGAAGACGACACGTCTCCATTCGTCCCTCCATTCACGCCTGTCGCGACACACTGGAGGCGGGCTGCACGATGTTGGGGCGTGAGCGGAAGACGGCCTAACGGTGTGCGGGACCGTAGCACAGCTTCATGGAGACGGTTGCGAATGGTCCTCGCCGATACCCCAGGAGCAACAGTGTCCCTAATTTGCTGGGAAGTGGCGGTGCGGTCCCCTACGGCACTGCGTAGGATCCTACGGTCTTGGCGTGCATCCGTGTGTCGCTGCGGTCCGGTCCCAGGTCGACGGGCACGTGCACCTTCCGCCGACCACTGGTGACAACATCGATGTACTGTGGAGACCTCACGCCCCACGTGTTGAGCAATTCGGCGGTACGTCCACCCGGCCTCCCGCATGCCCACTATACGGCCTCGCTCAAAGTCCGTCAACTGCACATACGGTTCACGTCCACGCTGTCGCGGCATGCTACCAGTGTTAAAGACTGCGATGGAGCTCCGTATGCCACGGCAAACTGGCTGACACTGACGGCGGCGGTGCACAAATGCTGCGCAGCTAGCGCCATTCGACGGCCAACACCGCGGTTCCTGGTGTGTCCGCTGTGCCGTGCGTGTGATCATTGCTTGTACAGCCCTCTCGCAGTGTCCGGAGCAAGTATGGTGGGTCTGACACACCGGTGTCAATGTGTTCTTTTTTCCATTTCCAGGAGTGTACATTATTTCACAAGCTATAGTCTTTGTCTGCGTTGTTCTTCTCATCCACTACCCTGCAAATTTCTCTGGTAAAGGTGCTGTATTGACTATAAGAAGTGAATTTTCAGTATAACTCATCTTACGAAGCACCTCCATTTAATTTTCCACTTTAAAAGTCGGAAACGGTTGTTAATCTCAGATCTCACACCACTAATAGACTCCAAGATGTGGTCTCAGCAGAAAACTAATTGACATCTTCAAACTAAGGCCACTCCCATTTCTCGGAGAAAGATGTTATCGTGACTTATGAACAAAGGTTGAGACCTTACTAATGGCTTCTTAATGATTCTAAAATGGAAAAAAGTTTTGTTCATTGCGGTCATGTTAGCAGACTTTTCTTACTACCTATGTCCTCATTAATGATGATCATAATAAAAGAACACTGTTACATTGCCATGTATTTATTATCGTTTATGGATTTACCATTACACAAGAAAGGATTAAATTGCGTCTATTTTGGTTTATTCTTCCGTAGTGTTGATATTTTCACATATATACGGTAACAGTGTTGTATTCATCAAGCGTTATAGCATTAATCTGTGTAACAAATTAGTGGCTGTATGATCATACGGCATTAACAGCGTACTAAACATTTTTATAAGGCGTCTTCCTCGTAAAGTTTGCTCCATGTTGGGCGCACGGCGAGTTTGTATGTCTCGCGATAAAATTTCCATGAGTAAGCTGTGCTATAAGAAAAGGATCCCAAGGTCTAGCAAACTTGTAGAATACCCTATAATTATACAAAAAAGTTGTTTTGTGTTGCTTGAAGCAAAACGAAGACGTTTCGCTACAAAACTTTCCCACAGGATCGTCACGACAGACTCAGACGTACGCTCAGCAAATAAGTATACACACAAGAAAACCTTCGTACGCTAGAACTGGAATCTGTTGCACAACGATCAGAAGAAATTGTCTCAAATGGATAAATTATATTATTATGAAACTTTCATCTTCATTAGTCTGTAATTACTGTGTGGCCAGCACGTTCTGATCAGACCACATGAACGTGCATGCGATACATTATGTGACGTAACCGTTGTGGTTTCACCATCTCTCTTCGACATTCACTTTATGAATTAGTTTCAATGAAACAACAGATGAACAGAAATTTCTCGCAGTGAAACAATGTGTCACGCTTCTTTAGGTCTATAGTGTAGCGTTTTCTGCGACATCGCGTGAAACTAGATTGGAGCTGAAGAGGCACGACTGCTGATTCAGCGTGGAATAAGGTAAACTTTACTCATTAATAATAACAGGAAAATGGTTCATTTTTTCTATAGGGGATTACCACTTTTTTGCCATTTATTAGCACAGCTACGTCGTTCACCCGTCAAGACCGGATAAAGATTGCAGAATGCTAGGAGAACGGGGGCTTGCCGAAGGAAATGTTGGATAGTGTACGCCCATGCATTTCTATGAGTGTTTAAACCGATTGTACGAGAGATCTTGGCGCTCTCGTGTGCTGTAAATGGAGATCGTCATTTTTTCCAGCAACATTTGCGTCTCTGTCAGTAAACTTGTTTCAATATCACTGATGTTTTATTCAGAACATTCCAGAACATCAATGTAGGACATTTTCTAGAACCAGGCTGCGCCTAGAATTATAATAATTTTGTGGTTGAATCGTACTATTTTACATCTACAACATTTTCCTGAGTACTATGTCAGTGTTCAACACCCTAAATCTTTATTTTTAAGTAACCAAGTATTATTGTAAAAAGTTACTCCGCAATCAGGCTCAAAGGAATACGTGATGCCAACTGGGCGATGTGCCATTCAGTCATATATATGCTGAAAGTATCTAACCAAAATTGTTATCTTTTTTATTTGTGAATGTATCATTGATAAGATTGTTCTAAATTAATTATTCCACAAACCTGCATCTGACTGCGTCTGTGAACTTGTTTCTTGCACTCCTCCATTTTGCCAGAAATGCAACATGTATTTGACTCAGCAGTCAAATTTAAGAGAATAATGCCGTTTGTGCAATGGCATTAAGATGGTACTGGAAAATTAACTTTTGGCCCTGATGTTTACGTGGTTCTTTCATTGGTGGGTATTCAATACAAGCAAAGGATGTGGATTATGATTCAGGCTGTTAGATTTAAACACAAAGTTGATCTCAATATATATATTGTTAAAATATCAAGTCATACACAAAACCTACCATTTCCTACATTTTTGTAGCACGAATCACTCTTACAAACAATTTTACCAAACGCTTACTGTGTCAAACCTTGGACATACAAATCCTAACTCTGAACATTATCTAACAAAACCAATTTGAAATCATTATATATCTTCTCTCATTTACGTGCTAAAGTTTGGTCAGGGGCAGCGAGGGCGACCTACCTTAAAGATGTCACCACACGTCTGATTCCTCCGGACACCTAGCTGCGACTCCTGCCTTAAAGTTGTCTGCATACGTCTAATTCCTCCGGGCACCTACCTGCGACTCCCCGGTTTTTTTACTACTCGCGCCCGGCTCTCTTAACCATCAAAGATCCTCCTATTCAAAGATATTATACTCGTTCCACCTTGCGGTTGGCAACTACCGACTATTTTCTGGAGCTGCCCTGATCAGACCTTAGCACATACCTCTCAATGCTAATAGGCCAAAACATTATGGCCGCTGTCCATCTTGACGTTGTATGCTGCCTGATGGCGCTGACGGTACGTGACGCGGTAAGAGAAGTGTGTGGGAGGAGCAGAGACGAATGGGGAATCATTCTAGCGACGATCAGTGGCGCAAATGCGGAAATCCGCCGACTTAAACGTCTTTGACAAAGCCAGATGGTTGTGGCCCAGTGTCTGGGAGCGAGCGTTTCAGAAACGGTTGAGCTGGTTGGCTGTTCGCGCCCTACTGAGCATCTATGGAATGTGGATGAAGAACGCTGAAACCAACAGCAGGCGGCAAGACGTTGGACGTCCATATCCCATCACACAACATGCGGGATCGGAGGCTTGCCCGCTCTCTAAAGCAGGGTAGGCGGCGATCTGTGGCAGATCTGACGAGAGAATACAGTGGTGGCACAGGCACAAGTGTTTTGGGGCTCACTGTTCAGCACACGGTGCTCAACATGCTGTTCCACTGTAGAGGAACCCTGTGTGTTCCCACGTTGACCCAACAACATCGTCAGTTAGGGTTACAGGAGACACACTGTATCATCGAGATTGGAACGCGGATCAGTGAAATCATGTCTCCTGGTCGGATGAATCCCGTTTCTTGTTAAACCAGGTTGATGGACGCATCCAGATAGGCCATCGTCCAGTCGAACGGCTGCACGAAACATGCAGCGCGCCACGGTTGCAGGCCGGTGGGAGCAGTATTAAGCTATAGGGGATATTCACCTGGGCTTCTATGGGACCTGGGGTAGTAATCGAAGGTACCATGACAGCTGTTGACCACGTGAACATTATTAGGGACCACCTGTAAACCCTTACTCTTGATAGCATACCCAACAGTGGTGGCTTCTTCCATTAGGATAATTGTCCCTGTCACGAGACAAGAATCAGCTGAAATGGTTTGAGAAGAACGATAGTGAACTCTTGTTGATGTCTTGGCTATCAAATTCGGTTCATCTGGGACGCTATCGGGCACCAGCTTCCGTAAATTACGGGAAGTATATGCGTAGGCATCTGGTGCCACAAACCTCTGGAAACCTATCAGGTACTAGTCGAATCCGTCGCATGTAGAATCACTGCTGAAATGCGCTACAGAAGTGGATCAAAACGCTTTTAAGTGGGTGATCACAGTGCTTTCGCTTACCAGTGTAGCGTCATTTTCAGACGGCCTGGAGCGTTATCGGGCCAGAACACCGCTCTCTTAGTCATTGTCAATTCTCCAGAGATGAAATCGCTACTTTTCATTCAAGTTGCCCCCTAACTGATCTCACGAGGTTAAGCGCACCCCTTTCCCGTCCTACCACAACGGAACCCTTGGCAGTACTGGGAACTGAACCAAGGTACTCCGCATGGCACTCAGATACGCTGACCGTTTACCTAGAGTGACTGATCTTTTTGTATCTGAAAAGTATTAATTGAAATATATTTTACTAGTGCAAATGTTTACCCTTCTCGTCTATTCCTTTTCTTTATTTTAATTATCATTATCCATAGTTTATCGACAATAACTGCGTTACGGTTTGCAAAAGAAGTATGACAGCCTCACTCGAAGTCACCCATAGAAGAGAAAAAAGGGAAGAATAAATCTGTATCGAACACCTTCTCGGACAGCGACGCTACCACATGTAGTGTCAATCACAGAACCTGACGTTTGCACAAACAAAATACGATGATTTGAGTACTTCACTTTCGTTCAGCTATCTTTTAGTAGACCTCGTATTATTGGTACCAGTCTGTAACTATAAAGAAAGATACATTTTTATTGAAGTATTTCATTAATTCTAAATTGACTGTAGGTTTATGGTAAAACTTCGTAACTGTTTCCTTGTGTAATATTGTTTTTTCTTTAGTTTATGGATACTTTAACTTCACTCGTCTACAAATGTTTGTCGTCAGCCTACGTCAGATTGAGACGATACGCTTTAGTATGTCATTTATGAAAAAGAAAAAAGTAGGTCAGATAAATTCGAGGACAGAAAATAATACTCCATCAAGGAGGCAGAGGAGGAGCATTAGTGTTTAACGTCCCGTCGACGCAAATCCGGATGGCTGGAAGCGGATTTGACCCATCAATCTGTTGAATGCGAGCCCTGTGTGCTAGCTACTGTGCCAGATCGCTGGTTAACACTCAATCAGTGTATGATATCTCTACCGCGGTACGTGACGAAGATGATAATGACGATAAACCTTCGTGATTTGTAATATAAGAAAAAAGAGATATCTTTGGGCAAAAATGTGCAGTCATTGTAGACACAATTCCTTCACTTTTTTCAGTCAAATATATATGCTGTACTAGATTTTATTTTTCTTATACATACTACATTATCAATAGTTGTTTCTGCTATAAATCTTGTGGTGCAATATTGTTGCGCATAATGAATAATCCAGTATGACAACAGGAAGATTGGCAAAAGTTTTCTGTTTGTCAGGTGTGGTAGCAAACATGTGCGAATGAAATGTAAATGCAGATGCTGCGTTAGGTAATGCAAGAGCGGATGACTTCTGTTGTCAATTTTGAAACAAAAATGTTTCTAGATGTATGTAGACAGTACCTTAGTGGCAAGGTCTCATGGGCTCGCAATGCTTCTTTCATGTTTAGAAGGACTAAACGCCATCGATCGTAGGATTAATTTCACCAGGGATGTGGGGAAAAATATAGATTTCACGTTTATGGATGTAAAGGTTACTAGAAAAATAGATGGCTCCTAGGATCATTGTGTGTTTTGTAAACCAACACACACCGATCTCTACTTAGGAGCTGCTAACTGCAAACACACATCCTAATGCAGTGTTGTAATGAAATATATATAACAAACGACCTAATTGTCAGAGACACATGATTTCAGGTCCGCAAACCATGGAAACAAGAATTGGCTGTATTGATGCATCGTCAGCCGCAAACGAATTAAACGAAATCAAACCGATGAGGAACTGAAGCCGGGACAGCTAAGCCGAGCTTCAATTCAGCACTTTGTCCACTGGCATACACTGAGATCCGCGTCTTGAGGCCGGGTTTTCCGGCGCCGTGCACGTTGAGTCTGTCGCTCATTTCTCCGACAGAGGGCACGGATGTCAACACCTCCTTTAGTGAACCAACGTATTAATTGGGGAGCCTCAACAGCTAACCACGGTCACATCTCAAGATGACGACCAGCTGCCTCGTAGAAATATTGTGTAGCTGCTTCCGACGCCACACACAGAGCCGTTCAAGCAATTCTTGTGAGCTTCTATACTTCATTAGTTAGACGCTGAGCCAGCTCCTTCTTCATAAATTATCTGTCCATTTCTTCATCCTCCACTCCTTCTCCTGTCGGTATATAAGATAAGGCTAGTCACCCAAATCGTAAGTAATTGTTCGTACCAGCTGTTTCTCTAATTTTAGATCTTGTTGCACTTTTGGTTTTTTATCTAGTATGTTCTTGAGTACACTTGTTTTTGTTGTATTTTAGGTAATGTTCTTGTTGTAGGTACACAACATGCAGTACCACGAAGAAAAGATAGAAGAGCCCTAGTATTAAAAATTTTAGTCTCTTTTCTTGTCTGGTCACATTTCAAATACACTATGAATTGTGCCACGTGTATTAACGTCTATGCCACTCTGACGTCCCAAACAAGAGGAAGGCACTTGATCTGAAATCACATATTCGCTCTTGGTTGGGGACTAGGGAATTACCATCCCATCAGTAGGCAGGTTCAGTGCTTAGGCTGACGTTGTTGAAACCCCAATCAAACGGTAACATTTAGAGCGGTCCATGAGCGGGAAGCACGGATCGCTGACCAATGGGATCGCATTGTGTTCAGCGATGAACCGCAGTTGTACACTATCCTGGATGACTATCGTCGGCGGATAAGGCGACGACCTGCGGAGAACTCTCCATTCTTCCAATGGTGTAGTGGTTACACACTTCAGGCGTCATCGTGGCAAGCCGTCGGTATAACTACAGATCATCGCTCGTAGTGAATGAGTGAAGTACGACGGCGTAGTGGTATGTTGAGGACATCCTGCTTCTCCTGTGTTAGCTTTCATGCGACAGTATCGTGGTGCAACTTTTCAATAGGACAACGCTTGTCCACACATGGCACGTGTCTCATCGAACCAACGTACTTTTTGTAGGAGGTCCAAAGCATAGATATACGAAAGACCGAAGCCGAATACAACATAATGCATGAAAACACAATCATCATCAGGCCTAAGTCACAAGCAATCGTACAGCTCATCACAATTCTTCCGCACACTTTGTTATCGACTGTGGTGCGCGTACGGAAGCAGCATAGCAGTTAAACTGTTGTGAGGAACTAGGCACTAAGATATCAGAATCAAAGGTTCGTGCCATAACGATAACTAACATCGCAGGACATGCTAATCTCTGACAGAACCAACGTGAAAAGGATGCACACTATGGAAATTTTTGTGCAGAAGTAATACAATACAATCAGTTACATGCCTTTCTTAATAATGTACAACTCCTGCCATAAGGGTATCAAAATCCTTAGGAAACATACAGATCCATATAACGACACATATCAAAAACGATATATGGGACCTACCACAGTAATGGGTGCCAGAAAGTATATGGATGGAGTACGTATAGAGCCTGTGGATATACAGTTACTTACTACCAAAACAACTGATAAAATAAAACTGATAAGATAATAACTCCTCCTAAGGTTGATGTAGCCGATAGGTTTAGACCTTATTGAATAATCCTATGTGTTGTGGGTTGGCAGGAGAGCCAACACCGGGTACTAGAGGAAGCCGAAAGGCACGCGTTTTAGCTCGCGCAGGCTGGCGTGAGGTCTGGAACTGGACAAGGAATTTAGACTTTAGAAAAACGGACGTAGCTGGTGGAATACTTAACTTTAATCCATTAATGATGAGCGTCGCTCTTGACGGTACGATTACAGTATCAATAGTAACTGGTAATAGCGCCTTGCTAAGTCGTAGCAAATGACGAAGCTGAAGGCTATGCTAACTACCGTCTCGGCAAATGAGAGCGTATTTTGTCAGTGAACCATCGCTAGCAAAGTCGGTTGTCCAACTGGGGCGAGTGCTAGGAAGTCTCTATAGACCTGCCGTGTGGCCGCGCTCGGTCTGCAATCACTGATAGTGATGACACGCGGGTCCGACGTATACTAAAGGACCGCGGCCGATTTAAAGGCAACCACCTAGCAAGTGTGGTGTCTGGCGGTGACACCACACTATGAACATCCTTTCACTTGCGCATATATACTGCTCCTATCTAGTAGTACATCCGCTTTGTAGGATTTTCGTTGTTTCGCAGTATTATAAAAATGATACAGTGTAGACTCCAGCTATATTGTCTTTCACATATAAATTATATTGGTTCAGCCTAATGTAGTTAATGTATAATAGTTTTTAAAAGTAACTATAGATTTTATGATGTATTTTATACATTATGATAAATATGTTTGCTATATCCAGGGATCCGAAGTTAGTGTATTGTAAACTGTGTATTATAATACTAAAACCGGCTGCGTATGAATAAAACCAATATATAATGCTGATGGTGTCATCCTTACAGTATGTACACTACTGGCCATTAAAATTACTATACCAAGAAGACATGCGATGATACACGGGTATTCATTGGACAAATATATTGTATTAGAACTGACATGTGATTACACTTTCACGCAATTTGTGTGCATAGATCCTGAGAAATCAGGACCCACAAAACCACCTCTGGCCGTAATAACGACCTTGATACGCCTGGGCATTGAGTCAAACAGAGCTTGGATGGCGTTTACAGGTACAACTGCCCATGTAGCTTCAACACGACACTACAGTTCATCAAGAGTAGTGACTGGCGAATTGTGACGAGCCAGTTACTCGGCCACCATTGACCAGAAGTTTTCAAATGGTGAGAGATCTGGAGAATGTGCTGGCCAGAGCAGCAGTCGAACATTTTCTGTATCCAGAAAGGCCCATACAGAATCTGCAACATGCGGTCGTGCATTATTCTACTGAAATGTAGGGTTTCGCAGGGATCGAATGAAGGTAGAGCCACGGGTCGTAACACATCTGAAATGTAACGTCCACTGTTCAACGTGCTGTCAGTGCGAACAAGTGGTGACAGAGACGTGTAACCAATGGCACCCCATACCATCACGCCGGGTGATACGCCATTATGGAGATGACGAATAAACGCTTCCAATGTGCATTCACCGCGATGTCGCCTAACACGGATGCGACCATCATGATGCTGAAAACAGAACTGGATTCATCCGAAAAAATGACGTTTGCCCATTCGTCGTTGAGTACACCATCGCGGGCGCTCCTGTCTGTGATGCAGCGTCAATGGTAACCGCAGCCAAGGTCTCCGAGCTGATAGACCATGTTGCTGCAAACGTCGTCGATCTGTTCGTGCAGATGGTTGTTGTCTTGCAAACGTCCCCAGCTGTTGACTCAGGGATCGAGAAGTGGCTGGACGATCCGTTAGAGCCAAGCGGATAAGATGCCTGTCATCTCGACTGCTAGTGATACGAGGCCGTTGGGATCCAGCACGGCGTTCCGTATTACCCTCCTGAAGCCACCGATTCCATATTCTGCTAACAGTAATTGGATCTCGACCAACGCGAGCAGCAATGTCGCGATACGATAAACCGCAATAGCGATAAGCTACAATTCGACCTTTATCAAAGTCGTAAACGTGATGGTACGCATTTCTCCTCCTTACACGAGGCATCACAACAACGTTTCACCAGGCAACGCCTGTCAACTTCGGTTTGTGTATGAGAAATCGGTTGGAAACTTTCCTCATGTCAGCACGTTATATGTGTCGCCACCGGCGCCAACCTTATGTGAATGCTCTGAAAAGCTAATCATTTGGATATCACAGCATCTTCTTCCTGTCGGTTAAATTTCGCGTCTGTAGCACGTCATCTTCGTGGTGTAGCAATTTTAAAGGCCAGTAGTGTAAGATAAAATAAGAGCCCTCTTCTCTGTATCCACCAGAAGATGGATGTACAGAGATAATAATTTTGGATCGAGCCAGATCCTTGCCTTTAGTCTTGGTTTTAGAACTCTGAATTGTTTACAAAGTCAACGCAGGTGGTTCAAAATGGCTCTGAGTACTATGGGACTTAATTTCTGAGGTCATCAGTCTCCTATAACTTAGAACTACTTAAACCTAAGTAACCTAAGGACATCACAAACATCCATGCCCGAGGCAGGTTCGAACCTGCGACCGTAGCGGTCGCACGGTTCCAGACTGCAGCGCCTAGAACCGCTCGCCCACCCCGTCCGGCAACGTAGGTGTTTAAGTACACATAAATCGTCTTTTTTTTCTTACATAATTAAGAGATCATCTGCATAAAATAAAACGTATAACATAACATCTTTTATTATTTCAATACCATATTGCACATGTTGCCCCCAATTATGATAATGTAATAACTATAAATGTTAAAGAAAGTAGGTGACCCTATGCTCATCGATGTTAAGCGCTGTCGGGCGTGGTCGGCACTTGGATGGGTGACCATCCAGGCCGCCATGCGCTGTTGCCATTTTGCGGGTTGCACTCTGCCTCGTGATGCCAATTGAGGAGCTACTCGACCGAATAGTAGCGGCTTCGGTCAAGAACACCATCTTACGACCGGGAGAGTGGTGTGCTGACCCCACGCCCCTCCTATGCCCATCCGCCACTGAGAATGATACGGCGGTCGGATGGTCCCGGTAGGCCACTCGTGGCCTGAAGACGGAGTGCTTGTTTCACCTGTATTCCCTACAATTTTTGTTCCTGTACAGCTTTCTCATGGCCAATAGTACTTTCTACAATATCCGTTGCTTTTTCGTTACACTGCAAATTTTGCTTCTGTTCACAATAACCAAAGCTTTAATGAAATCTATAGATGCTAGAAATTTTTGTACGTTATATTCTTTTCTCTATTACTTGTTGCAAAGTAATTACGTTGTCTGTCATTGATCTGTATTTTCGAAATCCCTCTTCCTCACTAACAAGAATTTCCGAAATTGTTTTAAGTCTGCTATTTTTTATTAATACATACAACTCATATGCTGAGTCGAGTATACTGATAAGTCTATAATTTTTCCAATCTTTCGAGTCACTTTACTTGTACAGAGATATTACTTCTCCCTTTTTTCCATGACTGAGGTAGTTTATGTGGTGTCACCGCCAGACACCACACTTGCTAGGTGGTAGCTTTAAATCGGCCGCGGTCCATTAGTACATGTTGGATCCGCGTGTCGCCACTGTCAGTAATTGCAGACCGAGCGCCACCACACGGCAGGTCTTGAGAGAGACGTACTAGCACTCGCCCCAGTTGTACGACGACTTTGCTAGCGACTACACTAACGAAGCCTTTCTCTCATTTGCCGAGAGATAGATAGAATAGCCTTCAGCTAAGTCCATGGCTACGACCTAGCATGGCACCATTAACCATATCTAGAGAGAGTCTCACTTGTATCATCAAGAATGCTGTATACAAATGATGGATTAAAGTTAAGCATTCCAGCAGCTACGTACTTTTCTTTATAGCATTCATTACGTATCCTGTTTCAGACCTAGCGCCACCTGCGTGAGTTGACGCGTGCATTTCGGCCTCCTCTTGCCCCACAGTGTTGGCTCTTCTGCCAACACTACAGTTTACTCGTCTTCGAGCTTTGGCTACATACGTGGTACTATCTCCTATGTAGCATGATACCTCCGTATTTTAGTAGCTCTCCTTTTCCTTTGCATATGTATAATTTCTTCTAGGTATTCCTGAAGCTCTTCCACTGAAACGGGGTCAATCTCCCCAGGTCCGCTGTCTTCTTCTCCTTCTTCTGAATGAACATTTTTCATTTTGTCGTCTCTGGTGGCATCATATGTCTTTTTAGTGCTGAACACACCGATACTTTTTTGTCATATGTATTCTTACTGCCTCCATTTTCTCTTGCTCGTATGGTCTACCATTTTATACGCAAATTTCAGTTTTCGGCGTATATCATTCTAAATTGGGCTTATAAATTTTTCCGAAACTATTGTTCTTTCCCAAGATTTTTTAGCATAGTTTCTTTTTTCTTAGATCTTTCTTTACTATATACCGAGTTTTATTACTAACTTTATATGTCTGCAATATGTGTAATCGTAGCATCTTCGCCTCCATCGTTCCATATCCTCTCACCTCTTCTCCTTCCTCTCAGTTTCCTGCCTGTTTCTCTGTCCATCTCCTCTTTTCTCTTTACGTGTCCCTATCCTCTCACCCTCTGGCTATCTGATCTTACCACTCTCTCTTACCTTGAGCCTTGTTTATTGCTATTTCAAATTCAGTTTCAGTAATGGTGTTCTAACCATAAACCAATAAGCCATAAATACAACTTTCCTGTCTGCTAACAACGTTTAAAAAAGTTTGTATATATGTGTCTAAACGTTTATTATAGTAACGTGTAGAAATTTGAAGTAAATCAGAAAGGTATATTCTGATATTTTTTGTAATAATGTTTTCCCCTGATATAGGGTGAAAGTTAATAAAACCTACAAACTACAGGGACGGATTCCTGACTGGAAATATGGGAAAAATGTTCCTATGAATATGTGTGCATACAGCAACAACAAATCGCCCCATACTACAGAGCTGCACCGCATCCACATCACAACAGATGGGCAAAGGGACTAATGTGCTTTGGCTTACACCATGTTGACTGGCTATTTGCGCGGAGCTTGTACTAGAGTTCTTCTCAGTATTCTGTGAAGTTGGTACTCCAAATATGGTGGACGCATAGTCCGCCACCTCCCTGTACTTTCGTCTGTGTGAAAGGACAGATGATCACACAAACGCCCATAAAGAGCTTGAAATGTTGTGTGATGGAGTTGATGTCTATGTGAGGTACTTGTTGTGATATAGCTGTGCTGTCACTTGACCATTTCCATCTGCATTGGCGTACACAAACAGCATCTCCAGTTGTTCCCGAAATGAACAGCGGACCTTCCTGCTGTTTACAGTACGGTGCGTCAGTCACACAGCCTGCAACAAACAAGGAGCGCATGACACGTGATCAGAATTATCACCCGTCAGCGCCATCTACTGTGGCAACGATGCATTTCCGGACGCATGTTAATAGGATCTTTCTTCCTCTGTTTCCATTCAGGATAAATTCGTCGCTGCCGTTTGTCCGTTTTATTAATGTTCACCCCATATATAGATATGTATTAAAACATACGCATATTAAAGAATTAGGTACCTAAAAGTCGCCGCAATTATCATTCAACGTTGTTTCAGAATTTCAAAGTAATCGGAGACGAATATTTAGAGATAACGACTTTGAACAACCCAACATTTACATTTTTAATACATTTCCCATTTTATTACATATACAGGGTGTTCCAAAAAGGTACGGCCAAACTTTCAGGAAACATCCCTCACACACAAAGAAAGAAAATATGTTACGTAGACATTTGTCCGGAAACGCTTACTTTCCATGTTAGAGCTCATTTTATTACTTCTCTTCAAATCACATTAATCATGGAATAGAAACACACAGCAACAGAACGTACCAGTGTCACTTCAAACACTTTGTTACAGGAAATGTTCAAAATGTCCTCCGTTAGCGAGGATACATGCATCCACCCTCCGTCGCATGGAATTCCTGATGCGCTGATGCAGCCCTGGAGAATGGCGTTTTGTATCACAGCCGTCCACAATACGAGCACGAAGAGTCTCTACATTTGGTACCAGGGTTGCATAGACAAGAGCTTTCAAATGTCCCCATAAATGAAAGTCAAGAGAGCTGAAGCCAGGAGAGCGTGGAGGCCATGGAGAAGAGTACGAACACTTTGACTTAAATGTGCAGGAGCTCCATCGTGCATGAACCACATGTTGTGTCGTACTTGTAAAGGCACATGTTCTAGCAGCTCCATTGAGCGCAGGTGGAAGAACATGGGGCCCAATCAAAACATCACCAACAAAAAAAAATGGCTCTGAGCATTATGGGACTCAACTGCTGTGGTCATAAGTCCCCTAGAACTTAGAACTACTTAAATCTAACTAACTTAAGGACATCACACAAATCCATGCCCGAGGCAGGATTCGAACCTGCGACCGAAGCGGTCGTTCGGTTCCAGACTGTAGCGCCTTTAACCGCTCGGCCACTCCGGCCGGCTATCACCAACAATGCTTGCCCAAACGTTCACAGAAAATCTGTGTTGATGACGTGATTGCACAATTGCGTGCGGATTCTCGTCAGCCCACACATGTTGATTGTGAAAATTTACAATTTGATCACGTTGGAATGAAGCCTCATCGGTAAAGAGAACATTTGCACTGAAATGAGGATTGACACATTGTTGGATGAACCATTCGCAGAAGCGTAGCCGTGGAGGCCAGTCAGCTGCTGATAGTGTCTGCACACGCTGTACATGGTACGGAAACAACTGGTTCTCCCGTAGCACTCTCCATACAGTGACGTGGTCAACGTTACCTTGTACAGCAGCAACTTCTCTGACGCTGACATTAGGGTTATCGTCAATTGCACGAAGAATTGACTCGTCCATTGCAGGTGTCCTCGTCGTTCTAGGTCTTCCCCAGTCGCGAGTCATAGGTTTGAATGTTCCGTGCTCCCTAAGACGCCGATCAATTGCTTCGAACGTCTTCCTGTCGGGACACCTTCGTTCTGGAAATCTGTCTCGATACAAACGAACCGCGCCACGGCTATTGCCCCGTGCTAATCCATACATCGCCCGCATCTCGTGGTCGTGCGGTAGCGTTCTCGCTTCCCACGCCCGGGTTCCCGGGTTCGATTCCCGGCGGGCTCAGGGATTTTCTCTGCCTCGTGATGGCTGGGTGTTGTGTGCTGTCCTTAGGTTAGTTAGGTTTAAGTAGTTCTAAGTACTAGGGGACTGATGACCATAGCAGTTAAGTCCCATAGTGCTCAGAGCCATTTGAACCAATCCATATATCAAATGGGTATCTGCCAACTCCGTATTTGTAAACATTGCACTGACGGCAAAACCACGTTCGTGATGAACACTAACCTGTTGATGCTACGTACTGATGTGCTTGATGCTAGCACTGTAGAGCAATGAGTCGCATGTCAACACAAGCACCGAAGTCAACATTACCTTCCTTCAATTGGGTCAACTGGCGGTGAATCGAGGAAGTACAGTACATACTGACGAAACTAAAATGAGCTCTAACATGGAAATTAAGCGTTTCCGGACACATGTCCACATAACATCTTTTCTTTATTTGTGTGTGAGAAATGTTTCCTGAAAGTTTGGCCGTACCTTTTTGTAACACCCTGGATATTACACACATACCAGATGGCGTTCCAGTAGGTGCATAAAAAAGGTGAGTATTCTAATGCAATGTTGTATCAAAATTTCAAAGCATTCCGTAAAGAACATTCAGAGGTTTGAGATATTGAAGAAACAGACATCTTCTTTCTATTTTGTGTAGGAACTGTAAATGTTCCTAATCGTAAATTTCCGAAAGTTTTTGACCGAATGCTTTCAAATTTTTATAACGTTCTTACATGCCTATTTTTAAATATATTTAATATATAAGTTTTGTAACATTAGTAACAGCGAAACATTTCTACAAAAGTCGCAAAAAGCTGCATATTTTAAAGAAATAAGCGGGTCTATCAAATTGACATACAAAAGAGATTTCTGGCTTGAAGCTCACTTCCTACCGAAATATTTTTGCTATATTCATTTCAAGCATATTAAAAGTCAGCTGTTGTAGTATATGGACAGCGGTTCATTTCTACAGACCGTCAATAACTCAAGTGTACTCGAGTATGTACCCGAAATATCACTATGTTCTCTATTGAGATAGGGTAATATGTTTTGTCTAGGGATTTGTCACACTAAAAACTTCATTAGGTATGTTTTGTTAAGTCTTCTCCTGAAAAAATCTCAGTTTAAAGGAAAGTACCATCCCAGTCTGTACACTTTTTTCATGCTATCAAAACGGGAGGATGAATCGCTTTCAGTCCAGGGGTGGTTAGTTCTGACGTAAATACGAAGATTCCAGTGGACTGAAAGTCTCCCTGACAAACAGACCCCTAGAAACGGCTTTACTGTCATCAAATAAGTTGCTGAGGAAATCTCCTATCAACTAGTTCCCGCCATTGATGAAACGAACTTCTAACAGGAGGCGCCAAACACCTGTGACATTATGAGTAACATAAAGAGGTTGTGTCTCTAGAGACAAAGCATTGTACCTTATGAAGAAGAAAGAAATTGCTTTCCCAGTGCTATTGACAGAGACGCAGATGAGAATGTTTAGTCTCCTTCAAAAACATAGTTTTAGAAGAACAACGTTTTCTGGCTTTTTAAAATTTCAAAATTGATTATTTAGTCGTTTGGAAAAGATATGATTTATATTGTATACAACCCACGTTAAAGACGCTGCTGTACAACTTCCGTGACAGCTGTGAGTGTTAATTTCCTTCCATTACGGCCTCCTTATGAATACACAGGCAGAAATTTATTGTAAGCTGTGGACCAGTTTCTATTATACGTCTTTAACGATTGCAAAATAACACAAAGGAAGGATAACTTGTTTCGCTTTCCTGAGATAGACAGACCTTCACATCTCTTCGAACGACTTAGGAAATAGCAGAACTCTCGCAGAGTTACTAAACAGCACTGATAACCGTTGCCATTATGAAACCAGAAATAAGAAAAGCTGAAGAAGGAGAGAAGGTGTGGCATGGCATTTGTCGCGATCCCAGAAATATTTTTCAGAGATATCGATTCGGTCTCGATCATAGTTAGAGGCAATGTAAAAGAATCGGTACTTCACGTGAAGGTGCGAGGTAAAATCTTTGATTTTTCAGAAATGCGTGAGTTCCTTGGATGTCCCTCGTAATGAACTAATTCTTTCACAGTCCGCAAATAAACGCGTTAGTTCACGCAACTAGGAAACTCCCAAAAGAATGCCACGCAACACCGAGTAAATATTTTAGATTATAATGAGTTATCTTGTTCGATGTACTTATAGCCTAAATTTAGGACAATCAACTACATCGTGCGACATGTTTTCGACTGACATAAATTTAAATTTGATCCATTATTAATTCAAGCGTTTTACCTGCCTTTCATTAGGATAATACTAATGAAAAAAACATGTTCACGTTAGAAGTTGTTAAGGCTTTATAAACTGGTATTGATTTATGTTGGGCTCTAATTTTGGCGATCTATCCTCACTGGAAAAATATAGTTTACGACAGCAGTTCGATGCGAAAATTCCAAAAAAAAAATACTGTCGATGAGAAGTTAGATTTATGCTGTGAAAGATAAGACGAGAAGGAACTTGAAGATGTTCACATCATTGGTTCTCTTTCATCTTTCACAATGCAGTGATATATTACAAAGACTTAATTTTTATCGATACATCACGACCGAAGCGCTAAAATTGCCTCATTGGCAGATATGGAAAATGATTACAGTCTCAGCCTTTTGCTTTTATTTGTCGTTTCAGATAACGACGTCGTTTCTGATACTGTGAGAAGCGACCTACATAACTGATTACACATCCGTGCACGTGTACGTTCACGTAAGCGTCACGTTTCGAGACCTTGTGTTGGCTGGGTTGTCTGAAATACTGTTACGCACGAACGAGATCTGCCCTCATTTAATCGTGGCCGAATCATCGGGATCAAATACTTGGGTCAGTCAATCTTAAAACCCTCACGTCTCACTTGTCTATGGTGCATCACGAGTATGTTCATACTGTCAACCACAAATAGGGAGGAGACCTCCCGAGCTCAGCGAATCGTGAATAACATGTGCTGGATTCTGGCAGTACTTCTTTTAAAGGTAAATAGTTGAGACGCAATTACACATACCACGCACGGTATGTATGCTTCATGAATCGCATTATCATCCAAAGAAATACGAGGGTAAGTCAATTATTATCCGCAAAATAGCTATAAAATTTTATTTTAATCAAATAGGAAACTTAGAAGAACATCATTTTTCGACATAGTTTCCTTGCGTTTCAGCGCTCTTGGTCCATCGTTGTACAAGCTTCCTGATGTCCTCATAAAAGAAGGTTCTCGGTTGAGCTGCGAGACAGGAATGCACCGCTTCGTCCGAGACAAATCGACGGCCTCTTAATGCCTGTTTGAGTGGACCAAACAAGTGATAGTCAGAAGAGGCAAGATCGGTACTATATGGAGGATGATCCAGTACTTCAAATTTCAGCTTCTGGAGCGTTTCAGTAGTGTGGGCAACAGTATGCGGACGGTCATTGTCGAGCAACACACAACACATTTTGACAGCAATCCTCGGCGTTTGCTTCGAATTGCAGGCCGTAGCCTGGAAGTAAGTATCTCACTGTAACTTACACTGTTCCCCTTTCTCCAAAATATTCCAGTACTGGACCTTGTGAGTCCCAAAAACCGTAAGCGTCAGTTTTCCTGCGAACGGTTCGGTCTTGATCTTTTTCTTGCACGACGAATTTGGATGTTTCCATTCCATACTCTGCCGTTTACTCCCCGACTCGTAATGATGGATCCATGTTTCGTCACCAGTAACGATTCTGTCTAAGCAGCTGTCCCCTTCGTTACCATAGCGATCCAAATGTTTTATGCAGATGTCCAACCGCCTTTGTTTGTGCTACTGTGTGAGTTGTTTAGGGACCCATATTGCACAAACTTTATGAAACTGTTGTGGATGATTTCGTAGGCAGAACCGTGACTAATTTGCAGACGATGTGCCATCTCGTCAATAGTTAATCGTGTCTTAGAGAATCATTTCAAGCGAACGCTCAATCGTTTCTTCATTTGTGGCGGTAAACGATCGTCCGGTTCCTTCATCGTGAGTCACACTTGTGCGACAATTTCGGAATTTTTCAGTCCATTTGTAGGCACTCCGTTGTGGCAAAACACTGTTCCTGTGCCGGCCGGGATGGCCGAGCGGTTCTAGGTGCTACAGGCTGGAACCGCGCGACCGCTACGGTCGCAGGTCCGAATCCTGCCTCGGGCACGGATGTTTGTGATGTCCTTAGTTCAGTTAGGTTTAAGTATTTCTAAGTTCTAGGGGCTGATGACCACAGAAATTAAGTGCCATAGTGCTCAGAGCCATTTGAACCATTTTTTGAACTGTTCCCGTACTGTACCGAAAGTCTTACCCTCGTAAATGTATATTTTGGAGTTCAAGAGCCCCATACACGAACAAAAAATTGCGGCGACGTCGCCAATGATATCGCCTGCAGTCGGTCGATCCTTCGACCCCAGTACAAGCGATCCATTTACCAAACAATTTCAACTAGTATTTCTGACGCCACCCTCTAATGAAGTTTTGCTATGGAAAATGAGTTGCAATATTGGAGCAGTAGAGACGTTCAATCACACTTACCTCACGTAATTCTTGAAAAGAGGATAATAAAAGACTATGAATGTTTTAAATTTGTTTTGGAATGCTTTCCTTGGGAATCAGAGCTTATGTTACAGAATAAATTACATTTTTCATTGACACCATCTGTGTTGTGCACATCTTTCCATTTCACAATATTACATTTAATTTTTCAATTGTTTTTTTCATTTATTGATCTTGTGGTTCAAATACAAGTTTTATACAATGGTTTTGCAATCTCAATATGTCTATAGAAATGTTACCAATCACATCACTACCGATTTGCTGAACTCTTGTGTTAAATTGTATAAAGGAAGAATCATATCATATGACAAGGGACTTGGTGTAGGTTCAGATTACGTATTCACCAAAGATTTAAATTAAAATGTCCATTTATTATTACGTCATTCTTTTTAGAAGTTAAAAAGTTTAATAATGACTTCAGTTGTTTCATTAGAAACTTAAAAGTTACCAGTTGGAACCCATTATATTACAATTACTGATATGAACTTTCCATGAATTTCTAGAACACAAGCTTGAGAAAGTTGCTCACTCAAAAATTTAAGACTATCCCTGTTTTTAGATTCAGTCTAAGTACTAGTATAAGTGGCAACACTACGTTGAAATTCACTTTTTCGAGTGGTTCGTGTTTCCTGAATAAGAATAAATTCTAATGTAAAGCTTTTACTACAAGTGGAAATTGTGAAACGAAGAGAAACTAGACAACCACGATTAATAACAAAACCACTTTTTAATACTTAATTTTCATGAAACAAAAAACATTTTGTTTCTTACAATGGTAGAACTGCTCTGTTTTGCTAAAATTCAATACAGTCACCACCATTGTCTCCCAGTTTCCGTAAACCGATGTGGATGTTTGCGAAAGCCTTCTGCAGATAATCCAGAACTTGGCAAACTGGCTTCTCGAGTTCATCAAGAGTTTTTGGTTTTCTGCAATGAACTTCCTCTTTAACCCTCCCCCAGAGAAAGAAATCACAGAGCGTTAGGCCAGGACTCCTTTCTGGCCAATCAAGGGGGCGACGACGTCCCAACGACCGTCCTGTAAAATGGGCGTCGAGCCACGGACGGACGGGTTATGCGTAGTGAGGTGGAACCGCATCTTGCAAGAAAACTAGCTCCATATAGATACAATAGCGAAAACATAATTTTAAAGCATATAGAGGGTGAATCCATTGTATCCTGAATGAGATATGGATCCACAGTTTTCATACATTTCATGCCGAATTACACTGTGACCTTTAGGCGATGTTGGCTTTATTATTCAACCACACTCGGCTCCTCTGTTGCCCACTAATAACGCGCCGGTTAACAAAACCCGAATCACAAAATACATATACATCGGACCAGTCTTGGTAGCAAGTATGGATCATCTCCCTATATTCCAGCCATGATCAGGCTTCCGGCGGTGATTCGGGCAGTAATATGGTTTCCATGGGCGAAAATTCAACTACTTCTTCAGAATAGTTTTGATTGCATGTCGAACCACTTTCGCAAGATACCTGTCTTCGTAATTCATAAATCTTGGAGGGAACATTTGCTGGCTCACTTGTACATTTTCCTCCGCCCTGGATGTTGAGGGTCAACCGTTTCTCCTAACATCTGATACAGAACGTGAGTCCATTAACTGGTAGTGGCAATTCCTTAATGTCTTCGCATCTACCGAGGTACTAAGTCCTTTCGCACTTGGCCACCATCTCTGTACTTGCACTACGGATCTCCATACTCCGTACTGGGACGCCAGCTGAGCCTGATCACGCATGGTTAGACTTTATGTCACAGATTTCTGCAGTGATATAAATGAAATTCTTTCTACCACTGTAAGAAGCAAAATGTTTTTTGTCTCATGAAAATTACTTAAATACTGAAGAAGTTGTAAACAAGTAGGGAGTTAATTTTTGCGCACCCTGCATAAACACATCACACTGATTTTAGAGGACAAGCACCGGGACTGAATTCTGAAAACGTAAGTAATAGCAGGACAGTGCAGGATGTCAGACAGCTGGCAGTGTACGTGCGTGTTTCGAAGAGCACCAGGATCAATTTACCGTACTCTATCCAGGATCCCTGGCACAATGACAAGAGTTTCCGAGTGCAAATGTCTCTCAAAGCCGAAAGATACTCTGAGCCGCAGGCAGATCGTCTGCGTCTTTTGTGCCTACACGAAGACACACGTCATCAGCACGACTACATTCCCATATTTCTACCAGCTTTTACTGCTCCATTACGTGTGAGAACGAATGAAGTGATAAAATGGTTAAGTTTTCATATCGCCGTCCGGCACTCAGATTTCAGGTACTCCACTTTTTCCCATAAGGCACAAGAATCCATTGGCGAGTGTCCTCTCCATCCTTGTCCACTCTGAGCTGATGACGGGCTGTCACGCTGACGGCATGACTGTCTTCTTCGAAACTTTCTTCTATGGGATCATAAGTTACTGTAGAGATCACTCCTGGTGTTGCAGATTTTTCCACGTTGTTGACACGCATTTATTCTCGTGGGGACTGGCTGTGTAGCGTCGCTTATCTTCAGCAGCTCCCGTTTTTTCTTAGCAGTGCGCATGTGAGTTCGTGTTTTCCTTCTCAGTTGCTCGAAGTGCTGAATTCCTTTCCGAACATGACGATGCCATACTGGACGATTAGGTGCAGTGGCTTCCCAGTTACCAGTTCAAAATGGTTCAAATGGCTCTGAGCACTATGGGACTTAACTGCTATGGTCATCAGTCCCCAAGAACTTGGAACTACTTAAACCTAACTAACCTAAGGACATCACGCACATGCATGCCCGAGGCAGGATTCGAACCTGCGACCGTAGCGGTCGCGCGGTTCCAGACTGTAGCGCCTAGAGCCGCCTGGCCACTCCGGCCGGCTACCAGTTTCAGTTTCACAACTTTTCATTTTATCTTTTATCGTTGTATCGTTTATGCTGTCTTCCTAGCTTTCGTTGACCATCATTTAGGTGGGAATAGATAACTTGTTTTGGTGGACGGGAGTCAGGAGTACGAACAATGTTGCCTCTTGAACGGCACTGATGCTTAATAATCATGGTTTCAATGATAGTAGGGTTCCAGTCTTAGATAGCGTTTCGTTAATGACATGTAATGATCTTCGACGTGACTGAACTTCTGTCATCAGTCAGTGTTAAAGCAGTTGGAAGAACTCTTTTGGACTTGGGTCACTTCTATGTTTTCTCTGCGTCTTGATTAATGGTGGAATTCCGGGAATTCAGACGAGTTGTTGTTTCCATATTACGCAAAATATATTGTCTTCCTCAGCTGCTGCGAATTACGGTGTCATGTGCACCTGTTGTCTGGAATCCAGGCAGCGAGTATACACAACAAAAAAACTCACAACACCTGAGGAAGACGGACGGGGCGATCGTTGAAATATTTTGTGTAAAATGGAAACAACAACTCTACTGAATTCCTGGTAGCCCACCATTACCAGTGGCGAATTGTCTGGTCAAATTTCACGTCTTTAGAGTACATCTGAGTTGCACGTTTCGGACTAAGCAGTGAGCAATCTTCTCGACTTGTGGGCTGATTCTAAGAGCTCAAGAATCATCATGGCCACCGTAATGCTTTCTCTGAGGAGGACCTGCCAAGGAGTGAAGGTGTTGTCATCGAGGTGGGTGAGATTTCTGTTCACTTATAAGGAAATACACGGCCGAGTCACATTAAGATGACCACTGTCAAAGACCTGAATAACTAACCTTTGCAGTGCGGACCACTGCGAGACCTGCACGAGGAGAGTCGGCGAGGTTCTACGAGGAACATACAGGAATGCAGAGTCATTCGAAATCCGGTACCATGTCCAGCTGCAATAGGTTTCTCGTTTGAGGGTTCATGGAGCGAAGAGCCTGATAGAGCTGATATCAGGAGTCTTCTATAGGGCTTAAATCGAGGGGGGTTGAGGGTAAGGGGCGGGGGAAGATAGTCGGAGGCCAGGAGAGGAAGGTAAACTCATCGTGGTTTTCTTCGAAACACATATGTACACTCCCAGCTGTGTGACACTTTGCATTGTCCTGCTGGTAGAAGCCATAGTGTCAAGGTAAAATAAACAGCATGTAGGAGTGGATACGGTCGCAAAGATAGATTCATACTTGTGTTGACGCATTGTGCTTCCCAGAATGACGAGATCACGAGTCCTCCGTCACGGACACTTAGGATGATAGTTGAAGGGCTGTAGACGACAAAGACCATCTGTCCGATAGAGCATAAAATGTAATTAATCTGAAAAGGTCACCTGTCAACATCAGTGGACCTACAGTTGCGGTATTTTCGCGCAAATTCCAGCCTTTGTCGCCGACGAACAGCCGTTACCAAGGGTGCCTGAATCAGCCGCCTGCTGCAGAGGTCCATACACAGCAACGTTCGCTGAACGGTCGTTCAAGAAACACTATTGTTATCACCTTGGTTCATCTGGGTAGTCAGTCGGTCAGCAGTGGGTCGTCTATTCGTCCGAAAACATCTCCACAGCCGTCGCTCACTTCTGTCATCTATGGCCCGTAGTGTACCACATTTGCCTTGGCGCCTGTTTTGGATAGCGCCATTTTACCATGCAGCGTATTCTTTAACCACGGCTGTACGCGAATTGCTTATCTTCATCTACATCTGCATATATACTCCGCTAGCCACCAAGCGGTGTGTGGCGGAGGGCACAATTCGCGCCAAAGTCATATTCCCCCCCCCCCCCCCCCACACACACACACACCTCTTACCCACTCGCGGATCACGCGAGGGGAAAAACGGCTGTCTGAACGCCTCAGTACGAGCTCTTATTTCCCTTATCTTTGAATGATGATCATTACGCGATTTGAAAGTTGGCGGTAATAATATATGCTCTACATCCTTGGTGGAGATTGGATTTCGGAATTTAGTGAGCAGCCCCTTGTGTTTAGCGCGTCGTCTATCTGTAAGCGTGCCCCACTTCAAACTTTCAATGAGATTTGTAACGCGATGGCTAAATGTACCAGTCACGAACCTTGCCGCTCTTCCTTGGACCTTCTCAATCTCTTGAATCAGACCCAACTGGTAAGGGTCCCATACATATGAACAATACTCTTAGACTGGACGAACTAATGTATTGTAAGCTATTTCCTTTGTTGTAGGATTGCGTCGCTTCAGGATTCTACCAACAAACCGCAATCTAGAGTTCGCCTTACCCGCTACTTGTGTAATCTGATCATTCCATTTGAGATCATTTCCAATGGTCACACCCGGATACTTGACTAATGTTACCGCTTCCAAAGACTGATTATTTATTTTGTACTCATACATTAATGGGGATTTTCGCCTTATTATACGCAGTCGGTTACACTTACTAATATTGAGAGATAACTGCCAGTCATTACACCACGCATTTATTTTCTGCAAATCCTCATTGATTTGATAGACAGCCGTTTCGTTAATGCTTCCATCCTTTGCCCTAAAGCTAATAACTGGTTCCTTTTGGATTCAGACAAATTGCTCTGTTTCCGCATTACAACAACGATTACACCGTTTTGCCGTGTCTGCCCGACCCGTTCACACACCCTCCAATGTCGCTACTCACGCCTGCCGCCTGTGAGTAGTCACTGCACGGTAACGTCGAACGTAGACATTCCTCACATTAATGTGACTGAACCGTGTGTCTCTAAACCTGTCGTGCAGGTGGTGCACGGCTGGATAGCAGTCTGGGGATCCAATAACGATTGTAATATATCTAAGAGTGCGCGTCTGCTGCGACCTAAAGGGGATCGACCAAATAAAAATAATAGCAGAAAATAAATGTAGGATAGATTCATTGCTAGAGTCGCAAGTAAGTGTAAGTAATGTATAACGGTCAAACGAGACACACAGAAAATGTAAGTAAACTGTTTAGTATTACAGTAGCAGTTGCCATAACCATTAGTACACTTATCCCACAGTGAAACAAGACAGTCAGTGCCTTTATGGAAAAAGTTCTGCGATTGCCTACGTAATCGTGAGTGCATCCAAGCGTGCACCTGTCTGTCAGAAGCAAATACCTCTCTGTCAGAAGCAAATCGACGGCCATGTTTGTTTTCTTCTAGGCTCCAAAAATATGGAAATCGAACGGGGTGGGATGTGAACAATATGTAGAATTTGTAAGCGTTTCCTAGCGAAACTTCTGCAATGTAGTCGAAACAGACTTGGAAGTACGTTGTCGGGCTTTATCCTGCAACAGAATGATGCCACCCGTCAGCAGTCCTGGGAATTGGGACTACGATGTAGAAGTTTCGCTAAGAAGAGCTTGCACATCCTGTATACAGTCCCGGTCTCTCCGCGTGCGATATCCATAATTTTGGAGCCTTGAGCCGGCCGGTGTGGCCGTGCGATTCTAAGCGCTTCAGTTTGGAACCGCGTGACCGCTACGGTCGCATGTTCGAATCCTGCCTCGGGCATGGATGTGTGTGATGTCTTTAGGTTAGATAGGTTTAAGTAGTTCTAAGTTCTAGGGGACTGATGATCTTAGATGTTAAGTCCCATAGTGCTCAGAGCCATTTGAACCATTTGGAGCCTTGAAGAAACACATTCGCGGCCGTCGATTTTTTTCGGACCGAGAGGTATACGCCTTGTTACAGTCATGGTTGCATAGGCAACAAGTAACATTATTCGATGAAGGCAATGAACATCTTGTCTCACAGAGATATTAATTTATTAGCAGTTATGACGATTACTTTTGAAATAATAAACACTTTACTTACTTTTTACCCCATCAGTCTCGTTTTCTTTTGACTGCCCTTACATTACTCTTCAGTGTATGACTCTTATCTGGTGGGAAATCAATTAACCCAGTAGCAGTCTCTGTAACAGAAGCACTGTGTATGATAGAGACATTAATTATTCTCCTGGTGAGTTCCATATTTCATTTTTATGCTGTATACCTAAGAGCTATTGGTACCATACATGAAAACTTACGTTTTTGAACCTTTTATTCTAAATATTACAACATGATCTAACGATGGAGTTGCAACAGATCGCACTTAATAATTACAGTTCTATCAATAAATTCTCAAGAACTAACAAAATGTGACTTTCAACAAAGTGATTATAACAATGGTTTAACTATGGAATATGAATAACTACCAGTCTTTTTAACTTTCTTTGTTTTCATCTTTTACTTTTGCAATTACGTAGCAAAAAAGAAAATTTTCGTACACTGAGGAGGCGAGGTGAAAAGATATCTCTGTCTGTTCGGTAAATGGCGGCTCACTGCATGTGAGTGTGATTCAAGGAAAAAATGCAGTTCTAGTTGACGTTTATTTTGGCTTCGATTTGTACAATGTCAACATTTTCGTAGAAAAAATATTTGTTTTTAATGCATGTAGCACCTGTAATTCAATTTTCTTCAAATTTATAATTTGAATCCTGTAGACTGAGAAAACAATTCAGTAAGTGTATGGCGTTCTTACCTTTAGTTATAATTCTATTTTCATAAAACTGTTTAGCTAACGGCTCATATTTGGTAAGTTACAATACTTATAATGTTTTACTTCAAGACTCCTTGCTCTCTGTACAGTGTGAAAACATTCACAACTGCACTTTATACGTTTGTATTTGTAATTCAGATTAACTGTGTGTGGATGGGTCTGTTCTAATTTACTATTGGTAGAGAACATTACATTGGATTTCTGTTTCTAAAGATTTGGTAAGATATCTTCGTCGTAAATGAGATGATGTGACATGGGAGATCCACTTTGTCCTTAGTTTTTCATGTTGTAGTTTAGCTCTCAGCATCTCAATAGAAATCATTTTGACGTTTTGTTAATGGCAACAGATTTATAATTAATAACTGTAAAATTTACGGAACTGTAAAATAAAAAGCTATTTTTGTTTCAGAACTTGGCAACTGTCGGCTTTGAGTCTTTGACAGTGCTGGAAAGTATACGTCCGTGGAGCATCCATCATAGTCAAAAGATCTGTCAGCCCCTGATATTCACTCATTACCATGCTTAAAGAAATTTTCGCCTGTGAAACTGTTTCAGTGTAATGAGTTTATACCAGCTACAGATGCGTATTTAGCATACGTACTGGAACAACATTTAAGGAATGGAATCTTTTCCCGAAAAAAAAAGAAAAGTCTTTGAACGATGTGCAATCACCGTAAACAGGACTACGTAGAAAATTATGAGCATTTTAATGTGAATTAGTTTCTTGTCAGAAGGACAAATTTTCTCCTCTTCCTAGTTATAGACTGTTTGTCAGACCGACTACTGACCTCTGATGATTTTCACATGAGGTTTGTGGTATAACGTCACAGACACCGTTATTTGTCAGACACTGGAGTAACGCAAAAAAATGGCCTTTTGGTTGGCACCGCATTACATCCTTCAAGAAGTCTACAGATGCCTTCCGTGTTGGCCTGCTGCAACTTATCGCTGAATTTTACGTAACTACTTAGTGTTTCCTGACCACCACACAGTGAACTTTCTTGATGCTTCCGGGAAGTTATCAATGCTCGATAGAGGAATTAAGTAACGGGTATAAGCGATAAAAGAATTTAATAATGTTTCTGCAACTAAACAAGTGAGGTCTTATTAACTCTGTCTTATCTAATATTTTCTTTTCTTAGATACCAAGCATCCTTCACCCGTTTCACATTTTTCAAATAAACAGACGTACATGTTGTCGTACTGCCGTCGACGTAGCCTTCGACGTCTGTTTCGCACAAGTATTTGCAGTTTTATCTAGCGTTTTCTTCCTTCCTTTCTTTTTTTACAGTGTGTATTCAGATGTTCTCGCCAGTGAATTCCAGGCAGGCTGGACACATCTATACAACGTTAATTAATTGTGACCATGGTGGGTCATTTCAAATACCGTGACTCTGCGGAAAAATATTTTCTTCTGGAAGTTGAAATATTTATGAATCATATTGATAATAAAATAATGAAACTAAAACATAACATAAGGAACACATTTAAAATCTGAAAGAGGCGCGGCGGTGACACACATTATGTTTGATAGTACAGATGATGAAATAAAAACCTTTTTTAACAAATTCAGTCGTCTACATATAAAAATACGATTCGCACTTGTGTATGAAGACCGCGATATCATATCTTTTGTAGATATGAAGATATCGAAACAGAACCAGCAGGATGATATCGAAACTAAACCAGCAGGTATCTGTCAGTGTTGACAAAGAACCTACTGGTACAGACACCACTATAATAAATTCTTCCATACATTCCACCTCCCACAAAGCCACATACAGACCAATGTCGAATAGAGCTCAAGAATTTTCACTTCAACATGCAGAACACAACAAAAAATATAAAGTGCAAAATATACCAGAACATTCATTAGTACAATGTCACAACAGATAAAAACTAAACTGAACTATCAACAGCAAACTACACTCACAACTGAGAGCACCCCAGCAGTTAAATATGTAAAAATGCCATATCTTAATATAATGGGAATTGCACAGATTACTCAAAAAGACGAATGTAAAAATAAGATTCAGCACCGCAAATAACTTAAGTAGGAACGTTATTTACAATATAAAACCGTCATATACAGATCTCGAAGCTTTTACAAAATTACGTGCAGCCACTGCAACAAATATTATATAGGTTAGAATAGCAGAAATTTCAGAACTCGATGTAAAGAGCACATGGGATGCTACGGACTGGAGAAATATAACAAACAGGCTATAGCAACGTACTCGTACATTAAAGACACAGGCCATCAATTGGAAACTGAAGGCAACCTTGAATTTTGCACAAAATCTGAAAAAAGTAAAAGAACAGATATCATGGAATAAATGAGAATATTCATTCAAAATACTAAAAAAGGAAATAATTTTCTGAATGTGATAACTGAACTCAAACACTTAAGATTCATCAGTAGCTTTAAGCTAGTTCTAATGCAGTAAAATCACACACTTGTGAAATTTTTACAGTTTTATCTAGCCTTTTTTTTCTTTTTCCTTTTTTTTCTACAGTGTTAATTCAAATGTTCTCGCAAGTGAATTCCAAGCAGGCTGGACACATCTATACCATATTAATCAGTTGTGACTATGGTGGATAAGTTCAGATAACGAGATTCTGCGGAAAAATTATTTTCTTCTGGAAGTTGAAATATTTACGAGTCGTATTGATAATAAAATATTGAAACTAAAACATAACGTCATGAACACATTTAAAATCTGTAAGAGGCGGGGCGATGACAAACATTATGTTTGATAGCACAGATGATGAAGTAAAAACGTTTTTTAATAAATTCACACTTGCAAGTATTCCACAAAGGTTATCCACAGGTTCAAATCCGGGATACGTGCAGGCCAGGGCAGGACATCGATATCATTATCTTCAAACCACTTTTTGGCTGTAGCAAAACATACACAGATGCATTATGCAGTTGAAACGTAGATTATATTAGATTACTCTAGATAAGACATTCTAATCAGTTCTGTATCTATAATCTCAGTATACATGTTAGAGTTCGTTCTACTGTTCAGCCAAGCAATGCGTCATTTATTTTTAGGGCAGAAGAAATCATAGCAATTCCACCTTAAAAATTTCTTTCCAGTCTTCCCTGCTGCTCTGTTCTCAAATCTTGGTAAAAACATCGAAATCCATCCTGCCCATCTAAATTAAACTTTGTCGCATTCAGAAGTCTATGACAAACGATTTTCAGCAAACTTCAGTGTAGCCTGTTTATGTGTGGGTGTTAATGCGGGTTTCTGCGGTCGTTGCAAGGTATTTGTCATCTGAAAAAATTTGTTGTACACTTCTGGGAGTTACCGGTAACTGTAAATTAGCTACAAACTGAGATGAATACTGGTCTGTGTTCCTTGATTTGTGCAAAAGTAACCGTTTCTATGCCTCAGATAATTTTCAGCTTTGCCCATATTTTCTTTTCTGTCCACATCGTGCCCCCAATCTAACGAATTTATCATTTATTGCACTTGAGCTCATCTTTTTGACAATTTGTCGATTAGAGAGTCCCATTTCCTTGTAGAGTCTAAGTACCCATTTTTTTGCTTTTTCGTCACATGATAAGTGTTCTCCGCGTGTCACTATCACAATCGTGGTTCAAGTACAGAACATCCATTGCTACTAATAATATCTGTTCCTATGTGCAGTGAACGTACGTACGCACACACTAACAGCACACAGAGCCGACTGCCTTTATACCGCGTACCACCCTCTAGCACCTGAATCGTTGTTGTTGTTGTGGTCTTCAGTCCTGAGACTGGTTTGATGCAGCTCTCCATGCTACTCTATCCTGTGCAAGCTTCTTCATCTCCCAGTACCTACCGCAGCCTACATCCTTCTGAATCAGCTTAGTGTATTCATCTCTTGGTCTCTCTCTACGATTTTTACCCTCCACGCTGCCCTCCAATACTAAATTGGTGATCCCTAGATGTCTCAGAACATGTCCTACCAAGCGATCCCTTCTTCTAGTCAAGTTGTGCCACAAGCTCCTCTTCTCCCCAATACTATTCAATACCTCCTCATTAGTTATGTGATCTACCCATCTAATCTTCAACATTCTTCTGTAGCACCACATTTCGAAAGCTTCTATTCTCTTCTTGTCTAAACTATTTATCATCCACGTTTCACTTCCATACATGGCTACACTCCATACAAATACTTTCAGAAACGACTTCCTGACACTTAAATCTATACTCGATGTTAACAAATTTCTCTTCTTCACAAACGCTTTCCTTGCCATTGCCAGTCTACATTTTATATCCTCTCTACTTCGACTATCATCAGTTATTTTGCTCCCCAAATAGCAAAACTCTTTTACTACTTTAAGTGTCTCATTTCCTAATCTAATTCCCTCAGCATCACCCGAGTTAATTCAACTACATTCCATTATCCTCGTTTTGGTTTTGTTGATGTTCATTTTATATCCTCCTTTCAAGACACTATCCATTCCGTTCAACTGCTCTTCTAAGTCCTTTGCTGTCTCTGACAGAATTACAATGTCATCGGCGAACCTTAAAGTTTTGATTTCTTCTCCATGGATTTTAATACCTACTCCGAATTTTTCTTTTGTTTCCTTTACTGCTTGCTCAATATACAGATTTAATAACATCGAGGAGAGGCTACAACCCTGTCTCACTCCCTTCCCAACCACTGCTTCCCTTTCGTGCCCCTCGACTCTTATAACTACCATCTGGTTTCTGTACAAATTGAAAATAGCCTTTCGCTCACTGTATTTTACCCCTGCCACCTTCAGAATATGAAAGAGAGTATTCCAGTCAACATTGTCAAAAGCTTTCTCTAGGTCTAGAAATGCTAGAAACGTAGGTTTGTCTTTCCTTAATGTAGCTTCTAAGATAAGTCGTAGGGTCAGTATTGCCTCACGTGTTCCAGTACTTCTACGGAATCCAAACTGATCTTCCCCGAGGTCGGCTTCTAATAGTTTTTCCATTCGTCTGTAAAGAATTCGCGTTAGGATTTTGCAGCCGTGACTTATTAAACTGATAGTTCGGTAATTTTCGCATCTCTCAACACCTGCTTTCTTTGAGATTGGAATTATTAAATTCTTCTTGAAGGTCTGAGGGTATTTCATCTGTCTCTTATATCTTGCTCACCAGATGGTAGAGGACTGGCTCTCCCAAGGCTGTCAGTAGTTCTAATGGAATGTTGTCTAATCCCGGGGCCTTATTTCATTTACTACATTTTTATATTTTCTCCTTTCATCAATTAAATTCAATATTTCTAGCAGCCTTTGTCTTGATACCTACTTTCTTCTCTGCTGCCCTCTGTTGCCTTCACTACTTCATCCCTCAAAGCTACCCATTCTTCTTCTACTGTATTTCTTTCCCCCATTCCTGTCAATTGTTCCCTTATGCTCTCCTTGAAAGTCTGTACAACCTCTGGTTCTTTCAGTTTATCTAGGTCCCATCGCCTTAAATTCCCACCTTTTTGTAGTTTCTTCAGTTTTAATCTACAGTTCGTAGCCAATAGATTGTAGTCAGAGTCCACATATGCCCCTGGAAATGTCTTAGAATTTAAAACCTGGTTCCTAAATCTCTGCCGGCCCTGGTGGCCGAGCGGTTCTAGGCGCTTCAGTCCTTAACCGCGAGACCGCTACGGTCGCAGGTTCGAATCCTGTCTCGGGCATGGATGTGTGTGATGTCCTTAGGTTAGTTAGGTTTAAGTAGTTCTAAGTTCTAGGGGACTGATGACCTTGGATGTTAAGTCCCTTAGTGCTCAGAGCCATTTGAACCATTTGAGTCCTAAATCTCTGTCTTACCATTATATAATCTATGTAAAACCTGTCAGTAACTCCAGGCTTATTCCATGTATACAACCTTCTTTTATGATTCTTGAACCTAGTGTCAGCTATGATTAAGTTGTGCTCTGTGCAAAATTCTACCAGGCGGCTTCTTCTTTCATTTCTTAGTCCCAATCCATATTCACCTACTACGTTTCTTTCTCTCCCTTTTCCTACTGACGAATTCCAGTCACGCATGACTATTAAATTTTTGTCTCCCTTCACTATCTGAATAATTTCTTTTATTTCATCGTACATTTCTTCAATTTCTTCGTCATCTGCAGAGCTAGTTGACATATAAACTTGTATTACTGTGGTAGGCATGGGCTTCGTATCTATCTTGGCCACAATAATGCGTTCGCTGTGCTGTTTGTAGTAGCTTACCCACACTCCTATTTTTTTATTCATTATTAAACCTAATCATGCATTACCCCTATTTGATTTTTTATTTATAACCCTGTATTCGCCTGACCAAAAGTGTTGTTCCTCCTGCCACCGAACTTCACTAATTCCCACTATATCTAACTTTAACCTAACCATTTCCCTTTTTAAATTTTCTAACCAACTTGCCGGATTAAGGGATCTGACATTCACGCTCCGATCCGTAGAACGTCAGTTTTCTTTCTCCTGATAGCGACGTCCTCCTGAATCTTTATTGTCTTGGTATATACTGTACTACTGACATCAAATACAGTACCATTTGACTGCATTTGTAGGTATACTGTATTTCATACAATTGGATACACATTGTGCACAACGATTCAATCGACATGTTCACTTTCTTGCAAATACCCGCGTCTTTATACTGGTTCCCGCTACTGTAGATGAGTGTACTTACATCGTCAAGAGAAAGAAAGCCACATAGATTCTTGCTCTCCTGTATTAGGCATTCAAAATGAGTGCCCCAATTATCTTCAGATATGATATCCGTTGCCTAAAACGGTGCCGGCCGGAGTGGCCGTGCGGTTCTAGGCGCTACAGTCTGAAGCCGAGCGACCGCTACGGTCGCAGGTTCGAATCCTGCCTCGGGCGTGGATGTGTGTGATGTCCTTAGGTTAGTTAGGTTTAATTAGTTCTAAGTTCTAGGGGACTGATGACCTCAGATGTTAAGTCCCATAGTGCTCAGAGCCAATTGAACCATTTCAGTTTTCTTTAGGTCTCAAAACACCTTTCTGAGAAACGTAAGACTAAACGGATACATGCATCTCTCTATTTTGTTTTCCTTTATGGTACAGAAGGAGAAGGCTACTTTCTTTTCCAAATCAGTAATCTTGTGACTGGAGACATACATCACACAAAGGTGTGGAGTCACGCCGTTTCTTGGAATCTCTGTCAGTCAATAAGATTCTGTCTGCCGTTCTCTGATACGCTAAATCGATCTACGAGTAGTTCGTGGATTTTATGCATTGTGGAGGAACTGAACTTACGCATTACGAAAACAGAGAAGGTATTCAGAGGAGACGTTGCGGTTGACTAATTACCAGTGTTATGTGTTTGCACGACACTGTTCGCTACAGTATATAAGTCGATTTCCACAATTTTTTGTGTCAGTTCACGTGAAACTATTTCGCACTTTCGTCCTACTTCACATACCTGATTACAAGCAACTTCCACCTCTTCACGGATACGACAAATTGGCTTGTCTCCCAACGCATTGGTTCCGAGGCATATCCTTCAGCCCGATACTTATCTTTTGTAAGGCGAATTCTGAAACTGGAAAAATTCCCCTTCCCCCGCTTCCCAATCCTCTAATAATTCAACTTTTCAATACCTCTCCCCCATTATCAGCTCTCTGGGATTCGGAGGAAAATAATTGGGAACTCTATAACTTTTTTTCTGCCCATTTGCGTAAAGAATGACATATGAAAACAGCTTTTACCAGAACAACAAATAAAATTTTAGGATGGTAAGTCAGAAGACAAGATAGCGATTGATAAAAATTAGAAGAGTTACAGGGATATCATATTTTACCTGCGTTGATGAATTTTGCACCCCATTAGCACGTTCCCATCACCTCTCAGACCTGTATAAACTGTCGAGCGCTGCGACTAGGGCTATGAACGAAGGTAAGGCACTGGCTGACTGATAGCTACTCGGAGATGTATGTGTTTCGTGATCGTGAGTACTGAAGAACGTTCATCCTTCTGAATCGAATTGTGTTGCCCCGAATAGTTATACTATCACTTGCAGCCATTGGTAAGTGTAGGGAACAGTGTAACGCCGTATGGATGTTTCAGTAGGAAGTAATCGCAGCATTAAAGGACTTGGTTACAACAAACGGGCAGTACGAATAACTATGCCTTAAGCTCTTAACGAGTAGAATTGAGTGGCCGCCGTAATAAGTTATTAGTTGACCGCAGTCATATATCTCTTCGTCGCCCTCCTCCTCCTCAAATTCAGCAGATTTGTAAGCAGAAAGTTATAATTAATCACATTTTATCTTTTTTCCTTCGTAGTGCTATCGACTTTTATTTATTTCAAGCTTGGTTGCTGAGTATTAGCTTAAATATACACGGCCAGCCACATTAATGTAATCACCGCCTACGTTGGACGTCAAAGTGCAATTACAACTCACTGACAGCAGGTGGAAGCACTAGCAGTGGAGGGTGCATAAAGCGTTTTGAGGACCGCTTTATATAGTGCAGTCACTATCGCAATGCGAAAACGCAGTGATTTGTCTGACGTCCAAAAGGTAATGATCATTTGCCTTTGGGCCAATCGTGGAAACGCACCCGAAACGGCTAAGTCTGTAAACTGTTCGGATGCAGCCGTGGTTAAAGTATACCGTTCATGGCAAAACGGCTCTAACCGAAACTGGTACAGAGGCATCTGTGGTGCATTACGCGTGATAGATGTCAGGTATGAACGACGGCTGCGGAGATGGTACGGGCGATTAGAAGTGTAACTTTGAACTGCTGACCGGCTAGATGAACCAAGGGGCTACAAGCAGATTCTCCTCAACGAACTTTCTGCGTATGGACCTCTACAGCAGATGCCTGGTTCATACAACCATACTGACTGCTGTTCATCGGCGACGAAGGCTGGAATTTGCACGCCAATACCGGAACTAGACGGTCACTGAGAAGCGAGAGGTGACCTTTCCAGACGAATCACGTTCTATGCCGTTGGCGTGTACGACCCTTCAACAATCGTCAAAAGAGTCCAGGGCGAAGGGAGGAACGTTATCATGTGGGGATACTTTCATGGCATCCCCTGGATGATCTCGTCGTTCTACAAGTCACAGTGGACCATCACAAGTTAGCATCTATCACTGGGAACCATAACGACCCCTACATGCAGTTTGTTTCTTCCTCGGCACGATGGCGACTATCAACATGGCAATCCTACGTGTCATACAGCTTGCAGTGTACGTGCGTAGCTCGAAGAGCACCAGGATAAGTTGATCGTTTTTCTCTGGCCACCAAAACCCCCGAATTTAAATCCAATCGAGAGTATGGGGGATCACCTCAATAGGGCTTTCGGCGCCATGGATCCTCAACCGAGATTCGTAGCGCAGCTGACCACAGACTAGAGTCGGTACGTTCCAGAACCTCATTGACTCTAGAATGAAGGCTTTCACGACCGGGTGACATGGCTGTTGATATACTTTCCGGGATGTGAGGTCGTGGTCCAAGAACTTTTCTGCTCCTTACGTTTTGTCCAGGACTGCGCTGGACTTCCTCAGAGGCGCTGCTCCGCTGAGTCTTGCCGACACGTTTCGTCCAGGACTGCGCTGGACTTCCTCAGAGGCGCTGCTCCGCTGAGTCTTGCCGACACGTTTCGTCCACGACTGCGCTGGACTTCCTCAGAGGCGCTGCTCCGCTGAGTCTTGCCGACACGTTTCGTCCAGGACTGCGCTGGACTTCCTCAGAGGCGCTGCTCCGCTGAGTCTTGCCGACACGTTTCGTCCAGGACTGCGCTGGACTTCCTCAGAGGCGCTGCTCCGCTGAGTCTTGCCGACACGTTTCGTCCACGACTGCGCTGGACTTCCTCAGAGGCGCTGCTCCGCTGAGTCTTGCCGACTGGCAAGACTCAGCACAGCAGCGCCTCTGAGGAAGTCCAGCGCAGTCCTGGACGAAACGTAAGGAGCAGAAAAGTTCTTGGACCACGACCTCACATCCCAGAAAGTATATCAACAGCTCATTGACTCTCTTTCTGCACGCCTCGCAGAGATCCGCTCAGGGAAAAGTGGTTTTTTCAATCTAGTAGGAAATCAGTTCGTATTTTGTCAAGCAGTTCATGGTTATATTTAAGCACGTTAACAAAGCTCCATCTTCCTCTCCCAGTGATAGGATACTCGTTACCAGGTATGTGAGGAGCTTCAGGGATGGTTTCTTCACTTCGGCTTCCAGTATCAACTACATCAAGGTTATCGATTCCACTATGTGTTCCATTTTCAGAATTCTGCAAACAAATTATCAAACATTAAGTCATCATCTCCATCAGAATCGGAAACTTCACCTAGACAACCTCCATAACGTACACTACGAAATAGTGGGGTGTTTCCACAAAATGAGCACCAATAATTATATTTAGTTACAATGGGTGGTGCAAATACACCTTTCACAACTTCCAAAGGATTAACAACTAGTGATAAGCTGTCGACACAAAACATTTTATAAATTAGATCTCTGGGTCGTGCAGAAAGCATTTCATTTACACACCGCTCACAAATATTTATTCTCCATCTTGAATTCTTCAAGTATGAATTACTGATCTTAATACAATAATACTGCACACTTATTTTGAAAACACTGCTAAAGAAATTGAAAGGCTCCGTATCACTCATTACTAATACACATAATTCATTCCAAGGTTTCCTTTCTGAATTACGAAACTTTCTTCCAAACATAGAAGCTTCTATTACAATTTCTCGCAACATAGGTACATTTTCTGAGTTGTGAAAAATATAATCTGGCGATAAACGATAACGTGAAAGAATATAACGGATTTTTTCATTTCAAAAAGGTAAAATAATATCCTCTTTCAACAGATCCGGAAAATTTAAGTCAATTGAATGGAGAGCATTGTCCAGGTGTCGTATTATTACAAATCTGCTCAATTTGTACAAAGTAGAAACCATTTCGTAGTGTACTTACGAAAAATTCACTGAGTGCAGCTTCGGCGAGGTCAGAGGTAGTAAGTTCTCAGTAGACAAGGTTACTAAGACCCTAACATACCCCTTTATATAGTGCATGGCGCAAATGGCTGTGACCGATTACGCGCCATTTCTTTCTGTCGCCAACCTTTTGATGGCGTGGGTGCTTGCCCATATAGCCGGCTTGAAAAGCCAACTATCTCAGCACCACAGCCACAGGCGCCATGGCGACCTTGGGACCAGGGGACCCGCGGGGAGGGGGGGGGAGAGATCGAGTGTATGGTCAACAGGAATCATGACGCACGTGCGGCCGCACGTTAATGTGACTGGTCCGTGTAATTATGAATATAGTATCATCTGTTGCTTCTACTAATAATTTTTTAATTCGACGAAGAATATATGACTGTGTTACTACCATAACTTTTATTACCATTTATGCTTCAGTCACGACTACTACTATTATTGTTACTGTTATTGTTATTATTATTATCATCATTGTTATTATTAACGCTATCATCCCGACATAGAACGCCTTGCTATATTACTCGTGTTATTTTGACCCTTTCACTTCATTTCTCAAGTCCTGCTAGTGGGACTGGCATATAGCCAGTCTCAACAGCTCTGCAGTTCAGCCGGCTTCTGCCTCATTGTGTTAACTTCGTGAAACCATCTCCGTCAGCTGTCGCTACTCCTGTGCATTCCCTGATTCACGATCCTAGTTTCGCGGTGATTACTGACCCGCAGAGAGCTCTCGTGTTTAGTTGCAGACTTGTGGCATAATCGACATGATAATGCGTCGTGCTCCAATTCGCAACTGTGTGCAGTGGCAGGAACTAGGACGACACAGTGGTGATGTATTCTTTAAATGCTCCTTAGAAGCATCAACAACTAACTTTAAGTCGGACACCCACTACATACTGATTTACGTACGTTCTACAGCAGCTACACGTTATACGCCTGGAAGTCATAAAATGTAGACGATCACCAAATTAGAGCCACACAGAGTGTGTAACCGTCCCTCAGTTTTACTAGTCATCCCCACGCCTAATGCTAATAACCTGGTCTTCATAGGTGAAGTACTTGGTCGTGGATGTGCATGATCATCTGGACTAAACTCAAAGCTTGAATTTACATAAATAAATATCCTCTGCGACACTAAATAAGTACAAGAAATATTGTCCTTTGGATATCTAAAAAGAAACTCGTACAGACTAGTAATTCCGCCATCGCATGATTCTGCAAAGATTTCCACATAAGAGCGCATGCTAGACTGCTGTGGAAAACCTTCAAGATTACCAAGCCGTCTGATTGTTGCCCATTCAACTACCATAGCTCATCTTTTTTACCCTCGAACTGTAAACTTCTCTTTGAACGGTGTAGTAGGAACATCAATAACTGCACGCACTTCGTAAGACATCTGTTTCTTTCATAATATCTCCCTGTGTGCAGTTCCAGCTATGCGATGATTTGGTTCGAAATATTAAAGAAATTACATACCTTCCAACTTCTGAGTGTATTGTTTCATCCCTTGCACTTGATTGCATCTCACTTTACTCTGATTTCCCTTATTACACTTTGTTTCTCAGTATAATGACCACCCTATTACTAGATTTATTCCACTCATCTCTGTGTATTGTCGTTGTTTACTACCTATAGATTTTGAAGCAATGGCAGCTTTATCTTCAGGCATCTATATATCAGTAAAAATTAAGTTACAATCGTCAAGACAACCAGAAAGACGTGAAATACAGATAAACATTGCATGCGTATATTTGAACTACAATCGTTTCGTTCGTCCAAAAATAACAATTTAAACAGTAAGATATCTAATGAAAACGTATTAATGTATCAATATAAATTAGTGGACAGTGATGAGATCTTCATGTGAAAGGGACGAGGGAGACAATGCGCCAACATTGCAACGCCCATCAGTTCAAAATGTTTCACAGCTGACGTTCCCAGTTTCCGGCGATATGGAAACGAACAGGCTTACTACCGCCTTCCTCCGAGACATATCTCGTCCCCATCTCTGTCAATCGTATCTCCACTATCACAATCTATCGTCCATTTCGTTGTAACACAGTGTCAGAACTACTAAACTATATGGACGTTTACGTTTATTGCTGTTCCAGTGTTTTTTATTATAACGTTTACTTGCGTTTCACCAAGCACAATGATTTACGCAAAATGAAAAGCACAAGAGAGTGTATTTTGTGAACGAATGACACTAATAGTTCTAGATTCGATGTAAGAATTATCCTTAATGCCATAATCTGATCACACCAAAAAGGTTAGTTAGTTAGCTAAGGAACACCAGGACTGTTTTCTAGGAGATATACAATAACTGTAAAGTAAATGTAGTGATCCATACATATGGATGTACTAAAGTAGAGCCCAAGTAAAAGAAGTGGTGACCGTTTTTGATAAGGATCTAACCGAACTAAATCAACAGCTCTGGGTGGTGAGTTCTCAGACGACAATTCTGAAGGACGAATTTGATGAGGTATGTACTAGAACTTACATAAGTTAAATAAAATAGCCCTAAAACAGCATGGGGGTAACAGTTTTTTGTCGCAACACGTCTTGCGGAAGAACAATAAAGCAGTTTTTGTTGCTTAAGGGAGTTCTGTCATGATATACTCGTAGTTGAGGAATCGTGAAAAAAAAGAAGTTAGCATTTGCCATATTCATTAAGTTAGGTACGTTAACTACATATCATGTTCGCGACCAGAATTATGGGGTGTCCAAACTACGAGTAAATGTTTTGTGGTGCTGTAGGCAAAATCTCCAACTGCTGAAATAGAAGGCTATAGGATTTAAGTATGAGAAACACACACGTACTTCTAATTATTTCCTTTTGTGTCCTCAGCATGTGCCAACATACGTTAAATGATTATCTCCCACAAATGCACTTCGACTATGTTTCCAGATGACATCTGGTGCACTTTCTTGGTAAAATGTGTGTTCTGAGAACAAATGACTGCTGAATTTGTCGTAGGCTTTAGCTCGTTAGCCTGTGGCGTTTGCCAGCCGCTTCTCCTTCGGAATAATAATGTTGCATAACTTTCAGGCGCTCTCAAGATCTTACCCTGTACTTGTTACAAAAAGAGGAATGTGTTACGGGGCGATGGTGGTTTTATAAGCTGGTATCGCTGTGGGCAATTGACGACGTAATTTGTAGGCTTGACTAGTTCTTATGTGAGGGGTCGGTCTTTCTCCGTCGCTTCAAAGCCAATGCGTTTACTTCGGAATTAATCCTCAAACCCTTTTTATGTCAAATAGAAGAGATAGCGAATAATGTAAAAAGTCAAATAACTGGATAAATACTATAGGATTAATTATGCTGACGGAACCAAACAGTTATAGTTTTAAACCAAATACATAATTACTAAATACTATTCACTTATATATGAATAGTGGTCTCACATCGATTGCTGATTCAAATAAAATAACTAACGAAAAATAACTGAAATAATAAAAGAATACATGGCCTGTAGTGAGCTGTAATGTATGCGATTTTTATTTAAATCGTGTGACTAGCTAATTTGGTCAATTGTCATTTTCAAGCACCTCTAAAACCAGCACTGAAGAATATCAGATTGTCTGCATAAAGCGACATGTATAAATAACACATTACATAACTCACTATCACATACCAATTTCCCATGCAATATTCCAACTTACATGTGTGTTACATACCTATTTTAAGCATGAAATTATTTTTCTTTAGGTATACAATGTTGCCTTGTCTCGCAATTTTTATTAGTTGAGATATGTTAAAAAGATTCTCATCTTTTGCTGTGTATTTAGAGGAAAAAATTCAGAGACTTTAAATTTTAGTGAATGCTACTATGACACCTCGTTTTTCTCATTAAGCAACTGTAACATCACCATATTTTCCTCACTGTAAGTCATGGAATAATTTATACATGGGAATTCGTAACTTTATTACTTGGTTCTATAAATTGTTGTTGGTATGTATCTTAATGAGATGATTATGAACCGACCATACAATTAAAGCTTTCAAGACCGGAAGTCGTCAGTCGGCAAGATTCAGTGTCGCTAGGAGTACCTCCGAAGATGACCAGCGCAGCTCTGGACCAAACGTAAGGAACAGAAAAGTTTCTTCGACCAAGGCCATATACCCCGCAATGTTCATCAGCAGTTTAGAGAGGATCGCTTCGGCACTCTTATGTCTAGAAGTAAGATGGACACAGCAGTGAGTATCGATTATATTCGCAGTCTTTTTCATTTTGTTACCTGTTATCACTCCTTGCTCGTTTTGTCGAAATACAGGATAAACATATTGACACACATTTGTGTGTATGAATTGTCCTCTGTAAGAGCATTCTGCTGCTTCGTCAGTGATAAAACATTTTTTGAATATTATAAATTTATATTTTTATGGATTACTCATCTGTAAAAAAAAATTAGAGACTGTGAATCCATACAGAAACAAAATTTTAGTAATTAATGTACGCAGTGCGAACAGAGCATCGAATAGAATACTTGCGAACGAAATTCATTTAACTTCACATTAATTGACGACATCAACAGCAATCACGACTGAATAATCTCCGCGAAAAGACAGGCAGCACGTCTATCAAACATGAATGTACATTCCAGAATGAGATTTTCACTGTGCAGCGGAGTGTGCGCTGATATGAAACATCCTGGCAGATTAAAACTGTGTGCCGGACCGAGACTCGAACTGGGGACCTTTGCCTTTCACGGGCAAGCGCACTACCAACTGAGCTACCGAAGCACGACTCACGCCCCGTCCTCACAACTTCCAGAATGGAAACATCCCCAAGGCTGTGGCCAAGCCGTGTCTCCGAAATATCCTTTCTTCTAGGAGTGCTAGTTCTGTAAGGTTCGCAGGAGAGCTTCTGTGAAGTTTGTAAGATAGGAGACGAGGTACTGGCGGAAGTAAAGCTTTGAGGACGGGGTGTGAGTCGTGCTTGGGTAGCTCAGTTGCTAGAGCACTTGCCCGCGAAAGGCAAAGGTCCCGAGTTCGAGTCTCCGTCCGGTATACAGTTTTAATCTGGCAGGAAGTTTCATGAATGTACATTGTCTAGTCACATTAATGTGACCACCTAACAAAGGCCTGAATAATTACCTTTCGGAGCACGAGACTTGCTGGAAGAGTGTCATTGCAGTTCTACAGGGTACTGACAGGGATATCGATTCCAGGTGCCATGAACAGCTGCGCTACGATTCTCGGTTAATAATCCATGGCTCGAACAGCCCGATCAAGGTAGTTCCACAGATTCTCAATTGGGTTTGACTCCGGGCGGCTCCTGGGAGGACGGTAAAATAATCCTGTGCTCCTTGAACCGCGCATGTACACTGCGAGCTATGTGACACATTGCATTGCCCTGCTGGAAGAAGCTATCGCGTCAAGGAAAAATAAACTGGGTATAGTGGTGGACTTTGTTCCCAAGAATAGTTGCATACTTATGTTCGTCCATTGTGTCTTCTAGACTGACGATATCACCCAGGAAAACATTCCCCTGGCCATAACGCTCGCTCCTCCGGCCTGGGCCCTTCCGATGATTGTTGCAGGACCGATCACGCCAACAGCCATCTTTCCGGTGGGGCACAAAACATGGTTGATCTGAAAAGTCCATCTCTCGCCACTCAATGGCCATCTGGTTTCAGGATTTTCGTGGGAGTTCCAACTTTCCTCTCCGATGAACAGCAATTTGCGTAGGTACTTGAACCAGACACCTGCTGCAGAGGCCATACGCAGCAGCGTTCTCTGAACGGTCGCTGAGGAGACACGACTGGTAGCCCCTATGTACATCTGGGCTGTCAGTTCCGCAACAGCTTCAAGTCTATTCGCCTGCACATATTTCCGCAGCCGTCGGGCTCTCCTGTCATCTAGGCCCGTCGTGCACCACTGTTGCCTCGGCGCTGGTTTTAGATTGCACTATGTTGCAATGTTCGGTATATTTTAACCACGGCTGCACGCGGACAGTTTATAAACCGTTGCGGTAGTGCTTTCATACTTGTCCCGAAAGACGATGACCATGCTCTTTTGGACGTCAGATAAAAGCTCCGTTTCGGCAATACGACAACGACTGCAGTGGTCCTGTTACACTGCGACATGCCCCATATGCCCTCCACCGCTGTTGCTGTCACATGCTGATTGTTCGTGGTTATTGAACGATGACTACTAATGTGACTGGATTATGTAAGTATCCACTGCAGCAGTTAATTACTAGCGATGGTTTCTTCATCCGAGGAAAGAGGTAGACTTTACAGAGTGCCGCACAATGAAGGAGAATATTGTGATGACGTGCAAACTGATATCCCAAAGAAGCAGGACTTGCGACTGTCTTGTGCAGAATGAGATGGAGCGTTTTTGTACTGTAGAAACACCTCCTCGGATAGCTTGCGTTTATATTGACAACCTGCCCTCCTCTGTAGCCTCATTACGTGATTTCAGTTGTTTCCTTACGAGCAGAATCTGTTATCACCACACCATGGCAGTCCCAAAACACTCAGCATCCTCCTTCGCGTTTTTCGGAGCTGTCCCAGTCCGCAAGCCGTTTTGAGAGAGTGTCAGCTGTCTTGGAACCCAGAGGGCCGCGATCTTTAAGTTCAAAATCTTCTCAAGTCGCTGAAAGGAAACCCATGACTAATTTTAGCTTTTTATCGGTCGGTGCCTCATTTCGAGGAAAGAGAATCCTTCTAAGATCACTTTGTTGGCGGTCTGTATGTCTGTCTGTTTGACTGTTAAAACCCCTTTTCTTCACGATCGGGTTGACGTGTAAAGTTGAAGTTTGACACCTTCTACGCTTTACAGTCCTTAGGTGGTGTACAAAATTTAGGCTCCAAAATCAGTGCAATCAGAAGGTACGGCTATTCATGTCACATATTTTGATAGCCACTAAATCGCTGATCTACACCTATAGGATACTTGCTGTTCACCTACAATCATGAAATTCGCGAGAAACAAGGTATCGCAGTACAAGTAAAGGAAAATAAATCCGAAACCTGTAAATATGTAATTATATAATTATTACATTACCAAATGCAAAACCACGCAAGAACTGTTAATTTGTAATTATATAATTACAACTGCAAAATACAAAAACTTTTAACATATAACTTAAAATTGCACTGAGTTGACAAAAGTTAAGGAATAGCGATATGAACATATATAGATAGCAGCAACATTGCATACACAAGGTATTAATGGGGCGTCTATTTGGTGGAGCCGTCATTTGTACCCAGGTGATTCATGTGAAAAGGTGTCTGAGGTGATTGCACAGCAGACGTACCACTCACTAATAACGCAATGGTCAACGGCTTTCACTTAACGACTGAGAGCAGTGGCATTTGCATAAAGATGTCAGTGCTAACAGTCAAGAAAAATTGCATGAAATAATGAATTGCATGAAATCAATGTGGGACATACTACAGACGTATCCGCTAGGACAGTGCTGCGAAATTTAGCGTTAATGGGCTGTGGCAACAGAAGACCGACGTGAGCTGCTTTGCTAATAAGACGACATCGCTTACCGCGTCCCTCATGGACTCGTGACCACATCGTTTGGACCCTAGTCTACTGGAAAACTGACGCCTGTTTCATATGAGTTCCGATTTCGGTTGGCAAGAGATGATTGTGGGGTTCGAGTGTGGTGCAGGCCCCATGAAGCCACGGATCCGCAGTTTTCAGCAAGGCATTATGCGAGCTGATAGTGGCTCGGTAGTGGTATGGGTCGAAGCGAACCGATCGTTGATTGGTAATGCTTAGGTTCTGCTCGTTGGAGACCATTTGCAGCCATTCACAGACTTTATGTTCCAAAACAATGGTGGAATTTTTATGCGTGACATTACTACGTTTCTCTGGGTCACAGTTGTTCGCAATTGCTTTGAAGAACATTGTGGACAATCCGAGGGAATGATTTGGCCATCCTTGTCGAGTGACGTGAATCGCATCGAACATTTCCGCTGCGTAATCGAGAGGTCAGTTCGTGCACAAAATTACAGCACCGGCAACACTTTCGCATAATGTAGAGGCAACATGGTTCAGTATTTCTGCAGGTGACCTCCAACGACTTGTTTAGTCCATGCCACGTTGAGTTGCTGCACTACGCTGGGTAAATGGATAAATGGAGGTCCGACACGGCATTAGGAGGTATCCCATGACTTTTGATGCCTCACGCTAAATATTCTCGAACGTCTTGGTATTACTGTATCGATATCGACAACAGGCGAAAATCGTCGAGATTCCCAAATTCCGATGTGAGTGTACTATCTATAGGGTAATTAAGTTAGAACGGTGCCACTAGAGCGTGAGTCTACTCGCACCTGGTCAGTTTCTTCCCTATCGCCTCGACTGTGATACGCTGATCTTCGCACACTGGAGCCTCAACTTCTCTTGTGATTCGCGGCTCTTCGCTGAGAGATGGTCTGCCACTTGATTCGTCGTCATTCAGAGTTGTTTGAAACACCGACAGCGTCTGCGCCACCCAATCACTGTGTCGTACGATGTTGCTTTGCTACTGCATTCTTCCACTGACTCGATACGTATTTTCCCCTTGCTAGAGTACTATGGCGCAGTGATTTCAGCGTGTATCTGGGCTAAAGGTATCTGTCTGCAAGCAATTTAATCACCTAAATCATTTCTGCGTAGTGCAATTATAACTAAATAAGTACACCTTGTAGATCTGTATGGTACCGGGACCACTTGTATTGGAAAGAATACTTTTCCAGCCATACGTTACAGCAAGCAATTTTTTTTATTTAGAAATTGTGTCCTCTGATACAATGTTCAACGTTTTTTGTGAAAATACAAGGACGTATTACTTCTCAGATTTTGTTGTAGCGTTTTTGTTATTTTTTACGTTTATTTAGGGTGTAGAAAGTGTCGTGAGCCGAGCGTGCCGAAGAGAGTACATCGAACAAACCACTCGCACACTTGAAGAAAGGTGCACTGAGCAATAATGGCAGCAAACGGAATCTCTCGAGCATCTCTCACTTGAACTGGCGTAAGTTTTACTGACCGCACATATCGACTTGCGTCTTATGTCGAATCGCGACCGGCACGGAACTTGGCATACCGTTTCACAACGATGACTTTTGACTGCCCCATACACATTCTCCGATGTATGTCTAATGGTGTTTGACCGACAGTCAAAAAAAGAGCAACAGCACGTCGGCCCTGTTTCTACGCATTTGGTAATAACGTCGCTGTAGTTCAATTTCCGCATTTACCACACACACGTCGGAAAGACACGAAGGCCATAGTAATCCCTTGTCCACATGTCGGTGCTTATAAACCCTCATTGGAGTCGCTGTAAGTTGCGTATAACCTGCAGCAACGCTCTCATATTTGCTGTCTGCCTCTCCATTTCACCTCCGGCCGGTATGGCTGGGGTGGCATGCTCCCGAAGTCGAATGGTGGACCTCAGACTGCGGTCCACCTCCGTCCTACTCAGTGTTACTCCTCTGCTGCGTTTGGAGCAGTGTCAGTGCCGGGATCCACGACAGGCTAAGTTTAGATCCATTAGCTTCATTTGTGGCCGTATTTCGATGTCCTCATTCTATACAGAGAACGACGAAAGGGATGTGTTTAGCTAAATTTTGGTGTTTTCACACCTTATTTTGTGGTTTTTCTCTAGGCACTGTTCAGTGATTGCAGATTTCGCTGCCGTTAATGTTCAGTCCTTTTCGCCTTTCAGAATATCCGGCTCACGAGAAATTCTACACGCAAAAAAATAAAGAAAAAGACGCAGAAAATGTGAGAGTTACCTCTAGGAAACAATTAGTCCTTATATTTTCACAAACACACTGAACATTATTTTCACAAATATGTTGAACGTTGTAACCGCCCAACAGAAAAAATACTTATTACATTCACATTTAGTGTAACCTCCCACCAGAAAAATCTCGCTAAGTTCCCAATAGAAAAATTTCTTTCAATATTAAAGATTTCAAGTTTTAATGTGACCTTCCATTAAAGACTGACTGCATATCGAGATTAATATGGTTCAAATGGTTCAAATGGCTCTGAGCACTATGGGACTCAACATCTGAGGGCATTAGTCCCCTAGACCTTAGAACTACTTAAACCTAACTAACCTAAGGACACCACACACATCCATGCCCGAGGCAGGATTCGAACCTGTGACCGTAGCAGTCACGCGGTTCCGGACTGAAGTGCCTAGAACCGCACGGCCACCGCGGCCGGCGAGATTAATATGTTTTGATGTCAGCAGCGCTGCGTCATGGCCCTATGAAATCATCCTGAATAAACTGAAAAGTTCTTACCTCACAATGATGTCGCTGGATATCGCTATCTATATGTTTGCTCCTATAAGAAATTTTTGGGACAGGCCAGTGCAATACTGGTCACTAGATTTTCATTTGTAGGAAAACAACTTATTTTCTTTTGCTTAATCAACATGAATATGCGCAAGAAAAATTCGTAAAATCTTTGAACTCAGATAAATGGCTGGCAAAAGTTTTCTTCAGAACAAAAGTTATTAATGAAACATTTCTGCAAGGAATTACATGGGACTTCAACATTACAATTGTGGTTAAGTCAGTTGTGGCAATTATTGATAAATAATGTAAGTACAGAATATATTAAGAAATGCCATAAAGTGCACACGCACTGTAAAAGTCTTTAGCGTTTTTACAAGAATTGAACACATTAAGAAACGAAATAAAGTGCACACGCACTGTAGAAGTCTTCAACATGTTTAGGAGAACTGATCATATTAACTAACGAAATGAAGTGCACACACACTGTATAGGTCTTTAGTATTGTTACATAACTGAACACATTAAGAAATGAGATAAAGTCCACATGCACCGTCTAAGTCTTTAGCATTTTTACAAGAACTAGTAAGAGAATGGGAAGGATAGCATCATGGTTGTAGCACAGTGGGTTGCACATAGCTGCACTAAAAGTCTATATATTTTTACAGAAGCACAACGCCAAGTGAGACAACCTGAAGTTCTCTTCCCTGGAGTATTTATCGGTGTAGCCAAGACACTGAAATGTTGTATTAAAATTGTATGTTATTATTTTGGTAGTACATTAGGTATAACAAACAGTAGGTCCATACAACATCTGCGTCGGTCAAGGTGGTGGACAGCTTGATATGTCAACACCACATTCTTGTAGAATCCATACTCTTACATCAAAGTAGAATTAGTGCAAAAACCAAATAGAGTGCTCCATGACCACGAGACTGGATAGGATAAAGGGATGCCTCAATAATTGGTGGTAATTAGGTCAGAAGGTGAAGGATACGTTGAGTTTTATACAAATCATCATTCATAAGTACATATTACTATATCACTTTATTTGAACAACAGTGGCCTGTTATTTTATTATGTATTACAAAGCATTCATTGAGCATTACAAAGTATCATCCAGAAGTATATATTGGTATATCATCTTAATTAAATAAGTGTTGGCACTCAGTGACCTGTTGTTCCATTATGCATTACAAATGATATAGAAGTCATTTTTCAAAAACAGGAGTTATTGCATGTAGCAATAAGCTGCTAGTGAATACGTATGATATTATGCAAGTGACTTAAGATATATTTAAAATGTAAGACATTTGACACAGTACTCTAGATACTTAGCCTAATAATACATAATGGTAATGGAACCAATACATCAGACAGAAAGGAATGTTGCATTATATTTTGGACTAGCAATATTTTTTAGACTGTGTACTGGTAATAGTTGGGACTAGTAATAAGTTTTTGTGCACTAGCAATGCATTGCGTTGGGATTAATATTTAATTGCTGGAGCATTAAAATATTTGCGTTTTATGTAGTGCTGGAAATAAAGTAATAAAAGTCGTTTGTCATTCATCATGAGTCAGCTGCAAACAAGTGGAGTATATGTGATCACATTCATGAATCATGGAAACAAATGGGTAAAATGCAAGTACTGGAACAGATTTAATTGCTAAGTGCCTGTTGCATATAACATAAGGACATATTTCAGAAATGATCTTAGTATCATGAGAAGCTTCTCCTGGAAAAAATACAAAGTGGATTATTGAGCTGAAAGAGAAATGTATTCATATTACGCTGGAAAGTAGTAAAATTCGAATTAACAGGTCATGACACACATACTTAATATGTATGTACTCTAGCTGTCTTTCCCAAAACATTCAGTCATTATACAACACGTCATATGACATATTGTCAAAAAGAACTGCAACAAATACTTAAAAAACTATGAGTACATGGCATCTCTTAACTAATGTTGTTATTGTTGTGGTCTTCAGTCCTGAGACTGGTTTGATGCAGCTCTCCATGCTACTCTATCCTGTGCAAGCTTCTTCATCTCCCAGTACCTACTGCAGCCTACATCCTTCTGAATCAGCTTAGTGTATTCATCTCTTGGTCTCCCTCTACGATTTTTACCCTCCACGCTGCCCTCCAATACTAAATTGGTGATCCCTAGATGTCTCAGAACATGTCCTTCCAACCGATCCCTTCTTCTAGTCAAGTTGTGCCACAAGCTCCTCTTCTCCCCAATTCTATTCAATACCTCCTCATTCGTTATGTGGTCTACCCATCTAATCTTCAACATTCTTCTGTAGCACCACATTTCGAAAGCTTCTATTCTCTTCTTGTCTAAACTATTTATCGTCCACGTTTCACTTCCATACATGGCTACACTCCATACAAATACTTTCAGAAACGACTTCCTGACATTTAAATCTATACTCGGTGTTAACAAATTTTTCTTCTTCAGAAACGCTTTCCTTGCCATTGCCAGTCTACATTTTATATCCTCTCTACTTCGACCATCGTCAGTTATTTTGCACCCCAAACAGCAAAACTCCTTTACTACTTTAAGTGTCTCATTTCCTAATCTAATTTCCTCAGCATCACCCGACTTAATTCGACTACATTCCATTATCCTCGTTTTGCTTTTGTTGATGTTCATCTTATATCCTCCTTTCAAGACACTGTCCATTCCGTTCAGCTGCTCTTCCAAGTCCTTTGCTGTCTCTGACAGAATTACAATGTCATCGGCGAACCTCAAAGTTTCTATTTCTTCTACATGGATTTTAATACCTCCTCTGAACTTTTCTTTTGTTTCCTTTATAGCTTGCTCGATATACAGATTGAATAACATCGGGGATAGGCTACAACCCTGTCTCACTCCCTTCCCAACCACTGCTTGCCGTTCATACCTCTCAACTCTTATAACTGCCATCTGCTATCGGTACAAATTGTAAATAGCTTTTCGCTCCCTGTATTTTACCCCTGCCACCTTCAGAATTTGAAAGAGAGCATTCCAATCAACATTGTCAAAAGCTTTCTCTAAGTCTACAAATGCTAGAAACGTAGGTTTGCCTTTCCTTAATCTTTCTTCTAAAGTAAGTCGTAGTGTCAGTATTTCCTCACGTGTTCCAACATTTCTACGGAATCCAAACTGATCTTCCCCGAGGTCAGTTTCCATCAGTTTTTCCATTAGTCTGTAAAGAATTCGCGTTAGTATTTTGCAGCTGTGACTTATTAAACTGATAGTTCGGTATTTTCACATGGCAACACCTGCTTTCTTTGGGATTGGAATTATTGTATTCTTCTTGAAGTCTGAGGGTATTTCGCCTGTCTCATACATCTTGCTCACCAGACGGTAGAGTTTTGCCAGGACTGGTTCTCCCAAGGCTGTCAGTAGTTCTAATGGAATGTTGTCTACTCCCGGCGCCTTGTTTCGACTCAGGTCTTTCAGTGCTCTGTCAAAATCTTCATGCAGTATCATATCTCCCATTTCATCTTCATTCACAACCTCTTCCATTTGCATAATATTGTCCTCAAGTACGTCGCCCTTGTATAGACCCTCTATATACTCCTTCCACCTTTCTGCTTTCCCTTCTTTGCTTAGAACTGGGTTTCCATCAAAGCTCTTGATATTCATGCAAGTGGTTCTCCTTTCTCCAAAGGTCTCTTTAATTTTCCTGTAGGCAGTATCTCTCTTACCCATAGTGCGATAAGCCTCTACATCCTTACTTTTGTCCTCTAGCCATCCCTGCTTAGCCATTTTGCACTTCCTGTCGATCTCATTTTTGAGACGTTTGTCTTCCGTTTTGCCTGCTTCGTTTACGGCATTTTTGTATTTTCTCCTTTCATCAATTAAATTCAATATTTCTTCTGTTATCCAAGGGTTTCTACTAGCCCTCGTCTTTTTACCCATTTGATCTTCTGCTGCCTTCACTATTTCATCCCTTAAAGCTACCCATTCTTCTTCTATTGTATTTCTTTCCGCCATTACTGTCTATTGTTCCCTTATGCTCTCCCTGAAACTCTGTACAACCTGTGGTTCTTTCAGTTTATCCAGGTCCCATCTCCTTAAATTCCCACCTTTACGCAGTTTCTTCAGTTTTAATCTACAGTTCATAACCAATAGATTGTGGTCAGAGTCCGCATCTGCCCCTGGAAATGTCTAATAATTTAAAACCTGGTTCCTAAATCTCAGTCTTACCATTATATAATCAATCTGATACCTTTTAGTGTCTCCAGGCTTCTTCCATGTATACAACCTTCTTTCATGATTCTTGAACCAAGTGTTTGCTATGATTAAGTTATGCTCTGCGCAAAATTCTACCAGGCGGCTTCCTCTTTCATTTCTTAGCCCCAATCCATATTCACCTACTATGTTTCCTTGTCTCCCTTTTCCTACTGACGAATTCCAGTCACGCTTGACTATTAATGTTGTGGATTAGCAAGATATCCAACCCACTATGACATGAAGCCGAAGGCACGCGTTTTACCTCACGCAGGCTGGCGTGAGGTCTGGAACTGGACAAGTAAGTTAGACTTTAGCAAAAATGTCGTAGCTGTTGGAATACTTAACTTTAATCCATAATTGGTGAACATAGCTCTTGACGATACATGTTTTACAGCATCAATAGTAACTAGTAATGGTGCCTTGCTAGGTCGTAGCAAATGACGTAGCTGAAGGCTATGCTAACTATCGTCACGGCAAATGAGAGCGTAATTTGTCAGTGAACCATTGCTAGTAAAGTCGGCTGTACAACTGGTGCGAGTGCTAGGAAGTGTCTCTAGACCTGCCGTGTGGCGGCCCTCGGTCTGCAATCACTGATAGTGGCGACACGCGGGTCCGATGTATACTAACGGACCGCGGGCGATTTAAAGGCTACCACCTAGCAAGTGTGGTGTCTGGCGGTGACACCACAATTAAATTTTCGTCTCCCTTCACTACCTGAATAATTTCTTTTATTTCATCATACATTTCATCAATTTCTTCATCTGCAGAGTTAGTTGGCATATAAACCTCTACTACTGTAGTAAGCGTGTGCTTTGTATCTGTCTTGGCCACAATAATGAGTTCACTATGCTGTTTGTAGTAGCTTACCCATACGCCTATTTTTTTATTCATTACCCTTATTTGATTTTGTATTTATCCCGCTGTATTCCCCTGACCAAAAGTTTTGTTCCTCCTTCCACCGAACTTCACTAATTCCCACTATACCTAACTTTAACCCATCCATTTCCCTTTTTAAATTTTCTAACCTACCTGCCCGATTAAGGGGTCTGACATTCCACGCTCCGATCCATAGAATGCCAGTTTTCTTTCTCCTGATAATGACGTCCTCTTGAGTAGTCCCCGCCCGGAGATCCGAATGGCGGACTATTTTACCTCCGAAATATTTTACCCAAGAGGACTCCATCATCATTTAATCATACAGTAAAGCTGCATGCCCTCGGGAAAAATTACGCCTGTAGTTTCCCTTGCTTTCAGCCGTTCGCAGTACCAGAACAGCAAGGCCATTTTGGTTAGTGTTACAAGGCCAGATCAGTCAGTCATCCAGAGTGTTGCCCCTGCAACTACTGAAATGGCTGCTGCCCCTCTTCAGGAACCACAAGTTTGTCTGGCCTCTCAACAGATACCTCTCCGTTGTGGTTGCACCTACGGTACTGCTATCTGTATCGTTGAGGCACGCTAGCCTCTCCACCAACGTCAAGGTCCATGGGTCATGGTTAACTAATAGAAAATATTTAAACTTCATTATTATCATCATCTGCAAAGAAAAACTTGATTATTCATATTACCATATCCTTCATATAACTATACATCATCAGTTATTATCATTTGCAAAAAAAAGACACTTCATTATTCATTGTTCATATAAGCATTTTCTTCATACAACTATTCATCATCATTCATTATTTAATATATTATAGAGTTTATTACTTCTAGCATATTTCATCACTAAAATTAACATGTGTAGTTTTGTCCAACTGCCTGCCACAATCGCGTCATATTCTGAAAGATAAATAATTAGTCAAGACTACTATCATAGGGTGTATACACACACCGTATGTTCTTGTTGACGCTTGTTAATTCCGATCCATTTACTTTTCATGACAAAGTATTGAAACTTATTTCTTTCATTCTGATGGTATTTTACAGTAAATACTGTGGTTGTTTAATTTATTTCTTTTACAGGGTATTGCTTTCTGAAAATGATGAATATTGATTATTATCTTGCATTTATATCATACACTCATTGAGAAACTCATGTTTCTAGTGATATAACTAAGCATACAGCATAGCATGACTGAAAATGTATTAGGTCAAATCCATAGACAAGAATATTTTCAACTGCAGAAGTGTATACACAATATCATTATGTAGTAACATAAAAATATAGAACAGTCGAGATAGTGGAATATCATAAGGCAAAATGTCAAGGTAAACTGGCGTTTGTTATATCTTGAAGACTACATAGTGCATACAGAGGATATTCTACTTTCTATAGGAAAACTATCATATATACACTATAAAGTGGAAAATAGCTCAGGTCTGTGATTATAGCACATGTATTGGCTTCCTAAGTTCAACTTAATTGGGCTTTCCCAAGAAAATTATGTTATTTAGAAAATGCGCACGGTCTGATATATAACGTCAAGAAAAGCGACCTGCTAACCTTACCTTGCCGGGCACTTCCCAAGAAAAATACGATCATCATCATTAAGTGGTCACATAAATCTAAGTGTATCTGGAGAAAATGGCATTACAGTGTGATAGATGATAACGTATGTTCATTCTATAAAGGATTTAATATTTGAAATGTGGTGGTTGCCCTTGGATTTTCTGGTTAAAGTTTCAATATGTACTACATTGGGGTGAGGAATGCTACGAATTCTATATGGACCAGCGTATAGAAGCTCAAATTTACTGCATCTACTGTTTCCTCTGTTGGATAAATAGTGTGGGCGTACTAATATCTTCTGTCCTATATGAAATTCACGGCGTTTACAAACCTGTTTCTGCTGTCTTCTGCGGCGCTGAGCGGCACCCTTGATATTGTTGAGCGCAATGTCATTTATTTCATGGTGGCGTAGTCGACGAAATATAGGAAAAGATACCAACTGTTTAATTTTGTTGGGTGGTTCAACGTTTTCCAAGATAACAGTAGGAGATAACATAGTAGATTCATTTGGCATAGAGTTGATTACATCCTGGAATGAGAATATGTGTGTGTCCCAACCAATATGTCTTTTATAGCAGTATATTCAACATAGTTTATTAATTTCTTTCATCAGTCGTTCGGAAGGATTCGAAAAAGCATGATACTTGGATTTATAGATCGGAGAAACGTTTCTAGCTTGTAACATATGTGTCCATGTCGCATATCGAAATTGAGGTCCATTGTCGGAAATTACTTTCAATACATGACCTACATGAGGTAGGAAATGTTTTACAAATGGATTTGAAATAGATTTAGCAGTAGCTTTGCGTAGCGGAGTGAAGGTAACAAATTTCGAAGTGAGTTCAACAGCGACAAAGATGTAACAAATACCTCTGTTAGATCTGGGAATCGGTCCAGGAATGTACAGCAGCCATATGTCTTAATTTAATGGGTTCAATAGGATATAACGGTTTAATATGTGAAGTTGTGTCTGATTTAGCTTTCTGGCAGATTTTACATGATGCTAAAACACGTCGAATACGTTTCTCCATGCTGGCAAAATAAAAATTCTGTCGTAGGATAAGAAAACATCTTCTGAACCCATAATGTGCGTAGCTTAAATGAGTACACCAAATTAATATGTTAACCAGTTCGTCAGGAATGCAGAGTAACCAGTTGTTGCTGTCAGGGCGAGAGCGGCGAAACAGAATGTTGTTGTGTACAGTATAATTGTTTCTAATGGTGACATTATTCCTATCTTGCCAAAGATATTCAATTTCTTTCCACACGTTGTCTTTCCTCTGTTCTTTCGCTATGTCTCGTAATGACGACGAAACAAAGTTTTCAAATTCAACTTATTGAGCCGGCCGGGGTGGCCGAGCGGTTCTAGGCGCTACAGTCGCAGGTTCGAATCCTGCCTCGGGCATGGATGTGTGTGATGTCCTTAGGTTAGTTAGGTTTCAGTAGTTCTAAGTTCTAGGGGACTGATGACCTTAGAAGTTAAGTCCCATCGCGCTCAGAGCCATTTGAACCATTTGCAACTTACTGAATATACGTGAGGCTGAAATTTGTTTGGCGTAAGTTGGTTGCGACATCTTGCTGATTGTTGCTGAGAGAACGGGATAGTGCGTCTGCTACAATATTTTTTGTACCGGGAATGTGAGCAATTGTAAAATTAAATTCCGGTAAATAAAATTTCCATCTGCTTAACCTGTCATGTGTAAATTTAGCGGAAAGTAAAAAGTGTATAGATCTATGATCTGTGTAAGCGGTAGTATGTCTCCCATAACGAAAATGCCTATATCTGTTAAATGCCCACAGAACATATAATGTTTCAAGCTCTGTAACAGAATAATTACGTTCAGCGGGTGACAGAATGCGACTTGCAGAGGCGATGTTTTTAATTACTACCGTAGTCTTCAATTTCCTGAAAGATATGTACGCCTAGAGCGATGTTAGAACTGTCAGTGGCAACGGAAAAATTTCTGGTGGGCTCTGGGTGTGATAAAAGTGGTGCGTTCCACAAGGCATGTTTCAGATTAACAAATTCAGACTGTGCTTGGGTATCCCAGGACCAAATAGTGTTTTCGCCAGTCAACTGGCATAATCTAGGGGTGTTTAAAGCAGAGTAATGAATAAATTTACGAAAAAAGTTGATCAGTCCTAGAAAGCTGCATAGTTGTTTCTTGGTCGTTAGAACAGTAATGTCACGTAACACTTGAAGTTTTTCCGGGTCAGGCGCAATGCCTTCTGCTGATATTACATGTCCAAGAAATTTTATGGGGGTTCTGCCAAAGTGCGACTTGCTAAGATTAACTGTGAGTGCTTGTGCACGAAAAGTTTGTTACAGCTGTTCAAGAATCATATTATGTTGAGACCAGTTAGCTTCTACGATAAGGATGTCGTCTACGTACATTGTGATTCTATCATTAAGTTCTGTCGGAATTATTGAATTCAGACCACGAATAAATGCTGCTGAAGAAATTGTTAGACCAAACGGTAATTTGCAAAATTGATAACAATCACCAAAACATAGGAAAGCTGTGTACTTTCTGCAGTTCGGATGGAGCTGAATCTGCCAAAATCCCGATTTTAATTCTAAGGTGGAATAAATAGCAGTACCATGACATTTCTGTAGAAGTTCCTCTAGTGTCTGTGGGCGATAAATTTCATTAATAACAATGTCGTTGACATGACGGGAATCAAGTACGATGCGAAGGGAGCCATCCTTTTTCGTAACAATATGGAGCGGATTTATATACGGACTAACTAACGATTCAATAATCCCTTGGTCTAGCACAGCTTGTAATGCTTTCTTAACTTGTTCTCTGTGGATATAAGGAGTAGGATAATGTTTGGCTTTAAACGTGTCGTGCTGTTTAACTTGAAATTCATACATAAAACCGGGCATAGTACCAGGAATGTTGTCAAAAACAGGGGCTTGCTGTAAAAGAATTTTGCGTAGCTCTGTACGTTCATCATCTGTATGTGCGTTGCTCTGTTTTACTTTATCAGAAATCTTTTGCACATCGTCGCAATCGGCTTCATCTGGTGGTTCGTAATTGTGTACATACGTATCTGTGAACAATGTGGTATGCCAATCTACATTATGGGATATGGAAATGACCTCTGTTCGATTAATTGCCTGTTCTCCCGCTGATAATGCGTGCTGAAATTCCAATGCCAGTTGTACCTTTTCATCCATTAACATCAAATAGGAACTTTGAAAGTCAATAATTGAATCGTGTTGCACCAATAAATTCTTACCTAAAATAACGTATGTTGTCAGTAGACCTACAATAAAAAATGATAAGTATGTCTACTCCTTTACCAGATACTGCTCATCTTACTTTAGTTTGCCTAGTGGTAACGTAGGATAAGTATTCTGTTTGATACAATTGTTGAAAGTCTCTTTATTTATTACTGACATAGGTGATCCCAAATCGATTACTGCTGGAAATGTGGATGATCCAATTTTTACTTCAATAACTGGGTGGGAAATGTACTGTTATTTGCAGGAGGATGCTGTGGCATTTCGACTATATGTATTGTTCTATTACTTCGTCCTGACGTATTTGGCTGAGGATGATACTGACTGTCTGGTTCATTCATAATAAACTGTGGTTGTGGATGATTCTGCTGCTGAAAAAACCTACTGTCATTAAACGTGCGCTGAAAACTGTTCTCCTTGCTTTTACGTCTGTCATGATCGTCGTTCCCCCCATGAACCATGGACCTTGCCGTTGGTGGGGAGGCTTGAGTGCCTCGGCGATACAGTTAGTCGTATTGTAGGTGCAACCACAACGGAGGCGTATCTGTTGAGAGGCCAGACAAACTTGTGGTTCCTGAAGAAAGGCAGCAGCCTTTTCAGTAGTTGCAGAGGCAACAGTCTGAATGATTGACTGATCTGCCCTTGTAACACTAACCAAAACAGCTTTGCTGTGCTGGTACTGCGAACGGCTGAAAGCAAGGGAAACTACAGCCGTAATTTTTCCCGAGGGCATGCAGCTTTACTGTATGGTTAAATGATGATGGCGTCCTCTTGGGTAAAATTTTCCGAAGGTAAAATAGTCCCGCATTCGGATCTCCGGGCGGGGACTACTCAAGGGAATGTTGTTACCAGGAGAAGGAAAACTGGCGTTCTACGGATCGGAGCGTGGAATGTCAGATACCTTAATCGGGCAGGTAGGTTAGAAAATTTAAAAAGGGAAATGGATAGGTTAAAGTTAGATGTAGTGGGAATTAGTGAAGTTCAGTGGCAGGAGGAACAAGACTTCTGGTCAGGTGACTAAAGGGTTATAAACATAAAATCAAATAGGGGTAATGCAGGAGTAGGTGTAATAATGCATAGTCCGCAGCTCGTGGTCGTGCGGTAGCGTTCTCGCTTCCCGCGCCCGGGTTCCCGGGTTCGATTCTCGGCGGGGTCAGGGATTTTCTCTGCCTCGTGATGACTGGGTGTTGTGTGATGTCCTTAGGTTAGTTAGGTTTAAGTAGTTCTAAGTTCTAGGGGAATGATGACCATAGATGTTAAGTCCCATAGTGCTCAGAGCAAATAATGCATAGGAAAATAGGAACGCGGGTAAGTTACTACAAAGAGCATAGTGAAAGCATTATTGTGGCCAAGATAGATACGAAGCCCACGCCTACCACAGTAATACAAGTTTATATGCCAACTAGCTCTGCCGATGACGAAGAAATAGAAGTAATGTATGATGAAATAAAAGAAATTTTTCAGATAGTGAAGTGAGACGAAAATTTAGTTGTCATGCGTGACTGGAATTCGTCTGTAGGAAAAGCGAGAGAAGGAAACGTAGTAGGTGAATATGGATTGGGACTAAGAAATGAAAGAGGAACCCGCCTGGTAGAATTTAGCAGAGAGCACAACTTAATCATAGCAAACACTTGGTTCAAGAATCATAAAAGAAGGTTGTATACATGGAAGAAGCCTGGAGTTACTGACAGGTTTCAGATAGATTATGTAATGGTAAGACAGAGATTTAGGAACAAAGTTTTAAATTGTAAGACATTTCCAGGGGCAGATGTGGACTCTGTCCACAATCTATTGGTTATGAACTGTAGATTAAAAGTGAAGAAACTACAAAAAGATGGTAATTTAAGGGGATGGGATCTGGATAAACTGACAAACCCAGAGGTTGTACAGAGTTTCAGGGAGAGCATAAGGGAACAATTGACAAGAATGGGGGAAAGAAATACAGTAGAAGAAGAATGGGTAGCTTTAAGGGATGAAGTAGTGAAGGCGGCAGAGGATCAAGTAGGTAAAAAGACAAGGACTAGTAGAAATCCTTGGATAACAGAAGAAATGGTAACAGAAGAAATATTGAATTAAATTTATGAAAGGCGAAAATATAACAATGCAGTAAATGCAGCAGGCAAAAAGGAATACAAACATCCCAAAAATGAGATCGACAGGAAGTGCTAAATGGCTAAGCAGGGATGGTTAGAGGACAAATGTAAGGATGTAGAGGCTTATCTGGCTAAGGGTAAGATAGATACTGCCTACAGGAAAAGTAAATAGACCTTTGGAGAAAAGAGAACTACTTGTGTGAATACCAAGAGCTCAGATGGAAACCCAGTTCTAAGCAAAGAATGGAAAGCAGAAAGGTGGAAGGAGTATATAAAGGGTCTATACAAGGGCGATGTACTCGAGGACAATATTATGGAAATGGAAGAGGTTGTAGATGAAGATGAAATGGGAGATTCGATACTGCGTGAAGAGTTTGACAGAGCGCTGAAAGACCTGAGTCGAAACAAGGCCCCGGAAGTAGACAACATTCCATTAGATCTACAGACAGCCTTGGGAGAGCCCGTCCTGACTAAACTCTACCATCTGGTGAGCAAGATGTATGAGACAGGCGAAATACCCTCAGACCTCAAGAAGAATATTATAATTCCAATCCCAACGAAAGCAGGTGTTGACAGATGTGAAAATTACCGAGCTATCAGTTTAATAAGTCACAGCTGCAAAATACTAACACGAATTCTTTACAGACGAATGGAAAAACTATTAGAAGCCGACCTCGGGGAAGATCAGTTTGGATTCCGTAGAAATATCGGAACACGTGAGGCAATACTGACCCTACGACTTATCTTAGAAGAAAGATTAAGGAAAGGCAAACCTACGTTTCTAGCATTTGTAAACTTAGAGAAAGCTTTTGACAATGTTGATTGGAATACTCTCCCCTCAAATTCTGAAGGTGCAGGGGTAAAATACAGGGAGCGAAAAGATATTTTCAATTCGTACAGAAACCAGATGGCAGTTATAAGAATTGAGGGACATCAAAGGGAAGCGGTGGTTGGGAAGGGAGTGAGTCAGGGTTGTAGCCTCTCCCCGATGTTATTAAATCAGTATATTGAGTAAGCAGTGAAGGAAACAAAAGAAAAATTCGGAGTAGGTATTAAAATCCATGGAGAAGAAATAAAAACTTTGAGGTTCGCCGATGACATTCTAATTCTGTCAGAATCAGCAAAGGACTTGGAAGAGCAATTGAACGGAATGGATAGTGTCTTGAAAGGAGGATATAAGATGAACATCAAGAAAAGCAAAACGAGGATAATGGAATGTAGTCGAGTTAACTAGGGTAATGCTGAGGGAATTAGATTAGGAAATGTGACCGTTAAAGTAGTAAAGGAGGTATGCTATTTGGGGAGCAAAATAACTGATGATGGTCGAAGTAGCGAGGATATAAAATGTAGACTGGCAATGGCAAGGAAAGCATTTCTAAAGAAGAGAAGTTTGTTAACATCGAGTATAGATTTAAGTGTCAGGAGATCGGTTCTGAAAGTATTTGTATGGAGTGTAGCCATGTATGGAAGTGAAACATGGACGATAAATAGTTTGGACAAGAAGAGAATAGAATCTTTCGAAATGTGGTGCTGCAGAAGAATGCTGAAGATTAGATGGGTAGATCACATAACGAATGAGGAAGTATTGGAAGGGATCGGTTGGAAGGACATGTTATGAGACATCTAGGGATCACCAGTTTACTATTGGAGGGCAGCGTGGAGGGTAAAAAACGTAGAGGGAGACCAAGAGATGAATAAACTAAGCAGATTCAGAAGGATGTATGTTGCAGTAGGTACTGAAGGATGAAGAAGCTTGCACAGGATAGAGTGGCATGGAGAGCTGCATCAAACCAGTCTCAGGACTGAGGACCACAACAACAATGATCGTCGTTACTATACGGCGCGTTGCGATGGGAGTTGAAATAATGTGTTTTCTGTACATACTGGCTTCCTTGTTGCCGAACGTTATTAATCGGCGGAGCCGATACTACTCGTGCAGGTGGCGAAACATTAAAGCCTGCCTGACCTTGTAAACCACATTGTTGGTTAGGTATGCCAACTGGCTGGTTTTGTTGCTCTTGTGGGGAAAAGCCTCTATTGTTGCCAATATGAGTTTGCGGTTGCTGATAATTTTGAGGATACTGCTGATTAAAATTTGGTCTGTTATTAAAATTATGCTGGCAGTACTTGTCATTTCGGGAGTGTCTAAAGAAAACTGTCACTTTCAGGTAAAACTAGTCACATCAGATCTTCTTTACTCATTCCTAATCCTAGATAGGTCGATAGTTGAAGAGTTGTTTTGATAGATATAAAGGATAGTAAAAGAGTAGGTAGCAGTGCAGAAAACTAAAGAAGAAATAGCACTACTGCGGCTCGGGGCCCTTAGCACGGTACGGCACATAATCATCGAAGTGTAATGAATCCCCTGAGGTCGAAAGCTGCAAATAAATTTTAGTTTCTACGTTACAGGCCAAGCCGGTGGAAACGCAAAAGCAAATTGTTGTATCCTGTCCAAAGGGTGTACCTTAAATTTTGCCACGGACAGAATGTGCTTGTAATCAAAAGTATCGTCTCTAAATGTCTGACCAAGATCAGTGTTGTATAAGAATCTGTGTGTCTGTGTCTGTTCAGAATCTAAGTCACGTACTCTCTGTAATCTGCCTAAGTTGTATCGGCTGTGGGAGTGTGACAAGTGTTCAGAATGTGGCGTATGCTGTGACGTGTTACGAGGCTGTAACATTTCTTATTTCTGTCACTTCATGCTGTAAAGATGACTTTTTCGACGTAGTATATTATTTGATGTGCCTAGCTCACTCATTGTTTGCTGCATATTTTGGAATTTGGGTGTCTGATTGAAGGAAACTGGTGACGTATCATCTGATTTAGGCTCATTATTGTTTTCGATAACGTCAGTTCGACTGGCCAATTCATCAAATTTTTCAGTTAGTGCTTTTACCTGTTCGTCGGTTTTGGTATCACAAACATAAATTTGATTTTGCACTTATGTGTGGTTTGGTTTAATTTCTTAACATCTGCTTTAATGGTATCCGGATCCTATACTAATCCCAGTTGTTCAAGTCTGTTGCTAACTGTCTGAATACTAGTGTCTGTTTTTGTTTTCAGAACGGTAAGTTCATTCTGTAATTCTGTGTTCCATTCTGTGTTCATCTGATATTATAGCAATGTTTGTGTCTACATGTGTTTTCACTTTCGTGAGCAATTTACTCTTCCCTTCCTGTCTCTGTGTAGTAATTGTTTCCATAACTTGTTTCTTTACTTTATTCTGTTCCTTTATGAATTTGCGGTAATGTTTTTCGATGTTTTGTAAGTGGTAATTAAAACGTTTGTCAATTTCGGTGTTCTGTTGTTCAAATTTCTTTTCAACTTTCGCATCTAACATGCGTGAGAGTTCTGCTGCTACTGCTTTAAGCTCATCGTGTAACGGTGTTGTGTTTTCTGAACATTGTTTTGCGACTGCGCTGATTTCATCTCTAAGTAATTTTGGTGTGGCTTCGTGTGTATTACGTGTCTCTTGTGCAACAGATCTAATTTCCTCACTGCTGTTCCTGGCACAGGCTTTAATTTTCTCACGTAATTGTTCTTTAGTTTCATTTCATTGCACGGCAATGGCTGTAATCTGTTTATTAATCTGTCAAAAGTTTTCATTAGCTTGTTTGATCGACCTGTAGTGTTATTCATTCGACTGTTTGAAATTTTCATTACATTGTTTGTTCGCTTCATTAAGTTGTAGCAGTACTGCCATAATTTGATCAACGTCAAATTTAGTGGCTCTGTTTCCTGTGCTGTGTGATAGTGTATCTGCATTTGATATGTGTTCTGTAACCATTTGGTCATTGTCTGATTGATGAAAAGGTTTGCTGATTAGTTGTGCACTGTTGGTCACTGCATAGGAATTAAATAAACCTGACATATTTTGAGTAAATTGTTCATCTTCATTATTAACATTTATCTGCTCGCTGTGTAAATTTTGCATATCTGATGTGACAAACTGGATAGCGTTCGTTGTGGTGGAATGCGTCGCATCATCAATAGTTGTTAAATATACAGTGGACATAATTAAATTTGCTTGCTCATCATTTAAGTTTGAATTGTCACTTGTGGTTGGCACACACTGATTGTCTAAAGTTGTGAGATTAGAATTATGACACTGAGTATCTCTAATATTGTCAGTCAAACTGTTCAGCTTGGTGTTTTCATTCATTACACTTCGCGATGTACTGTTTGCAGTTTTTCGCAACATTTTTCATACATTAAAGGTGGACACAAAATGAAACCAAGACAAAGCAGAATAAATACAATGACAACAAAGAGCAACAATTGTCGATGATCTGTGAAAAAGGAGAAACAAATTAGTAAATGCGTTGCGCCAAATGCAAACTACATTTAACACTAGATAAATTCTCAATATACAATCCTGGCTGGAGTTCGCCAAGTGTAACCTCCCAACAGAAAAATAAATTATAATGTTGACATTTAGTGTAACCTCCCAACAGAAAGGTCTCATTTATGTTCCCAATAGAAAAATTTCTTTCAATAATAAAATTTCAAGTTTTAATGTGACCTTCCATTAAAGACTCACTGCTTATCAAGATTAATAAGTTTTGACGTCAGCAGCGCTGCGTCATGGGCCTGTGAAATCAGCTTATTCAAACTGAAAAATTCTTACCTCACAATGATGTCTATGTATCTGCTCCTATAAGAAATTTTTGGCACAGGCCAGTGCAATACTGGCCACTAGATTTTCATTTGTATGAAAACAACTGATTTTCTTTTGCTTAATCAACATCAGTATGCACAGGAAAAATTCGTAAAATCTTTAAAGTCAGATAAATGCCTGGCGAAAGTTTTCTTCAGAACAAAAGTTATTATTGAAACATTTCTACAAGGAATTGCATTGGACTTTAACATCAAAATTGTGTTTAAGTCAGTTGTGGCAATTGACATATGCGCGCGGCAACAAAGAACAATAATATATATATGTAATACCACATTGCTCAGGCACTGCCATCGTTCTGCACGACCGGCCCAACACAAGTCAATCGCTGCACTGCCCTGTCCGTACTCCATAACTCAAGTGCTCTGTGCGAGCTACAAAACACGACTGCTCTTTGCGAGCTATTAAACTCGACTTACTGCCAACACTGCTCTGACCTGCTGTTCTATTGTAGCATTGATGTTCCATATCGCAGGCAGCGCGTGAGCAATCCATCGAAATTAAATCTGCTCAAGTGCGCTAGCGAATAGTAATGAACCCCTTACAACGTTATGTCAGAAGATGCAACTTCTAAATAATAATTGTTTCGTATAATTGATCGCTGAAAAAATATTCTTTGCAATAGAGGTGGTCTGGCTTGCAGAAATACCTACGAGGTGTAGTCATATAGTTATCATTATCACCCAGGGAAAATAACGTTAGGTTATTAAATTTTATGTTTGCGTGCAATTACATACCTATACTACCGGTACATGTTGAAATCACTGTCCAACAGTATCGTACCAAGGAGGAAAACGCTGTAACAGTCCACACTAAGTTTGAGACAGTATCAACAGTAACGTACCATCATAGTCCTGCGATTATCACGTCTTCGGTCCCTTCTAAATGGCCTTCAGGTTTCGACGATTCCAGTCGAACGAGGATATGCAGCAAGACGTTACGGATCTCTTCCCACAGCAGGACACGGAGGTTTACCAAAATCTATACTCAGCCTGATGCATCGGTGGAATGATTGCCTCTGATTGTCCCATATCAAAAAGTCGCAACACCAAGAAGGATTTGTGCGACTTAGATGACAGTTGGTACTCGTGTTTCTACATCTGAAACATGATCTTTGTTCAAATTTCTCTGCAGACACATAAGATTCGCGCTATTGACACCAAAACGAGGATTTTGCTTTAAATCACGCTGTGAGCGTTGTACATTTTGAGATTGGACGTCGTGAATTGATTTTAGTCAAGTATGTTATTAAGATGACAAAGACGATCAACACCTCACTGAGTTTGAACGACGTCGTGTTGCACGGCTGCGAGACACTGGATGTTCCTTCTGCGATACTAGAGAGAGACTTAACAAGTCCTCAGCCCAACTACATGATCGCTGCCAGTGGCGCTCACGAGAATGTACGGTCGCAAGAAAACCGAGCTCCGGACGGTCATGTGGCACTACCGAGAGGGAAGACGATCAGGTTCGGCGTATGGCTCTGGTGCATCATACTGAATCTGCAGCAGCATCTCAGCAGCAGTTAGCACCACAATGGCAAATTGGTCATATCAAGGGGAGCTCCGAGCCATATGCCCTGTAGCGTGCATTCCACTGACCCCAAACCACCACCATTTGCAATGTCCTTGGTGTCAAGCGAGAGCTCATTGGAGAGTGAGGTGAAGGGCTGTTATGTTTTCAGACGAAAGCCTCCTCTGCCTAGGTACCAGTAGTGGCCGTGTGTTGGTTAGAAGGAGGCTAGTTGATGACCTGTACCGAACTTACCTTCGTGCTAAACACACTTAACCTAAAACTGGATTTAAGGTCTGGGATGCGATTTCATATGACAGCAGGAGCACTCTCGACGTTATCCCACACACCCTGGCTGAAAAATTGTAAGTCAGTCTGGTGATTCGACCTGTTGTGTTACCATCCACGAACAGCATTATAAGGGGGGTTTTCCAACAGGAAACAACTGCTGTTGTAATTAAAAGTAATCTACACAGTATTGACACGTTGCCTTGGCCTGCTCGATCACCAGCTCTGTGTCCAATCGAACACATATGAGACATCGTCAGATCACAACACCAGCGTCATCCACAAACACCATTAACCGTCCCTGTATGCACCCAACAAGTGCAACAGGCATGGAACTCCATCCCACAAAGTGACATCCGGCACCTGTACAACACAATGCATGCCCCTTTGCCGCTTCCATTGGACATCCTGGCGGTTACGCCGGTTAATAGTGTACCAGTATTTCACATTTGCAACGGCTCTTCTCGCATTTGTATTAACCTGTGACCTTGCAGTGTTAATCGGTTAAACATGCTACTAGGTATATGTATTCCAAAAAATGTCATTACTCTACGTGTAATATTTTCTGGTGCTGCAACATTTTTTCCATCAATGTCTATGGCTTTTTAGTTCAGATTGTCGGTTAGCAGCAATAACCAATCATTCTGGTTGCGTATCCGAAAGACTGATTTAGCAGTACGTAAGTCGTAAAAACCTACATACTCATAACTTGTTTTATGATTAATCATGTTGCTCACATTCTCTTAAGTGAGCTTACAAAATTAACACAAACGTTTAATCAAAATCGTCGAGTAATTTTTATAACAGGAGTTGTTTCTTTTCTGCACACAAAAATTAATGGAAATGGAAATTTCTGTCTATTTCATGATTCTTGAGTTATTTTTCTCGGTGATTGTTAAGAAGTACATTCAACTGTCGAAAGACTATCAAAAACTTCATATTTGTAACAGATGTCAAAGACAGCAGCACTAACTACAGGACGTTTGTAACAGAATTTTGCATCTTACTGTTTTTAGCAATGACACAGGAAACTACTTCACGTACCGTTGTTACCTTTGTAATGCATGTGAATGTGTTCGTGACTGGTCCTTTTACTTAGCTTATCGCTGTCAAAGAGTCTCATTCACTGAGCTGTCTCGAACGTTTGTTGCCCATTGTACTTAATCTGCTTAAAATTTTATTGTAGTTTTTTTCTATACTACTTCACACCAAGTCCAACAGTTCCTGGCATTGTATTGCGGTCAGTGTGGGTCCTCATTGAAACTAATTCCTGTTTTATTAATCAGTTCCACGACTTTATTACCTTCAGAAAAAAACAATATAAAGTTCTGTTACTAAAGAAGGAAATCGGAAGGTACGATCATGGAACGGTAGTCAGTGGAACTTGCGTTGCTGCGCGTTGCTGCTTCCTCTCCGATCTGGCCGACACCGATGGTACTGCGCCTGCTGGGTATGTATCCCTCAGTTGTCAACTGGGAAGTAGGTGGCCTGTACGGTAGGGGCGAGTATCAGCCACAAGACACTCTTTGAGCTGGGTGAGTATTGCAGCTGACATTCTGGAGAGATATCAGATCGACACTCCAAAAAGGAGAGTGACTGCTTGTCTTCTTGTTGGACTAAAAAGTGCAAGTAGACTGCGCGCGAGTAATTTGTCTCTCAGTAAAACAACAAACGAAGTTCCGAGAAGGACAACGTGACGTCACCCTCCTCCATATGCTCTGTGAAGAGTTCCAATAGGTTAAATTTCTCATCTTCTGAGTAAACACTGTGTTGAAAGTAAATTTATGGCAAGATATATATCGGCATATAGTACTTTCGTTGAGTAGGGAGCTGTTGTAGGGTAGTCCGTGCAATTATACAAAGACATTGTGCCAGGGTGGCGTAGTGATTAGAGCAAGTGTTTAGTCCGTCTGTCCTTGGTAAAAATTTCTTTTGTCGCTTCAGTCTGGATGTACACATCTTATTTTAACGTTAGCTGAGCAAATAGCTCGTACATCGAAATTTAGTACTACAGCTTATTCAACGTATTATAAACCCATATGGTTGGTGTACAATGAAAAGTTGAGATATTACGAAACACAATGTGCACAAGATAATGATTAGTTAACTAAACTCATAATTTGTCTACTGATATAGTAGCAAAGTTCTCTCTTTACACTTAATGATGTGCTTATGTGTTGCGTATATATTGCAACGTCCCTCGCACATGGTGCACTGCCAATTGTTGCCAAGGTTGTAATATACCTTTGTAGGCCATATTCGGTGATGTAATCCATGGGCTGTCACCCTCGTGTAGAGGTGGCACAGTTACAATTGGCTTTCTTGAACTCGTTATTTGTCATGGCTGGGGTGTTGAGGAGTTCGTGATCTTGCTCCCATTTTCCAGGTGTCTGGTGCTTTGTGGAGTTGATATCAGAATACAAAAACCAGTGCGATGCGTTGCAGAGTCGTACTGCTGCACGTCCACATGCACCAACGACCTTAGAGCAGTTATCAACCACGCAGGTGTAGGATTGGAACGCCCTACCACGAGAAATCCTTACCAGTCACGCGGCCTCCATTGGGAGCATGTTGCAGGGCATGCGTAGCCATCTGTGGAGATCTCCCGCTCTATTAAGAACCATTTCGCGCCTTTTGTAATGCACTGGTGACTATCATAAATGACAGTTACTTCAATGTAATTGTCGTCGTTTCTCTCACATACAACTCAACACTGTCCTCATGACTTACGACCTCTCTGACAAGTCATTGTCTGTTATTTTGATCCTCCCCTGAATTACATTTGTTACCAGACAGGTCTGGTCCACAAAATCTCACCAGATGAGGAGATGCACCATCGTTTGAAGGTGACTACTATCACTGGAATGCTGATGCAAATACCACTCAGCTTGGCTGTCACTCCGCCCACCCACCTGCTATTGCACTTGTTATGTGGAGATTACTGGCACTGATTATTACCTTTCATAATTATATCTATGTTGGGGTGTATTTGTCCCCGACAAGTGCTTTCCTCCATGTTTCTGTCATAGCCAAGTTCCTGTTGGAGGGCCAGGAATGAGTTTCCTTCACATACCGGTTTGCAATGATAATCTGCGTCAGAACTTATTCTGACGTTTCGCTACACATACTCACTGAATCTGATTCCATGAAAGAATAATATTGGATTACGCTAGCACGACACATCGTAATTTAGCATCATTTATATGCTGAATTTGACCTGATTCTGTGTGTGTTTTTAGGCCAAAATTTGGCTAAGAGCGCCCTGTGAAACTTTACATAGGAACTATAAACATTGACTGTGCGGCTGGTCCCAGCGGAGGTTCGAGTCCTCCCTCGGGCATGGGTGTGTGTGTTAGAATAATTTAGGTTAAGTAGTGTGTAAGCTTAGGGGCTGATGACTTTAGCAGTTAAATCCCGTAAGATTTCACACACATTTTTTTAAACTACAAACACACATGATCATTCTCATTGGTGCTGCAGCCTCATCATTTAAATGGCCACCAACAAACTACCTTTTCACTTGCAGCACCCCCCCCACCCCCCCCCACCCCCCATTAGAGTTGCAGTGTGTGCTCAAACTGTTAATTCGCATGGATGACTATCTTTCAACCTGCACATACTACTTCGAAAACTTCGCAGCTGAAGGTCTCAGCCACGGTTGCTCGATAAGAGCGCTGATTTAGGTCACTTTCTGTCACTGATTCTGGCCTCTAATTGTTCTCTGATCCGTTCTGATTTTTGCGTACTTCCTCAATTTTACTCATAATTCCAGTTTTTGATTGATTCATTATCTCTATTTCAGCTCTAAATTCACAAAGTTCTTGTCGATTTGATCCTATTTTCTGTTATTATCTATCTGCATTCCTTGCTCCGGAAATAGCAGTTTTCTTCCCCCGATTTACCTACTGTTCTCTCAATTTTTTGTTCTGTTCTTAGTTTCTTATTCCATCTTCTGTCCTGTTCCTCACTTTGTTTCCAGAGTAGTCCACAGAGGAACTGGTCCTGTATCAACAGTGTTTGCTGTGTCTCTAGTATAGCATGCTGGACTGATTCCATCACCACACCCACATGTCTGGGATCTGAAGTTGTTACTCGTGTTCCTGGACCAATTTCCTCTTCCCTTCATCCTTCGCACCATTCGTTGTACTATAAGTGTTCCCTTCCGGAAAATTAACCTCCTCTGAATTTGGTGACTACACCCAACTGCAGAAACTCTCTAACGATTTGGTAGACACGCCAATTACCACAAGTTATACGTGTACACTTTAGGCACTGAAATGAGGCCAAGTAAAACCCCCAAAAGCACAAAAACTCGCCGAACCGCATACAGATATGAATAAATTTGTAAGAGGAATTGTTATACATCCTAGAATTTAGCCATTTTTTGAAAAGCTCTCAAAGTAAGCACTAACTTGTGTAGGGTCAACCACGTAAACCTGGGGTGTCACAAAAACTTCTACTTTATTTTATAGTTTTTCATTGTGGGATATTGCTCATGCACCTTATTCAGAACCTATTGGATAGGTCATGTTCAAACAATAAGTAAGATTTTATTACAAATTTTTATGCACAACGGATAACTAGGACGAGCACGCCCTGATAAATCTATATGTGTGTTGGGAAGAGGGTAAATATCGTCATGAGAAGTCGAAAATTTCTGATTCTTTATCAAATTCCCTTATACACAGCCATTATTTAGGGCCAAATAGTATGCATCTGGGAAGAGAGGTTATGATTTACGGAAGCCCATAAGTTATCAGGAGATTCATTAAGCATGACGTGAGTTAATTCATCAATTATGAATCGTCACACAACCATGAAACTGATCACTGGGTACAATCCCACAATGTTCTGACACAGTGAAAAGTACTATTCTGCAATGCTTCCTTAATGAACGCTTCCTTACGAAATACTAAGAATACGAGTACAACGCTAATATAATCAAGAATAGACCGATGTTCCAGGATGAGGCTGTAATACTGCAATGGGAAGGATGTGGGGATCCGGGAGTGATAAACGATTGAGCCGAAATTCAGCAGAAAAATTTCACAAATTTATTTCGCACAGATAATTTACACAGCACAAACGCTGACAACTTGAGCACATGTAATTATCATGTTAATGATAATTATTGAATTGTCTCAAAGCGCCAATAAATAAAGCAAAACTCATAAACATCGAAAGCTTTAAAGGTGCCAGTGACCAAATTAGACAGTCACACAATATAGGATCAAAAAATTATTTAGAAGCGTCGTAATTAAATAAGGTATAGAAGACATCAGCGTAGTGTAAGGGCCCAATAAGGTAAATCAAAAAATTTAATAGCTGACAGAGTTCGAACAACAGTAGTTAAATTACAACCTGCAACGCAGTTAAATTACAACGAGTAATACGATAAGGCAGGTCAGTAACCGACGAAGAACGTCAAGTCCACATCCAGAAAAAGTTCTTTCAGAATCTTATACAAACATATTTACATTCAGCACAGGTCCCAATAGGCCGCTCCACCAGTTTTAAACAGCTGAAATAAAACGATTTGATAGACACGTCAGTTACCAATTTCTGCATTGTACAACTATATTTTACAGCTTTAAAACAGGAAAAAACAGCAATATTGTCATACGTACCACGGCCACAGATGATATTAAAATTCAGTTTAATAGAGGATACCCGTCTTGCAACTTTCCCACAATTTAACAGCATAAATGTATTTATTAGGAGGGTGTACGGTTAACAGTTAACTACGCGATACTTTCAGCCGAATGGCAAACATTTAAATCGAGTGTCAGCTCAAAAATGGTTCAAATGGCTCTAAGCACTATGGGACGTAACATCTGAGGTCATCAGTCCCCTAGACTTAGAACTAATTAAACCTAACTAACCTAAAGACATCACACACATCCATGCCCGAGGCAGGGTTTGAACCTGCGAACGTACCAGCAGTGCGGTTCCGGACTGAAGCGCCTAGAACAACTCGGCCACAGCGGCCGGCGAGTGTCAGCTCAGGCAGTTCAAAACAAAAACTGTTTATGGCAAGATGCCGTCCAGGAGTTGCAACACATACAGATGAATTTCAATCAAAGGAATACACACAAGTTACCACTGGCACTCCCTTTGGAATCTTAACTAAAAGGAACGAATAACTCAGACACCTTTTACCGCAGTGGTTAGCACTTGATTACTCAACAAGTAACGCAAACAGGAAAACGCAAATGATAGGGCAGCCGAGCTCCCACGAGCACTATTAAGATTGTCCCATTCAAGTAGTACGTTCACTCGTCTTGAACACAACTAATTCCTGTTAAGAAGTAATGCGACAGACGGGGCTCATCACTAACTTCTGTTGTACGGTGATAATGACTGTCACAGTGGTCTCGCAGCAGGTACACTTTAGTGAGGTAGCTTGGTGGTAGCAGTAGGGTTTGATTTCAACTTATAAGAATGCTCCAAGCCATCAATAGAAACGCCACGAAGGAGCCGATGTCTTTATTTGTCGCTACGCAACCCCATAGCCACCTCTCTTCCTCGGCAGTCTTGACGTGTTCGCTGCTACCAGCAGATTACCCATCCAATGTACAACTCAAGCCACTTCTTTCCGCATTGTACTTCCGCACCTTTCCAGCACCGTCACATGCGGTACTCATGTGCTCTCGCGACATGCCAGGGAAAGTCTAGACACCCAAAGTCAAGGCGCTGCCGCTTTCTTACCGAACAGCTTGGGTGATGGTGACGGAAGGTATGAACGTATCAATCTCACCCCTTTAAACCAGATACCAGGGTGGCCAGTCAAGTTACTTTAATTCACTATGTAGCAGCTTCTGCTTCGGTATTACCTAATTTCATCTGACTTAACTGTGCTCCGATTTCCTTGCTCTATTTAAGATCTTTGAGCAGAACACTGACAACAGACAGACGCTTAACGACCTTACACAGGTCCGGGAAATTTGGGGAAATGTTGTCTACATGATCCTCTGCATCTCTTTATTTTGCCCTCAGAAATTCTTTACATAAACGAAATCCCCCACCATCACTGCAGTCTCCTCTCCCCCAGTTCAACCTAAGAGTCTCTCTGTGATATGTAGGAGAAATGCTACTTTTCGCGGCATCCCATTTAGCTCTGATATCCTTATGGTCAATATGCTCAGGTAACAGATCATTCAACGACCACATGCCGGGTGGCGAAGTAAAATAAAATACAAACATTAGTTTGGCAGCCGGTATGTTAGGTGCCTTACGGTTAGTGAGATAAAGACATGAATAAGCTATTTCATGGATTTATCCCCACATTTCTACAAAAGCGAGTGGTATATTATGAGAGATTTCGGATTCCTGTTAATACGTTCTGCAAAAGACGGGTGAGGGTGATACAGTGTAGTCGTCACCTGAGAAATGCCAATACGAAACTTTTTTTTTCGAATTCAGTCTACATCTACATACATACTCCGCAAACCACCATACTGTGCGTGGCGGAGGGTACGTGAATCACTACTGGTCATTTCCTTCCCCGTTCCACTCGCAATCAGAGCGAGGGGAAAAGACTACCTATAGACCTCTGCATGAGCCCTAATTTCTTATATATTATCTTCGTGATTCTTGTGCGATACGTATGTTGGCGGCATTTGGATCGTTTCGCTGTCAGCTTGAAGTGCCGGTTTTCTACGCTTTCTCAGTAGTGTTCCTCGAAGAGAACGTCGTCTTCCTCCACGAATTCCAGTTTGAGTTGCCCTAAGAATCTCAGTAATACTTGCGCGTTATTCTCTAACCCACCGGTAACTAATCTAGCAGCCTGTTTCTGAATTGCTTCGATGTCTTCCTTTCATCCGACCTCGTGGGGATCATACTTAAGAATACGTCGCACTCAGGTCCTATATGCGGTCTCCTTTACAGATGAACCAAATTTCCCGAAATTTCCCCTACGAATCGAAATTGACCATTCGCCTTCTCTTCTACAATCCTCACATGATCGTTCCATTTCATATCGCTTGGCAACGATACTCCGCCGCGCGGGATTAGCCGAGCGGTCTGGGACGCTGCAGTCATGGACTGTGCGGCTGGTCCCGGCGGAGGTTCGAGTCCTCCCTCGGGCATTGGTGTGTGTGTTTGTCCTTAGGATAATTTAGGTTAAGTAGTGTTTAAGCTTAGGGACTGATTACCTTAGCAGTTAAATCCCATAAGATTTCACACATTTTAACGTTTTTGGCAACAGTACTCCAGGTAATTAAACGTCGTAAGTTGTCAGGCATCACAATAATACTACTGTATCCGAGAATTACGTGTTTGTTTTTCCTATTCGTATGTATTAAATTACATTTTTCTATAGTTAGAGCCTGCTGCCACTCATGACACCAGCCAAAAATTTGGTCTAAGTCATTTTGTATACTCTTACAGTCAACGACGACAGTTTTCCGTACACGAAAGCATCATCAGCAAACAGCGGCAGACTGCTGCCCACTCTGTCCGCCAATCATTTATAAATGTAGAAAATAATACCGGTCGTGTCACACTTCCGTGGGACACTCCTGTCGATACCCTAGTCTGCGATGAACACTCGCCGCCGAGGACAATATAGTAGATCCTATTACGTAAGAAATCTTCGAGTCACTCACATATCTGTGAATCTTTTCCACATACTCGTACATTCGATAGTAGTCTGCAGTGCGGCACCGTGTCAAATGTCTTATATGCCTTACATGGCGTAAGTGTGGAAACACTATCACTTCTAAAACTTCTGGAGGATCAAATTAGCAAATGTACCTCTAAAGTGATGGATACTAACGGCGGTTATCATTCCTTTACCCGACATCAATTACCACTAAACTATAACTACTACCAATTTTGGTGTACGGCGGGAACTCAAATAATCAATAAATTGTTTTTCCGTAGGCTGATGTTCCTTGTTGGAGTACAAAAAAATCCTTCTTCTGTTAGTGTTAGGCTTAACGGTCTTACATGCTTGACATTGGCCTACTAACTTCGTAAAGCTTTTCCAGTTCAGGTGCTACTTAATTTTCATCCCGGTTTAATAAAGCCCCAGGCGCCCCTCGCTCAACGAACGATGAAAATAACAAAACACAGCAGGGACCAAGCTTTCACCAATACATATCTTGAGTTTCCAATCATAACGACTACGGTAACATAGCACACCGTTCTCCAAATAATAGCCTGCATCCTGTTATCCGGCTCTACCGAATTTGTTCCATATATCTTATTGTATCTCCCCATAACATCAAGAATACAGTTAAGGAATCTCAGAAACAACTCCTGCGGCTACGACAAAATCCGGTGCCTTTGCTTCCTTGGCAGATTCCAGCATGTTCTACTGAAACATTCAACCAAGTTCATCTGCGGCTTACTTTTGTGATCCCATGGATATGCGCTGCTTCAAACTGGAAATCCGATATTAGGACTGTCCAACGGGCAATCCTTCCATTCTAACTGGGCCTAGGAAGAATTCAGCTTGTAACTTTCTCCTTCCAAATCGGTCTTCTGGATTGCAATATAATTGACCGTGATCGCGTATGCCTGACTAAATTTTACAATGAGTAAGGCTGCCGTTACCAAAGGAAAATAATACCGATAGGTAGGAGGAAAGTGTACAATAGAGCTTTCTGAAGGAAGAATTTATTCTAAATACTGATAACAATTTTGAAATGGGTGGAATTTAGTGCAACCGCTTACGAACCACACATGGGGGAAAAAGGGTACCACGTAATACTTCAATACAAACAATACTGTTAAAACAAGAACTACTGGTTAACAGAAAATGAATAAGTAAACGGTCGCCAGTCCATTAGCGCAATGAATATCCAGAATCTTAAGAAAGGTAATGGCAAAGAACATTAAGCAAATAATCAATGGCATGGCCACAGAAGGTTGTCACCCTTTTTCACAACACAACAGTTTACGAGTAAATAAATGAATCAGAAAGCATTGAGTTTGCAATTACTCAGTCTGAAATACTAAATTTTAAAAGTAATGTTAAATGAAGTTGCTGGTGAAATAAATGGCTGATTGTAACTGAAACTTTGTGTCGTAAAAAGTTACTTTCAGTAACCTCAGCATAACATAATGGAAAATCTGGAAAATGCAAGCAATTTAATTTTAATTATTGAAAGACTGAATTAAATATACTGTAGGCAAATGAGCTATCGATTTACTTTTAACATAACAGTAAGGGACATACCAAGTCAACAGAAGTCATTCGCTAAGCTAAATACAGAATAAACGAAATTGCGCACTCTTGATTTGTACTGTATCTTTAGTTATTACTTTTGCCAGTGAAATTTTACGTTTCTTTAAGTGAATGAAGTTAATACTCAAAATTGCAAATTAGTTAAGCCTCTGTTTTGCAGTACAAAATTTTGGAAATTTGTGGTAAGTTCCTACGGGATCAAACTGCTGAGGCCATCGATCCCTAGGCTTACACACTACTTAAACTAACGTAAATTAACTTACGCTAAGCACAACACACACACGCCCGAGGAAGATCTCGAACCTCCGATAGGGGCAGTGGCGCGAATCGTGGTAAGGCGGCCTAGACCGCCCGGCTACCCCGCGCGGCTATACAATACAAGAATGGACTGTTACTGAGGCAGCAAAATTTAGATTGAAACTGGTTATTAGTAAACAAACAAAACTGACAGTAAGTAATAAACCATTTTTCATATTTTTGTGATACTCGGTGGTTGCATGGAAAGGAAAGGGACTCTGCTTGGCAATAATGTCCGAGGACAACAAAGGCGCCTTGCAAGTTTTAACTATTTCTGATTATTATTGACGAAAATTATTAAAGTTTATGAAAGAAATGCCACTGGGTAATGCCTGTATAATATTAGTTAACGGTGAGAACGAAGTCTTTCGCGACGGTACTTATATGTAAAACATTATCGGTTTTCTTGCGGCGTCAATTCGTGATAAAACCTGAAGCTTTCGACGATATCCTTCATCGTCATCGTCAGGAGCTCCTGTTAACGGTCTTACGATGTTTTAGCCGTGTGGGCGACGAAGAATGTAGCCGACGAGAATGCTGAGCTGCGGCTGTTGCTGGTTGAGAACCACGAGCCGTCTCCAGAGGCAACGATAATTACGTGACAGGCAACAGTCAGAACTGCAGCTTCCTCCGCCTGTCCACTCCTACCGTGCACTCAATACTCGCGAGTTACCGAAGCTGGCGCGCCAACACTGGCGCGGTCATAGCTGCACACCGCGACCGCGGGAGCGTCCAACAAACACTTCCGCACTCTTTCACGACTCAAGATGCTCTGCTTCCTCCCTGCTCGCAGCGCGACAGAGATTCTCCATACGCAAAGATCAACAACGGTGCAGCTACTGCTATTTCGTAGTTGTTATCGATACATTAAAATGAAGTTCCCTTGGCTGTTATACAGCAATTTACAATAATTGGTTTATAATTATAATCAGTTATGTACAGTCACGAATAAATACACTCTTACATCCATTACATGTTAACTGTACTTCCTATACTAAATCTTACGTATTCAGGATCAGAAGTATAGTACAAGTTATTAACGGTTATTAAATGGGGTAAAATTTTCGAGGGTGCAGAAGGTATTTTGTCTGCATTTTCAGTGTTACAAACTCAAAGCCTGATTATCAGTTCCTAATCTAATTTTATTATGCTCCAGGTAAACCGTGAACTTACCTATTGCAATCAAACGGCCAAAGCTTCAAGCTCATAAACACAGTAATATATTACAGCTTGAGACATGGTTCTCGAAGCATAAGCGAATGGCCACCACTTTCCATCAAGTTATTGCAACAAAAAGGCAGCAACGCCAGACTTGGACGCGTCTTTCTACACAAGAAACGGCAAATTGAAATCTAGATTACCCAGTACTGGAGCTCCGCTCAGTACGTGTTTCAAGGAAACAGAGGCTACCTCTTGAGAATTTTCCCATTGTAATATCTCATTTTTCCGCCGCAGTTGACGATCGGGGCCGCATGTTGTACAAAACCGGGAGTTAATTTTGTAAAATCATTTATCATGCCTATGAATCAGGACCAGGGGTAGCGATTTTTAGTAGTAATCAAAACATTATAGGTTCTCCAAGCCACTGCTTAAATTTTGAATAAAAATCGCCAGGAATGGAGACCGAAGACTTCAGTCATAGAAGTCACCGTCGTTGTCCCAGCGGCCTTCTCATAGAGGACAGGTGGCCTGTAACTGAAAAAGTATCATGAAGATCTCTCCATTTGAATGGTACCCCACTCGCACCTCTGGGAGGGAACTGCCAAAGGGAAATTAACCATGAGACAAAGATTTTAAAACCAACTAAACGTGGCTTGGACTGTCAAAAATTTGAACGAGATAGGGAAGCTGTAATATGTGAAAAGGAAAGTGTTAAGGCTCGACCTAGATATAGCGGATGTCAGTGAAGTGAAATGAAAAGGATTTCTGGTGAGAAGAGTACATAGTAAAATCAACAGCAGCACAAAATGGTATAAAGGGTGTAAGATGGCGGCAGGAGTTACTGTGAACAATTAAAGAGTTGTTCTCCCTCATAATCACCAGCAAACCAACAATAATAGTTCAGGTACCCATGCCGACGTCATAGCACAAGATGAAGAGATAGGGAAAGTATGAGGATACTGAACGGGTAATTTAGTTCGTAAATAAATATGAAAGTCAAAGAGGCAAGGCGTATTTAAATGCGATTTTGGGGGAAGGAGTAGAAGAAATGGTCAGAGCAAAATATGGGCTTGGTAACAGGAATGATAGAGTCGAAACATTAATTGGGTTCTGCAGTAAATTTCAGTTAGTGACAGTGGGTACTCTTTTCAAGAATCACAAGAGGAGAAGGTATACTTGGAAAAAGTCTCGAGATACGGGAAGATTTCATTTGGATGAAGAAGGGTGTCTTTTCATATAAATGCCTGGAATCGATGGAGCGACTCCAAAAAACCACGTTTCCCACCATAACCGCGTTCAACAATAAACTAACAGGCACTGCCATAACTGATGCTGGGTATACGCATCCGGTGAATGTTCAGCAGGAGGTCAGTGTCTCTAATTCAAAGGGATATACTAAATTGTACATGGAGACAGATAAGCACTTGATCGCAGACGCTTTTGAGAAACTCAAAGCGTAAGCCTGGATACATATACTCTGGATGTTGTCTTCTGTTCAAGAATCACGAGAGGAGGAGGTATACTTGGAAAAAGTCTGGAGATACGAGAAGATTTCAATTGGATTACGTCAGACTGAGACAGAGATTCCGAAATCAGATAATTGATTGTAAGGCGTATCCAGGAGCAGATCACAATTTAGTAGTGATGAAGAGGAGGCTGAAGCATAAGACAGTAGGAAGAATGAAAATGGAAAGAAGTGGGATACAGAAGTACTAAGAAATGAAGAGAGATACTTGAAGTTCTCTTAGGCTATGGATTATGCGATAATGTATTGCTCAGTAGGCAGGTCAGTTATAAGCAATAGACATCTCTAAAAAAGGCAATCACCAAAGTTGGAAAGAAAAAAGGAGGAGGTCCGAAAGAACAGTCACCATATCCATATAAGTATATAACATTAGAAGTCTGATAGGAATCCCACGGTTAAATCCAGAGGAGAGAGCAGATAGATGGAAAGAGTACACTGAAGGTCTGTAAGAGGAGGAGGAGGACTTGTCTGACGACGTGATAGAAGAAACAGGAGTCTACAGGGAAGAGAGACGGGATCCAGTATTGGAGTAAGGATTTGAAATAACTTCGGAGGACTTACGATCTAATAAGGCAGAACGGATAGATAACATTCCTGCAGAATTTCTAAAATCATTGTGGGAAGTGACAAGAAAACGACTAAACACGTTGGTGTTTAGAATCTATGATACTGGCAATATACCACCATACTTTCGGAAATGCATCATCCACACGATTCCAAATATAGCAAGAGCCGAGAAGTGCGGGGATTATCGTACAATTCGCTTAACGCCGTAATCACCCGAGCTGCCGATAAGGATAGTGTGTAGAGGAACGGAAAAGACAACTGAGCCTCTGTTAGATGACGAACAGTGGCTTGGCTCTGAGCACTATGGGACTTAACTTCTGAGGTCACCAGTCCCCTAGAACTGAGAACTACTTAAACCTAATTAACCTAAGGACATCACACACACACCCATGCCCGAAGCAGGATTCGAACCTGCGACCGTAGCGGTGGCGCGGTTCCGGACTGAAGCGCCTAGAACCGCTCGGTCACTCCGGCCGGCGATGAGTGGCTTGACGAAAGGTAAAAGACTGAAGAATAATCAAGACACGGTAATAGGATTGTTAACTTGGAGAAACTGTTCCACAGTGAAAACGTTGCAAAATGTTCGAAATTCGCAGAAAAATACGGGAATACTACAGGGAAATGCAAGTAATATACAATATGTGCAAGAACCAAATGGGAACAATGATACTAGAAGACCAAGAGCGAGGTGTTTAGATTAAAAACGGTGTACGAGAGATATGCACGCTTCAGACCCTATTGCTCAATCCACATATCGAAGAAGCAATGACGGAAATAAAGGTTCAAGAGTGGGATTAAAACTCAAAGTGGAAGGTTATCAATGATAAGATTGGCTGATGACGTTTCCACACTCGGTGGTAGTGGAGTCACAGGAAGGAACAGGAAGGATAGTTAGATTGGGATGGAGCGGGGGGGGGGGGGGGGGGGAATCACTAGCGGAGTGATATCTAATTCTTCACCGGGCGTGTCATATTCAGCCGTTTTTTGGATATGCAGCCGTGTTCTCCACCTTTATCTGTATTCGCATGTTTTTGATCCAGTTAATGCGGGGGTCCAGTTTCATCTTTTTCTCCAGAAAATATTTCCACAAAAATTGCTAAAAATGCTACTCCCTTCTGGCTTCCGACATAAGATAACCGAAAAATTAACATCTTACGGACTTAATGCATGACACCTAACGTCTGTGGGTATTATAATTTCAAAGGCATCTCATTCCCTGTCACATTCGTAGACCTATCCAAATTAGAGATGCTGAACACTAATTATTTCGTTGGATTTAGATGTAGATAAAAAAACCAGGCCAGAAAATTTGGAACATAAAGTACTCAGACCCGTTTAATTATCCAAAGTAACCGGCCAGCCTCCCAAACACGTAGGTTTATTGCTATTCCCTGAAGATGAGAAGCATCACTGCGTTTGGATTAAGAACACGTCCCACCTACTTTCTTCCCAAATGTTGAAGCCTTGTGGTACAAGGCATTTTACTGCAAATGCCTCAGATTTGCTATGAGTTTACGCCTAGAAAGATGTCTAGTACAGTGCTCGATCCAGGAACCGATACATGCGTAAATTTCTCTCCGGTAGTAACTTCTTAAAGTTTAAGAATGCCCACCACCAGGAACGCTGTTTCCTTGACGTATGCCCTGATTTTGATCGCTTGCTAGTTCCTGTGGAGCGTTGTGAAGATGATACCACAGCGAGTCACATCACTTTCACAAAATGGCACCCGCAGTATGTGGAGGTGTATGAATTTGTAAGCTAAAATGACTCCAGTCTCATTCATTTCGAACAATATGTTGGAGATAATCTCGAGGTAAGTGCTCTCTGAGCCTGAACAACTTGCAGTGACAGTTGATGAGATTTATTGCTAGAACGTTCCAGTGACCATCTCGCAGGAGTATGAGACATTATACAAGGAGGGATTTGAATGTCATATTTGTTGGCTGCCTCTGGATAGAAAACTGGAAACTTCACGTAGTGAGCACTGTTGTCCAGCAGAGAAGTTCTGCAGTGCTGATCACAATGCGCGCAACTTTAAGTACAAACTTCCGCAACATACTCCCAGCTTCTTTCATAATTTGAGCGGATATTACACTCACTTTCATGTTGAGCACTTGGGTGATTTCAGGTTGGAGAATGAAAAGGTCAGTGTCATACCTGACAGAGAAGAAAAATACATTTCATTTACCAAGTGATATACGTCAAGAATAGAGCTCCACTTCCTCGATTCGCTACGTTCAATGCATGCACGTCTTCAGAAACTTGCTAAGACAAGGTGTCAGGTGGACATGTATCTCACCAGATCCACATACCCCGGAGATGGAAGTTTCAGATTGTGATGAAGAATGGCGTTTTTCCATATAAATATTTGGAATCTATGGAGAGACTTCAAAAAACCATGTTTCCAAATATAACAGCATTCGGTAATAAACTAACAGGCTCTGCCATAACTGATGCCGGGTATACGCATGCGGTGAATGTTCAGCAAGAGCTCAGTGTGTCTAATTTAAAGAAATATACTAAATTGTAGATGGAGACAGATAAGCACCTGCTCGCAGACGCTTTTGAGACACTCAAAGCGTGTGCCTGGACACATATACTCTGGATGTTGTCTTCTATTACAGCTCACTAGAGATTTTGTGCGACACAAGGTACACAAGGCGCATGTCAACATTGAACTGTTGACCGACGTAGATATGATGGCTTTTTCCGAGCGCGGGTTTCGCGAGGGACTTTGCCGTGTGTCCACAGGATCCATTATGTGGCTGCTGGTGCTGGTAGGGGAAATGCCCTGGAGGCAGACATGGAATATCCCGCCGATTTGCTTGGCTTGCACGGCTACTCGCCACTGTATCCGGTGCGTTTAGTGTCGCAAAATGTTTCCGTTCCCAAGCTGATCACAAAGATGAGGAATAAGTGGAGATATATTGTACATTACAGAAACCTCCAGGATGTCTCATATTGGTGATGAAACGTGTCGGAATCATCCGCGATATCTCGTTTGATAAGAGTCCCTATTCGAAGAAGTACATTGATCTAACTGTCGAACAGTGGGCTCTTGCGACATATCGTTTTGAAAAAGATTTTTGGAAACTGTTGGATAATTCAGCTATCAGCAACACCAAGGAGAATATTAGAATCCGTCCTGAATTTCATCTAGCTTGCTTTTGGGATGGGCGTTTTCGAGCAAGAAGTTACGTCACCAGCCCAAATTTTAAGTGGGCTGTAACCTTCAATAAAGAATTAGCCGCTGTGGAGAGGAACAAGGATTCATTGTTCGCAAAGCGTGTGTATTTCGATATGTGTAATGGACCTCTCCGAACTCTAGGTGTACCTATGCCACTGCAAGATTGCAAAACCAAATTTCGCTGATGTCAAGTTACTTTATATGGAAGCAGCCGGTTTCATCTACTGAGTGAATGACTAAGAACCTTAAGAAGTAGTAAGATACAACCCCGAGGAATTCGATTCGTCTGGACGTGCTGCCGATAATACAAAGTAACACCACATTGGCTTGATGAAGACGAGGCGAATGGCTCATAGACCGATGAGCTTGTAGGGCTCAGATCCAATATGTATGCATAAAGTATAGATGGAGATGCCATCCAAACAAGGGTTAGCGTGTACACTGTGCGGCCTCACAGGATTTCACGTTCAAGAATTACAAGGGTTGTCTTCCCCGTGGCATTGCCTCTCCGCAAATGGCGCAGCAAGTAGTCTTTCGGCGGCGGGGCCATAATGCACTGCAATTTAAAGTGGGTCTGACACGCGATGATAATAATGCTTCATCTGTGCGGATGGGATTGGGACCCTCCCTTTCACACAGTATTAGCTCGAAAATTCATGAGTGTGTGTATACATGTATGTGCGTGTATGTACGTAAATATCTACGCACTATGTGTGCTTGTATATATCATTGTTATTTGCACGCTGCACATGTTTTTTCTTGTACACTCTGAACTGTATTAGTGTGACGTCTGTCTCTGCATACAACAAGCAGTCTCTTTTTTTCTACAAACCGGAAAAGGTACTTTAATGATAATAAACCGTAAGTTAATTTATTGTATCGGTGCTACTCTTTACAAAAGACACTACTCCTTTCACTATGAAGGTTATTGTAGGGTGGAAGTGAATAAGAACATTTTTTTCTTGTAGAACGTTTTTTATTTACAGACAGACACACACACACACACACACACACACACACACACACACAAACGCAGTACATCCTTTTACGATAATATCCAAATGGTGTTTTTTCTATACGTCTTGAATCGGATTCAGGCCTATGGGCACAATTATATACATAGGCATTCCTTCAGTAAATTCAACCTCCAAAGATTTTATGCTTATAGCGTTTTCAAATGCTTATCTTGGTGCTAGACAAATAAAGTCATTTGTACACTGTTCTAACTGATTTATGCTTACACTGTGCACACACGAATAGTCAATAAATGTTATCGATATTTTTAGCAACCGAGTCACCAAACAGGATAATTTACGCTGAACAAATTTTTACACCAGGTTATCTGCCCATGATGTACCATTTATGAATTATTCGTTGCAATGTCCAAAGAAAAAACTGCAAGTGGTCACTTTTAGAGATTTTAAACGCTTGAATATGTCTGAGCTTACAACTGACGCTTATCATATCTCTTGGCAGGGAATGACAGGAAATAACTTTGACATAAATTATGAAGTATCTAATGTTACTGAGAGACTCAATAATTTATACGAAAGTCATATTCAGATAAAAACTGTAAGAATCAGGAGAACACCTGCACCATGGCTTACCGATCAACTCAAACACCTTATGAGTATCAGAGGGCCAGCACACAGGAAATATAAACGGCACCCGACCTCCAACAAGCATCTCGCGAAAAGAAGACTACACCACAAACTTAGTCAATCAGTGAGAAATCCAAAACTCAGGTACGTCCACTTTCACACGCCTTCAGTGTTGTGCAAAAATCTACGAGGCTGCGAACAGACAAACCTTAGTCTGCAGCTGAACACCTAGTACCTGTTGGAAATGTAAATGAGTATTTCGCCACGCATACATTTCTACCCGACCAGCCCATGAGGATGAAAACCATTGAATCCCTCTAAATTTTGTCTGCAGCCGTTAAGCTATAAGACTGTCAGAAAGCCATTTACGCGAATTCGTTCTGCATCTGCAGGACACAACATTACAATACAAATGGTCAATTTCTTCGTCGGTGCATTACTGCCAATATGAACTTATATTTTCAACTTGTCTGACCTCCAGCACCTTCCCGATGGCCTAGAAGCAGGAACTCATCAAATCCCTACTCAAAAAAGAATCTGCCAAAGACCATTCTGACTAAAAGCCCATTTGTTTCTATCAGAATTATCTAAGGCTTTAGAATGCATAGTTCACGATCAGCTGAACTCTTACTTAACTTCAAATAACCTTCTGGATTAATGATAATCTGCCTTCCGGAAAAAAGCACAGCATTGCTACCTCTTTTATAAAAGTGACTAACGACCTAAAACTAGCTAAGGAGAAACAAGAGGCGACTATTAGGTGCTTTTTGGACTTCAGCGAAGCTTTTGACGCTGTCGACTGCGATGTTCCACATTTACTCAAGCGCTGATCGTTCCACTCGCACCCTATGTATAGCGCGTAATGATGCGAAGAAAAAGGTCACAATGGAAGAATGTAGTATCAGGGGTCCCACAATGATCAGTACTTGGCCTGTTAATTTTCACATTACGTGTTAACAATGTGTCGATTATCATCTGCTATTGCCAATATCATTGGTACTTTGATGACCTGAAGTTATACTTAAGTGCAAGTCCAACAAATCAGCGCACACTAATCCAGAACGTAAATGCTGACTTAATTGTTTTATTACAATGGACGCAGAACGTAAGTTTGAAACTTAACCCATCTAAAAGGCTAGCATCTTACTCGCTGACAAAGGACTTATTACTCCTCAGTTCACAGAATCTCTTACAACCTCATTCCTCAACAGCACAAAAATCACCTTTCCTTTTTCTGTGAGGCATTTGGGGCTAATACCGGGCCATCGCCTGGACTGGACTGGACACAAATTGCAGTCTGTAAGAAGGTACCAACATCAGTTTATTCATTACATAAATATAAGGAAGCATTTCCTCCCCAACTTAAAAGGAACTTCGACGAGTCACTAATACTCCCCATTATTGATTATGGTGATCCTATTGTCCAAGGACTTTTGTATAAGAGCTCATTTCGGCTGGATCTGGCGATGAATGCTTGTGTCCGACACCGTCGTGGTGTACGCTATTTCGACCATGTCATGCCACCTATAACCAACTATCATGGCCATGTGCCGATAAGCGTCGAGATTATCCTAAAATGTGTTTGCTTTGTCGTCTCCTCAGTCATTGCACTCCTTTCTATTTACCTGCAGCCCTTACACTACTATAGCAACAACACAGCAGAAACACACGTTCCCAACAAAGTAAAATACTCTCTGTACCACTACACATTGTGGTGTTCTGTAAATCATTTTCTGTATCAGGAACCTGACGTTGCAACAACCTTCCTCAAAATATTAGAGAAATTAAAGTCCCTTCAAACTTCAAAAACTACCTAATGGCCCACCTTCTGTCCCAATAACTATCTCTTCTTGCAACTCATTCTCATCAGCCCTCCCACACCCACCATTTTCTTCTCCCCTTGTCAACAGAATTCTCTGTTAAAAGTCTCTTCCTTCCTAGCAACCACCGTCACTTTTATTTCAATTCCCTCCTATTTCATTATCACTTCCACTTCTTCTAATAGTAAACAAGAATTCGAAAGTGCTAAACAAATCAATTTCATTATCAATGCCCCCACAATTTTATTATTATTATTATTGTTATTATTACTACAAATTATTGCCTTTGATAATAATGCAAATGATAATTATTGAGTTTCTTATGTAATAACTAATTAAAATCATTCTTGATTATTCCATTATTTTATCATAGTTATTAGTGTTACTATTGTTATTATTATTATTATTCTCATCAACTATTATTTATATTAATAATGCAAATTATTATCATTATTATTAATATTGTGATCGTAATGTAATTTCTTTAATATGTTCTTCCTGGTCAGCTGTAAGAGAGAAACTTAAGGATCTTATCTGTTCAGGCTAAATAAGCAATAAATAAATACATAAATAAATATGCAAGTCTAATATAAGGTTCCTGGTTACTCAGTAAGTTTAACTGAAAAATCTGGCAGAGGAATTTACCCAAAACAATAAGCATTTCCACAAAATTTTAATAAGTAAAGTAATTGACAATTACAGTATTTTCAAAAGATGGTCATAAGGCAAAATTTGCCAAAACCAGTAACCATTTGCAATAAATCCACTATCACATCCTGACCGTCAACTTTAATATAATACTGCTGAGGTGAAGTCAATTCTTGAATCCCTCTCAAGCAGAAGACCAAGATCTAAAGTACAATCTACTACTAAAGTGAAGATTATTGTGAATGTGTTCTGAATGATTACAATTCCTAGTTTTAAAGGCAAACGGCCTTGGATCCTATAATTTTTGGACTTGGTACTAATTGCGTATATAATTTGGAATCGGTAACTGAAAAAGTAAATAGGTTTCGGGAAGCTTTGGGTACTTGTATAACCCCAGACATTCGCCTAAAACTACAGCTTCCAACTACACAGACCTGATCTGCAAATTGCGTGAGCTCCAGTTCCACAGTAATCTCTCCTTTTGCAGACCCAGTCATCGGTCTGGGGGGTATTGCATATCTACCACAACTTGGATCATATCCAAGACGCGATTGTCTGTTTCCAAATGGAACTCCAGTCAGAACCATGGAAACACTAGGTACTAGCTTCACCATGAGAGGTTCTAGCGTCGACACCAGCTGAGCTCACATGTAACAACAGCACCGCAGTCTGAAGCACTACTCTGCCTCCAAAAATCATGAAATCATGATATCCAAGCATGAGGCAGACATCACTCCGCTGGGCACGTATGTAGGATCGGGCCCAGCTGCTCTATGTCAGTACAGTTTCCTGAGCCATTGCGAGCAGTCCTGACACAGAGCGACCACCCAGGTTTATACCAGACAGTTCTAGTAGCCATCCAATCTGGAAGATAGCTTACCACAACCACTACAAGCACCCAGATGTCGTTCAGAGAACTTCACCTCCTCCAATTAGGCGTTCCATGGGACCGGTGCGTCAAGACTGATATTCCTGTACGGCACTTAGACTATCAACTGTGCTCAATAGTTGCCGCCATTATGCGACTGAACGACTTCGACTCTCCATCAATAAGTGCCAGGATTAGGATTTACTATCCCAGTAATAAACGTGTTCAGTGACTCCTGTCGTCATCACCCATTCTGAGGAACTTACTATCTCGCAAGCACTTTTACATGGACAGAAACGAAATATTATTGTTTATCTACCATTAACTTGCAGATGATATGGTAATATGGGGTGATAAAGAGGTAGATGTACAGTTAAAACTTGATATGTGGAAGGAAATATTGACAAGGTGTGGATTAAAAATAAATAAAGATAAGAGTGAAGTAACGGTATTTGGAAGAGAGAAAGGGATCAACGGAAATATTACCTTGAATGGAGAACTCCTCAAAGTGGTAGAAAGTTTCACTTATTTAGGGAATTAAATATCTAGGGATGGATGAATAACTAACGAAATTAATAGGAGGTTACAGAAGGGAGGCCATTTCTACCAAACAATAAAACACCTGATTTGGAATAAGGAAGTTTCAGAAAAAGAAAAACTCGTTATGTATATGAATTATTACTTCCCTATTGTCACCTATGGTGGAGAAACATGGACAATGACAGAAAGGGTCTGGAGCAGACTGCAAGCAGGGGAAATGAAATTTCTCAAAGAAATTCAGAGAAAAACATGAATGGACAGAGTAAGGAATGTAGAGATTAGAAATGATCTTAAACAAGAAAGTATGAAAGAAGAAACTGAAAAAAGAGATTAAGATGGTATGGGCATGTTAAGAGGATGCATGGGCAGAGACTTCCCAAAATTATGGAAGAAATAAAGATGAATGGGAAAAGACCAAGAGGGCGCCCAAGAACACTGTGGAAAATGGGAGTGAGAATGTCTGTGGAAAGGAGAGGTGTGACCTGGCAGCAAGTGCAGGAAGAAAAGTGGTGGGAGGACCGAGCCAAATGGAGAGGACTCGTCAGCACCCAGACCCGGCAGTAGCTGGAGCAGGATCCGGATAGATAGATAACTTGAAGATGATGATGTTTGGTTTGTGGGGCGCTCAACTGCGTGGTTATCAGCGCCCGTACAATTTCCCAACCTTTGCTCAGTCCAATTTCGCCACTTTCCTGGATGATGATGAAATGATGAGGACAACACAAACACCCAGTCATCTCGAGGCAGGTGAAAATCCCTGACCCCGCCGGGAATCGAACCCGGGACCCCGTGCTCGGGAAGCGAGAACGCTACCGCGAGACCACGAGCGGCGGACAGATAGATAACTTGTGGTATAATTTGGTCTGTACTGCGGTGACACAGTTAGTCAAGAAGGACAGTTTATCTGTATGCATCTTGTATTTTTGTGTGACATTAAAGTATACGGTAATTGCATATTGCCTGGGGCAAATAGTTAATGAGTGTTTGCTACTACATAGGACACTTCAGTACTCAACTGTACAAATTTGTAACTAGTACACTCATTGCAACATTCGTATGTAAAGCAATCACGACAGGGTAGCCCCCACATGTACTTGTACAGCTGATTGCGATACTTTCACAGACTGACTAATACATTCATTTAATTCCTGAGAAAATTCAACTCTTGCGTCACTCTTGTCGTAATGGAGCATAGTTACATTATTCTCACAACACCCACTCCTGACTGTAACCAGGATTCTGGTGCTTAAATGTGGTTGCTTATAGCATTCCTCGTCCGAAGTGGTAGGAAAATTATCAACTTCTTGCACCATTGTCTCTGTAATGTGTCTGTAGCATTTCTGATATCGTGGCTTTTCCTGCCTGGTATTGCTAACCACCTGAATTTTGGTAACTGGAATTCTACTGGTTATCTCGTCAGTGCAGCTACTTCTTTATCAGAGTACAGTGATCTAGACACATCGCAATTGCAAGACTTGCCTGGCACATCTGCTTGGCATCACCATGCAAATCGTGTCTTCTTTTGTCACCAATGTGAGCTTATTTATTGTTACCATCCAACAATTTGCCAGACGTGCTGGACCCTTTCTGTCATAAAACACACTATTGCTTCCTCCTTTCACTTCCTGTATAGTAGAGACTAAATCCAACGGACATAACTTTCCCCAGTTTGATTCTGAGGACTCTAATCCGTTTCTCCCTTAATGCAAGCAAGTGATGCAGATACACGTCTGGGACATGTTTTATTGGGTTCACCAGACCAGTAACAACAAAATAAATAGAAATCGTGCTTTAACCTCGTACAGTTTTGCGATGGCTTCATATTAGCGAAGCTGCTAAATTTCAGGCAATATTTTTAGTAGCCGTAACTCCGTAACTGAACATTTGCGGACCTATGTTTATATGAACTTTTTTCTTTAGTTTTACTTTACATATTAAAATATTTGAATATCTTGGTAAATCACCCTCTATATTTTCAAGTATTTCCTCAGATTGCCTTACTTTGGACTGTATAGCTCTGGATTAGATAATTCCTCGCGAAGTTTCTTCTGATAGCCATTTTGCGAGAAACACATATTCAAAATTTTCGTTGCTGTTACAAGATTTTGCTGCCATTTGTGGTCCCAAAGTCGCCCTTAAGGATTACACTGGAAGGACTGGACACCAGGGTCTTCTTTCACCAATTGTCATTCATTGACGTTGCACACAAAATAATTTATTCATAAAGAATTTCAGAACCAAAACGGACAACGCACTTTACATGAAAATAAAAAGATTCTCTGAAGTCAAAGTTGAACATTTTAGTCCGCAGCTCGTGGTCGTGCGGTAGCGTTCTCGCTTCCCGCGCCCGGGTTCCCGGGTTCGATTCCCGGCGGGGTCAGGGATTTTCTCTGCCTCGTGATGACTAGGTGTTGTGTGATGTCCTTAGGTTAGTTAGTTTTACGTAGTTCTAAGTTCTAGGGGGCTGATGACCATAGATGTTAAGTCCCATAGTGCTCAGAGCCATTTGAACCATTTTGAACATTTTATAACAAAAATTCAGCAATACAAAGATTTCAGACAGAAAAACTGTAATTCAATTCAAAAGAGCTTCAAAATTTGTTTGAATGACTAACAGCAACCCCTTGGTGGACAAGAGATCAGTAAGTAATCATGCCACATAAACCAATTAATAACAACTTTAGGTGAAGTCGCCAGAGGTTCGAGGATGCTTGAGAGGAGGTACAATAATAGGTCGTGGGACAGGGCAGCTCACGGCAGCAGAGAGATGCTTCGGCAATCTGTAAACATTTTGTGTCGCTTTGCTTCAGGCGGTACAGGTGTCCATCACCCCGCTCACACCAAGTTATGCTCCCTCTGCGGCTTGGTCGCTCTGCTTTGCTGAGGACGCAGCCCCGTTGCCGTGGCCCAGTGGCGACAGCCACGGTGAGCCACGCTACCCCAGCAGCGATATCTTGGATGACGGCCGCGCGCCTGCCTCTAAATGACAAGTAACACCGACCCACCCGCCGTGACGGTCGAAGGCGGATGTCCTTTGCAGCAGCCTGCCCCCTGGCAGAAGTCGACCGTGCGCGGGAAGCCCTGGTGTGACTACGAGTCTCTCGCTAAGTCACTCGGAGGGTCGAACTGGAACTGCGGTCCGCCGTCGGAGGGCTCATGTGGCCGCCCGCTTAGGGCACTACTGTTGTCCAAGAAAGCTGTGATACTAAAGACACGGTGTTAATTGATAGCCCCCTATTTATAGTCAGCATGCGCGTGTGTTTTGGGAATGCGCCTTTTCAAATCACGTACTGACACACATTACGTTAGTGACAGTGCCTTGGTTGTGATGGCGGTTTCGGGAGGAATTACTAGCAATGCTGCTGAGCACGCCGTTTAGACAACTCTTGAGTCCACGTCGGCTCGACGTACTTTGCTGCTTCACACTGCAACGTTGTCAACGTGCATCTTGAAACAAATACCACCCAAAGCTAATTAAAGACACCGTAAAATATACAGCTTGTCCAACAAAAATCACCACCATCGCTGACAGCACACCAGCAAACACCACTAAGGCAAAAGGCATTGAAAGAGCGTGTGACAAAATGAAGAATAACTGCGCGTCATCCCAAAAAGATCTTAAAATATCTCCCAATCAGTGGCAACACCGAACCACAATCCGTCTAGTTCCACCACAGAAACCACAACCGAATCTAGCACCAACAAGAATCCATCTTCACAAAGTTACGATAATTTAGAATTTAACTTACTTTTAAGCAGACTAGAGAAAAAGAGAGATATTGCAGGCAGCGCAGCGGATGCTACTTAGACTGCACCATCCAAAGGGAAAGGGTGATTCTCTCTGTTTCCCAGTAACTGAACAGACAGAATCATCCTAAGAACAGAGTACATTCTTATATCAGCAGAGCTGCTGCTCGATCTAATGCTCCAGGTATGTTGCACAGATCAGAATCATTCCACTTGCACAATACATATGCAGATCATATAAGTGCACATGATCGAACATAATTCGATTACACACAGACGGGCATTAAATGCTTTGTACACGTAAAACACCCACAACACACGGACTTAAAATGAATACACACTCCTGGAAATTGAAATAAGAACACCGTGAATTCATTGTCCCAGGAAGGGGAAACTTTATTGACACATTCCTGGGGTCAGATACATCACATGATCACACTGACAGAACCACAGGCACATAGACACAGGCAACAGAGCATGCACAATGTCGCCACTAGTACAATGTATATCCACCTTTCGCAGCAATGCAGGCTGCTATTCTCCCATGGAGACGATCGTAGAGATGCTGGATGTAGTCCTGTGGAACGGCTTGCCATGCCATTTCCACCTGGCGCCTCAGTTGGACCAGCATTCGTGCTGGACGTGCAGACCGCGTGAGACGACGCTTCATCCAGTCCCAAACATGCTGAATGGGGGACAGATCCGGAGATCTTGCTGGCCAGGGTAGCTGACTTACACCTTCTAAAGCACGTTGGGTGGCACGGGATACATGCGGACGTGCATTGTCCTGTTGGAACAGCAAGTTCCCTTGCCGGTCTAGGAATGGTAGAACGATGGGTTCGAAGACGGTTTGGATGTACCGTGCACTATTCAGTGTCCCCTCGACGATAACCAGTGGTGTACGGCCAGTGTAGGAGATCGCTCCCCACACCATGATGCCGGGTGTTGGCCCTGTGTGCCTCGGTCGTATGCAGTCCTGATTGTGGCGCTCACCTGCACGGCGCCAAACACGCATACGACCATCATTGGCACCAAGGCAGATGCGACTCTCATCGCTGAAGACGACACGTCTCCATTCGTCCCTCCATTCACGCCTGTCGCGACACCACTGGAGGCGGGCTGCACGATGTTGGGGCGTGAGCGGAAGACGGCCTAACGGTGTGCGGGACCGTAGCCCAGCTTCATGGAGACGGTTGCGAATGGTCCTCGCCGATACCCCAGGAGCAACAGTGTCCCTAATTTGCTGGGAAGTGGCGGTGCGGTCCCCTACGGCACTGCGTAGGATACTACGGACTTGGCGTGCATCCGTGCGTCGCTGCGGTACGGTCCCAGGTCGACGGGCACGTGCACCTTGCGCCGACCACTGGCGACAACATCGATGTACTGTGGAGACCTCACGCCCCACGTGTTGAGCAATTCGGCGGTACGTCCACCCGGCCTCCCGCATGCCCACTATACGCCCTCGCTCAAAGTCCGTCAACTGCACATACGGTTCACGTCCACGCTGTCGGGGCATGCTACCAGTGTTAAAGACTGTGATGGAGCTCTGTATGCCACGGCAAACTGGTTGACACTGACGGCGGCGGTGCACAAATGCTGCGCAGCTAGCGCCATTCGACGGCCAACACCGCGGTTCCTGGTGTGTCCGCTGTGCCGTGCGTGTGATCATTGCTTGTACAGCCCTCTCGCAGTGTCCGGAGCAAGTATGGTGGGTCTGACACACCGGTGTCAATGTGTTCTTTTTTCCATTTCCAGGAGTGTATTACAACGTAGCACACGAAATAGAACTACAGTTAGTGTATAAATCCCAAAAATAGCACAAGACCCTCAGGCAAACATCATGTGCTTACAAGAACCTTATAAAAGAAATCAGCAACTAGTATGTTTACCAATACATGCCACCATAATAACTGGTGAAAATGACTAAGGTTACTATAGTAATTTTAAATAGATCTTATAAATTAATTAAGGTAACACGGTTATGCAGTCAACGCTTAGTTACCTCAGAGGTAACCAATGGGAACGTTATATGGATGACGCCACCTATGTACGTCCAACACAGCCATCAAATACAACCTTACACAGACCACATCAGAGACCTAGCAATGTATGCCAGATGCAAAAAATAAGTGTAAAGTGCTGACATTAATTCAACATCCACCCCCTGGAAGTCAAGCAGAACAGATGACAGAAGACGCCTAATCGCCGGCCTAATACAAAACAGTTACATATAATGAAAATAGATTTACTTATACCAACATATGAAGGGTTGGATGGTACAACAGTAATATCCACTTTACTCTAGCAAATAATGCAGCAATGCCATACGTAACAAACAGGACTGTGTACGAAAATATAAGCAGTGGTGACCACAATCTCATAACATAAATACTAACACACTTTGAGAACACAATTAAAAACATACACCAGACACTTGCTGTACCAAAAAGCAGACTGGAACAAATAAACGGAAAATATACAACAACACGATCTGGAAATCATCATTGGATGTTTTGTTTACAGAACACACAAACTAACACAGGAAATATAACATGTTGAAAACACATCAATACCAACGGCGAAGAGCACAAAACGCTCACCAATCCCATGGACAACTAACTCACGACACTCAAACAAGATGCCAGATGCAAACGAAAATTATATCAAAGGGTGACTCTAAATAGGGAGACTTATACAGACAGAACCGGCACAACACGCATAAGTAACAATGGGAACGATTTGTAAGAACACAAACACAGCAAAATGTATGGGTGGAACCGAACAAAATACTGGAAAAAGACAAAAACCCCACTAGTTCAGGCGACGCTAAGACAGGATGACGGTACGATGACCAGGGGACTGAGGAATGCAGTAGAGTTTCTGCTGTATAAGCTGCTCCCTGACTACGTCATCGATATAGACACGCAATGTCACACAACACTAAGAGAAGACCTACACACGACATACAACACTGCAACTGTCATCTGTCCTTCTTGGCAAGAAGAGACTGCGCCAATAATCTCGCAAACCAGTCTTTATTAGAAAATCAGCAGAATGGGATCCTTCAGACCCAAAGACGTACAGGCCAATATTCTTAATAAACACTGTAGCATCCTAGTAAAGATTCAGTAGAAGTTACTGTGTAAGCGTTTGCAAACACACAAATCTCTCAGAGGCATGAGCCAACACCAATTCGGTTTCAGAATAGGGAAATCCATGGATGACGCCGTCAACCATGCCCTACACATAGTTAATACTACAACACAGAACTGCGCTATGGCAATAATGATTGTCATTGCTGGGGCTTTCGATAACCTCTGGCGGCTCGCAATGTCTCAAAGTTTAAGACATCTGGAGATACCGCAATCACTCTACAGCAGTTTCCTAGAGTACTGTAAAGACCGATTTTTCTAGTGGCAGACGGGCAGCCGTAAAGTAATTAAAAGAAATACCAAAGGCTGTCCTCAATGGTCGATCTGCGGCCCCACCTTGGAATATAACAACCCTCCTACAACTTCTATATGGGGATAACAGGTCAGACAGAATTTTTGCCTACACTAATGACTTATTAGTTGTAGTTATTGTGAACAGCAGAGCTCAGCAAGAAGAGAGAGCCAGTGGAATACTAAAAGTAGTTACACAATGGTGTCACGACAAAAATCTCAAGATAGTCAAAGGCAAAACAATACACACATTTCTGAAAGGGTCACTCCAGGTAAATCTTTCAGTTAAAATAGGGGATACAAATATCAAACGAGCACATGTTATGCTCTGTCTTCGTGCACACATAGATGAGAAAATGAATCTCCACGATCACATGAGGTTAACAACAAACAAAGCAGAAAAATGCTACATAAACTGGTGAGGCTAAATTCAGAACAGTACAGACTAAGTGTACCAGTCATACGGACATATCACTGTGCGTTCTTCGAATCAGTACTCAGCTTCGCAGCTAGCGCGTGAACACACAGACTGAACTTTGTCACCAACAAAGCATCAGTCAGATGAAGGCAGAGAAGTGTCCTACTTAGGCTGTCTGAAGCATTCGGCACCATCTCAGTGGATGCACAACGTGTGGGGCTCGGAATATACCCCATAGATATCACGATCATCTACAGAGCTATAAGGTACTGGCTAAAGATTAGGAGACTAGAAGAGATACATACAATAACTGGTGCACCGACGCAGACTACACGCCACCTTAAGTTGGTGTCTAGCGGTTCTGGCGCTGCAGTCCGGAACCGCGGGACTGCTACGGTCGCAGGTTCGAATCCTGCCTCGGGCATGGATGTTTGTGATGTCCTTAGGTTAGTTAGGTTTAAGTAGTTCTAAGTTCTAGGGGACTTATGACCTAAGATGTTGAGTCCCATAGTGCTCAGAGCCTTAAGCTGGTGTCTGGATTCATGGCAAGGTGAGTGGGATGTAAGGGATAAGGAATGTATACTGCACGACTTCCTCCCTAACATAAACGAATGCTTGAGAATGAAACATATCGATCCCAGCCGCGGTATGGTATGTTCCTTAATTGGACACAGACCTTATCCCACGCAACTAAACCGCGTGGGTCTAAGACTGACACCTAAATGCTCATATGCAGGGGAGAACACACTGTATATACATATGTATACAGGGTGAGTCACCTAACGTTACCGCTGGATATATTTCGTAAACCACATCAAATACTGACGAACCGATTCCACAGACCGAACGTGAGGAGAGGGGCTAGTATAATTGGTTAATACAAACCATACAAAAATGCACGGAAGTATGTTTTTTAACACAAACTTACATTTTTTAAATGGAATCACGTTAGTTTTGTTAGCACATCTGAACATATAAACAAATACGTAATCAGTGCCGTTTGTTGCATTGTAAAATGTTAATTACATCCGGAGATATTGTAACCTAAAGTTGACGCTTGAGTACCACTCCTCCGCTGTTCGATCGTGTGTATCGGAGAGCACCGAATTACGTAGGGATCCAAAGGGAACGGTGATCGACCTTAGGTACAGAAGAGACTGGAACAGCACATTACGTCCACATGCTAACACCTTTTTATTGGTCTTTTTCACTGACGCACATGTACATTACCATGAGGGGTGTGGTACACGTACACACGTGGTTTCCGTTTTTAATTACGGAGTGAAATAGAGTGTGTCCCGACATGTCAGGCCAATAGATGTTCAATGTGGTGGCCATCATTTGCTGCACACAACTGCAATCTCTGGCGTAATGAATGTCGTACACGCCGCAGTACATCTGGTGTAATGTCGCCGCAGGCTGCCACAATACGATGTTTCATATCCTCTGGGGTTGTAGGCACATCACGGTACACATTCTCCTTTAACGTACCCCACAGAATGAAGTCCAGACGTGTAAGATCAGGAGAACGGGCTGCCCAATTTATGCATCCTCCACGACCTATGAAACGCCCGTCGAACATCCTGTCAAGGGTCAGCCTAGTGTTGATAGCGGAACGTGCAGGTGCACCATCATGCTGATACCACATACGTCGACGCGTTTCCAGTGGGACATTTTCGAGCAACGTTGGCAGATCATTCTGTAGAAACGCGATGTATGTTGCAGCTGTTTGGGCCCCTGCAATGAAGTGAGGACCAATGAGGTGGTCGCCAATGATTCCGCACCATACATTTACAGTCCACGGTCGCTGTCGCTCTACCTGTCTGAGCCAGCGAGGATTGTCCACGGACCAGTAATGCATATTCCGTAGATTCACTACCCCGTGGTTTGTGAAACCCGGTTCATCGGTAAACAGGTAGAACTGCAACACATTCTCTGTTAATATCCATTGACAGAATTGCACTCGATAATTAAAGTCATCACCATGTAATTGCTGATGTAGCGACACATGAAACGGGTGAAAGCGGTGACGATGTAGTACGCGCATGACACTACTTTTACTCAGTCCACCGACTCTCGCAATGTCCCGTGTACAGATGTGTGGGTTCATGGCAACAGCAGCTAACACACCAACTGCACTCGCTTCTCCTGTGACGGGCCTGTTACGGACCCGTTTGCGTGCTACGACCATACCTGTTGCATACAGTTGGCGGTAGATGTTTTGCGATGTGCGGCACGTTGGATGCTCTCTGTCCGGGTACTGTTCTGTATACAACCTGCAGGCTTCAGCTGCATTTCGTCGACACTCGCCATGGATGAGTATCATCTCCGCCTTTTCTGAGTTCGAATACACCACGTTCACAGTTCCTACAATACTACACTATCACAGACGTCTGGTAACACGGTGTACTATAGTTGGTCTGCGTGCGGAGACGAATGCAGAATAACGATAGCAGCAAGAGCTACATGCGGACACTGCGACAGCTAGACCAAACCACAACAGTGCACTACAGCCACACTCGTAAACACGGTCGTCATCGTAAACATGTCCCTGCTGATGCTGCTCGCCGACCGTGGCCCGTGTTTGTTACAACACGCAACTGAACGTCGGAGGTTTCAAGCGTCAACTTTAGGTTACAATATCTCCGGATGTAATTAACAACGCAACTAACGGCACTGATTACGTATTTGTTTATATGTTCAGATGTGCTAACAAAACTAACGTGGTTTCATTTTAAAAAAACGTAGGTTTGTGTTAAAAAACATACTCCCATGCATTTTTGTATGGTTTGTATTAAACAATTACACTAGCCCCTCTCCTCACGTTCGGTCTGTGGAATCGGTTCGTCAGTGTTTGATGTGGTTTACGAAATATATCCAGCGGTAACGTTAGGTGACTCACCCTATATATATATATATATATATATATATATATATATATATATATATATATATACTCCTGGAAATTGAAATAAGAACACCGTGAATTCATTGTCCCAGGAAGGGGAAACTTTATTGACACATTCCTGGGGTCAGATACATCACATGATCACACTGACAGAACCACAGGCACATAGACACAGGCAACAGAGCATGCACAATGTCGCCACTAGTACAGTGTATATCCACCTTTCGCAGCAATGCAGGCTGCTATTCTCCCATGGAGACGATCGTAGAGATGCTGGATGTAGTCCTGTGGAACGGCTTGCCATGCCATTTCCACCTGGCGCCTCAGTTGGACCAGCATTCGTGCTGGACGTGCAGACCGCGTGAGACGACCCTTCATCCAGTCCCAAACATGCTGAATGGGGGATAGATCCGGAGATCTTGCTGGCCAGGGTAGTTGACTTACACCTTCTAAAGCACGTTGGGTGGCACGGGATACATGCGGACGTGCATTGTCCTGTTGGAACAGCAAGTTCCCTTGCCGGTCTAGGATTGGTAGAACGATGGGTTCGATGACGGTTTGGATGTACCGTGCACTATTCAGTGTCCCCTCGACGATCATCAGTGGTGTACGGCCAGTGTAGGAGATCGCTCCCCACACCATGATGCCGGGTGTTGGCCCTGTGTGCCTCGGTCGTATGCAGTCCTGATTGTGGCGCTCACCTGCACGGCGCCAAACACGCATACGACCTTCATTGGCACCAAGGCAGAAGCGACTCTCATCGCTGAAGACGACACGTCTCCATTCGTCCCTCCATTCACGCCTGTCGCGACACCACTGGAGGCGGGCTGCACGATGTTGGGGCGTGAGCGGAAGACGGCCTAACGGTGTGCGGGACCGTAGCCCAGCTTCATGGAGACGGTTGCGAATGGTCCTCACCGATACCCCAGGAGCAACAGTGTCCCTAATTTGCTGGGAAGTGGCGGTGCGGTCCCCTACGGCACTGCGTAGGATCCTACGGTCTTGGCGTGCATCCGTGCGTCGCTGCGGTCCGGTCCCAGGTCGACGGGCACGTGCACCTTCCGCCGACCACTGGCGACAACATCGATGTACTGTGGAGACCTCACGCCCCACGTGTTGAGCAATTCGGCGGTTCGTCCACCCGGCCTCCCGCATGCCCACTATACGCCCTCGCTCAAAGTCCGTCAACTGCACATACGGTTCACGTCCACGCTGTCGCGGCATGCTACCAGTGTTAAAGACTGCGATGGAGCTCCGTATGCCACGGCAAACTGGCTGACACTGACGGCGGCGGTGCACAAATGCTGCGCAGCTAGCGCCATTCGGCGTCCAACACCGCGGTTCCTGGTGTGTCCGCTGTGCCGTGCGTGTGATCATTGCTTGTACAGCCCTCTCGCAGTGTCCGGAGCAAGTATGGTGGGTCTGACACACCGGTGTCAATGTGTTCTTTTTTCCATTTCCAGGAGTGTATATATATTCACCAGTAAGAGACGAAAGACAATGAGCTCAACTAAATGCATCCACAAACAGTATTTCGAAAACACTTGAAGAGTACCTGCGGACACGACATAACAAACATTCCTATATGCAACAAAACAACTACCACCAGCGGGTGGAGAGTTACACCCACAGTGACAGCGAAAACAATAACTCTGAAGAAGAATTGGAGGAGGAAGACGGGATGTAACAGTAAATAATACGCCTAGAATTATCAGTCAGACATAATTTGCGAAAATGCACTGACAAATTGTACATATCAGTAAAATAATAGTTAAGGATAGCGAATACTAGAATAAATGTAGTGTTAGCTGCTGGTGATCTAACCATTTTTGTACGCGGATGAATAACTAACATTAATGCATGGGATTGGCAATACTATTTCTCTACTACTAACTTTTTTTTTATTACTGGCGGTCAACAGCTCGCAGGAACTATTCCGAAGTATTCACCGACACTCACAATTAGTGATAGCACTAACAAATCTCTACTTCAGCCTATCGTATTTTTACATTCTTCTTAAAACAACTAAATTTTATTTATGTTTTGGCCTTAAACTACCGCTGTTTTAAAAAGGTGTTATTATATCTGAAATCTGCAGATAAAAGCAAAACAAAAAATTACAAAAAAAATATGACAAATGAAAACTCTAAGACGCACGAACTTTTTTTAAAACATCAGGTTACAGATCCTTAAATCTACCATAAATAAAGTACTTCAATATGCAAGCCGCAAGGGGCGGCAACCAAACTAATAATAATTTGCCTCTAGAAAAACAAGATATTTGCAACAAAGGGCAAGAACTCAATCCAGGAAAACTAGGGGATCACAACCCCTGCTTGCCAAAATAATCTTCAACAACACATAAATCTGGCTATTAGCGGAGACAAGAGACCCCACACAGTAGTGAATACCACCGGCGGCTAGAATGTGAAACTACGACGGTAAAAGAATATACCAATATCAACATACAACAAAAAGTACGGTAAAATACAAAATTAAAACACTTTTTTTTTAAGACGGAGTCCGCAGCTCGTGGTCGTGCGGTAGCGTTCTCGCTTCCCACGCCCGGGTTCCCGGGTTCGATTCCCGGCGGGGTGAGGGATTTTCTCTGCCTCGTGATGACTGGGCGATGTGTGCTGTCCTTAGATTAGTTAGTTTTAAGTAGTTCTAAGTTCTAGGGGACTGATGACCATAGATGTTCAGTCCCATAGTGCTCAGAGCCATTTGAACCATTTAAGACAGATTTTAGTGAACGCCTGGAGAGCACGGAAATATACAGTGCAATCAGCAACAGACTGGATGCTTGTACTTAGAAAAGGTGAAACAGCAAATACTTAGAATGATGACATGTATTCAACAACGTGTTTTCAAGGTAACAATGACGGTGAAACAACTCAAACCCTTATGCGGAAAACTTGAACTACTATTCAGTGCCACTGTGAACTTAAATTTAAATTGGAAAAAACACATTTTGGAACTCCCCATTTGCACTTAGAATCATAATAAATTTATGGAGAGAGAAATCAGTAAGTTGACATATTTTGCTTATGCTCATTCAGTAATGTCATATGGAATAATGCTCTGCGGTAACTCATCTTTAAGAAAGAAGGTCTTCATTTTCCAAAAACGTGACGTAAGAATAATATGTGGTCTCACCCACGATCATCTTCGATCATCTTGTAGACTTCTGTTTAAGGAGTTGGACATCTGACAACTGCTTCGAAATATATTTATTCCCTCGTGACGTTTGTTGTAAATAATCCACTACAGTTCAAAAGAAACAAATAAGGTACATAATTAGAATGCTAGAAGAAAAAATGACATTAATTACTCAACATCAAGGTTGTTTTTAGCACAGAAAGAGGTGCACAATGCTGCAACTAAAATTTTTACCGCTTACGCAGTGACAAAAAATGTCTCACAAACAGTAAGGTAAAATTGGAAAACAAATTGAAAAAGTTGACAACTCCTTTTATTCCGTAAAAGAATTGCTATGTTTATAATGTGCAAAATGTGGTGGATAGGAATTGCTACCTCAGTCTGGGTATCTCGTTTTCATTTCGGGGAGAAAAGAAAAGTAATTATATAGTAATGTTTAAAGTACAAACAGATGTGCAATTTAATTTTCAACATGACAGTAAAATGACTCGTTCCACATCAAGACCATTTATAGTGCAAAATGATCCATTGAACATGAAAGTAACTAGCGAATAGTAACACCGACCCACGCAATAGATCAAGAATATGAATTCAGAGTTCAAGAGCAAACTGTGCTTGAAACAACTTCAGGGTAAACACACCTGCAGATGCAGAGGCCAGAAAAACTGTTCAAATGAAACTAAGTAAGGCAGGAAAAGCATCTTAAAACATTTCCAAGAGTCCACCTCTTGGCAGGTAAGTAAAACAGGTCCACAAAGCAACAGCCGTCACCGGGCCCCAAGCGCCTAGACTCGCTGGCCAGTCTAGAACACACCACAAGTACTGCCGACGGCGACCAAATCGACGACCACTTCGAACGGCACTTGGCTAGGCTCCTACTGCCCTCGCCGCTCTGCAGCGACCCCTTTTTTCTCTGCCAGAGCCTGCCACCTCACCCTCGAGTCGCAGATGACTACCAAAGATCAAAACAATCGTAGATATCCAGACCATCGACACTTGAATTTGGATAACCAGCATTGTACTGGATATCTTCTCATTGTATCAACTTTCTTTCGGCAGAATGCTGTGATCTAGGCACACTGTAATTGAATTACTTGCATGACAAGTTCCTTTGACATCGCCATGGAAATTGTGGTTCCTTGTGCCACCACTATCGGCTCATCATTATTATCACATTCCAATAGTTTGCCTAGCGTACTGCGCCTTTCCTTTGAAGGGGCACACAAATGTTTCCTGCCCTCACCACTTCTAGTATAATATTAATGAAATCGATCAGTGACATAATTTTCTCTAGGTTGGTTCCAGTGACGTTGATCTGATTTTTCCTTAATTCAGTAGGTAACTTCAACTTATGTAATTGTAAAATAACTCTGAGAAATGGCTTATCCCAGTACCTGGTTTTATTAATATATATTCTGAAGTATTCACATAGGCTGCCTTACTTTAGACAGTACAGCTCTGGATTAACCACTTTCTTGCAAAGTGTCTCCTGAATACCGCTTTTGCAAGGCAAGTATGTTCTAAATCTTCGTAACTATTGCAAGATTCTGCCGACATGGTGGCCCAAAGAGAAGTTTCCCCTTGCACACACCTGCTAATAAATGATATCCTTTGTATGTCTGTTAAAGGGTGTGGTAGAAGATGTCGAATTTATCATATGAATACAAATAGGTGTTTGCATCCTGTATCCAGTAGAAATATCTGGAATTGTCTTAGTCATATTAGTTTTTTTTTGGAACAATGTTCATGTCAGAGTAGGTGCAGCCCCCATGCAATATATTTGTTCCATAGAATCCTGAGTTGCTGGCTTACAATGCAACTGTTTTTGTTCAGTAGTAACTGTGGGTAGAATGCCACATCATGTCAATATTATGTGCAAGTGACTCCACATTCACACATTTTTTGGTACATCAGCAATTTACTTTTTAACTGATTTGATGTCTTCAAGGATTCATTTTTTCAATATCTGGATCTATAGTTCCTTTTAAACCGATAAGTTTGGTCTGGACTTGCCCCAGATTTTCTCAGAGTGCACTTCCATCAAGACGCTAGTCACTGTTGTTTTACTTTCTGTTTTTCTCTTAAAAGTGCAGTAATATAAAATGTAATAACTTGAGAAGTAATTGAGATGCTTACTGACAGCATGTTTATACAAGTATGGTACCTTAAGATTTTTTACACACGTAATACACCTTAATACACACACAAGACAGCGCGACAGATTTCTAATCTGTATTCAACTTCTCTCCATGTGTTTTGCAGCATTGCAGGCATAACATTTATGACAGATACACTAATCCGATGGGCAGATGTGGTAGATCATGAACTGCCGTCTGACACACATAATTCTTAATGAAACCACACAGAAGCAGCTTGTCTCATTTCTTGACTTTAAAATAAGAGAAATGTCGTCAGGTGGTCTTTGTACCAAAGTGACAAACCTTAGCTTTGCAACAGGAAGCTCACAGAACGCCATGTGCAGCGAAGTAAGGTAGATACTGTTGTTCCATATTCGCTATAATGTGAACTCTTGCAATGGACTACGTCTCAGGCTACATCAATTTTTAAGGTGGAAGAAATGGGTCATTAGCTAACTGAGAGAGTGATTCATAACTTCTCTCTCCCTCTGTTTCACACACGCACACACACACGCACACACACGTACATACACACATACACACACGCAGGAGCTCTCGCGCACTATTCACTAACAAAATATAGTGTCATAATGCATCTCGCAACAACATCTACGAAACGCAACAAAACTCAAAAAAATACAATGTGCCTCATACAAAACCTGAACATTACAATAATATAATGCAACATAGGATAAACAGTACATAAAACTGGTTAACTTTATCGCAGGGAGATACTACAAGTCCTTCTGCCATAAATTTGAGACCCCCCAACTCCACTCACATTAGTGCCCACTAAACGCGTGCGATATCAACAATGCAGCATCTACAGAAAGTAAAAATGATGGAGTGTGTGATGATGTAGGTCTAGCACCGTCGATGATGTGGCGTTTGAGGGAGGAGAGATACCCTCACCAATCACCTAAGATGTGACATCCGTTTAAGTAATAACAACGCATGTGTTGTAACAACAACCGCATCAACCAATAGAATGAAAATATAAACCAGGAGAAAAAGGACAAAGTCACTGTAGACGGTGACAAGGTCAGCAAGGCAAGTACGCTTATGACAACATATAAAACCATAAAAACTAAGTGCGGAAGTAAAATTAACTCTCACAGTAATGACTGTAAACAAGACACAAGGGTAGAGGTGTATAAACAAATAGTAGGTAACTTGAAGGACTAACAGGTATGTGATTATAAGCAGGACGTAACAGATTATAGAAAGTCTGAACTGAGCAACACACAGAATGAACAAGTACCAACCAGTTGTAGAAGGCTTGAACTGAACTTAGTAGGCTCGATCATAGCTATATTCTTTAAATTGAGCAAATATTATACAAGAGAAGGAGGATTCCATTTGCTTCCCTACAACGATGTAGATGGACACGAAAATCTTTCTAATGGAGAACTTGTCCGCTGATGGAAATGAGCTTGCTGGCCTCCTGAGGCAGGTCTACAGGCGGCGTTCGGAAGTTCCCAACATTAACAAAATTTACAAAGGCCTTGTTAGGGCTCATGGGAGGCTGTACAGTGACCTACAACAGATGAGAATGGAGCGCTACGTGTGTACGAGGCAGTTCAAAATGTTCAAGTGTGTGTGAAATCTTATGGGACTTAACTGCTAAGGTCAAAAGTCCCTAAGCTTACACACTACTTAACCTAAATATTCCTAAGGACAAACACACACACACACCCATGCCTGAGGGAGGACTCGAACCTCCGCCGGGACCAGCCGCACAGTCCATGACTGCAGCGCCAAGACCGCTCGGCTAATCCCGCGCGGCTACGAGACAGTCATAGGGTTGTTGCAGCTCAGTCTCATGAAGAGAAGTATTGTAAGTGCAGAACACCCCAGAGTGACTCAAGAGCTTAACTTTGAGGAGCCTTCAAGGACCGTACTATAGAAATGGCAAAGTAAATGTCTGTGCTCTCCCCCACCTGTCCCCCCCCCCCCCCTTCCCTGGACGAAGATAGCAGGAGATAGATAGGTTACAGTTGCTATAGTGATAATGGACACCAAGTAGCATCCTATAGAAATTACACAGTTGTGACGTAGAATTGTGGCAGTTACCAAGAGACAGACTCATGCGCATTGGCGTCGTCGTATCCCACGTACTCCTACAGGTTTCAGCCGTATAGGGACATGATTCAACCTACAGCAATTTACTCAAGAGGGAACAAGATGATCTTTGCATCCGACATCAAAGCCAGATCCATCTTGTGGCATTGTGGTCACACTGATGGCCGAGGTCAGATCTTCAGTGGAATTTTAAGTGCGAACAAACTGTACACTGTTAACAGAGAAGGAAAACCATCTACATATATCTGAAATTTAGGTGACAATAGCGATGTAGAAACAACTACACAGCTATAAATACAGAAAAAGATTGGAGTGTACATTTGAATCCAACGAAAAGCGATCATAATGCAATCAGAGACTAAAGCAGATCAGGCACCATCATCGCATAAATATGTATTAAGCAGGGAAAACAGGGACGGGATTGAAAACTAAGTAAGAAATAAACTTACAGAAATCGTAGAGGAAAGTGTATGCCTAAGGACACACGGACTTCAGCAAATATTACAAACTGCCCAACGAAAGTACATACCAACATTCGAAAAACTAGACCATATCCACTCGGAAACGCTGCGCCAGATCTCACTACAGTTAACCCTATTTTCAATAAATTTAATAAATGGTGACATGTGAGTGGGACGGGCGCCAGTAGGCTGGAAAACATCTAACACAGTAATTATTAAAAAGGCTCAGGTAGGAATCCATTAGAATCAAAATCAAACCGACTAATTTGTTTGTTAAATACACTGCCAAAGCCTCATGAGAGGCTTCTATGTAGCGATCTTCAGGCTCACAGGAAACTCCATGGTCTTAGTCAATATAAATTTGGCTTTACACCGAGAAAATCCATTGTCGACGCAGTTAACCGTATTTTCAAAATTGTAGAACAGGCACCACAGAAGTAGGCAGTTGCAATTCTTATAGAGATAGCTGGCGCCTTCAATAATGTTTGGAGGCCAGCGACGTTTGCACGATTTCGAGAACTACAGGTGCCAAGATCCCTGTATAGTAGTTCCCGAGACTATTGTCAATAGGGCAACTGCAAGGTATCAAAAGGATTATCAACGGATGTCGAGAAGGTTCTATCTGCGAATCCATCTTTGGGATATCACAAATGAACCTCTCTTGAATTTAATTGAGCGAGATGAACGTTCAAACTAGGTCATTACAAAGACACCCGGCAGTTAAAATCAACAACACAAACACAGGTATGGGAAAGGGGGGGATTACACACCGACGAACGACATAGCTTCAACGAACACATACAACCATTGACGAGCAATGCCGAAAGTATACTTCACTAACTAGCGATATAAAATTTGACACAATGCAGACTACCACTTGCAGACGTAAGAAGGTACTACTGCGGCTAGTACATAGGCAGGGAGACCCGTTCTCGTCATGAACAAGATCACTGTTGGGCAGGGGCAGAGAAGTGTGCTGCTCAGAGTATTTCGGGTGTTCCGCACCACATCAGTCCATTTTCTATACGTTGTGCTTGGAATATACCCGACGATATAACTACCAGATATCGGGCTGCATCATACTGGCTGAAGATGGGTGGATCTGAAAGAGTGTTGCAGATCACTGGGCAGCGCATAGAAATAGGCTCCAACTGAAAAACTGGCATGTGGATACTTGGAAAAAAGAGAAGGACGAAAGTGATAATGGTTGTCGAATCTACTCATTTTCTCCCGGTATCCAGAAGCGCTTACGGATGCGCCGTCAATCCCATCCGACGCATGATTAATTCTGACTGGACACTGCCCTTTACCTATGCACTTGGTGCACCTGTCGCTTTCAGAAAACAATCGCTGCACGTGTGGGGAAATTGGTTCCCCAGAACAGTTCATATAAAAATGCATTAGATGCAGGTAACTACGTAACAATAGAGAACACATAACAGAAACTCCAGTATACAAAGCACTGAGGAATGCAAATACATGGACACAACTGAAAAAAGAAAAACGCTAACATCATTTCAAAAGCGGAACATGACATGCATATTGGCTCATCAGTTCAGAAGACGTAGAAGAAAAATATAAGCCGACATAGATAATTCGAGTAGCTCCACTTCTGATAATGAAATGAGTGGCTGGAACTACACTGACACCACATAGACACACCAAACACACCCAACATAAAAGACATAAAACATACAAAGCAAGTAACATGAACATTAGGTAACGATGGCAACTTATATCTCAATATGCACGAATGTAATTAAAAGTAGAAGTAATTATAATAGTCAATGGATAGATATTGTTCTAGAATCCATGTTAAATTTGTACACATCATTGTTAAGAAGTAATGCAAATAAACGCATCATTGTAAATTTAATAATATGAATGTAACTCATATGGACTATGAAAACACAGACAGAGGTAATTCAAACAGTGTTAATTTAGAACAGATACACCTCACAGATATTATGCAATACATACAACATTAACATGAATAATACTTAAAGAAACTAGTTTTATCATATAAATACGTTCTTACAAGATTAACAATTAGGTTACCTTTGGTTTGTTATGTCTTTTTACAGCCACCTAAGGTTTTTATATAATTTAATTAGATTACCGCCACACAAAATTTGTTTACTTACTATACGGTACTAGTAGTACCACTTGTTTTGTATCCCAACAAATATTAACTCAGGACGCTAACAAACAACACCGACATACCTTGTGTTAGATGTGCTTGGAGTGAAAAAATCGAGTTTTGCCAAGGAGTGATGTACTAACATCTGTAGCACCACATACCGTCTCTCCCCCTAGTGTGGTATCTTACTTTGCACGCTTTGTAGTCCTCTAGCGGATACAGGAGAGGTGAATAGATGTGGTTCATGGGCAGAGAATTCAGACATTAATTTATTCTACATATAATATCAAATAGTAAAAGTAATACACAACTTTGCTTGCTGTAGTTATAGCGTCGGCTACTAAAAGTAGACTTAAATGTTTTATAGATAGAAATGTTTACAATGTAGTCAGTCCTCAGTACAATGAGTATTCATTAGATAACGAGCCCTGACCTCTAAGAAAGTCTCTAAATGTTATGAAATGGCAAACACCAAAAATGGGGTCTGTGTATCAATGTTTGAAACTTAAGAGACACACCGATGGACCTCCGGAGAGTGGATGCTTGGACATCATTGGCTGTACCCAAGTGTTCGTGGCTGCACCCTCGTGCTTCGGTGGCGGCTGTAAGAAATGCGTCGGCGTGACTGGCGGGGCGCGTTTTTTGAAGTGCGGCCGACTTGATGGCGGCCGATACCACACCCAGATATGTTGGTGAAGGGACATCTATATCTACTCTTTCGTGTCTTCTTTTCTTTTCTCTTCAAAAACTGGTACTATATTTGTAATTCTCTACTTCCAGATCAGTGTATTTCTTCTTTATAGAATTGGTATAACAGCTATAAGTAAATAAAAGATAATACCAAAGAGTAGGCAAAAGAAATCTACGCAGCCCCATCTCCACGTGGAGTTGTATGGGCCACAGTGCCCACAGCCTCAACTGCATAGAAAAATTCTGCTGTGCGATGGTGGCCATAGGGCTGGCTGAGAGTCCTGTTTGGAGCACTGTGACCTGCATGAATTAATAAGATGGCAACCCTAGTAGTCAAAATACTGTTTGGAAAAAAATGCCGATTGTGGGCTCCACATGAAAGATGATGTGCGTTTACGTGAACAAAGCAGTTACGTCCATTCACAAACAGTACCAGCTACTGCAAGCAGACACAGAAAACATTCTGAATTATAATACTTGTGGAAAAACCGCCAAAAACATCCTAGTTACGACTCAAGTTATTACATTTTATATTATTACATGTTTAACCTGAGTATCTCGCACAGTTGAAGTTGTTTGTTAGCCTTTTCTCCCCGTTCATTTAATTTCGTGGAAATTACTTTACCAATTTGCTTTTCAGAAGTCCATTTAAAAAATTCTTCGGCCTGTTATCGTCTATGTGTGTCAAACTTCTTCATTAAAATTCTTCCTGCTCAACTTAAATATCATTTATTAGCTAGTTTTTGGTGGGTTTCCACTAGACCCGTCTGAACTGCAGTCATCGTAATTTGCGCTGACAAAATAATTCCATCTTGCTTTAGTACAATGCTCATTGTTTGGTTCAAAAGATATATTTTCTTAAAAAATTCGGCCTTCTTATTGACCAGTCGGTTACTTGAACCAACGGTTCTGCTCCTTTGGTGCTGTACTCAAACTTACCTAATACTTTGTTTGCATTCATCTTTTGTTGTCTGGTAAGTTTGCATAAACATAAAAATAAATATGATCAAATGTCCTGTTTTTTTTTTTTTGCTCCTGTGAATTAATTAATTAATCACAATTATTGGAATTTTAATTTTGCAAGCATGTACAAACGATGGTGTCTAAAAATGGTGTCTAACACAATGAAACAATCTAACAGTGATGTGCGTGCAGGAAACTTCCGCAGTCAAAGAGAGCCATCTTGATTTTGAAATATCTTAAATAGTTGTTTCTATTATTACTGGCCAATCAAACACTAATATAGGCCTGTTTAATTTTGCACCAACTAAACTTTCACTAAAAATAAGGGTCATTTGAAAATTGGGTTTTACAATTAGCTACTTCGGTACAACATTGTCATTAGTTTTCTGCCTCTAATCTTTGGCATATACAACGACTTTGAAGATAGTCTTCTCAGAATCATTGCTTCCAGTCATATGTTTCTGTGCATTAATCTTGATAGATGATTTCATGCAGAGAACTTGTCTAAACGACAGTATTACAAAAAAAATTTAATACCAATTAACGATGGAAGATTTGTTTTGAATTTTTGTGGTGAATAACATAGTTTTTTCTTATCACATAAAATAGAAATTCATTTCTTTGGTTTGTTACCATGAGATCGTGGTGCCTATTTTTCAGTACATAACGACAAATCTGAATGAAAATCGGAAAATTCTGCCTATTTCTGAACTATTTTTCAAATGTATCCTACGTCAGCATCATATTTGCTTTTTTCCACATCATAAGTTTCAACAATTGCTGGAGAAAGCGATACAGAAACGGACGCTGGAAGATACTGCATCATTACCCAGCTGTAAAGACTGTTCGCATCAAGATATGTAATATAAGATTTGTCGTAGATAACTAGCTATGAAACTGTTGTTTGCCATGACAGCCTACATGACCAATGAACAATACTGGCTCTAATGCCTCCTTCAATAAAGTTGTTCATTGTCAGTAACAAGCTACTATTCTGTTCGAGTAATTTCCAGTGCAGCATCCCATGACAAGCAGATGAAACAGTGTAATAAACAAGATCCAGTTCATATGTTTTCAGACAAAGGCTATAAAAGCTTTTGAATGCATCAACGAATAGTAGCACAACAGTTTTTAAACACAGAGCAGAACACTCCTCTAGCGCCTTACATTTGAGCAAATGCAATACCTGTGGTCCTCGCCTCTTATGTTACATTCACAGTTTAGAACACTTTCAAGTTTCACAGTTGGATGTAAATGATCTTCTAATAAAAAAGACTCAGTATACACTTTTCTGATGGGCTAAATGAAAATCATTATCATCAGGAATACAATTCGTCATTATCCTCAGCTTGTACAATTTAAAATTACAATACACAGATCTCAAGGAAACTTGCCAAAATATGAGACGAATCCATAAATCAGAATTTTATTTTTCATCTCCACTCTCGTTAGGTTACTAAAATACAGTGCGTAAATGATTTATACTTCTCCATATCCGATGGCAGCACAGGCGAATTATGATTGGGACTGTAAAACAAGATCTATATTACAAGTTAAAGTAGGCATTTGCAGCACCCTAGTAGGCAGTAAAAAAATTGCACCTATCTCTATGTTTAACATCCCCTTTCTTAAACAGTTCTTGGCAAATATGGCAGGCCTCTGTTGAGTGAAATGCTAATTCTTCTTCAGGAAAATTTCAGTTAAAACCTACTGACTGTCTTCGTAATTACATACAGTTTTTCAGCGAACCATTTCGCAGAGTTGTTACATCCGTACAAACTAAACTCTGAAAATTCTTTGCCGTATCTACACCATATGTAACAAACTATACTGGATGGTGTATGGAAATGTACTTGATGGGAATACGAACCTGAGCTATTGCTACCACGGCAAGTAGCAAATGGCTCTAGCATGTGTTGCATACACGGCATAAATTACAAGTGGAAGATGTAGCATGTTGCTAAACTTTGTAAATTGTATGTACTAATTCCTGCCACCAGGCATGATACTGTGGAATGGCTTAAACTGTGTCCAGTCAGCTCACATACTGTTATGGAGGGGTGATGAAGAGTAATGCTGATATGTGGTAGAATCAAATGGTTTTTATGCAACAGAAATGGTATGTCTGTGTATTAGCAACCTGCAACATTAATAGATTTACATGACTCTTGTGGAAAAGGGTTGGAATGCTCAGTTAGTGGTACAAAAATTATTCTCTATCACACGCCATTAGCACGCTTGCGGAGTATTTGGTAAGTGTAGATGTAGATGTAGATGTAACGTGCTTTGTGAAATTTTTTCTCATCTTTCTTGTCTACTATGACCATCCATTTGTAACCAAAATACTAGATACTAAACAAGTTAACAGAGACATATTGTTCTGCTTTTAGAATATATGTACATGTTTCAGCTTGGTAGCAAATGGTTACTGAGAAAAGTTTAACTTGCTTGCATATAGTCAATATGAAGACAGAATGTGCATTCTTATTTATGGGATACAAAACAGCTGCAACTGATCACTTCAAACAGGCATCTCATTTGAGTCATCGTTTATTAATGAATGTTTATTTGTTTCACTTTTAGCAGTTTTCTGTATAGCTCTCCATATAACCCTTTATTTTAATTAACATTAAGTTGAATGGTTTCTTTTAATGACCAATCAGACTCTCTCTCTTCTTTAACATCTTGCCAACAACAGTAGTGGAACACCATTCATCACTGATTCTGAAAGGCATTCAACCTACATTTTTTATTATTGGGTAGATTTCTTTTATGTCACCTGACGTATTCAAGAGAGAATTGCAGACTGGTGAAAAACTGATTTTAATAGGTTGGTTAATTTGAAGCTCTCTGTTCTCAGAGACGCAAAAATAGGCATTCAAGAAGCGTCACGGGTCCTTAAACCGAATTCGACCACCTATCACTTCCGTATGCTTTGACTAAATTAATATCTTCGTTGTCCATCTCGCAGTCACGTCCCCTCCCAGCCGCTTCAGACGCTGCAACATTGAATAGAAAGTACCTCTATTGTTCTCCGTTACAGAAACTGATAAGTAGGTGAGACATGTAAGATTGTCAACAGTAATTTCAGCCTTGCATATTGGAAAGCTGTGTGTGTGTGTGTGTGTGTGTGTGAGAGAGAGAGAGAGAGAGAGAGAGAGAGAGAGAGAGAGAGAGAGACAGCTCAAACGAATGAACATGGCTTGTTGGAATACCTTTGGAGTTATTTACATTGAGGCGACAAATGTCATCCGATACCTCCTAATATCGTGTCAGATCTTCTTTTGCCTGATATAGTGCAGCAACTTGACCTGCAGAAATACCGAGCATACAGCCTCTATAACTCCGAAAGTGTTGCCAATACAGGATTGTGTGCACCAGCTGACCTCTCGATTATGACCTGTTGATTGTTTCATGAAAAGCACGCGTGGTCCAGAGATAGCATCCTTGGTTAGTGAACAAAACGTCATTGGTCCTGAGCTCGAAACCTACTAACGCTTAAATTTTGATTAATAATCAGCATTGGCAGCCGAAGACTTCCAGCATAAGAGGTAAACCTCATTCTGCGAACGGCGTTGTCAAAGAGGACGGACGAACAGTCAGAGGTTCAGGGCATTCTCTTCTCCTTAGGGTGGGAAACTGGCCTTAAAGGCCGAAGAATCAGCAATGACCAACGGCAGAAGGCCATGCAGAAGGCCATGGAAGCCACTACATTAAAGGCACATAACGTGTATCCACAGGACATGTGGCCTGTAATTGAAAAGTGTCGTGATGATCTCTTCATTGGCAAAAGATTTCGAAATAGTCTCCCATTCGGACATCTGGGAGGGAACCGCCAAGGGGCAGATGACCATGAGAAAAAGATTGAATAATCAACGAAAGGATAACGTTCTACCAGTCGGGACGTGGAATGTCAGAGGCTTCAACATGGTAGGGATGCTAGAAAATCTGAGAAGGGAAATGCAAAGGCTTAATCTAGATATATCAGGGTCAGTGAAGTGAAATGGAAAGAAGACAAGGATTTCTGGTCAAATGAGTGTAGGGTAATATCAGTGGCAGCAGAAAATGGTATAACAGATGTAGAACAATAGGAAGCTAGAGCAGAAAGTGAGTTATTGTGAACAGTTTTCGTCTGATAAGAATCGACAGCAAACCAGCACGTCGCAAGCTGAAGTCGAAGAGATAGAGAAAGTATGAGAGTATTTTGTAATGGTAATACAGTATGCAAAAGGAGATGCAAATGTAATAGTCAAGGGGACTGGAATGCAGTTGTAGGGAAAGGAGTAGAAGAAAAGGTAACAGGAGGACACGGGCTTGGGACAAAGAATGAGAGAGGAGAAAGATTAATTGAGTTCAGTAATAAATTTCAGATAGTAATAAGAGTACTCTTTGATATTTTAAAATAATAGCAAGTGGCAGCAATCAAAGTGGAACACCATGAACGACTATTTGGTTGGTTGATTGATTTGTAGGAGGCGAACAAACAACGAGGTCATCGGTCCCATCAGATTAGGGAAGGATGTGGAAGGAAGTCGGCCGAGCACTTTCAAAGGAACCGTCCTGGCATTTGTCTGAAGAGATTTAGGAAAATCAAGGAGAACTTAATTCAGGATGGTCGGACGCGGGTTTGATCCGTCGTCCTCCCGAATGCGAGTCCAGTGTGCTTACCACTGCGCCACCTCGCTCAGTAACGACAAGTTATTATTGAGAAGTATGGAAGGTATATTGCAGAGTATTCTCATTTTTATTTAACATGTGTGGAGAAGTTGCAATAAAGGCATAGGCATAATCGAAGGAGCAGAGCAGGGGTGGGGATGGGTGGGGTGCGGTGTGTGGGGGTCAGGAGAGAGTGCTTGCCCCCTACTTTACAATCAGAGTACAGGGTTATTAATAGTTACAGAATTCTCGTAAGTGATTTTCCTTTATTTATAACCCTCTCCCCTCCACTCCCAGATTCCTTTAGGCCAAGTACAAATGATCAGTTGTATTCTGTTGGTTAGTTTCTAGATAAGGGTGTTTATGTAGGATCTTCATCGCTATCAGGAGTACACAATCTTTATTCATTGCAGAGTTCTCATATTCTTCTGGAAGTCATTTCGCGTGATTCCACTAAACATCTTGTTTAAGCAGTTCTGGCTTACGTGGCTTGCAGCGTGAGAAGACTTGGATCTGACTTGCTCATTTATATCAAAATTGACATAACTGTAGAGTTGTGTCCAACTGCCCCCCCCCCCTCCCCCCGTTCCCCGGAAAAATTTCTGCGGATGCTCGTGACTGAAGTCAGTGAAATAAATTTAACTGAGGAATAACAGCATAAGGGAATAGACGTCAATGTAAAAGTATTCTTACAGAACTTCCCATCCAATCAATAGTAAAGGAAATATAGTTTTTCTTTTGTTTGGAAAAATATACAGAATGCACGGCACAATATACTTATTATTGAGAAGCACATCTAAGAATAATCTCATGGATGTAAAGATAATAGTACCTAACATCAAAACAAGAGAAGAGTACAAGCATTGCTTCTCCACAACACAGAGGTAACAATTAATCCACACTGTCCTTTGTATACTTTCGCCAGGGGGTGCACACTGCCATCGAATCTCTGTTTCAGACTCGCTATTGAATGCATAGTACAACTCGTCATACATGTTTTCTAAAGTCTTCTGACGACTGCAATAAGCTCCAATAAAAGTGCATTAGTTAAAGAAGTATAAATGCGAGGGTAACGTGAAGAGTTCTTGAGGGTGAATTTGTTTGTTAAAAATTATAATAGTTCTGAAGCTTTTTGTGATAAAACCTCGTATAAAATTCTTTTGCTGTTCTAGATGCATTACTTTTGATCTGCACCGTCTGCAGCAGATGACAGCTGGGCTCGACATATGTCTTTGATACACAAGCGGCGTGGCGCTATAAATGGAGTGCGGTCACTTGGAGGACGCGACTTGTATGCACAAGCAGTGAACCAGCAGAGAAAGAAACACGGTTCCTTTGTTCCTCGGGCTGGAATTATGGAGTGGAGGAAGAATGGAGACTGCCCCAAGCACCGTTTTCCCCTCTTTGACATTAACTGTTTGATGTCTTCTTTTGAAGAACGTTCCGTTCTAGCAGTTGTCCCCAGCTTTCATTAAGGTCGTAGCCATTGACCTTAATAAACGCACTGGTGCAGTTGCAAATATTTAACGTTTCGTTTAATGTAGACTCCTAGTGCTGCGGAGCGTGGAATAGGGTTTCGATAGCTTCAAAGCGAAACCCATGTCCTTTCATAAGAGTAGGAAAACTTTGTGACAGTAGATCATCTTTCATTAAACACAGCATTTCTTTAGTTTTTCGTGATGAACTGAACACTGTCCTAATGCCATATTTGCCACGATACACTTTGCAAGTGGTAAATCAGTAACTAGTGATACTATGAAACTTTTAAGGACTAGTCGAATGAAAAATTACGTGAGAATTGCCTCGCGTTCAGCACACTGCACCCACCCTAATGCAGGACTATGTGAGAAAATGAAGACTAACGTACTTACTGTAAGAATCTTCATCCTTTTTACTATATTGTTTCGCACTTCTACTTATTTCCACACCCCATGAAATTTGTTCCTGTTTTATATCATTTGCAGTCCAACCAAGAAGTTGTAACTAGAAATGAATGATTCCGAGCCCATTCAGAATAGTAATTCAGGGAGGGAATTATGCTCTACGCCCACATTGCACTACGATTAAATGCATTGGCTTTAAAGAGGTTTACATCGAATAAAAATTTTAATTTTTATGTTTCCTGCTATTCATTTTTTGACATTAGGTGCTGGACTTACATCTCACTCCCAGTTGCAAAATGAGGCCTAAATATCAACTGATTGATACTTAAACCATTTTGAATGATCGAGAAAAACTGATATTCGCATTTTTCTTCGTCAGCATTCAATAATGCAGAATAAATGTTGCATAAAGCTATCTCCTATTTATTTCTTAATGTAAAATGAACATGTTTCCTTCTACACGTCTGTGTCACCAACTGCTTCATAGGCCACGTGAAATTGAGGGACATACTTCACGTGGATTAACTTCACATTTTAGTTAGGCAATGGAAGCCTGATGTGTTGAAAAGAACGAAAAATCGTAAGTTATGTACAATCAGTAACTTTAGATGAATTTTTATCAGAGTTATGCTCCCAAAAAGAAAGAATTTTATAATGAAAATATTTCAGTTTATCGATTAGAACGAAATGCACACTACATGATTTCTTTAAATAGCTCTATAAACAGAAATATTTAGCAGATTAAATTGACGACTTAGATTTATGGACGACACACTCGAAAATATATAAAAAAATGCTTTGCGCCACGGAGAGAAGTTTTTAAGTTTTCCTGGTATTCCGCAGTAAGTCAAAGTAGCCCAAATTTTATGGCAGTAGGTAGACATGTTTTTAGAAAAATGTGTGGACTCCTTAGAATTGTGTAGTTTTTACACAGTATGAAACATTTCAGAATTCTGTAAAACGACAGCCCTATTCCGGGAAGTGACCACTTCACACAGTTATGGACTGCATAACAAATAAATAGTAAAACGTATTCTTTATCTACAGGGATTTAAAAAGTTATAATAACTGACAGTTTATACTGATGAACAAACTGTGTGAGAGTAAGCCAGTGATTATGCATTTGCAACAAGAAGGATACTTTTTTTGTTATTGGAGATTTAGTATTTACGTGATAATTATTTGCTGCTACGTGTTGACTTTCTGTAAAGGTGGACAGCTAAAATGTAATCATTGTCAATATTTGAGAGACGCACGAGGAAAGAGGGAAATCAAATAAAACATGGTCAAATGTACTAGAAAATAAATATAATTATCAGTATCAAAAGCATGCCACTAATCATTTTCAGTATCTCGTGACAAGGGTATATTAAAACTGACATTTACATTACAGCTGCAAATGATACAGTTCTTTAAACAGGTACTGGTATTGGTTCACACTGACAGAAACGAAACAATGATGTGCGACTTAAAGTTAGGCACTGTTAGCTTACGTAATTGCAAACTAGAAGTAACAAATTCCGTCAATGTGGATTATATTTGGAACTGAAGACAAAAATTCTTACTAATATAAAACTGCTGTTTCATAATAACAGCTGTAACTCATTACATTCGTGCACTTATCAAAAACAGTTATGCTTGTACAAACAGAATGCGCAATTGTATTCGGCCAACGTTAGTTGCACAATTTGTCGAATAATCCGTTTAACACCATTGCACTTATATTTTCACTGCTTTTTTATAACAGCGTCAAATGCGTTGTCATAGACACTTCAGACAACTCCACATGATAGCTAATCACCCACACTGTAAGAAAAAAATTCGAAGACACTACTATTTACCTCCATTTGTTGCATAAGTGCGTTTACGGAGAAAAAAAAATTAGTCCTACACATTGAATCAGTGGGTACAGATGTTTTCTGACAACCGCAAATTACATCTGATCTGTTTAGCAAGTGTATATTTTTCTCACAATAGCACATCATCCAGTCAGCGTCACCTTTGTATTTATTGTACGCTTTGGAAATTGGTAAATATTTGTACGTCGATGTGTTGCGTGTCGAGAGTCATTGTTGTACCCGGAATGTAGCAACATAAATACAGCGAGAAAACACACATACACACACACTTCTCAAACACACGACATAAACACACTAAAAGAGCTTTGATATAGGAACTTGATTCGCAAAGTCCGTATCCACCACTTCTGTCCTTCGCAGTTCATGCATACAGTTCAACAGCTACAGTCCGGTTGAACTAGATATTCTCCTCGACGCAGTAAATGGTCTCACGTTTAATGATCAGGAGGCGTACACGCCGGCACTACATCGAGAACATCTCTCGCGCAGACGCTACAGCAGTGGATCCAGTTTTCAGTTCACGGGTTTTCGGCTGCAGTTACATCAGTCTATACGGTGTTGATAATGTCAGCAATACTAGCGTAGCAACCAGTTGCTAGGCCGAAGAGTGAAAAGGCAGCGATGAAGATGTCTTTCCACATTCTCCAGCGCTTCCAGCCGAGGCCCTCGTCCCAGAAGACGACGATCTCCAGAATGGGTGGGCAGAAGAGTCCCAACACGGACAGGAAGACAGCTCCCACCAGCGACACGATGGGTTGCAGCTTCGGGATGGCCACCGCTATTGACACTGAAACAGAAAAGAAAAAAAAAACTGTAGTTTGTTGCATAAGCTCACGGCAATGTGATTTCTGGTGTCAAGCGGACTTGGCATAATGCGTTATGGGATCACAGTGTTATCTATACAGGGTGAGCCAGAACGCCACCGATAAACTTTCAGAGGTGGTGGTATGCACCAAAACTAGAAAAAATCCCGTAAGCATGGGCTCTAAATTGCATACCTGAAGAGTTCTGAGAACTTTCCCAGTAAAAGTAATGTGTTTCACAGTATCGATGATGAAAAAATGCTCATAGCTTTTAAGGTATGCATATTAGAGCACATGTTTCCTGATAATTTTTTCCTTGTTTTGGTCCATACTAGCGCTTTTTAGATATGGAAATCAAAGAGCTGTCAGTAGAAACGTTTCTAACAATAGCTCATAGCTCTTAAGGTATTCACTTTGGAGCTCATGTTTACTGAAAATTTTTTTCTTGTTTTGGTTCTCTGAAAGTTTGCCGGGAGTTCTGGCTTACCCTATACACGGAAACGACTACTTACTACTGACACGGTAGTGTCTTTGAGTGACTGTAGGAGGACACAGAATGACTTGGATCGAATTTATGTTTGGTGTGATGAATAGCATCTTCCTCCAACTGTGGGAAAATGTAATGAGGATGAGTTGGAAAAATCATCCTGTAATATTCGAGTACAGTATTAGTGGTGTTCTGCTTGACACAGTCACTTCGATTTTAAATCTAGGTGTAACATTGCAAAGCAACAGGAAGTGGAACGAGCACCTAATGCCGGTTGTAGGGAATGCGAATGGGTGACTTCGCTTTATTTGGAGAATTCCATGTAAGTGAAAATGTCTATATATGAATGAGACAGCATGCAAAACACTTGTAAAACCGATTCTTGTGTACTGATCGAGACTTTGGCTTCCCCACCAGGACAGATTAAAGGAAGACACCGAGGTAATTCAGGTTAGTTCTACCACATTTGTTAGCGATTATTGATTGGCGACTCCATGGCGTGTTGTGTGCACCACGACCAATAAGTGAATAGTGGAAGAATACGGCCAATGCTGATTTTCCTTCCAATTCTGTTAGCGGTTAGTTTTATCAACACGCGAGAATTGCGCATATGTGCTGTGAACCGATGGGAATTGGAAGAAATGCATGTTTGCCGTCAGCAACAGAAAATTATTCTTTGGTTTCTACTCTTTACTGTCGTAGCGATCGTCTTCAAAGGAAGAAAGAAAAACTGTTCATTACATGGATGTGCAGATCCACTTTCCATTGGTTATTTTCGTTTCCACCTTAATGATCGTTCTTTTTAGTCATAGAAAAGTCAGTTGTGGTTTTCAAGTTATTTTCTAAACATTTTATGACTGATGGTTTTAAATTTATCCAGTGGAAAGTGGAATTAGATACCCGTCTGATATACATCTTCTTTCCTCCTGTGAAGCTGGTCATTACGACGGATACCAGTAAAAAATACACAATAGACCTGTGCATCTGATGGCCACCATGCAATTCGTCAAATTCCCGACAGCCGTGTCGAGTTATCTCATTAAACTGACAGCCTCATGGAAATCTCTTGAGGGAGGATGGTGCTCGTTTCACGAAACACTGCCGAGAAAGTTTAGTGAACCAGCGTTTGTGACAACTGCAGAATAATCCTAGTGTCCCCAACAAACGTCTTACATACGTAGTGCAGACCCTAGTTGAAGATATCAGGGCATGTACAGAAGTAAGTCAATTGCTTTCCGTCCCTCCATTTGCTAATGGCAGGGAGGGGTATAACAGGGAGGGAAAGTACCCTCACTCATGTACCGTGTGATGGCTTTCGGAGTGTGTATGTAAATGGGGAAGTAGAAACGGTATCATTACTGGCTCTGAATTTTTACTAAATCATCAGACGTTTTGAAATAGTTACGTAGTAACTAGTCAACAAAAGAGAAAAGAAGTGTTTTATTGTATCTGACTAAAGTAAACTTAAGAGGAAGACGAGAGAATTAGAGGTAGACATGGACTGTCAATAGTTTGGTAGTTTGTTGCTAAATCTTTTTCTTCCTCGTTAGAATCACGATTTACGAGAAGTATTAACAAGAGCATAATGCGACTTGTTTAATGGAGTGACCAGCAATTTTCCTTACCTGAAGCGAGGACGACGAAGATGCGAAAGACGTACTGGACGACGTCGGCCCTCTTAGGAGAGACCTTCTCCAGGATTATGGAGAGGGCGATGTTGTTGGGCACCATCACCGCCAGCCCGAACGTCACGAGCGTAGCCAGCGCGATCAACACGTTCACCGACTGCGCCAGGCTGCGGTCACAAGAGAGGGAAACACGTCAGCACAGCACAGGTAGACTCACAAGCCTCGATGAAAAAGTAGAAACGGAGCCGACGTGTAAGTTCCTGAGCTGCCTTGTCTCTCCTGCAGTGTGTATGTAACAGGTACTGGAAAGTGCCTGTCTTGCATCCAATCAGATACTACTGTGAGTCTACCAGACAGTCGCATCTGTCTTGCAAGCCTTAAATTAAGAACGATCAGCGATCGCGTCGTTGCCCAAGAACACCAGCTTATTTATTTGTGAGCAAACCTTTATTTGTAATTAATATGAATGCTCTGAATGTGACTGAAAGTTCTAAAATTTCTTTATTTAATAAATGTTGTAATATGTTAGTTCAGTATGGGAAGTGATGAATTGAATCAGATCATGTCTGCAGAAGTTAATAACGATGTAATTTTGGTGGGAACGGCCTTCAGCCAAAGAAAAAGCAGACAGTGGCGGAACACTGCGGGAGTCAAGTGGAAACTGGGACTTTTCGAGTGAAGAGACCAAGGGAGCGATCTGATACTTTGTGTCGTTGCTGGAGGAAGGCAGGCCTGCCTATGGTAATCTGCGTGATTTAGTCGTATAGGTGATTGGCTCGGGGTGGTGAATGCCCCCTACAATACTCCAACTTCTGAAGGCATTCTAACTTACGAGAGATCCGAATATGCCACAGAGTAGGATTCTAATTTTTTCCGCTTGTATTACGGAACCGAGGATAGACAGAATATTAGTTACTGTTCTTCGTATCGCGTGTGATAATTTATAAATCATCATGTTCAACTCTGAACTATTTGAACTAGTCAGTCATTCACGTATTGTGAGCATGAAATGGATTTAGTTTTCGCGACTCTTCGATGACTTTTTAGTTTGAAGATTTTGTTACCGTTATCGAAAAGTTCTAGACGTAACTTTAATGCATTTCTTAAAGATATTTTCTGTCTGTCTTCCCGTTTATTTCAGATGTCCTTCTTGAATAAATATTATTCGACATAATTCTCTGTCGTCTAAACCAAATACGGATGTTGGAATAGAACCCTTCTCATTAGATTATTCACTTAACTTTTATTTCGTATTTCTGTATATTTTATTAAGTCCGATTTTAGCCAATGGAAGGATTGTTTGTCTGCGGGATCACAGATACTGTTTACTATTTGCAGTGAGTCGGATGTGGCTCGACGCCGGCCGGTGTGGCCGAGCGGTTCTGGGCGCTTCAGTCTGGAACTGCGCGACTCCTACGGTCGCAGGTTCGAATCCTGCCTCGGGCGTGGATCTGTGTGATGTCCTTAGGTTAGTTAGGTTTAAGTAGTTCTAAGTTCTAGGGCACTGATGACCTCAGATGTTCAGCGGTTCTGGCCGCTTCAGTCTGGAACTGCGCGACCCCTACGGTCGCAGGTTCGAATCCTGCCTCGGGCGTGGATCTGTGTGATATCCTTAGGTTAGTTAGGTTTAAGTAGTTCTGAGTTCTAGGGCACTGATGACCTCAGATGCTAAGTCCCATAGTCTTCAGACGCATTTGAACCTTTTGTGGCTCGACCCTATGACTACATCGAGTTATTCTTTTTAAATAGAGCAGCGCGTAGCCCGACAATCAAAGGTACGAACAGTATGAGGGAAAGTCGCAACTGGTTTACTCGTCTGGACTGCTATTTGGAAGAGCAACTATTCAGCATCAACTGTTAGGTACCGTCGCAGTGAAGAACTGTCGTATTTTACAACCGAGAAATAAAAGAAAGTCTATTAACTCTTCACGCACAGTTTACGAGCACATATTCACAGTGTGGTGTGCATGATGCGCGTCTGCTTTAGGCCACTGCTCGTTTTTGTTGCAACCATTTTTGTTGATGAAAATATAATTTTGCAACAACTCTGTATCATTTGCCCACCCCTTTAGCTGCGTGTTTAGCGCGTCTGACTGCCATGCAGAGGGCCCGGACTCGATTCCCAATAGGGCAGGAGATTTTCTTTCTCTGGGAGTGGTGTTGTCTTTATTACCATTTCATTTATAATGAACACGCAAGTCGCCCAATGTGGCGTCAACGGAAAAGATTTGCAACTCGCCGGCCAAACTCCGCCAGGTGGAAACTTCCGACCATCAATGCCATACCATCGTTACAATTTGAATCGTTCAAAGGTAATGATTTTTTCCACATTGTAATACCGAATCCGCTAGATGCTCTGACTTTGGTAAGACTTTTTTGTTATTCTTTTAGTGCAATTCTGTATCCTAAGAACTATGAAATTTGAGTACAAGTAGCATGGATGTCCTTGTGTTGTTCATAACATCATATACGCTTAAGCCTGTCAATACGTGTATCTATGAGCTCAGTTGAATATGTATTGAGAGCTACTTAAAAAAAAATGGGCTTGGCTAGCACTTTGATGGGTCACCGTGCGCGTCTACCGCGTGATGACAAGTGGGGTGCACTCAGCCCTTGTGAGGTCAGTTAAGGAGCTACCTAACTGAGAAGGGTAACGGGCATGAAAACTGACAACGGCTGGGAGAGCGGTATGCTGACCACATACCCCTCCGTGTCCGCTTCCAGTAACGCCTAAGGGCTGAGGATGACTCGGCGACCGGTCCGTTCCGTTGGGCCTTAAGGCCGATGTTTGTTTTTCAGACGTTTGAATAACATCCTCTCGTAATCGCCGGTCTTCTATAATTATTCGCCAGAGATGAAATTTTTACATTTAACAAGATAGTGCATCGTTGGAAACGCCACTCCTGCATGCAGAATGGCGTTAATAGGAAGCCGTCGTCCCTGCATACGGAGACATTTGAAGCAATTTTCAAACTCGCAGTGCTAAAAAAATGTGTTGGGAAAATTTCTATTCACGCGCAAATCTTACCTGAACGTGTTTTCATGTGTTTCAGAAGACTGTGTTTTCACAGACCATTCATCCACCAACACTTCCAGTTACTCAATATATTCTAGCAAAGAAACTGAATTCTTATCACTACATCACAACGTTGCGCAAGACAGTTTCTTTTTTTTTTTTACTTCATTAGTCTTATGGGACTGTTCTGACTAGATAATCGCTTTGTTTAAAAGCACTGGTATAAACTTTTCTGATTCCAAAAGTGTTATAACGCAAACAGTAAAAACAGATACTAAATTCCATCACAGTGTTTGTCGATTGTCTGTATCTTCACACAAACTAATGTAACCGAATGATTACTGTGAACTCAACCTTCGACATGAAAATGTGTGTATGTTAACGGTTTTAGTGTTTTACCTTACATTTAGTGCACTCATGATGGTCACACAGTGACCGCAATCTGGATTTTGCTATAAATGTTATTTGCCTGCCCTTTACTACTTTAGTTACTGATGAGGTACGTTACAGTTACCAACTATTGTTACGAGTTCTTAGAGGGCTCAGGATACACTTACATCTCATTTAGCGGCAGGTTTAGAGTGATGCTGTCCATGGTGTCCTCGCCATACTTCCAGTAACCGACGAAGCCCATCATGGCGTACAAGCCGACGACGATGGAGAAACCGATGTTGAGCACTCCAGGGCAACCTAGGAAATGGCTCGGTTTCTTCATGCTGTTTTCTACCGGCAAGACCTGTAAAAGATACAATGAGTTTTCAGCACTGATGCAGCAGCCAAGATTCATTAAGATATTTTCACTTGTATTTTATACAAAGTGGTCAGAAACAGTGTGGAAAGATGGTAAAGGTGTTGCAGGGTAGGTTGTATTGAGAAATAAATGTTTACATAATTCGATACGTTGCGTCGTTTATGAGTTAATTAGCAGGCTGTCGATGGTGCAAATTTTAGCGTCCCGCCAGATACAAGTAGTGTCAATTGTTCTCATAGCGAAGACGACTGCGTACGAGACTGCTCAGCATTTGACTCGGGTTCCATTCTTACTTCCGTCCCATGTCAAACTATTGTACCGCTCTCTTGTTCGGTTTTGGGAAACCAAACGAAGAACGCGCATCTGCAGAGTGTTAAACTATTATTTCAGATTCTTGAACACCATAATTTCACACAGAAGACTCGTGTTACTTTGTAATGGACTTACAACAGTTAGATAAGTAGGTGAACCATATTTACAAGTGACAGGGCTCTGCAAGCAGACAATAAAAGCTTCCAAAAACGAACGCAGTGAGTGACAGGAAATGCAGACTGAGAAAAATTTAGAAGTCAATTTTGTCTAAGGACCGAGACTTCACGAGACGGTTTTAAAAACTAAATCTGTTGATATCACGTATCTTTCTATATAAGACAAGATTCCAGAACATATGTATTTGAAGTGTATCCTCATATACTTCAGTATCCTCATATACTTCCTCTATCTCTTCATCTTCTGCTTGCGACGTCGGTGTTGATTTGCTTTCGATTCTGATGAGAATAACTCTATCACTAAACTGCTCACAGTAACTCACTGTCTGCTCTTACTTCCTATTCATAGCAAATTTCACTCCCGTTATGCCTTTTTTCGCAGCTACTGGTGTTAACCTATACTCGTCTGAACACAAGTTCTTGTCTCCTTTCGATTTCACTTCACTGACCTCCACTATATCTAGAGTCAACCTTATTATTTTGCTTTTCAGATTTTCTAGCTTTTCTACTACGTTCAAACTCCTGACTCACCCCACTCGACTCACAGAACGTTAACTTTTCTTTGGTTATTCAATATTTTTCTCATGGTCACCTCCCCTTGGCAGTACCCTCCTGGAGATCCGAATGGTGTAGTATTCCTGAATCTGTTTTCAATGGAGACATCATCATTCCACTTTTTCAATTACAGGCCACATCGCCGGCCGCGGTGGTCTCGCGGTTCTAGGCGCTCAGTCCGGAACCGCGCGACTGCTACGGTCGCAGGTTCGAATCCTGCCTCGGGCATGGATGTGTGTGATGCCCTTAGGTTAGTTAGGTTTAAGTAGTTCTAAGTTCTAGGGGACTGATGACCACAAATGTTAAGTCCCATAGTGCTCAGAGCCATTTGATTTGAACAGGCCACATGTCCTGTGGATACACACTGTGTCTGTGATGCAGTGGTTTCCAGTGCCTTCTGCATTCTCAAGCCGTTGATCATCGCTGATTCTTCCTCTCTTAGGGTCAGTTTCCCGTCCGAAGGCAAGAGAGTCCCGTAAACCTCTATCCGGTCCTGTGACCCTCTTTGACAAGGCCGTTGGATGAATGAGGGTGACTTCTTATACCGGAAGTCTTTGGCCGCCATTGCTGGTGATTTTTATTCAACATTTAAGCAGTGCCGGGGTTCGAACCCGGGACCGAGGAGGTTTCGGTTATGAATGAAAGACTCTACGTCTATACCATGGGCGCGTTACTCTTAGTTCTTAACCATTGAAATCTGGCCAGGCCACGGTTTTCCAGTCGGCTAGGGTCCAACGGATATGGTCACGAGCCCGAGAAAGAGACGCTGCACGCGATGTCGTGCTATTAACAAAGGCACTAGCGTCGGCCGTCTGCTGCCATAGCCCATTAACGCAAAATTCTGTCGGACTGTTCTAACGGATATGTTTGTCATATATCCCACATTATTTCATTCAGTGTAGCTTATCTATTAGCGCTTACAACTCTACGCAACTGCAGCTCCTCTCAGTCACTAAATGAAGGCCGGCGCCCAGTGTATTGCCCGTGGTGAGAGGGAAAGCCTGAAATTTGGTGTTCTAGGTACGCTCTTGGCTCTGTGGATCTCTGAATACTGAATTCCCTGAAGATTTCCGAAATCGATTGTCCCATGCGGCTTGCTCCAACCACCACACGGCTTTTAAAATCTTTAAACTCCCGTCGTGTGACCATTATCACGTCGGAAACCATTTTACGGAAATCACATGAATACAAATGACAGCTCCACCAATGCACTGCCCTTTTATGGTTTGTGTACGCGATACGACCGCCGTTTGTACGAGGTGCATTCAAGTTCTAAGGCCTCCGATTTTTTTCTCCAGACTGGAAAGAGATAGAAACATGCGTATTGTTTTAAAATGAGGCCGCATTCATTGTCAATACGTCCCAGAGATGGCAGAACCGTACGGCAGATGGAATTTTACCGCCAGCGGCGAGAATGAGAACTGTTTTAAATACTTAAAATGGCAACGTTTTCCTTACTTGAACTGCGTGCAATCATTCGTTTTCTGAATTTGCGTGGTGTGAAACCAATTGAAATTCATCGACAGTTGAAGGAGACATGTGGTGATGGAGTTATGGATGTGGCGAAAGTGCGTTCGTGGGTACGACAGTTTAATGAAGGCAGAACATCGTGTGACAACAAACCGAAACAACCTCGGGCTTGCACAAGCCGGTCTGACGACATGATCGAGAAAGTAGAGAGAATTGTTTTGGGGGATCGCCGAATGACTGTTGAACAGATCGCCTCCAGAGTTGGCATTTCTGTGGGTTCTGTGCAAACAATCCTGCATGACGACCTGAAAATGCGAAAAGCGTCATCCAGGTCGGTGCCACGAATGCTGACGGACGACCACATGGCTGCCCGTGTGGCATGTTGCCAAGCAATGTTGACGCGCAACGACAGCATGAATGGGACTTTCTTTTCATCGGTTGTGACAATGGATGAGACGTGGATGCCATTTTTCAATCCTGAAACAAAGCCCCAGTCAGCTCAATGGAAGCACACAGATTCACCGCCACCAAAAAAATTTCGGGTAACCGCCAGTGCTGAAAAAATGATGGTGTCCATGTTCTGGGACAGCGAGGGCGTAATCCTTACCCATTGCGTTCCAAAGGGCACTACGGTAACAGGTGCATCCTACGAAAATGTTTTGAACAACAAATTCCTTCCTGCACTGCAACAAAAACGTCCGGGAAGGGCTGCGCGTGTGCTGTTTCACCAAGACAACGCACCCGCACAGCGAGCTAACGTTACGCAACAGTTTCTTCGTGATAACAACTTTGAAGTGATTCCTCATGCTCCCTACTCACCTGACATGGCTCCTAGTGACTTTTGGCTTTTTCCAACTATGAAAGACACACTCCGTGGCCGCACATTCACCAGCCGTGCTGCTATTGCCTCAGCGATTTTCCAGTGGTCAAAACAGATTCCTAAAGAAGCCCTCGCCGCTGCCATGGAATCATGGCGTCAGCGTTGTGAAAAATGTGTACGTCTGCAGGGCGACTACGTCGAGAAGTAACACCAGTTTCATCGATTTCGGGTGAGTAGTTAATTAGAAAAAAAATCGGAGGCCTTAGAACTTGAATGCACCTCGTATATGTGCGTAGAGCCATCCCGTGTCTTTATTACTTCAGTTTATACAATACATGCACAATAAGTACAATTTATTTATTTACTGTGTTTCTGGTGTTGCAATCTTAAGGGCCAGGAGGGTTGAGTCTGTTTCGCGAACCCCTTCTCAAAAATTGTTAGCTTTAGGACGGAAGACTTCGACTCACCACGCCGATGCACTCCATGGCGAAGATCGCAATGCTGAAGAAGATGGGCAGCTGTGCGACAGTTGCGAAGTTCTTGCGCTCAGCGATGTCCGGCAGGTCGCAGAACATGTAGTAGAGCGTGATGCCGCAGCTGACGCCCACGGCCACGTTGGCCGCGTGCGAGAAGGGCACCAGGTACTTGAGCTCGCGCAGCACCCCCAGCACCAGCAGGATGGGCAGCGGCATCAGCAGGTAGTAGCGGATGTCCAGCTCCGCCATCGCGGGCACGTAGTACCTGCACACCTGCCACGCAAACACCCGTTCAGCACCAACGGATTCGCCTATAGACGAGTACACAGGAAATACAGGGAGAAAAATGTCACCCACAAACTGTGCAGAACTCATATTGCAATTATAATAGTAAGAGTAGGCATAAAGGGGAAGCAATAGTCGGGAAGACGCAAAAGAATTATATCCATTCCCCAGTGTTACTCGGTCTGTGGATTGAACAAGAAGCAAAGAAATCTAGGGAGTTTAAGTTCAGGAGCAGAGATAAAAACACTGATGAGTCGAATCAAATCAGGTGATGCTGAGGGAATTAGATTAGGAAATGACACACTTAAAGTAGTAGATGAGTTTTGCTATTTGGGAACCAAAATAACTGATGATGGTCGAAGTAGAAAGGATATAAGATGTAGACTGCCAATGGCAAGGAAAGTGTTTCTGAAGAAATTTGTTAACATCGAGTATAGATTTAATTGTTAGGAATCTTTTCTGAAAGTATTTGTCTGGACTGTAACCATGTATGAAAGTGAAAGGTGGATAATATATGGTTTACACAAGAGGAGAAGAGAAGCTTCGAAATATGATGCTACAGAAGAATGCTGAAGATTAGATGGGTAGATCACGTAACTAGTGAGGAGGTACTGAATAGAATTGGGGAGAAGAGGAATTTGTGGCACAACTTGACTAGAAGAAGGGATCGGTTGGTAGGACACGTTCTGAGGCATTAAGGGATCATCGGTTTAGTACCGGAGGGAAGCGCGGAGGGCAAAAAATCGTAGAGGAAGACCAAGACATGAATACACTAAACAGATTCAGTAGGATGTAGGTTGCAGTAGTTAGTCGGAAATTAAGAAGTATGCACAGGATACAGCAGCATGGAGAGCTGCATCAGATCAGTCTCTGGGCTGAGGACCACAGCAACAGCAAAAACAACAACAACTATCCTCGATGACTTGTTAATTCTGACATACACGGCAAATGGATGGAACATCAGTTGAAACTTCAAACAGAAAGAGGCAAGAAGCTTTTGAATTGCGATGCTACAGAAGAATACTGAAAAGTGGATGGATAGATCGAATAGATGAGGAATTGGCAAGGAAACTATAGCACAACGTGATAACAAGAAGTGGTCGGCTAACAGTAAACATCCAGAAACATCAAGGAAATGTCAGTTTGGTAATAGAGGAATAGTGGAAGAAAAATAATTAAATAGGAAGGTCAAGTACTCAAGTTCTATTGGATGTTGGTTGAAGTAATAGTAACGTCGAAATGAACAGGCTTGCACAGGATAGACTAGCATGGTGAGTTGCTCAAACTAGTCTTTGGAGTGAAGACAACAAAAACAGTAACAACACCAGTAACAAGTCAATATTCTCGTTAAGTCAGTGACCTTTCTACTTTTCTTGTACTTCTTTTCTACATGAACTGAGGTAATGGTTTCACATCAGTGTCTACAGGATGTTTTCCAGCAGCAGAGCAAACTTTTCACTATCACAAAAGAAGTCGCCTGTTAGTAAAATGATCAAGAGGTGTTTTGTTTGTATCGCTGCAATCCTCCCCATGCCTGCACTGTTTAAGGTTATCTCTAAGATAATTCATCAGGTTACCTTCCATTCCGAATGCTGTTGCACACAGCGACTGTTATATTGATTGTAAATAATAGATTTCAGCTATCAGTCGTCCTTTTGAAATTTTATTGGCAGATATAGATTTCAGTTAGAAACTAGCCATTCCCAATGCACTATCATTTTGGATCAAAGCATGTAATGCCTGTTGGTCGGGCTTCATCCACAGTTCAGTTTAATGACTGTGGAAGAAGCCCGACCAACAGGCATTACAAGCATTGGTCAAAAATGATAGTGCATTTGGAATGGCTAGTTTCCAGCTGAAATCTAGACCTGCCAATAACATTTCAAAAGGACGACTGAGAGCTGAAATCTATTATTTACCGTCTAAGACAGTTGATCACTGTCAGTAAGACAAGAGATAATCAGATAGAAAGACAAGGAAAGGAGAGACAGGCTGATAGTGACGAAATTACAAATTATGTTTTCACTGTTCCTCTCGGAATCTTACTTCAAGAAGCCAGCTATTTTTAAAGCAGCTTAGATATGTGTCATCTTCTGCATCATTTTTTGTCAGCATCGTTGTGATGATTAAGGACGGACTGTCAGCAGTTTCTAAGCACATCATTGTATCAGCGTGGCTTTCATAGTACCGCAGCCCTTGAAATCCATACTTATTGTTTCTCTGATTGTTTATTAATAACAACCTTTCAAGGTATTTCTTTAACAAGAGCAGCTCCCTTTAAATGGCCTCCTTAGTGATGACATCCAAATCTTAGAGACAACAAAATTCTTAACAGATATTTGGACGAGATAAACGTTACTCAACAATGCTGATGAATTGTAGCCAACCGGTCATATGAGTCTCAGAAGCATTTCGATTGGGACGAGTACTTTCCTTGTATGGTAGTACCAGTTCATGATACAGAAATAGGTTACCTCTTCTTATTGAGGCAGTTGCTACGTCTCAATCGATTATGATATCAATGTATTGCTCAGTACTAATGTTTACTTGTCACTTGCTGTTCGAGATCACCAGAGAGGTATGTATCTCTGAGTATCTCAAAACAGTTTGCTAATTTTCTGCTGTAGATGATTCGAATATTTTGCTCTAAGTAATCACAAACGAGAATATTTGAAAGCAGCGAATATGAATATGTGCTTCATATATTTAAAAAAGCGTTCTATGAGTGATGTAATATGTTTCATCATGCAGAAACTCTTCTAATCTTCTGGTAAACATGAGATGATTTTCTATGTGTTGTGTACATAGTTCCGCGTAGTCAGCGCATACACAACTTCCCCAATAGAGCGCGCCCCGCTAAGCACAACAGCGCAGGCGCTGTGCTCGTCCGTCTGCGCACTACGAGATGGCGCTGTCTTAGAGACGGACCAAATTCTGCTTCCGCCGATCTGCGTATTAATATGTAACGCAGCCAATGAGATTGCTGCTAGCGTAGAATCTTTTCTCCTCACGGATCACATTCGCGCAGTGATACCTGAACGCTTGAGGTATTATAACGAGTGTACAATCCTCCGATTAGTCAGTCTGCATCAGTCTGCATTAGGTTGGACCAGTCTGCATTAGTCTACATTTGTCTGTACCAGTCTATAGTCAAGTTTCAGTCTGCGCCTAATAAGATTATCATATTCCCGTACATATCCATGAAGAGAAATGTATAGACACTTTGTAAAGTATCAGAGATATGTGAGAATAAGATTAACGTACCAAGACCAAAGGAACTTCGATTGTCAATTGTAAATAGCATCCATAATCAAGTTAAGTAAGGTTTATGATTATTATTATTTTAATAAATGTGTGTGAAAATTAATCAAGTTCTGTTTAAAGTTGGTCACCGTCAATCTGCTACTCTAAGCGTGCAAGTGGCATTTCTATCGTCTGACCTAACGGCAGAAGATAACACGCCACAATAAGATCACGAGACATATTGCTGACACTCGCCTACTTCATTAGAGCGACAAGTCAAATAATCTGATGGTGTGTGTACCGAAGGTCTTACAGTACCCGCACCACACTATGGTTACTGAGTAAGATTCATCTTAAGAAGCCACAGAGACCACAATGGCTCCTTGCGTGTACAATTTCGCCCTTAAATAACGAATGCAGCTCGAATTTCCACATTTCACTGATCACGATGTCAGTATGTGGGGGAAACGTTATCATAGCGTCAAATCATGCCAGCAGAAAATATAATACGTAGTGTTGAACAGGACTGTTCTATACAACTTCTGTTTTCAGTACATGCAATCGTCTAATTTCCTTCCAATGTCAGCATTAACTACGAATGTAGGTGATTAAGAGGGTATGGCGCTACAGAAGTTCAGTGTCGAACCAGCTTCCCTTTTCAATCAGGAAACAATAAACCTTAGCAAGAGGAGCGACCATTCGAAATAAAGTTGTTGCAACATGAGTCAGTCGTGAAATATGCGAGTCGGAACGATGGAGACACAAATCATCAATCAATCTGATTGATTTCCGTAAAGTGATTGTGGAGAAAGCGGGTGAAATCCACCTTCTCGAAATGAATTTTTTTGGAGAAGGGGCAATTTTGTGACCGAATGCGCTACAACAAGACTCGTGCAAATTTTCGCCGAATCTACCGCACCTGGATAAAGTTACAGGTAATAAAACAAGTGCTAATTTATGACAGAAACGCAGTTAAGTCTCAGGCGCGGACAGAAACAGAAATTTTGCAGTTATTTTCCGTTAATGATAGTTTATTTTCTACGTATTGTTGCAGGACTTTCGTTTATTGCTCTCGTAATTTGCTTTGCATGGTACATAAATTTTTTTTTCTGTCTGCTATAACGATTTGTGTGCTGGATCTAGAGTTTTAGTCTTACGCTTCTAAATTTTTAAAAGCATGTACGCTTATTCATTTCTGTTGCAAGATTGAGCTAAGTAGCGCAGTGGTTAGCACACTGGACTCGCATTCGGGAGCAGGACAGCTCCAATTCGCGTACGACATTCCAGATTTAGATTTCCCCTGACTTTCCTAAATCACTGAAGGCAAATGCCGGGATGGTTCCTTTAAAGGACAAAGCCGATTTCCTTCTTCATCCTTCCATAATCCGAGCTTGTGTTCCGTGTGTAATGACCTCATTATCGATGGGGCCTTAAACATTAATCTCCTCCTCGTCCTGTTCTGTTGCAAGGTTTGCGGTCCAACCGAACGCAGGCACACACTCGCACACACACACACACACACACACACGAAAGCGCACGACTTCCCCCTCCTCTCTCCCCTTCGTCCACGCCCACTCAACTTAAATCACAGTCAGTGATACAAGTGTCGATATCACGAGCTTGGAAACATGGAAAATAGTTTTTACGTGTAGCAGTTGTGTTTACAAAATGCAATTGTCGTGTGGTATCAGTCATTAGCTCTCTAACAGGTTGATATTCTAAGCCGGAGGTCTCGCGTTCATTTCACTTAGAATGTTGTGTTCCTGAGTGGTGTAAGAGAGTCTTCAGATTTGGATTACGACAGCAGACTCACCTGCTGTACCGAAGTGGCGAGCAGCAGCAGGTACACGGACGACGCTCCGTAGTAAGATGACAGGATCCCGACGTTCACGAAATTCCTGTGAAGAGGACTGCGTGAGTAAATCGAATACCAAAATAAGAGCAGCGACTGACAAGCAACGTAATTATTCAGAGTAAGTACATTTAGCGTCGCTTGAATAAATGAAACACCTGTAACTAATACTAAAATCACAATTAAATGACTGAGATCGTTAGTGGTTAGGGCATGGCACTTACGGGAGATAAGGGTTGTAAAGCGTGTCCTCCCATCCAGATTTATGTTTGACGTGGTTTGCCTACTTGGATAAGACTGATGGTGGGATGGTTCCTTTCAAAACCACGCTGCCGATTTCTTTCCCTATTCTGGACCTATCTGAGATTGTGCTCCGACTTTAATGGCCCCTTCCTCCACGGGTTGCTGAAGCTTAAGATTCTGTCTTCAAGGGAATGAAGAAGTAAGGAAATGATTTGAAAGTAAATATTACCTACAAAGCAGAGAATACACACCGATAAGCCAAACAATTATCACCACCTGCTTAATAGCCTGTTTGTCCGTCTTTGGAGCAAAATACACATTGATTCTGAGCATCAGGAACCCGCAGTTTGCTGGTAGGTTCGTAGATATATATATTATATTTCAGTGCACAGGTCATGTAATTCGCATAAATAAAGGGCCGCTGGTTTGCGTATGCGGTGATGGCGCCCAATAGCGACCCAGATGAATTCTATAGGATTTACGTCAGGCGAAATTTGCCGCAGAGGCGTCAGCGTGAGTTTACTGTAATGCTCCTGAAACCACTGAAAAACTGTTATCGCTCCGAGGCACGGACAATTATAGTGATGAAAGATGACGTCGCCCTCGGGAAAGACACCAAGCTTGAAGGAATGCAAGTGTTTCGCAGCTGTCAGCGTGTCTTCGATTACTGACACAGGTCCCATGAAAGCACATGATAATGTCTCCCATAGCATAATTCAGCTCGCACCAGACTGCGTCCGAGGTGCGCTGCACACCTTGAGCCGCCGTTCACTTCGATGACGTCTTCTGTGGACACGACCATCTCCCTCGTGTGTCAAAAAATGTGATTCAGTGGAGGAGCCGACATGTTTCCTTTCATCAACGACAGAATCCGGATGGTCCCGTTCCCCATTGCAATCGCAACCGTCGATGTCGCTGGGTCAACATGTGAACACGTAGGTATTGTCTGCTGCGGAGTTCCATGTTCAACAATGTACGATGAATGGTGTGATCTGAAACACTTGAGCGTGCACCAGCATTGTGCTCTTTCGGGAGAGATGCCACAGATCACCATCTGTCCTACTTTGCAGAGCAGACAAGCTTCCAAACAATGCTAATGAATAATTAAAATAGTGTGTGTTAACATTGTTCATCTCGATGATACGCTGCTGGGCACTTATGTTCCAACGACACAGAAAACTTTTCGTTTAAGTCCCTCTATTCTGTTCGTTATAGCATCGATGACGGAGTCAACGCTGAGTGAAGATTTCGTCCATTCCACCCAAAAGTGCTTTTTCTATGACCTGTTGCGACATAGCCCTTCATAACTCTGCATCTATAAGGAATGGCTAACTTTTGCATTGTAGTGAAATTTGTCAATTTAATGTTGTGGGGGTATACGGAACTCTATAACTGAACCTTCTAAGCATTAAATGTTATATCGTGTGTGTATCTCCTTGAAACACGTTACCATGTCGGGAAGACTTTTAATCCTAAATGCAGAAGGCGCCGCTTATCACTATTTTTAAATTTTTACGTGAAACAACTTACCGATTTGCTCACGAAACGAGACACTGCAAATGTAGTTAGCAGCCGGGCGGGGTGGCCGTGCGGTTCTAGGCGCTACAGTCTGGAACCGCGTGACCACTATGGTCGCAGGTTCGAATCCTGCCTCGGGCATGGATGTGTGTGATGTCCTTAGGTTAGTTAGGATTAAGTAGTTCTAAGTTCTAGGGGACTGATGACCTCAGAAGTTAAGTCCCATAGGACTCAGAGCCATTTTTTATTGTAGTTCGCAGAAGTATAAAATGAAAAGACACGCGCAACAAAGATGGTCGCGTAAGTGTGTAGAGTACAGTTGAGAACTACATGACATTAGTTGTTACTAAACTACTGCGATAAATTTCTCTTCGGAATAAAAGGGCTATGCTTTAAAGAAGACTTTCAGATATTCTCTTTATCTTTGTATGAAACATGTAACCGGGTGGACATATCAGTTACCAGAAAACTGTGCGTTTGCTCTTTGCCCAAACAGCGTGTGTCGTTGTCTGAACCGTTTACTGTTCATGTTTCAATTGGTTCAAATGGCTCTGAGCACTATGGGACTCAACATCTGAGGTCATCAGTCCCCTAGAACTTAGAACTACTTAAACCTAACAACCTAAGGACATCACACACAACCATGCCCGAGGCAGGATTCGAACCTGCGACCGTAGCAGTCACGCGGTTCCGGACTGAAGTGCCTAGAACCGCACGGCCACCGTGGCCGGCATATTTCAATTCTACATAAGGATACACACCAGTAAAGTACCGTCTGAATGATTTCCTAATTATATTTCTGAATCTAAAACCCTAGGGTCTCCTGATTTAATAAGACGACTGTTTAATTGCGACAGATGTCTCTCCTTCTTATACGAGTCATGAAATCTTCTTCTCACACACAAACACTATACAGATGCCATTTCTGAATGGAGGAACCAACAGCTTACATATTTATGACAGGCGGAATGTAGAAAGCGTTACTTCTACCCCTAACATGTTGTGCCAGATTCAAAACGAGACCTTCGGTGTAGCGCCATTGTATATAATCCCAGTGAGGGAATGTTTTTACCGAGTGGTGTTGTGATGGTATTCGCAGTAGCATAAGCAGAGTTAACGGCTTTGCAACAAGTTCGTCATTTCTAAAGAACGGTTTCCTCAGTTCGTTCCATGATGGATTTCTCCCGATCAGTACAAAGAGTGGTTACCCAGTTTCTTTTTGCAGAAGGGGAGCATGCTTCACATATTTATCGCAAGATGATTGTGGTGTACGGAGAGCAGTATCTCATATGGTGTACAGTATTCTGGAGGGATCAGCGTTATGAACATCTTTAGTAATGAGTCCCGCTTCTAACTGAGGCCCGATGACCAACGAAGATATCTCTGGAGATGCCCCGGACGACGGTGGGTAGCGAACCTCACAGTCGCCCGCAGTTCGGCCCGACAACCAAGTGTGATGCTATTTCATTCGATATCAGGACTCTTTCCGTTGTCATCCGCGGCGCCTTAACAGGACAGAGGTACAATACGATACTCTATGAGTCCCGTTTTGTTGCCCTTAAAGGCAAACCATCCTGGGCTTACATTTCGGCAAGAGACTACCCGTCGGAAGACGGCGAGAGCTTGTCTTCGTGCTTGCCAAACCCTACCTTGGCCAGCAAGATCGCCGGATCTCTCCTCTGTTGATAGCGTTTGGCGCATTATAGGCAGGGCCCTCCAACCATCTTGGAATTTTGAGATCTAACGCACCAGTAGGGCAGAATTTGGCACGATGGTCCTCAAATAGAATTCCAAAAATTGTCATCACTCCAAGCTGCATAACTGTTTGGCTAAGGACCGGAGGTGGACCAACACGTTGTAGACTCGCTCAGTTTGTGTAGATCTTCTTCTAGAATAAATGATACAATTTTTCTGAGGTAGTAATCATTTGTTTGTCTGTACATGTACATCACATCTATTGCTTTCCGTTCCATTCGGATAATTCCTACATGACGCGTCGGTTTTCCTTCTCTCTTTTTTTTTAAACATTTTGTTCACTTCAGGACAAGCAGAAGTTTGTTACATACCGACTTCTTGGTGTTGTAATTTTATTAGTCAGCAGTTTACACACTTTCGAGAAGAAAATTCATTAAGCAGAAACATCACAGTTGAGTTAAATGCTACAGGTTCCTTTAGAATCACTATGCAGCGGTAGTTGCATTATTACTAGTTATTAAAATTATTCTCGGCTCGATACGATTACTCACTTTGCGAACGTGGAGTAGGAGCGGAGGACTGGAAATCTCGAGGTCTTGAAGGCCGCCTCCGCGGTCTCAGCGAAAGCGAGCACCGGCACGCGCTCCCGCCGGCACAGCTCCTGGGAGCACCGCACCTGCAAAGCAACGGACCCTGGTTCAAATCCAATTGGTGGCGCCACCGCGAGAGACCGCAAACGGTGCACCGATGATTAACGACTACTGACATTCTAAAGTCGTCAAGTTCAACCCAGGCCTGTTAGCTACCCATTGTTATCTATCGGAACCTGAGCTACATGCAACTGAAATGCTAGCGTCGTAGTCCGTCACATAGAATGTCTATCAGCAAGACGCGTTTGAAAGAACATTTGGCTTGTGACTAGCAGTTTCCTCATTCGCACATCTCCTACAAATCCCAAAGCTGTAAAATTAAGTGTGACCCACGCTGTAAAGAACACTGCTTACTGCTTTTTTATCACTACTGTATCCTCAAAGCAAACCAAGTTCTCCTACGAGGTTCTGCAGAGATTATTTGACAGACCTACAAGCTTCACACTCCTCGAGATGTATGTTAGTACTAAACAGCGCAGGACATTCCGCATGGCCCTCGTCGTCATTAATTTATTTCTCAGTTCTAAATCTCACGTCTGATTTTCCAGTTATTAGTTTCTTCCCATTATACGTACCTACTGCATGTTTAGAAATTTGTTGAGTTCACTTATATGACACTTATCTTTTCCATCACAATTCTTTAGCGTTGTAAGTAAGCTGTTTAGGTTTTTTTATTGGTAACGCAACGTAGCTTTCTGTATGAAAATCACTGGCTGTGCTGTGTGCAGTCTGTGGCTGGTTTGCATTGTTGTTGGCCGTTGTAGTGTTGGGCAGTTGGCTGTTAACAGCGCGTAGCGTTGCGCAGTTGGAGGTAAGCCGCCAGCAGTGGTGGATGTGGTGAGAGAAATGGCGGAGTTTTGAAATTTGTAAGACTCGATGTCATGAACTGCTATATATATTATGACTTTTGAACACTATTAAGGTAAATACATTGTTTGTTCTCTATCAAAATCTTTCATTTGCTAACTATGCCTATCAGTAGTTAGTGCCTCCAGTAGTTTGAATTTTTTATTTAGCTGGCAGTAGTGGCTCTCGCTGTATTGCAGTAGTTCGAGTAACGAAAATTTTTGGTGAGGTAAGTGATTTGTGAAAGGTATAGGTTAATGTTAGTCAGGGCCATTCTTTTGTAGGGATTTTTGAAAGTCAGATTGCGTTGCGCTAAAAATATTGTGTGTCAGTTTAGTGTTGATCAGAATAGGTAAAGAGCGAAATGTCTGAGTGCGTTCAGTTCTGCTCAGCTGTTTGAAAATCAAATAATGTAAAAGATTTACCAGCACAGTAATTAATTAATTTTTCTAAGGGGATGTTTCATATGTCGACCCTTAGCCGAGGATACCTCACTGGAATCTTATGACTTTTTTCTTGTAGTTTGTGTAATTAGTGTAGCTATTGTTTATTGCTAGCGCATAATCATAGAGAGAATTTCCTTTGTAGTTGTAGTTTTTCATTGTTGTACAGTAAAAGAGTTGTGGCATGCATGTAGATTTGCACCTAGTATTTCGCGGCTGCCCTTGCAATTAACTAGATATTATTTTCAGTGCTATGTTAATGTGTTCTCTTATTTTTGCTCTTCAAATTGTGCTTTTCTGTGTTATCGTGTGAAATACTGTGACAATAATGGCGTGTGAAAAACGTAACACTAGGTTCCAAAGTAAACTGAGAAATGACTGTGAAGACGAAAACAGTGTGTTAGCGTCTCTGTGTAATGAATTAACTAATGTTCAAAGTAGTAATTTGGTAATTGTGCGTAGGGAAATGGAGCGGGCTGCAAATAATGGTGTAGGCAGTGAAACAATTAGTGAACAGGGAAGCATTATCGATCGATCGGTCGGCAACAGCTTGCCTCAGGAATCCGAAATAACAGGACACAATCTTGAAAATACTGTAGATTCGGGTTTTGCGTCCTCGCCGTTTTCTCAAGTAAGTCAAGACACATTTTCTGCTTTTCAAAATGCGAATATTGCCGGTTCAAATGCATTGCCGAATAGCACTGGGGAACATGTTTCAGACACCAGTGCATTGTTATTACAATTAATGCAACAAATGGGACAAAAGCTTCAAAAGTTAGACACAATGGAACAAAATCTTCAAAAGTTAGACACAATGGAACAACACCAGAGACAAACACAGCGACAGATAGACACAATGGAACAAAATCAGAGACAAACATAGCAGAAGCTTCAAAAGTTAGACACAATGGAACAAAATCAGAGACAAACACAGCAAAAGCTTCAAAAGTTAGACACCACACTTGAACAAACCTATTTTTTCGCGGCATGAAAATGCATTACAGAATCACGAAGCAGCCATAAAAGAACTGCAAACTAATGTTCATGAAATTCATGAGACCTAGCAACCTAAAATTGACTCAGTTGCATCTACCGATTCGGTTACGCAACTTGCAAAAACTCAGGAAAACTTAAAGGACACTTCAGATGTGATTTCAACACAAAAGGACACTCTGAAACTTGGTCCAGAAAAACACACTGAGGAAATAAGTTCACTATCGGAGAAAGTCGCCGAACTTTCTGATCAGTTCACTAACTTATCTACAAAGGTGGATGATGATCTGAATGACACAAGACCTGTAGCCTTCACTGACACAGAAAAGTATGAACAAATAAAGAAATTCAAACAAAATCTGAATCAAATTAATACGAAACACAAAAGAGAAATCCGGGAAGTACAAGATCAGTTGGCACAAGTAATGCAAGAATTACATATTTCAGAGGACACTCGCGCTCCAACACGGGAAGAGGGACTTAGAAATACGGAAAAGCCACAAAATAATAACACAGGGCATTTCAGAAATTATGAAAGAAATTGGCAAGGTGCTGACTATAAACTGTTCATTACTACACGTAAATTCAAAACATTTAAGAGTTCTGGCAACGACATTCATCCACATGCGTGGCTTCATCAATTCTCTCATTGTTTTCCTCCCAACTGGTCATTGGAGCACTGACTAGAATTTATGTGTGGCTACTTAGAGAATGAACCAGCTGTAAGAATGCAATCGGTCATTCACGATTGTCACGGTGATGGAGAATTTTATCATGCCTTCCTCTCAGCATATTGGTCTCAAGCTACACAAGACCGAGTAAAACATAGCATCATAATGATGAAACATTTCGAACAATCGGAATTTTCTAGTGTTGTCAAATATTTTGAAGACATGTTACACAAGAATCGGTACCTGTCAAACCCATACAGCCCCTCAGAACTCATCCACATTAGCTTAATCAAATTTTCTGAACATTTACGACAAATTATTTTGGCAGGACGTTGCAAAGACGACATTGAAGCTTTTCAGGGACTCTTACAAGAATTGGAAATTGTTACTGACAATCGCGGAACGCGAAACAGGAGCACAACAATTACAGGTCACATCCGTCACAATTCCGCGATGACAGAAATAATAAATGGACACGACAAGGCTACTCTTACAACGTAAATCGTGACCAAAACAGACACCACCCGTATGACAACTGTTGGCAGAGTAGTAATAATTACAGAGAAAGATCACCTCTCTGCGGTAATGACTATCACAGAGACAATCAGAGAAACAGACAATATGGGAACCAAAATAATTATTATCAAGGGAGACAGAATAGCTTCAGACGCAACGGTCCACCACGCAGTTACGATTTCGGGAGAAATTCTCCACCACATGACCGACAAACAAGAAACTATGTAAACTACCGACAAAACGACAGGCCTGAATTCCATCAGAATTGGCGAGCTTCAAAGAGGGCAGGGCCTTCTCGTCAAGGTGAATTTGTAGAAGTTAGATCTCCTAATCTCAATAACGACGCACGCCAACAAAGAGATAGCAGACAATGACTCCACCGCAGGCAGCCACTTGAGCTGGCTGGCTCAGACAAAAACAAGATAGATGCTAACTTTGAGATAAATTTTAGCATTCCGTACCGACGTATACAACATGATAATTGCGTTGAAGTTGAAATTCTGCGTACTAGGAAAAGTAAAGGATTGCACCACATTTCACATATAAAAACCGTTTACTGAGAGATAATCTGCTTTTTAACTTTGTCTTTGCCATAAAATTTTTCACTTCACGCTACTAGTACTCTTTGTCAGACTTAGAAACTGTTATCATGCAACATTGTTTTGAAGTTAACTATCCAGTCTAGAACCTAGGGAACATATTCAGACAGTAATTACGAAGAGGAATTTGTTAACATCGAGTATAGATTTAAGTGTCAGGAAGTCGTTTCTGAAAGTATTTGTATGGAGTGTAGCCATGTATGGAAGTGAAACATGGACGATAACTAGTTTGGACAAGAAGAGAATAGAAGCTTTCGAAATGTGGTGCTACAGAAGAATGCTGAAGATAAGGTGGGTAGATCACGTAACTAATGAGGAGGTATTGAATAGGATTGGGGAGAAGAGAAGTTTGTGGCACAACTTGACTAGAAGAAGGGATCGGTTGGTAGGACATGTTCTGAGGCATCAAGGCATCACAAATTTAGCATTGGAGGGCAGTGTGGAGGGTAAAAATCGTAGAGGGAGACCAAGAGATGAATACACTAAGCAGATTCAGAAGGATGTAGGTTGCAGTAGATACTGGGAGATGAAGAAGCTTGCACAGGATAGAGTAGCATGGAGAGCTGCATCAAACCAGTCTCAGGACTGAAGACCACAACAACAACAACAATTACGAATGCATTATTATAGTGAACGGATGACACAGTGTTATTGTGTGCGTACATTCTTGCTTGTTTGTTGCACGATTACATAGTGAATATAAGGCCCACATACTTAGAACGTTTACCAGTACTGCTAACAAGATTTTACTGCAACATTTTGGTTTACTTGAAAAATACATTATGGATTTAAAGTGCTTTCTGAGAGATATCAGATGACTCAGTGGTTAGTTTATTTGACAGCTACACGATTATATCACGACGCTAGTAATGTGTGACACAATTTACATTGTTGCTTTTGTGGTGTATCTGTTTTATATCTGCACAGTTTTTCTTAATTCTTCTGGAAAGGAATACATGTTTTAGTAGTAACTTTTGTGGTATAGCTACAATGAGACAGCATTTTTCGTAGCACAACAATACATTACAGTATACTACTTTCTTGATATGGTACTGTACGTAATAACTACGATATCTATACGCATAGCATTTCGCATTTGTTTATTACGATGTAAGTACATTGATACGTTTGAAGTTCTCTAACGCTGTAGATACAGCAATAAGGAATAGCGCAGTAGGCAGTACAGTTGAAGAGGAATGGACACCTCTAAAAAGGGCCATCACAGAAGTTGGAAAGGAAAACATAGGTACAAAGAAGGTAGCTGCGAAGAAACCATGGGTAACAGAAGAAATACTTCAGTTGATTGATGAAAGGAGGAAGTACAAAAATGTTTCGGGAAAATCAGGAATACAGAAATACAAGTCGCTGAGGAATGAAATAAATAGGAAGTGTAGGGAAGCTAAGACGAAATGGCTGCAGGAAAAATGTGAAGACATCGAGAAAGATATGATTGTCGGAAGGACAGACTCAGCATACAGGAAAGTCCAAACAACCTTTTGTGCCATTAAAAGCAACTGTGGTAACATTAAGAGTGCAACGGGAATTCCACTGTTAAATGCAGAGGAGAGAGCAGATAGGTGGAAAGAATACATTGAAAGCCTCTATGAGGGTGAAGATTTGTCTGATGTGATAGAAGAAGAAACAGGAGTCGATTTAGAAGAGATAGGGGATCCAGTATTAGAATCGTAATTTAAAAGAGCTTTGGAGGACTTACGGTCAAATAAGGCAGAAGGGATAGTTAACATTCCATCAGAATTTCTAAAATCATTGGGGGAAGTGGTGTGTAGAATATACGAGTCTGGCGATATACCATCTGACATTCGGAAAAGCGTCATCCACACAATTCCGAAGACGGCAAGAGCTGACAAGTGCGAGAATTATCGCACAATCAGCTAAACAGCTCATGCATCGAAGCTGCTTACAACAATAATATACAGAAGAATGGAAAAGAAAATTGAGAATGCGCTAGGTGACGATCAGTTTGGCTTTAGGAAAAGCAAAGGGACGAGAGAGGCAATTCTGACGTTACGGCTAATGATGGAAGCAAGGCTACAGAAAAATCAAGACACTTTCATAGGATTTGTCGACCTGGAAAAGGCGTTCGACAATATAAAATGGTGCAAACTGTTCGAGATTCTGAAAAAAGTAGGGGTAAGCTATAGGGAGAGACGGGTCATATACAATATGTACAACCAAGAGGGAATAATAAGAATGGACGATCAAGAACGAAGTGCTCGTATTAAGAAGGGTGTAAGACAAGGCTGCAGCCTTTCGCCCCTACTCTTCAATCTGTACATCGAGGAAGCAATGATGGAAATAAAAGAAAGGTTCAGGAGTGGAATTAAAATACAAGGTGAAAGGATATCAATGATACGATTCGCTGATGACATTGCTATCCTGAGTGAAAGTGAAGAAGAATTAAATGATCTGCTGAATGGAATGAACAGTCTAATGAGTACACAGTATGGTTTGAGAGTAAATCGGAGAAAGACAAAGGTAATGAGAAGTAGTAGAAATGAGAACAGCGAGAAACTTAACATCAGGATTGATGGTCACGAAGTCAATGAAGTTAAGGAATTCTGCTACCTAGGCAGTAAAATAACCAATGACGGACGGAGCAAGGAGGACATCAAAAGCAGACTCGCAATGGCAAAAAAGACATTTCTGGCCAAGAGAAGGCTACTAATATCAAATACCGGCCTTAATTTGAGGAAGAAATTTCTGAGGATGTACGTCTGGAGTACAGCATTGTATGGTAGTGAAACATGGACTTTGGGAAAACTGGAACAGAAGAGAATCGAAGCATTTGAGATGTGGTGCTATAGACGAATGTTGAAAATTAGGTGGACTGATAAGGTAAGGAACGAGGAGGTTCTACACAGAATCGGAGAGGAAAGGAATATGTGGAAAACACTGATAAGGAGAAGGGACAGGATGATAGGACATCTGCTAAGACATGAGGGAATGACTTCCATGGTACTAGAGGGAGCTGTAGAGGGCAAAAACTGTAGAGGAAGACAGAGATTGGAATACGTCAAGCAAATAATTGAGGACGTAGGTTGCAAGTGCTACTTTGAGATGAAGAGGTTAGCACAGGAAAGGAATTCGTGGCGGGCCGCATCAAACCAGTCATTAGACTGATGACCAAAAAAAAAAAAGTACATTGACTTCTACGGAACTTTGCTTACAGACGACGATAATTACGACACTTGGCACATTTTTTACCCTTAAGTAATGACAGAGATTATCTTACAACAAGATGCACAGTTTAGTGCTGCAGTACACGTATTTGAGTGATTAAGTTTGTACTTAAAACATTTATTTTCAAAGATTTTTGAATTACAATGATACAAAGGTTTTCTGTGATACATTTCATTCCATTGCTGTAACCTGTAACACCTGAAGGTATAATTACATTAATCCTCAGGGGGGGTACACGCCTACTTTGTGTACCATGTGTTTGGGAAGCACAAGGAGCCCTAGCTAACATGGTATTTGCTTATACAACTTTACACATCGGTACAATATTCCTCTAACACAGAATTACATAGCTATCTGATTATTTAACAGAGAAAGAAACATTTTTTTTTACTACGTCAGTGACAGATGTTTATGCAATTACACAGTTGGATAACTTCACACTTATGAAACTGTATTTTGTTTGTACTTTGTGAACTCTTCATATTTTTTCAGAACCGTTGTGATACTATCAGAGCTTTGAATGATGTATTTGGTATGAGATCATGATTTTTAAAGTACATTTGAAGTAGATGAAACTATTGAAATGAGCAAAGAATATTTTTTAGGGTTTGAAATTATTGCAGAAAGCTACGACGTTTTTGAGATTTGGCTGAGGTTTTACGATGTTATTATTACGATGACAATATGTATTATGCTGTTGAGGTATGTTTATGATCAATAAGCTGATGCTATATGAGGAATTTGATTATGCTATGTATTTATTATGATGAAATATTGACGAAGTGTCGACGAATATGTATATGTGTAATAAGGTAAGGAATAATGAGTAGTGGTTAGGGATTCTGATTTATGAAAAGGATGTTGGAAACCAAGAATCGTACTTTAAGAGTTATGAAATGTGTGTAAATGCGTGAATGTATCACAATGCCGGCAAAAAGTTTTTGGACACTGTTATATTTACAGGATTTTGTTTCTATACATTTGTAACTTTTCGACCTGTGAAATTTTTATATGAGACTGTCACTGTAGCAGAAACTGCTGTCGTAAATATTTCGGTAAGAAGGGTAAGTGACCGTGACGTAATGCGTTGTGAGCAGCCAGGTGTGCCAGCTGCCTTGAGAAAAAGCCATTAGGTGGAGAAGAAAGAGGCCATTATCCTCGCTATTGACATTTCTTTGTAGAAAGCATCGCAAGTACGGCACGCTCAAACTTGAAAACATATGATTATACTGTGGAGCTCTTAAAATACACTCCTGGAAATGGAAAAAAGAACACATTGACACCGGTGTGTCAGACCCACCATACTTGCTCCGGACACTGCGAGAGGGCTGTACAAGCAATGATCACACACACGGCACAGCGGACACACCAGGAACCGCGGTGTTGGCCGTCGAATGGCGCTAGCTGCGCAGCATTTGTGCACCGCCGCCGTCAGTGTCAGCCAGTTTGCCGTGGCATACGGAGCTCCATCGCAGTCTTTATCACTGGTAGCATGCCGCGACAGCATGGACGTGAACCGTATGTGCAGTTGACGGACTTTGAGCGAGGGCGTATAGTGGGCATGCGGGAGGCCGGGTGGACGTACCGCCGAATTGCTCAACACGTGGGGCGTGAGGTCTCCACAGTACATCGATGTTGACGCCAGTGGTCGGCGGAAGGTGCACATGCCCGTCGACCTGGGACCGGACCGCAGCGACGCACGGATGCACGCCAAGACCGTAGGATCCTACGCAGTGCCGTAGGGGACCTCACCGCCACTTCCCATCAAATTAGGGACACTGTTGCTCCTGGGGTATCGGCGAGGACTATTCGCAACCGTCTCCATGAAGCTGGGCTACGGTCCCGCACACCGTTAGGCCGTCTTCCGCTCACGCCCCAACATCGTGCAGCCCGCCTCCAGTGGTGTCGCGACAGGCGTGAATGGAGGGACGAATGGAGACGTGTCGTCTTCAGCGATGAGAGTCGCTTCTGCCTTGGTGCCAATGATGGTCGTATGCGTGTTTGGCTCCGTGCAGGTGAGCGCCACAATCAGGACTGCATACGACCGAGGCACACAGGGCCAACACCCGACATCATGGTGTGGGGAGCGATCTCCTACACTGGCCGTACACCACTGGTGATCGTCGAGGGGACACTGAATAGTGCACGGTACATCCAAACCGTCATCGAACCCATCGTTCTACCATTCCTAGACCGGCAAGGGAACTTGCTGTTCCAACAGGACAATGCACGTCCGCATGTATCCCGTGCCACCCAACGTGCTCCAGAAGGTGTAAGTCAACTACCCTGGCCAGCAAGATCTCCGGATCTGTCCCCCATTGAGCATGTTTGGGACTGGATGAAGCGTCGTCCCACGCGGTCTGCACGTCCAGCACGAACGCTGGTCCAACTGAGGCGCCAGGTGGAAATGGCATGGCAAGCCGTTCCACAGGACTACATCCAGCATCTCTACGATCGTCTCCATGGGAGAATAGCAGCCTGCATTGCTGCGAAAGGTGGATATACACTGTACTAGTGCCGACATTGTGCATGCTCTGTTGCCTGTGTCTATGTGCCTGTGGTTCTGTCAGTGTGATCATGTGATGTATCTGACCCCAGGAATGTGTCAATAAAGTTTCCCCTTCCTGGGACAATGAATTCACGGTGTTCTTATTTCAATTTCCAGGAGTGTATGATATTTACTAAAATGCCTAATGAAATATTGAGAAACATTTTATATCTATTGTCTTTCTAGTTGAGAGAATTTTTTTGCCTTTGGAGACGACATTTGCCTTGTGAATGACGTTTTGTATGTTGCTTTATATATATATATATATATATATATATATATTTGCTCATTTTGTTTAATATCTAGTTTCTACACTCCTGGAAATTGAAATAAGAACACCGTGAATTCATTGTCCCAGGAAGGGGAAACTTTATTGACACATTCCTGGGGTCAGATACATCACATGATCACACTGACAGAACCACAGGCACATAGACACAGGCAACAGAGCATGCACAATGTCGGCACTAGTACAGTGTATATCCACCTTTCGCAGCAATGCAGGCTGCTATTGTCCCATGGAGACGATCGTAGAGATGCTGGATGTAGTCCTGTGGAACGGCTTGCCATGCCATTTCCACCTGGCGCCTCAGTTGGACCAGTGTTCGTGCTGGACGTGCAGACCGCGTGAGACGACACTTCATCCAGTCCCAAACATGCTCAATGGGGGACAGATCCGGAGATCTTGCTGGCCAGGGTAATTGACTTACACCTTCTAGAGCACGTTGGGTGGCACGGGATACATGCGGACGTGCATTGTCCTGTTGGAACAGCAAGTTCCCTTGCCGGTCTAGGAATGGGAGAACGATGGGTTCGATGACGGTTTGGATGTACCGTGCCCTATTCAGTGTCCCCTCGACGATCACCAGTGGTGTACGGCCAGTGTAGGAGATCGCTCCCCACACCATGATGCCAGGTGTTGGCCCTGTGTGCCTCGGTCGTATGCAGTCCTGATTGTGGCGCTCACCTGCACGGCGCCAAACACACATACGACCATCATTGGCACCAAGGCAGAAGCGACTCTCATCGCTGAAGACGACACGTCTCCATTCGTCCCTCCATTCACGCCTATCGCAACACCACCGGAGGTGGGCTGCACGATGTTGGGGCGTGAGCGGAAGACGGCCTAACGGTGTGCGGGACCGTAGCCCAGCTTCATGGAGACGGTTGCGAATGGTCCTCGCCGATACCCCAGGAGCAACAGTGTCCCTAATTTGCTGGGAAGTGGCGGTGCGGTCCCCTACGGCACTGCGTAGTATCCTACGATCTTGGCGTGCATCCGTGCATCGCTGCGGTCCGGTCCCAGGTCGACGGGCACGTGCACCTTCCGCCGACCACTGGCGACAACATCGATGTACTGTGGAGACCTCACGCCCCACGTGTTGAGCAATTCGGCGGTACGTCCACCCAGCCTCCCGCATGCCCACTACACGCCCTCGCTCAAAGTCCGTCAACTGCACATACGGTTCACGTCCATCCTGTCGTGGCATGCTACCAGTGTTAAAGACTGCGATGGAGCTCCGTATGCCACGGCAAACTGGCTGACACTGACGGCGGCGGTGCACAAATGCTGCACAGCTAGCGCCATTCGACGGCCAACACCGCGGTTCCTGGTGTGTCAGATGTGCCGTGCGTGTGATCATTGCTTGTACAGCCCTGTCGCAGTGTGCGGAGCAAGTATGGTGGGTCTGACACACCAGTGTCAATGTGTTCTTTTTTCCATTTCCAGGAGTGCAGCTGCACTGCAGCATTGGTTAAAATAAAATTTTATGGATGTACTAATATAAATATTTTATGCCTACAGATCCAGTAAATAATAACTTTATGATGAACATAAAAAAAAACGATGGAGCACAAAAAGACATTTCCCTTCACAGGAATTGCATACAGAGTTTTCTTTTCAAGTACTTGGTAATTTCTTTTGTAGAATAAGTTGTGGTGCACCACTTTAATTACATTGATATTAAGATGTGAATAGACATTTCCCTTATCTGCATTGTTGTCTTTAGTGTACTTTCTTATTTTTTTATTTTTTATTTATTTTTTATTTTTTTTATTTTTACTTTTTTTTCCTTGTGGGTTTGACGTTATTGCATATACTGCTGCTGTTTGCCAGACATAGTGTTACTGAATTTCCCCTTGTATTATTCTGTTAAGCCAGTTTTACTACTGATTTATTTTTCTTATTTGCTGCAAATTGCCTTATATTAGTTGTAATATTGCAATTTCTTTGCTAATTTAGATATACTGCTGCTTGCTTTGCCAATTTGCATTTTTTGTCATTGCTGTTTGCGTTAATATGTTATGTATTGCTGCATTGCCTCGTCCCGTAGTTTATGCATCTGAGCTCAGTAGATTTAAGTTAGCTTAAGGTGGGGTAGGTTATATAAGAGAACGATTTGTGATGAATTGGAAGAAATGCATTGAGAAGCTATAAGAAAATAGTTTGACCAAAAAAGTATTTTGAAAGATGATATGAACAACAAAGTAGGGTTTAGGGACAACAGGTTTAGGTAGGATTTTCTTAGAAATAAATGATGAGGTAATATAATGGAAAATAAATAATGAGGTAAGAAGTATGTGAACACATAAATACAGAAAGCATGCTTGGATAGGATTTTTTTGGTGGAAACAAATGTTGAAATAAGAGGAAAGATCTATGGAATGAAGTTTTGGGTTGGACTGCAGTACCAAATGTTACACTGAAAACAAACCCTGTCCTTTCCTCCTGCGTTGTTCTGCTATGTGTTTGTGTACTCTCGTGTATTTGTGTTTTTCCAGTCTTTGTGTGTTTAGCTAATATGATTTATGTTGTAGAATTTTTCTAGTACTAAGCTACATTCACTATGATGAAGAATACTGTTATCCTCAAATATAATTTGCATTAATAATATGTTATTTTCTTTGTAAAGATGTTTATAGACATTATTAATTCTGTTCTGTTTCAATGCTCATGTGTGAAATTAATGTTTCGGAAACTATTCTCATTATTTTATATATTTACTTATGTCATAATTCCTGTAACACTGATGTGTATCTTTATTTCTATTCTTTTGTAAGGACTGTGTTGCTACAAATGTTATCTGTACTGTTATGTTCTTTAATGATGTATTTCATACCTTTGTTATTGTATTCTTATGTTATAAAATTGTAATTGACACCAGTTCATCAAATTAAGTAACTTGTAAGCATTCATTTCACTGCACATGTTTCTGTTGGTCATAGTATATGCACAAGATGTGAAAAAAGAGGACGGTTAGTGTTTGCACTTGTGTTAATAATTCAGCAAGAGACTGATTAACAGCATTGCTGGTTCTAAGGACAATTCCAAAAACTTGGTGAGTGCACAAGTGGTGGTTTATGGACTTGCTATATTGTCTGCACGACTTCTAAGGACAATTCCAGAAACTTGGTGCGTGCACAAGTGATGGTTTATGGACTTGCTATATTCTCCGCAAGACTCTTCGATGTTGATTGTGCACCTGCACAGTCGCAACAGATGGCTGCTATGCGTCTCTACAAGGACTACAGTGGGTCTGCATCTTTGATGGCCCACCAATACCATTATTTCTACAAGGACTGCAGTGGGTCTGCACCTCTGGTGGCCCACCAATACCATACTCTCTACCAGGACTACAGTGGGTCTTCTCTTTGATGACCTACCTACCAATATTCTTCAAAACTTCGACTGACTCTGCTGTGGGTTTGCTCTTTTGTGGCACATTACCTGTTTGCATGTCAAGAGTCAGCACTGTCATTCCGTTGAAGGACAACACTACTTCTTCAAGACTGCATGGAATTGCACTACTTCCGTGTGCATTCTCTTTTACTGCTCAGACTTTGAGAAAAAAAAAACACTGCAATTTTACTGTGATGAACGATCAGGACTGTCTTTGTGGACTGTGAGAAAATTTTAGCTTTGATTTCTTTGTTACAGTAATTGTGAAAAAATTTTAACTAATATGTATTGGCCAGTGCCCAAAACAGCTTGTAAAATTTTTTGTGGGGAGCATGGGGGCTATGTAACTAAGCTGTTTAGGCTTTTTTATTGGTAACGCCACGTAGCTCTCTGTATGAAAATCACTGGCTGTGCTGTGTGCAGTCTGTGGCTGGTTTGCATTGTTGTTGGCCATTGTAGTGTTGACGTTTCAGCGTGATCATAGATAAAGGAGAAGGCTGTTCGCTCTTAAGCCTCGCAGTACTGTACATGGGGAGAGGGGGGGTGGAGGGGGGGATAATTAATGCCCACCTTTTGAAAATATTGTAATCTGGTCAGTTACTTAATATTTTAAAATTTTGGAAAAACTAATTATTGTTTGCAATTAATACTTGTACAGTATTCCACAAATATTTTAAATTTTTCAGTTACACCTAACCCAGAAATTTAAGTGTTAGTAGCAGATGCCACTTTCCAGTGAATTTAATGCTCAGTATCTTCAATTTCAGGACCATGTTGTTAGTAAAAGTCGCAACAGCTGACAACATTTGCATTTTTTAATTTTTTTTTCTTGGTAGTCATGATCCCAACTGGGGTACAAGATGTTACTGAAAATGCACTGGAATTGCTGTGAACGTGGTAAAAGATATTTTCAGGTTCTGGAAGATATATACACATCAGTACCTTTTAAAAAGTACGTTATTAACATAACTCAACAACAATCATCAAATCTTGCTTTTTAACTTTCTTTCGTGGGATGAAGTATTACCCCCTTTCCTTTTTAATATATGGACTCACGTAATATACGCTATCGGAGAAACTTAAACAGCGTAGTAAATACACTATGGAATGTCACTTTTAGTATACTCCTTCTGCTAGTCTCAACACCCCGCCAGTTCAGCGTCATATACATCCTACCATCTGATCACATACACAAAAATCAAGCCCAGGAATTCGTAGGACAAAATTGAGCTTCTTCGGTTACGAAGACGATGAGAAGTTTCTCTTGACGGAAGGTTCTGGCGAATATTGTCAAAACTTAATATGAGTCACGTTCTTAACGTAAAACTGGTGTGTTGCTAAGTACGTCGTTAGTTGAAATAAATGAGTGACTAGGAACGTAGTCAGACGCTATCTGACCGTTACGTCTTTGTGCTAGAGCTACCAATAACGTTTGCCACTGCAGACCGAAACTAGGACGGTGCACCTGTTTTTGTCCTTCTGTTTGGATTGTCAATAAAACAAGAAGGAGAGGACGTTACTGACTGCTCTGCAGAAAATGAGGCAGAAGTTTGACAAGCTGCGACTGATTCACTTTCACAAACGAAGCTAAAAGTTTTCGCTTCAAGAAAGAAACGAACGACAGAGAGAAAAATAGAAAAGAGGGACAAAGAGAAAAAAATATGGAGCGGAACTACAGAAAAACCTTTAGATACATGGGCTCGAGAAGGCTACACAATTACAAGGACAAGAACTCTCGGCCTTGCAGAGGCATGGTGCTTTATTGTTTGTTATTAGGGGTCAAGCGTTATATTAGTTTGTTGTATTTACTTTCTAGTACACGACATTACGAAGTGGGGTGACTTTCTAGTACATGACATTACGAAGTGAGCACGTTCTGTGAGCTTCACTTCAGTCGATGACCTGAAAAGTTGGATTTTATCACTTAGAGATCGGTTTTAATTGTAAAAAACCGTTCAATAGCCAAGATCGCACAAAACATTTCTTTATTTAAAACAACCGGTTGCAACAGACTTTGCTGTCATTTTCAGGTCTTAAAAACTTTTTGTTGTAAAACATGTTCATTTTTCTCTGAACCTCACACACAAGATGCCAGATCGATTAAAATCAGCACATTATAAAACGCTTGTCATCACTAAAATAATTATTGAAAAACATAAAGCACCTTGTGCAAAAGGCCACGTCCATATACATATTACTCACCGATGCTTGTTACATCATACAGACACGGTATGCAGAACCACATCCGTTTACATATGGCGGACGTATTTTAAACAGTGCAAATCCACTTTAAATTGCGTAAGGTACGCAGTAGCTAGCATCATAGACATATCAGAAGGAAAACGTGTCGTACAATTCACTCAGAAAATTAGCTATGAAAATGCTTTGTGCAAAGCGTGCGCCGGATTTAATGAATACTAACCGAAAGAAAATGCGTAAAATTATTTCTCAGCATTGTATAGTGATTTTAGAATGTAACAGAATGTATTCACGTATTTGTCACTGTAGATAAAATACAGGTTCATTACTTTACGCTGGAAATTAAATGGCAATCATGCAATGATGAACTTCTGCCGAAATATGCCAAGTCGATTTAGTCAGCCGGGAAAGCTGCAGACACTGCCAGCATTTTACTCTTAGCTGCTTTGCGAAGGCTGAAAAAAATCGCTATTATTTTGCCAATGGGAGGTACACTTCGCAGTTCGTGGCCACAAAGAACCGGTGACAAAGAGTACTCATAATATCCTACGTCTTCCAGGAAGCGTTGCGACAGCTTCTTCGCCACCATTTCCTGGAAGTATCTGTCCGTACCTGGGCATATGATGCGCACCTTCTAGCCTTGAGGCTGTAAGAGCCAAGGAAAGTCCCCTCTCCCCCCAATTACGTAAAGACTGTAACAAGAAAAACAGTATCATATGAATCGTCATGCACATGGTCCGTGCTTCACGAATAAACGAGCCTCAGTAGTTGTCTGCTTCTGTTTTCTTCTTTTTTTTCTTGTCGCCGTTCTTGAAAATGGTATACTGTTGACTAAGAGGACAGAGGATTTTTTTTTTTTTCATAACAGGGATCATTATATTTCCAACAGACGCATCCACCCAAGCTTTGATCTTAGACTCTGGCCAGCGGCGTAGAATAAAGTTCAGTAGTTTCAGAGTGTTAAGGTAGGTTCAGACGAACTGCTGCGGTATTGTGTATCACGTGTACCTCCTTGATCAAACAAATGAATAACTCCAAAGTTTACTTATCAGTCCCCGGATGATAAAATACAGTTTCTCTCTTTAACAGACACCTGTTTGTTATTCAGCCATAACAAATTGCTGTCAGACCCATTTTTGTATAGTACTATCTTATTAATAGAAATTGTGTTTTATTATTTGCGCATTGACCTAAAAACGAGAAATATTTTGCGATCTAGGAATTGGTTAACACACAGAATAACTGTGCTCTTACATTGCTGTTTCCTAGCTAGTCCCCTACAGTCTATAAATACACTGAGGTGCCAAAAGTCATGGGAACCGATACGCACAAACACAGGTGGCGGTTGTATAGCGTACACAAGGCATAAAAGGGCACTGGAGCTGTCATTTGTGCTCAATTAATTCATGTGAAAAGGTTTCTGACGTGTTTACGGCCTCCTGACAGGAATTAACAGACTTTGAACGCGAAACGGTAGTTGGAGCTAGACGCATGGAACATTCCATTTTCGGAATTAGCGAACTCCATATTCCGAGGTCACAGTGTCAAGAGAGTGCAGAGAATAACACATTTCAGGCATTACCTCCCGCTACGCACATTTAACGACTGAAAGCAGCGGCTTTTGCTTTGAGATGTCGATACTAACAGAAATAATCATAAAAATCAACGTTACACGTACGACGGACGTATCCGGGAACCACCTTCGCAATAAGCCGCTGTGCAAGCTGCTGGTGGCTCCATAATGGTGTGTCCTGTGTTTACGTGAAATAAATAGACTGGGCCCTCTGGTTCAACTGAACCGACAACTTCAAATGGCTCTGAGCACTATGGGACTTAACGTCTGAGGTCATCAGTCCCCTAGAACTTAGAACTACTTAAACCTAACCAACCTAAGGACATCACACACATCCATGCCCGAGGCAGGATTCGAACCTGCGACCGTAGCGGTCGCGCCGTTCCAGACTGTAGCGCCTAGAACCGCTCGGCCACCCCGGCCGGCGAACCGTCAACTGATTGGACGGCTACTTGGACACCATTTGCAGTCATTCATGGACTTTATGTTTCCAAACAGCGATGGAATTTGTATGGATGGCAATACGCCATGTCACCGGGCCGTCGATTGGTTTGAAGAACATTCCGCACTCAGATCGCCCGACATGAGTCCAATCGAACATTTATGGGACGTAATCGAGAGGTCAGTTCGTGCACAGAATCCTTCACCGGCAATACGGTTGAAGAGACAACATGGCTAACAATTTCTGCACAGGAGATCCCATGCCTTGTTGAGTCCATGCCGCCGCATCTAGTCACTGCACTACACCGGGCAAAAGAAATCTGACACGATACGAAGCGGTATCTCATGACTTTTCTCACCTTTATGCATAATTGATGCACCGTCTTTTGTGACAGTAATAATAGTCTTGTTTGGACCTTACGTATTTCGTCATCCAGTGTTACGTGAAGCGCAAATCATGGAAAACATTTGCTGAACTGTTTTCACAAATTTTTTAGATTTTAATTGTTATGGAAAACCTCCAGCTAGGTTTACAATGGATAACAAAGTGGCGCGAGAAGCGCTGCGTAGCGAATAAAAACGGTATCAATACGTAACGATGTCGAACAGCAGAATACATTGGTCGAGTGAAAGAAAGCCCCGAACACGATACGACGCAATCTCAATATTGTTTCTCTGTGCAACTGGAAATCTTGTGATCATCGCGTCGAAATATTACCAAAAAGGACCTTCATGTAAATCCTTACAAGTTTGCTGTTCTCCTTGAATTAAAGCGTATAGGTGAACTTGAGACCTTGAGTTCTTCCGGTGGTTTTCAAGTGAACTGGAATTAGGACTTTTGGATCCGCATTTTAATTTCTTTATATGAGTCTGATTTCAGCCTGTCAGAGTATGTAAACTCATATAACATGCGTCATTACGCAAGCACTCTGAAAAGCTGTAAGGTGTCAGGCAAATCCAACACCTTCCATGAAAACCCTGACATGATAAGCAAATCCAGTAGTATGTCATATAGCTCCGAATAAATCGTGACTTTAAATTAACCAAAGTAATACGAGTAACGAGTGAACAAACGGAATACCACAGACTAACACAAGAATGTCTAAATGCATGTCATACCTTCCCACCGTGAGACAGACGCAGTTCTGAGGGGAGAAACGAGAGCAGAAGCCGAGAGCAGAACCGTGTTAAGCTAGAAGGCCCTACGACAAGGGACGGACTGTACACCCACGTCGCCAGCTAACCACTAGGACCACCCCAGCTGCAAGTTTTAACGTGAGACTTTTTCGCGTCTCTGTTACGCTAGGACCACCCCCCAGCCCATGTTAAAAGCTAGAGCCCTCCAGAAGAACAGTATAGATCTTACGATAACACAAAAAGGGCCACACCCCAGCCGTAAGTTTTAGCGTGAGACTTTTTTGCATCTCTGTTACGTCAGGACCACCCCCCAGCCCATGTTAAAGATAGAGCCCTCCAGAAGAACAGTATAGATCTTACGATAACACTAAACATTACCACACCAGCTACAAGTTTTATCGTGAGACTTTTTCTGTCTCTGTTACGTTGCAAACTTTAAAAACATTGCCCCACCACGAAAAGTATAACGTTTCTCATTGGATAGACAGAATTTTTGTAGGCGGAGCTTAAGGCTAACATTGAGACCCTGATTGGTCAGATGAGAACACAGCCAGATAGTTTATTTTAAACCAACTTCGGTAAATTGTAGTAAGGAGAAGTTAGGAGAGAGTAGCTTCTGAGACGGCGAGGTGAGCGGAGCTGTGCTGCCCACCGCCCCCTGACAAACACCGACAAGGTAATGAACACACGCGATGCCGCATAACAGCGCATAAAGCTTCACTCAGAACTGCAGAAGTCTCATCTGTTACACCCCCTTTTTGCGTAATACTATTGTCTATCGTCAATTAAAGCTCATGGTGTTCACATTTGCCACTTGAAGTAAAAATCTGTAACGCGATGATTTTTCTGTTATATAGTTATTGAGAAGCCACATCAGCCACTGTAATTTACGACAAGTTAGATAAGTAATTAAAGATAATTGAGGGTCACTGTAGACCGTTTTGATAGTTTTCTCTTTTGTGAAACTTAACTTAAACCTAGATTATAGATGTGATATGGCATAGGTCATCCTTCGACCCATTGTAGAACTTGGAAACCCACTCAGGGAATATTCGTTCACATTTTTGTTGAACGCAGTTGGTTTTTACCATCCTGTATTAAAACATTTCCTTTTATCAATAGTGCAATTTATAAACAATGTTTTGTGAGTAGAATAAAATTTCCAATGGTAAACGTAACTGCTTTTTCGACGTTATTTTACCAGCTAACTAAAAATAGGAAAGCCTTGAACCCCTTCCACTAAATTTAGTTAGTATTAAGATTCTTTCACAGGGAGTGCAGTGGAGCTGACGCTGAAATCATTAAGTATTAGGTTATATCATCGCTAGTCTCACTGAACTCTTCTGAATTCTACATGTCATGTGTGGTCTGGCGTCTCCTTACCAGCAACAGGTCCCAGGTTCAAACTAGTCAATTCCCTAAAAAACACGCTCAGAGCGTCGTTGCGCGAAAGTGGTAGGGAGACACTAGATAGAACAAATAGACACCACGCAGAATGTTAGAAAGCCGTTGCATAATCTGGAGATTGGTGTTTGGTGCGCAATGTCCGGTGTCCGCATCGTAACAGTATTCTCTCATCTAGCTGTTAATGCTAAACAGTATGTCCAGAAGCTGCTTAATCAATATGGTTATCAACTCACGGAAGAAGAACGACTGTGTGGATATTTTGAGTAAGACAAGAAAACAGCAAGCACCTTTATGACAATTCTGTCACGAGTGCAAGAGCTGCTCGCTGATGATAGGACAGCCAGTGTCCTTGTGATTTCTACCTGTGAAGTAAATTGAAGTGGCAGGTGAACTTAAGTAATCTTCAAACACTGAAAAAGCTGTTGCTGCTATCCGTTAGCCAGAGTTTGATAAATCGAGCACAACGCTGCATCGTTAACGGTAGCCAGCACCTTCTGTGTTTTTCATTAACAAAGGTCAAACCTGCGTCAGTCTTACTGTAGACATTTACCGGGTTAGCTTTATTTTTCCCACCCTGTATTAACAATATCACTAGAAGTTTTAAGCAGACTGATGGAAAAAATGCTGAGAAGCTCTTACCAGCAATTGTATAGTGTGGTTGAAGATGAAGGCTATGACGAAGGTAGAAACCAGTCCAAACCCGAGCCCGGCGTTCTTGAAAGCATTCGGCATCACCAGGAAGCCGCTGCTCAGAGCCGACTTCAGCAAGTGCGCCAGGGCACCGTAGTCGCTGCAAAAGGCGAAAAAGGTTAAGGGACTCAGTGGCCATATTCAGCGAGATGCGTTGGTAATCCGTCAGTTCTCTCTCTCTCTACCTATCTGTGTGTGCGTGTGTGTGTATGTGGAGGCGAGAGTGGACTTGCGCGTCTCTGTAGGTAAGTTGTTGCGCCTGTGTGGAGCCGTTTCTGACAGGCCGGTTATTTAAGTAGTTAATATTATTGTAACAATAGTGTTGCAGGAACTGAAATTTGGATACGGCTATCACATTGAACTATAACGGTTTCCAGAATGAATCTCAGGCAAGGGAACTCGGCACGCACAGGTTTGTTACAGTTAGAATTACCTAACAAATCAAGTTACACTGGAACACCAGAACGTGGCAGGATTTGTCTCTTAAACTAGATTAAACCGGCTGTTGTTTTCCACAAAGTCAATGAAAAACACAAAAATTCAGATGCGTCCTCTCTACAGACTATTACAAAGACGAAACCAAATGTTTCAGTTGTTGAATAGATATTTCTTTGTAGCTGTACTGAAGACAATACACGTCAAATAAATGTCGATGAAACGTAATTTAACTGGATTAAAGCTTTAGGATGGGAATCTTAGCAAGAAGTGTTTTACTCCATCATCCTTGGCCGTCTTCAGCGTCCCAAGTGAGAGGACTAAGTGCGCAGAAAGAAGAGATTCTACAGTGATCTCCATTCTAATAGAAAAAGAGCTGTAAGCGAGTATTTAAAAGCACTTCAAATTTTTCTGTCGTTAAAAGCACGTTATTATTCTTTTCACGAAATGCATTCTAACCAATTCGAAAAACTTATATTTAGTTGCCTATAGTTGCGAGAATTTTAGTGAGAAAAGAAGAGCAGCAGAACGCTGTACATTATGTCAAATCCTTCTAACAGACGTAACGAATATATGAAAGTGAAGTCATAAGATTAAGATAAGGTAAGTTTCACACGAGATACAGAGAAACTTGCGCTGCACGAAATGCTCGAAATCAAGAGGAACCGCAAGAAAAATGTTGAACAGATAGGAGAATGAACAAACAGACAAGTTTATCTCCGTTCCTGAATGATTACCCAATCCATTATAATTAAATCGTGCCCCAATGAAAGTGTATTTTACAGTAATTCGTTTCACTCTTCCACTATTTTAAACCGATTAAATCGTTTATTTAATATTAGCAGTTAATTATTTTGAAGATAGTTTTTTTATTTGTTATATAAAACGTTCATCGTGAGTGACTATAGTATACACAGAATACTTACGAGTAGGCATTTTCGCGGTTCCTTTCGGCGAAAGGATCGTAGTCAGCTGTAGCTGCGGGTGCCGAACCATTCTGCCCACCGCTCTTTAAATCCGTCACATTCACCCTGTGGAAGAGGAAAGCAGCATACACTAAGCGTGAGCTGTCGTTCACATTATGCCCTGGCTCTTTACGTACCATAATGCATTTGCCACATCGTCATTCTGCAGTACTGAAATTTGTTACGTAACTGAACAGCTTTGCTTTTTACAATTTTTCAACTGGTATATTCCGTTGAAAGACTGTTAAAGACGAGAAAGCATGTAGTTGTTCCGAACGTTTCATCCAAATAAATTTTGATGATATCATCAAAATTTGAAAAGCACACTTATGTAGGATAATTACATGTACAATTAGTTACTAAGATCATAATTGTTGCAGATGTTCTATGCAGCAGATTCCATAGATTAAGAGCTTACTGAAAGATAGTAACAAATAGAGTTCTCACTGGAAAGAAAGCCATTGGAAGGGATCTCAGAATAGGTTAAGTTCGGTAATCTGAAGGAAATTTTTTTTATATTCAGTAACTTCATGTTCTTCTATACCATCTCTCAACAAGCTCTGATTTTAAGATTAAACGAGAAATTTATTCAAGCATTCTTGTGATCTCAGGTGTGGTAGGCCACAATCTGAGTCTGAAAAATAAGTAGAGACTGCATTTCATCATGTGGCTTGTGAATATCCGATTTCCAGGTTACTTTTCCTCCTGAATAGTGTTTTTCAACATAAATCATGAAAGTATACAGAATTTGTGCATGATGACGTAGCCCATTGCATAAAAACAACGATGTATTTCTGATGTCACAGACATCACATTGATAACAGCAGGCACACTCTAAGGTGCATACGACATGGAAAACAATTGCCAAACAGGGCTACATAGCACCAACAAGTGAAAGAAGAACCAGAGTTCTCGTAAACTTTACGTGTCACCAGCCCTTGATTTAACAGTAATTGAAACAACGTTTCTGAGAAACACCTGAGAATATATAAAAAATGGTTCAAATGGCTCCGAGCACTGTGGGACTTAACATCTGAGGTCATCAGTCCCCTAGAACTTAGAACTACTTAAACCTAACTAACCTAAGGACATCACACACATGTATGACCGAGGCAGGATTCGAACCTCGACCGTAGAGGTCGCGCGGTTCCAGACTGAAGCGCCTAGAACCGCTCGGCCACACCGGCCGGCTGAGAATATAGAAGCCCTAACCAAGAAGTAAGTATTTTTCCTGAATATGGCTATAACCTGTTACCAGAACTAACACCTCTATTCTAGTTTTGGAGCCCGTGCAGGTACCGAGAAGAACAGAAGAGACTTACGCAAAAGGAAGCACCAATGTCGCAACCCGAAAGCGTTAGAAAGTTAATGACATGATATTGATGTCACTATCTGTTAAAAGATGTATCAAAACATTATGACAGAGACACTTGTGTTTTGTGTTTTCTATATCAAAGCCAGAGTGTCGTTACTTACGGAGGATTGAATACGCTCAGGGTGATGACTGTGTCGCTTTCACGAGCGACGACGTTTTTCTCCCGCCGCATCTGCAACAGAGTAAGCAAACGGGACACATAAGCCACACATAAAGCTGTATGACGACCAGTGAAGAGGAAGAAAAATTATTAAAATCGCTTTTAACACGGTGACAGTTGTTGAGAAGATAAATAATTTACAATTTACAGGGAATGGTAGAAAAGGAAAGAGGTTGGTATTAACAATAAAATAATGTGAATAACGTGGATAAATTACATCACTGCTGTATATAAAATATTACAAGGCTCATTCGAAATAAACAGACCTAATAAGACAGTCCTTCTTTCGTTGTCCTTTCGTCATTCTTGTACATCAATAGTAATTTCTACGTAGGTATTATAAAAATAAGATGAAAGCGGTTACTACATATACATTGCTTCAGAGTGAAGTTTGTGGCGACAAGGAGGTAAGAAGATACGAAAAGAACTTCAAACATACTTTTCAAAAAATTCCACCGTATGAAATAAATGTAAAAAGAGAAGAAAACAGTATTTAAAGCAAATCACAGAATGTCTAACAGAAAGGTAAACAATGCATCGATGATGGAAAAGTTCCAATAATGTATAACTGAGTCCGCTATCGTTATATCCAGTTGCGTTGTACAGCAAAAATCACATGCAGACCCTTATGTTTTTTCAGAACACATTAACTGTCAGCAACAACAAACATGGTTCCATACGGCTGCATGGGTAACTTGAGCCACATTCCTCGAGGTTAGACGGAAATTCAACTGACTAGCAAGCTGTTGATCAGATGCCGGAAACTTTGAGATTCAAAACAAAATTAATCAGTAAACACGCTGTCTGGCACGACTACATATTGGCGTATGCAGGCTATCGCCTCACCAACAACTGAAATACTTCTATTGTACAGTTTTTCTGGATAATTATCTTTGCACTTAATCAGCAGCACAACTTTCCTTAAATATTTTCGAAGTGACTCAAATTTTATAAACGTTTCCATTTGGAGCATAGAAAAGAGCGGCCGTACGAAGACTGTACTGAAATATGAAGTCGTGACTCAGTATACAGCACTTTCTATTCTATGAAAATAATTTCAAACTGGATCTCCGCGCTTGGAGATAAAGGTGTTACCGTCGTTCCCCCAATTCTATTAAGCAAATGCCGTATTGGTTCCTCTGAAAAGGACACAATCCATTTCTTGTCCTCCTCCATTCTCGATGACACACTAATTCGTATTCTTGCTTTTGTTCAAAAGTCAAACGTCTTACGAGGGGCAATGTGAACTCGGCTATATGTAGCATGGGTTCAAAAGCTTTCACAAATATTATGGAATTCGAAATAGATTATTCAGCCAGACTCCCGAAAACTTATTATACGAGGAAGATTTTCTTTCAAATAAACCAGATACTTCAACTTAATAATGGGAACCCTGCAAATAGTAATACACTACTGGCCATTAAAATGGTTACACAACGAAGATGACGTGCTACACAGGCGAAATTTAACCGACTCGAAGGAGATGCTGTGATATGCAAATTATTAGCTTTTAAGAGCATTCACACCTACAACGTGCTGAACTGAGGAAATTTTCCAACCGATTTCTCATACACAAACAGCAGTTGACCGGCGTTGCCTGATGAAACGTTGTTGTGATGCCTCGTGTAAGGAGGAGAAATGCGTACCATCACGTTTCCGACTTTGATAAATGTCGGATTGTAACCTATCGCGATTGCGGTTCATCGTATCGCGACATTGCTGCTCGCGTTAGTCGAGATCCAATGACTGTTGGCAGAATATGGAATCGTTGGGTTCAGGACGGTAATACGGAACGCCGTGCTGGATCCCAACGACCTCGTATCACTAGGAGTCGAGATGACAGGCATCTTAACCGCATGGCTGTAACGGATAGTGCAGCCACGTCTCGATCCCTGAGTCAACTGATGGGGACGTTTTCAAGACAACAACCATCTGCACGAACAGTTCGGCGACGTTTGCAGCAGCATGGACTATCAGCTCGGAGACCGTGGCTACGGTTACGCTTGACGCTGCATCACAGACAGGAACGCCTGTGATGGTGTACTCGACGACGAACCTAGGTGCACGAATGACAAAATGTCATTTTTTCGGATGAATCTAGGTTCTGTTCACAGCATATTGATGGCCGCATCCGTGTTTGGCGACATCGCGGTAAACCCACTTTGGAAGCCTGTGTTCGTCATCGCCATACTGGTGTATCACCCGGCGTGATGGTATGGGGTGCCATTGGTTACACGTCTCGGTCACCTCTTGTTCGCATTGACTGCACTTTGAAGAGTGGACGTTACATTTCAGATGTGTTACGACCCGTGGCTCCACCCTTCATTCGATCCCTGCGAAACACTACATTTCAGCAGGATAATGCACGACGGCATGTTGCAGGTCCTGTACGGGCCTTTCTGGATACAGAAAATGTTCGACTGCTGCCCTGGCCAGTACATTCTCCAGATCTCTCATCAACTGAAAACGTCTGGTCAATGGTGGCCGAGTAACTGGCTCGTCACAATACGCCAGTCACTACTGTTGATGAACTGTGGTATCGTGTTGAAGCTGCATGTGCAGCTGTACCTGTACACGCCATCCAAGCTGTGTTTGACTCAATGCCCAGGCGTATCAAGGCTGTTCTTACGGCCAGAGGTGGTTGTTCTGGGTACTGATTTGTCAGGATCTATGCACCCAAATTGCGTGAAAATATAATCACATGTCAGTTCTAGTGTAATATATTTGTCCAATGAATACCCGTTTATCATCTGCATTTCTTCTTGGTGTAGCAATTTCAATGGCCAGTAGTGTACGTTTTTAGTTCCATGAAAGTTTATTTCATTAGTAAATGCTTTCCCGGCTTATAAGTTGATCAGTGTCTTCTGCGAGACTGACTTCCGTCACGTTGCAGCTACCTGTGAGCTCCACCACGTGTTATCGCAGGACGACGTGCAGCTGGGTGACGGTCTCACACTCCGGCCGTAAAGTCTCCCAGGTCGCTATGCGCAACAACGCTGTAGGTCTTCCGGCCGCAGCGCGACCTCGGCTGACATGGATTCTGCCACGTGACGGATAGGGGTCAGGGTCACGGCCACGGCCGCCAGCACAACTCGGCCGCTAACTCATTGTGTGCGGAGACCGACCACGCACTGTCCGACGCCGTGTGCGAGTCTGCAGCTTCTTCAGCTTTGCGTTACGAGGAACTTAATGTTTGTGCCCAGAGGTGCCACAAAAAGGTAGGAGGTTCACAGCCACTGAACTTCTGCGTATTTGAAGAAACGGAATGCAGGTTTTGTTGAACAAAGATGGGGAGCGACTTTTATCTTGTACAAACCAATACAGCATTTGCCTAAAGTGATTAAGTAAATCATGTTGCCGTTTTTGTTGCGGTCTTCATACTGACGGCTAGTTTAATACTGCTCTGTCCCGTGCAATCCAGTGAAGCTTCCTGAATCTGCTTACTATATTTATCTCTTGGTCTCCCTCTACAACATTTACTCTCCCTACTTACCTTTGATACTAAAGTGGTAATCCCTTAATGTCTTAGAATGTGTCCTATCAACTGAGCCTTTCTTTTCTCTCCATTTTATTCAGTATCTCTTCGTTAGTTACAAGATCTATCCATCGAGAATGAGATTTTCACACTACAGCGGAGTGTGCGCTGATAAGAAACTTCCTGGCAGATTAAAACTGTGTGCCGGACCGAGACTCGAACTCGGGACCTTTGCCTTTCGCGGGCAAGTGCTCTACCAACTGAGCTACCCAAGCACGACTCACGGCTCGTCCTCAGAGGTTCACTTTTGCCAGTACCTCGTCTCCTACCTCCCAAAATTTACAGAAGTTCTCCTGCGAACCCTGCAGAACTAGCACTCCTGAAAGAAACGATATTGCGGAGACATGGCTTAGCCACAGCCTGGAGGATGTTTCCAGAATGAGAATTTCACACTGCAACGGAGTGTGCGCTGATATGAAACTTCCTGGTAGATTAAAACTGTGTGCCGGACCGAGACTCGAACTCGGGACCATTGCCTTTCGCGGGCAAGTGCTCTACCAACTGTTCTACCCAAGCACGACTCTCGACCCGTCCTTGTTCGAAATTTTGAGAAAAACAGTGGTAGCTATAGGGAAATAAGGGTAACACACAATACGTACAAGAGCGAGGCAGGAACAATAAGACTGATAGACCAAGACGAAGTCCTCGGATTAAAAAGGGTAAGACAGGCATGTAGTCTTTGGCCCGTACTGTTCAGTCTATACATCAAAGAAGCAGTAACGGATGTAAATGAAAAGTTCGAGAGTGGGAATAAAATTCACGGTGAAAGGATAACGGTGATAAGATTCGCTGATGACATTGCTGTCCTCAGTGAAAGTAAAGAAGAATTACAAGACCTGTTGAAAGGCGTGCAGTCTAATAAGTATAGAGTATGTATTGAGAGTAAATCGAAGGAAGACGGAAGTAATGATAAATAGAAGAAATGAGAATTGCGAGAGAAATAGCAGAAATGAGAATTGCGAGAAACTGAACATCAGAATTGTAGAAGAAGTTAAGGAATTCTGCTACCTAGATAGCAAATAACTTACGACGGACGGACCAAGGAGGACACAAAAAGCAATATCGTTCTGGCAAAGAGGGTATTCCCAGCCAGGAGAAGTCTACTAGTATCAAACATAGGCCTTAAATTCGAGGAAGAAATGTCTGTGACTAATGGAGCACAGCATTTATAGTAGTGAAGCACGGACTATGGGAAACCGGAACAGATGAGAATCGAAGCCTTTGAGATGTAGCGATACAGAAAAATACTGCAAATCAGGTGGACTGATAAAGTAAGAAATGAGGTGGTCTCTGCAGAATCGGTGAGGGCACGAATATATGGAAAACAATGCCAAGAAGAAGCGACAGGACATCTGTTAAGACAACAGGGAGTAACTTCTATGGGACTAGAGGAAGCTGTAGAGGGTAAAACCTGTAAAGGAAACACAGATTGCAATACATCCAGCAGATACTTGAAGACGAAGATTGTAAGTGCTACTATGATATCAAAAGGTCGGTACAGGAGAGGAATTTGTGACCGGCCACATCAAACCAGTCAGATGAACATCGAGTCAGATAAAATGTCTTGGTCATCAAAGGTGCCCTGAGCAGCAATTTTTCAGCGAGCAATGTGTGGGCGTCACATGGTGCGGGACATTCCCTGCGCCATACTTCCACCACTGCTGCGTCCGTAAGTGATGCAGTGAGGCAGCTAATTGCAGGAACGTGATGATATGCGGTTTCTTAAATCGGAGTGTTGCGGTCGCCACTTGTCGTAAATGTCCCTGAGAAATGTGTGGTTTTGCAGGAGCTACGGGAAAGGATTGCGATACGCCACAACACCAAACACGGTGTTTTCAGTTGGCCATTCAGTAATCATCAGAATAAGTACCTGCAATGTGATCGTCGAAATATAGTTACATAATAGATTCTATATGAATAACATGGCAGCCTGTAGGCTATGCAGCGGGAAATTGTCATGTCTGTCCAATCTTCTAGAGAACACTAACGTTAATCTATAAAGTGAGCGTGGAGCATGTTTCTGTTGGAGCTCCTAGTCTTTGTCGTCATAGGCAATATCTTTTATGCGTAGAGATAACTGATGAAAAAATTGTGTGAGAAGATGCAGCACTTATATTCGCACGTTGCTGATTGTGGTTCATCTTGTTCTACGCAAGGCGTTCACTTTAGTTAATTCATCCTCGCTACCGAAATAGACAAACCTAGAATGGTAATTGCTGATTTTGTATATAGTCTTCAAAATTTCTTTACGGCCTTTCGTAGTTACACAAGAATATTTTGTCGCTTTGGTAGGTACAGTGCTGTGGGACATTTCTTTATACATTTTTATTGAATTTTTCTTAATCGCACAAACTGGTAACAAGTTTGACCGTCTTTCACTGCTAAGCAGTCTTCGTTAGAACAGGTACAATAAAGCAACTCTACCGCAATGAAACACAAAATAAAAACTTAATATGTTCATTTGCTGTAGAAAACAGCAGAAGTTGCGACTATTACCAATTATAGAAATGAGAGGACATTAAGTACTCAAACTTTTGATCTGCCTTTGTGATTCTATGTAATGCGCCAAATCATTTCACCCATTGGCACGTAAGTGACGCTGTTTTGTAAAAGAGGACACTTTCTCAGTTAGCCTCGGGAAAATAAACTGAAATAGATGTATCACAAATTTCAAGACTCAGTACTTGTCTTAGGCAGGTGTGATGCGGCAGTAGAAATCCCGTTTTGAATTTCACTTATCTACAAAGAAATACATCCGGTGAAGTGGTGCAGCCTCTTGGGGAGTCATATCGCACCGCGGCAAAAAATGTGACACAAGTCGAAAAAACGACAACTTTTAGTTTGTCAATGAAAAGTGCGTGTGAAGTGCATCAATTTGCACGAGAAACATCACTCTGTCTCGCAAGTTGTCCAGTACAGGGCATTTCTCTCAGTTTTGTTGTCGGTTACTTCATGATTCACCGCGGGAAGGACAGCGTCGGTTCAGTGTTGCTAACGGCAGGTGTGCGTGGCTCAGTCAAGAAGAGCGCAGCAGTCTGCGTTGTGACATTTTTCTGCATAATATAAGTTAAATGTAATTTTTAGCATTATTGATTATTAGAATGTCTCTGATTATACAGTGTCTGCATCTCACATTACAATGTCGTTCAGACATGCATGCATGCATGCATGTCTAAAGGAACATTGTTTTAACGATAACAGCTGTCGTAAATATTACGAAACTTCGTGTGTTGCAGTGTACAATGAAAAAAGGAAAATTTCTGCTATTAAGAAAGTTCGTATTGCATCCCTTTTCTCAGCGGAAAGTATCGCTACATTACAAAAGCCCATTTACGATTTTATGTTCTCGTAAATCGTTTTCTTTAAACTTTAACTATTTGATGTTCGTAATTAAATTGTATTAATTTTCATTAATTATAATGTTGCCTTTTGTATTTTCTTAACAAAACAGTACCAACTTTTTTCTCATTCTATATTCAAATTTAGTACAAATTTCGCCCGAGGGAGATTCGAATGTCATATTATATTACAGTAAGGAAAAAAAAGTTATATTATTTGGGGTTGGAAAGTGGCATTTTTTATTACATGAGGGTCATAATAAAACAAAAAAGGTTTTAGAAAACCAAGGAAAGTGACAACTCAGAGAACTAACTAAAAGTCACCTGGTAACACTTTACATTCGGTGAGAACAGAAGTACATTTCCGTATTACTGTTGCCTAGAACACAATGAAATTTACTGCCAAAAATTCTTACTTGAAATTTTAACGAAGTTATAGCATTTTTATATAAGTTTTAAAGAATTCTTCATGTCGACTTTTCTCAAGTATTGCTTTTTTGAGTTGTGTCACTGTTCTGGACGTGGTCGGATACGTATAATTAACATATCAAATCTAAATAGCAAATGCTCTATATTTGGGGTACGACTCTCCCAATGTCTCCTACAGACCTAAACAATCGTGCAGGATAAGAGATGGCAGCGTCGCGTGGATGCTGATTCAGGTTCATAGAGCCCATGGAACCGGAAAAGACGCTTTTCGTAGTAATCAGCAGCGCTGAGTGTGTAGCAGGCGATGCTGAGACAACAGGAGAGATAGGCCGTGCTGTCAGTTATCGTGGTTACCCGCCGCCAGTGGTGGTGGGGTTCGGGAACCCCAGGCAACCGCGGCTGGTGATACCGCCTTGACCCATCAACACCGACGGCCCCTGTCCAGCCACAGTTTCCTCGTATTTAGCGCCACTGATAACAGAAGCCAGGCCGTTCAGTCTTAACATTCCTTCTTAGAAGATTACCATGAAAGAGAAGTATCACGTCTCACTGACGGATCTCATTTTTCAACTTCGTACGAAGTCCAAACAAAGTAGCTTGTTGCCACATTCAGGACTGCCTCGACAGCTCCTGTACAGTCAGTCTTAAATTACATAAATATTGGCGGAATGAAGAAATAGAAAATAAGAGAACCGTTTCATATTTAATTTCATCAGAACACAGAATAACGCTAGGCAAAATAAAGAGAAGATGGTCCGTGGAAATACTCAAACATTTCTCATCTTAAGAAGTAATGGATATTACCCAAGTTGTCTTTAATGAAAGAAAAGTTCACAGTCATTTAGCCTTACCTCCAGGGTCATCGCATAACTTTCAACGTCCGACAGTTACATGTAATGGCGGCTGCATATCATATTCGAGGCCTCAGGCACTAAACTTTATTACAGCTTAGTAACCGTTATAGTATGGATACATATTGTTGTAAACTTCAGTTTCACTATTATTCTGCCGGCCGGGGTGGCCGAGCGGTTCTAGGCGCTACAGTCTGGAACCGCGCGACCGCTACGGTCGCAGGTTCGAATCCTGCCTCGGGCATGGATGTGTGTGATGTCCTTAGGTTAGTTAGGTTTAAGTAGTTCTAAGTTCGAGGGGACTGATGGCCTTAGAAGTTAAGTCCCATAGTGCTCAGAGCCATTTGAACCATTTTTTTAACTATTATTCTGAAAATGTATCAGATAAAAAAGTTACATTTTTCGGAAAGCATCGCTTAATCTGAATCGTTTTTAACGAATCGCACTCCGATAACCAGTTAAATCGAAAGTGACCTGACTTCCACAGAATTTGTCTGACTGACAACTGAAATCATGGGACACACTTACGCGTGTGTAAATGGTCCTCAGAGACGTCGTTGTCGTTCACACGTCATTATATTTTCCACCCCTAGCAACGCTTCTTTAGTCGAATACCATAATTTCTTCACGCCTCAAACAACGGCCACGTAAATGGTAAGTATGCATTCCTCGCGACACGGATATGCGTGTGCGTTTATTTTGCAGAATTGCTACTGAAATAACCAATTCGATTCGGTTTAATTTTTTTCCGAACGAAGCATTTACACTGTGAACAAAGTCTCTCGTTCTCTTCAGCACATGTGCGGAATGACACGTTCGATTACGAAAAGTTACGTTATTGTTACAGTTGCAAAATCGAGATGAGCTGAGACTGCTAACCTTGTGTATCTGTCCCGACAGCTCCGCAAAAGACCTTCGCATTTTGCAAGCGTTGTAAATCAGTGGAGAGCTATCCAGTGAAGACATACCAACTTGTTTTTTTTTTTATCTGACTGTTTTTGTGATTATCAGCTCGTCACCAAAGACATTCATTTCTGCCGCAATGCTTGCAGGTTTCTACACTGAAGCGCCAAAGAAACGGATATAGGCATACGTATTCAAATACAGAGATATGTAAACAGATAGAAAGTGTTTGGGGCAGTTGTTAGATCGGTTACTGCTTTTACAGTAGCAGGTTATCAACATTTAAGTGAGTTAGAACTTAGTGTTATAGCTGGCGCACGACCGATGGGACAGAGCATTGCCGGTAGCGATGAAGTTGAGACTTTCCCGTACGACCATTTCATGAGTGTACCGTAAATATCAGGAATCCGGTAAATCATCAAATCTCCGACGCCGCTGCTGCCGGAAAAAGATCCTGCAAGAAGGGGACCAACGGCGACTGAAGAGAATCATTGAACGTGGCAGAAGTGCAACCCTTCCGCAAACTGCTGCAGATTTCAGTGCTGGGCCATTAAGTGTCAGCTTGCGAACCGTTCAACGATCATCATCGATATGGGCTTTCGGAGCCGAAGTCCCAATCCTGTACCCTTGATGACTGCACGACACAAAGCTTTAAAGCTCGTCTGGGCCAGTCAACACCGACACTGGGCTGCTGACTGCAAATATGTTGCCTGGTCGGACGAGTTTTGTTTTATATTATATCGAGCATTTGGACGTGTACGGGTATGGAGACAACCTCATGAATCCATGGACCTTCGTGTCAGCAGGGAACTGTTCTATCTGGTGGAGGCTATGTAATGGTGTGGGGAGTGTGCAGTTGGAGTGATACGGGACCCCTGATACGCCTAGGTACGTCTCTGACAGGTGACACATACGTAAGCATCGTGTCTGACCACCTGCATCAATTCATGTCCATTCGACATTCCGACGGACCTGGGCAATTCCAGCAGGACACGGCGACACCCCACAGGTCTAGAATTGCTACAGAGTGGCTCCAAGAACACTCATCTGAGTCTAAACACTTCCGCTGGCCATCAGACTCCCCAGACATGAACATTATAGAGCATTTCTGGGATGCCTTACAACGCGTTATTCAGAAGAGATCTCCATCCCTTCGTACTCTTACAGATTTATGGACAGCCCTGCAGGATTCATGATATCACTTCCCTCCAGAATTACTTCAGACAATAGTCGAGTTCATGCCACACCATTTTGCGGCACTTCTGAGTGCTCGAGGAGGCCCTACACGATGTTAAGAAGGTGTCTCAGTTTCTTTGGCTTTTCAGTGTATAAGCTCATAAGTATCTTGACATTAGTTGGTCCAAGGAAATTAGACCAATCAAAATCCGTTTTTTAGTTTTAGTAAATTTCTCTTATTTTAGGTATCAAAATCAACATGTGCCCGTTCACGAGTGACGACAGCATTCCTGGTAACAGAGATTAATGACAAATCAGATCTTTATATACGGAATCCAAACAATATTTTGAGAAGACAACGACCTGGCTATGGTATTTTATACAGAACCATTGATGATAATGTAGAGAAAAAGGCATTATTAGGAGGACCGTAAAATATTTTGTGTAGAATTTCCAACTAATAAACCGATGGTTTCCCCGATACGACGTACATGAGCACCTTATAGCAGAGTCCTCAAAGATCGAAACTATAGACGAGAAACACTTTCCAACATGTGTTCCACACTGCCAACGCTTATGTGAAGGCAGTCTACAGCGTATTCCGATACACGTTCGGAAATACCAGGCGTGTTCCGAGAAGCATATACAACCCATCCACAGTGGTTTCCAGAATTTCCTCTACACTACCAGCATGGATGGAATACAGGGACGGAATACACCAAAGCTTTTGAATATTTGTTAATATAGGAAATGAATTTCCTCTGTGAGTCCGCTATCATTGCATTGTGAATACTTATTAAAATTTCTTTATTTATTACGACGTTTCGCCTCCTACGAACATGAGATATCTCCAGTCTGACGATCTAGCCGATTTTATTCATAAGCTTTTAAATATTTCCATACAAAAAATTTCAGCGGGTTCAAGTCGGGAACTGGGAGGCCATGGTATGGACGAGCAAAGACAGATACACTAGCTGTCGCAACGCTATTAACTGTACTTGTGTCTCAGGAATTATATTCATCTGATTTATTACTTAGCACCTTACGCCTCATTTGCAGTCTTCCAAAATAGACGTAGCCTTAGACATTAACACTATTGTAATATATGCATCACAGCGCTTGCGGATACGTCGTATCGGGGAAACGATTAATTTTCTGACCTATGTTTATCCGCATTATTTGCTTGTTTCACTGTCTCCCACACGCTCCTTTCATTTGTACGTGTAATATATACCCTGCACATACAGTTGAAGACGCACGTAATAGGGTATTTCAGTATTTTGTAGAATGTCGCTGGTTAAAGTTTTTATCAACTCATAGAAAATATCGGAGCTACGTACAGCGTGATCAGATTTATTTTAAATTATTTTTCCTTTTTCGTCTGGAATATAGCACCTCTCAGCAGCTGAGTTACCGATGTCTAACGCAGACTCATTTTGAAGAGAAATAAGAAGTATCATGGTCTTTATAAGTAATGATTATCGCGTTATACTGACATGTACAAACACGACACTAAGACGTGGAGAGAAATTAAATGACGACTGAACTACAGAAGAATCGGAAACAGATTACTGCAGACGAAGAAAGCCATATTTACCAAATAACGTTGATGGTTATCAAGTTTCGATATGGAATTCAGGGAGCAATTACGTAGGTTGTGCGTCTGGAGTACAATCCAGTAAAAATAAAAAAATAAAAACGCCGGAATTGAAGGAAATTGGTCTGATAGTGTGGTTTTGTAAGCGATGTTAAAAATTAAGGGGTCAGCAGGAACCAAGGGGGAGAAGAAAAAATCATTGGAAATGTTCACTAGAAAAGAGCCATGGTAGTGGAACATTTGATAATTTAGTATTGAAATATGCGTCATTGGGGAAATACTGTAGGGGAAGTTTGTCGACCATGTTGGGTGTGGTAAATAGTGTCGAAACGAGAGACATATGGTCAGCGCCGGCTTTAGGGTGGGGCGACTCGGGCGGTCGCCCAGGGCGCCGGGGCCCAAGGGGCGCCACGTACTAAACGCATGTAAAAAAAAATACAATTTACAATCACCCATTTCACGAAACTAAAATATTATTCAGTCTCATTCAACATACGTCGCTAATCTCACGAATGCGCGATGAATTCGGGGTAGCAGAAGAGAAATCATCCTGAATGCAATCTTCGTATTGTCTGCAACCATCCATGTTCGACGCGGGCTAGCACGGGCTCTACCAAAGCGCCTCTCTTATTTGTTTCAAGAACTGCAACAAGGAAGAGCCCATGCAGCCGCACCATCTCTCGTTTACAACAGAAACTACCGGTCGCTCCAAATAAAAGAAAATACAGACTGTGAAATATACATTACATTATGATTTAATTAATACGAATGTATTTATATCGAATATTTGTGACTTAATGACTCATGTACATTAATTAATAGATCATGCAATGCGTGCACTGCATTCATAGAGAATTCTCCCCTAACTTACTGAAATAATACAGCGCCACACAATGTTTGTTAGACTGCATATGTTGGCAGCGCTACGATTTGCACCCGCATATCAGTAATTGTCAGTAAGAGTCGGAGGCAGCGGTCATGTTTTCGTGGCTGAATAATTGTGAGTGAAACGAGTGTCGTGACTGTGTCAATATTTTAATTTTCTGGTAGGTGCGAAAAACATTTTTATCTTTCAGTTCAGGTTTTTTTCTAGTTACGTCTACTGATAGGTGAATTTCTTTATTTGTTATAGATCGACTATTGTGGTCGCGAAATAGAGAAGTGTCCAAGCAATAATTTGTCAAATTATTAAATCATGCCAGAAGAGAAGGAAATGATTAAAAAAAAGCTTTCTGGTTCAGAAAATCGGAAAAGAAAAGCTGAAAAAGAAAAAGTTCTTGAAGAAACTAAAAAGCACATGAATATTTATAAGTACCTTAAAGGAAATTCTAAGGCAAATACTTCAGATATTGAATCAAAAGTCCATGTATCAGCAAATATTTCTTCAGACTGTGAACAATTATACACAAAAAATATACAATCACCTATTGAAGGTGATCAAATTGACCAGCGCAGTACATCTTTGCATGAATCCTCTGATATTTCTCCAAGTCAAAATCAACACATGACATCTGTGGTCGATGAAAGTATCAACGTTCTTGCAATAAAAGAATACAATGTTTCTGATGTACGTACGTGGCCAAAAAGTACTTAATGCTAGAGATATAGATCGCATTATAATATGTGGACCCTCACAAGTATGTCTAAATAACTTTCCAAAAGATGAAAATGGGCGTCATTTCTCTTCAACTCATTACACAAGAAAACTATCAAACGAAGAAACTATCAGACGACGGTGGCTAGTTTATTCTGTATCAAACGACAGTGTCTTTTGCTTTTGTTGTCGACTGTTTGATTTAAAGTCAACTACTAATTTGACTACCACTGTGGGTTTCAGAAATTGGAAACATTTAAGTGAAGCTCTGAAACTGCATGAAAATAGTCCTAACCACAAAAAAGCATTTACTCAATGGACTGAAGCTGAAATCAGGTTTAAAGCTGGATTAACTATTGACAAGGAAGAACAAAAGCTAATTTCTGAAGAAAGTTTACGATGGAGCAATGTGCTTCAAAGATTGATGCACATTACTTTGTATTTGGCTGAAAACAATATGGCATTCAGAGGGTTATCAGATACATTATTTACCCCAAATAATGGAAAATTCTTAGGTCTTGTACAGTTATTGGCAAAGTTTGATCCAATCATGGAAGAGCACGTCAGACTGGCACTGAATGGTGATTTGGCTGACCATTATTGCGGCAAAAATATACAAAATGAATTAATAGAACTCATGGCATCACACGTTATGTTTACAATCGTATCCCGCATAAAGGGTTCAAAGTATTATGCAATCATAGCTGACTGTACTCCAGATATAAGCCACAAAGAACAACTTTCGATAACTTTAAGATGCGCCGACATAACAGAGGATGGCGTAAGTGTGAAAGAACATTTCATCTCATTTCTGCAAATAGATGATACAACCGGTGAAGGCCTCACAGAAAGCATTTTAAAAACATTGAGTGATCTTGACCTTAACATTAATGACTGCAGAGGACAGGGCTACGATAACGGCGCGAACATGAAGGGGAAAAATAAAGGCGTCCAGAACAGAATTAAGAAGTTAAATCCACTAGCTTTTTTGTGCCATGTGGATGCCATAGTTATAATTTGGTATTGTGTGATGCGGCAAAATCATCAGTAAAATCCGTGACACTGTTCGGAATGTTACAAAAAATGTTTAATCTATTTGCTGCATCGGTAAATAGATGGAAAATTTTGACCGACCATTTGAAGATATACACCCTGAAAAATTTAAGTGACACACGCTGGGAAGCTCGAATTGATAGCGTCAAAGCGGTTCGTTATCAATTATGCGAAATGCATGACGCTTTGGTTTCCTTGGCCGATGCTACTGAACAAAGCGATGCTGCGGTGTCACACGAAGCGACAACACTAGGAGGACAATTAAAAGACTTCAGCTTCATTGTTTCTCTCGTGACATGGTATGATGTTCTGTTTCAAATTAACGTTGTGAGTAAAGCAAGTCAGTCACCCACAATCAACTTTGTCGAGTTTATGGGAATCCTTGACAAATGTTGCTCTTATTTGGAAACATATAGACAAACAGGTTTCGAACAAGCTATTGTAACAGCAACTGAACTGGCTTCGGATCTTGATACGCAGCCATTATTTAAACCACAAATGCGATTAAGACGTATTAAACGCAGGCCGGGTGAAGAGGCTGTTGATGATCAAATAACTGACCCAAAAAAGAAGTTTAAAGTAGAGTTTTTCAATGCACTGTTGGACACCGTACACATATCCATGAAAGAAAGATTTGAACAGATGCAAGAATTTTCTGCGACGTGGAGTTTCTTGTTTGACATTAAAAAAAATCAAAATAAAGAAGAACTAATACAATGCTGTTCTAAATTACAAGAAAAGTTAACTGTCAACATGAAGTCAGATATTGATGGAAATTTGCTGTGCGACGAAATTTTAGGCCTGCAACACTATCTCTAAGACAGCCGGGCAACGCCTATTGAAGCCTTAAACTTCATAAGAAAGCATAATCTTCAAGAGTTATATCCCAACATCTGGATAACGTTACGTATTTTGCTAACAATACCAGTGACTGTCGCAAGCGGCGAACGCAGTTTTTCCAAACTGAAGTTGATAAAAACGTACTTGCGGTCTACAATGTCTCAAACACGACTAACCAGTTTGGCCTCACTGTCCATTGAAAATGAAGTTGCAGGAAACCTGGACTTTGCTAATCTGATCAGAGACTTTGCCGACAGAAAAGCGAGAAAAGTAAAATTTTAGTCGTTTATAATTGTTTTTCATTAGGCGTAATATGTTTTGTGTTCAGATGACTGACAGAAAATATAGGTTTATGGCTTACAGTTATATTAAATTCAATAAAAATATGGTACCCAATTCAAAATTAGTGTTTCTTCGTTATACATATTACCTCCTATATATAAAAATCAATTGTTATGTGTTAGTCTCACCAAAACAAAGAAATGGCTTGACCAATTTGAATAATTTTTGTTTTGTTTTGTTCGCTTTAGTACAGGGGTGCTTCAGAAAAGAAAAGAAATATTTGGGATATACGAGCCTGTTTCAACCACATTTTACGCATCTTTTCTTTGTTTGGAACACGCAAAAACAATTTTCTGGAGTTGTTGTAGATGTACAGTGCAGTACTACGCAATATTTTTAGACAATTTCCCAAAACGTGAATGCCCAAACAATATATCACTGCTATACTGACTGTTACGGCAGCGACAGCAGCATGCTGGACTGACGTCACAGGCTACACAAGACTCACATGGAGCGTCTTAGCGGGCTTTCAGATTATTTGGATTTCATTTCCATTTAAAAAATTAAAATACTCAAATTTACGATGGAAAAAACCATGTTATGATCATAAGATGACGCCATTAACCACTTAAGACGATTTCTAGAAAACAGTCAAATACCGTGTTGCAAAGCACTGCCAGGTTCGCTATTTATACAATACAGGGCGCCAACTGGACGACTCGCCCGGGGCACCTGGATGGCTAAGGCCGGCCCTGCATATGGTGGAACGAAATGGAGAACGGTATCACATGATATTAAATAAAAAGAAATGATTGGTCATCTCACAGTAACGTGCCCGTCATGATAAATATGCGTTATAATGTTTACACCGGTCGTGCAAACAATTGGCATCAAACTCTTACCTTTCTTACAGTCGAGGATTCAGGTGGCGTTGCAACATATTTTGATCACAGTAAAAGCTGAGTATAGAAGTACTAGAAGAAGAACAAAGCCTCAGACAGCAAAATAACACAGTAAACTATACTCTAACCCTCTGACGAAATGTTCACACGATATTTGGGACTATTGTTAGAAACTAACTTTCCAGCCGTTGGAGATGAAATCAGCAGTGCAATGAAATTATACTCGCTCATAGTTTTTAATCATAACTAAGTGTGACATAGCCTTCTATTGGGCAACTTGGTGAGATGTTTTGCCGAAAAGCTGCTTACCTTATACAATACGAGGATCTCTGAGTGGGAAACCCTTGTCGTCGTCTATGCGACTTTTACAGCAGCGGCGTCTGTCACGGAACGGCCTCAGTTGTCGGCTGCGGCAGGCTGCTTTCGGAGGAGCCCAGTAGGGTGGCAGCCCTGTTGGTCGCAGGTTACGGTAGAACAGTGGTCGGCGTGCCCCGGCCGTCACTTTTATACGTGGGACCGCTAGCCGGCCGACGCCGTCTCCCACTCCTCAGGGTCGGGGACCGCATGCCGTCGCCGCCGGCGTGACGTACGTGGCGCTCGGGAGTGGGGGCAGTACGCACTACCTACTACCTCCAATAGAGGGGCAAGGCGGGAGGGAGGAGGCAGGGGAACTGTTCAGATGAACTGCGCGGGGAACCCCGGCGCCACCTGCGAAAGCCACTGCCTCGAGGTCTCGCAGAGCTTCCCAGAGGCAAGAACTGGCCCGGCTTTCTCCCTAGAGATCCCGTGCAGCTACTTCTCCAGGTATTGATGTACCACCAGAATCAGACTGAGCGGCTCACATCTGTCAGTCTTCATTGCTATCTCTCACCTGCCTGTACCACTCTCTCCTTTCCCACGTATTAAGTCAAAACTGGAAAAGATACAAGAAGTCACTTTTTTTTCAATTCGTCAAGTTTGGTAGCCTACACTCTATCAAAAGGCCTTGCAAATCGTATAGCTGATACATTTTCCTACCATGTTTCTTTTCCTTCATCGTTCCTCAGTTTCCATCTTCCTCCTCCAATTTTCATCCTCCCTCCTCCAACCTCGAGTCTCCACACTCCACCTACATCTACCCTACTCCAACCTCGATCCTCCCTACTCCGGCATCCTCCCTACTCTAACCAGCACCCTTTCTCCCTACTCTATTCAGCACCCTTCCTTCTCATTTCGTGCACACCACTTCACCCACCTTCCCTCTCGCCAACTCATTTTGTTATCCACGTTATTAGAATAATACACATACGCGTACATGTGCACACCCATTCAAAACCACAACATATGTAATGTTTAATTTGTGTAAGACCCGCGAACAGACCTAGACGATTTCGCATTGCTAACAGACTATCTTGTCATCCATTACCATTTTGCGTCATTTAGATTCGGTGTGGAGGGATATGCGGTCTTCCAGGTGTCGTCAGCTTACTTAATATGGGAGCCGTTACTTCTCCTTCAAGTTTCCCCTCAACCAGCATAGAGCTATAGTGATTGTACGTTGGTATTAATGCGCAAACCCACAAAACTAGCAGGAAAACAAACGTAAGCTACAGAAAACGCAAAATTTCAAATCACATAAGTGTTGTGTTACTTTTTCTTTATTATTAGCACGATGGTTTCCTGCATTAGTGCCAACATACAATCAATACAGCTCTTCAGTCAGCGTGTGTGACTGCCATGTGGAGATCTCTCATATAATTAACCGTAACGTCAGTAATAAATGCTTCACGGAGATCTTTCCACGTCGAACTTATACTCTCACCTTTCGTCATTGTCAACAGAGTGACAAACATGACGGGGAATGATCTCTGAAGAGTTTGGTCCACAATGCCGCAAACCATGTGCTGTCTAGAAAAACAGGATTCCGAATTACCAAGAAGAACTTGAAACAGTGAACGAGACCAGTGTAACGCCAATTGCAGCATCTTCTGAGGAAAAATCAGCAGAAACAGTAATTACCATAGCATAAAATTAACTAAAACGTTGTAAGTAGCTTTTACGATATATATTTGGCACTAACTAGTCTTGGTTGACAAACCATAAAGTTCGGGTTCAGAGCTCCCTTCTGTGACGAACTGTCTTAGATCTGAAGTTTAGTCTCCTATCTGTTACGATTTTTTTGTTGTTGTTTAAAAGAAAGAAACATAACAGTTGGATAAAAATTTCTGTAGCCAATACGTTTAAGAAAAGAAATATTTTTTCTAGTTTTCTTCTTTAGTCTTTGTCACCATTGTCTGATCCTGTTTATGACGGGAACTGACTGTAGTTAATGTCATAGGAGATTTTCTAATACTAAAATAAAATACTTACTTGTCGTGGCTATAAAATTCTTTAGAGACACTTCACATCCTTGGCACGATTTTGCACTTTCAGCGATTCGTAATCCAATTACACTACTGTTCATTAAAATTGCTACACCAAAAAGAAATGCAGATGATAAACGCGTATTCATGGACAAATATATTATTAGAACTGACATGTGATTACATTTTCACGCAATTTGGGTGCATACATCCTGACAAATCAGTACCCAGAACAACCACCTCTGGCCGTAATAACAGCCTTGATACGCCTGGGCATTGAGTCAAACGCAGCTTGGATGGCGTGTACATGTACAGCTGCACATGCAGCTTCAACACGGTACCACAGTTCATCAACAGTAGTGACTGGCGTATTGTGACGAGCCAGTTGCTCGGCCACCATTGACCAGACGTTTTCAATTGATGAGAGATCTGGAGAATGTGCTGGCCAGGGCAGCAGTCGAACATTTTCTGTATCCAGAAAGGCCCGTACGGGACCTGCAACATGCCGTCGTGCACAATCCTGCCGAAATGTAGGGTTTCGCAGGGATCAAATGAAGCGTACAGCCACGCGTCGTTACACATCTGAAATTTAACGTCCACTGTTCAAAGTGCCGTCAATGCGAGCAAGAAGTGACCGAGACGTGTAATCAATGGCACCCCATACCATCACGCCGCGTGACACGCCAGTATGACGATGACGAATACACGCTTCCAATGTGCGTTCACCGCGATGCCGCCAAACATGGATGTGACCATCATGATGCTGTAAACAGAACCTGGATTCATCCGAAAAAATGACGTTGTGCCATTCGTGCACCCAGGTTCGTCGTCGAGTACACCATCGCAGGCGCTCCCGTCTGTGATGCAGCGTCGAGGGTAACCGCAGCCGCGGTCTCCGAGCTGATAGTCCGTGCTGCTGCAAACGTCGTCGAACTGTTCGTTCAGATGGTTGTTGCCTTGCAAACGTCCCCATCTGTTGACTCAGGGATCGAGACGTGGCTGCACGATCCGTTACAGCCATGCGGATAAGATGCCTGTCACCTCGACTGCTAGTGATACGAGGCCGTTGAGATCCAGCACGGCGTTCCGTATTACCCTCCTGAACCCACCGATTCCATATTCTGCTAACAGTCATTGGATCTCGACCAAAGCGAGCAGCAATGTTGCGATACGATAAACCGCAATCGCGATAGTCTACAATCCGACCTTTATCAAAGTCGCAAACGTCGTGGTACGCATTTCTCCTCCTTACACGAGGCATCACAACAACGTTTCACCAGACAACGCCGGTCAACTGCTGTTTGTGTATGAGAAATCGGTTTGAAACTTTCCTCATGTCAGCACGTTGTAGGTGTCGCCACCGGAGCCAACCTTGTGTGAATGCTCTGAAAAGCTAATCATTGGCATATCACAGCATCTTCTTCCTGTCGGTTAAATTTCGCGTCTGTAGCACGTCATCTTCGTGGTGTAGCAATTATAATGCTCATTAGTGTATATTCCTACTTAAGTCTTTCTCGGTGGCGGTATAATGGCAGTTGGTGTTGATATACTACCTTCCAATGGCAGACACAAAAACAGTAGTGCTGAAGATCATTTTACAGTACTGATTATCTTTTCTTGTCTTGGGTCCCCAATAATAAAACTTTTAAAAACACGTTACTAGCTCCTTTGACTGGTAAAATTACTTTATTTGCAACCTATACAACTGCAATTACTCTTATAGCGATTTTCAAGTGGAACGATTTCTGAAAAATAAGATCTACGGAATATTTTCATTTAGTAGAAGTGGAAATACAAAACTACCAGACGGTGTGTTACATGTCATCGTCACATACTGCATAATCGATAAATACGAGTATGTTCATAACAAAATGACGGGAGAAAACACTGCAACACCAAAACGTAATTAATGTAGAGTAATTTAATTAAGTGAATAGATATGTCTAGGCAACATATATAAGTGACTGAAATTGCAAGATCAGAGGTTGATGTAAGCACGAGATAAGGCATTACAAATGTGAAATGCTGGTACATTAATATCCGATGCAGCCGCCGAAATATTGAATGCAAGCATGCATTCATTAAGTATTCCATTCAAACAATGAAACAGAAAACTGAGGATGTGGTAAATGATGATCAGTTTAGCTATAGGAGAAATAAAGACACCAAGAAGCAAGTCTGTAGAAAAATCAAGAGATTTTCGTAGGACTCGTCTACCTGGAAAAAGAGTTCGACAATGTAAAACTGTGCAAGATGTTCGAAATTCTGACAAAAATGCGGTAAGCAATAGGGAGAGACGGATAATATACAATATGTACAAGAGCCAAGAGGAATAATAAGAATGGACGCCCAAGAACGAAGTTCTCCGATTAAAAAGGGTGTAAGTCTTTCACCCCTATTGTTCAATCTGTATAATTAAGAAGCAATGAAGGAAATAAAGAAAGGTTCAGAAGTGGGATTAAATTGGAAGGTGAAAGGGTATCAATGATACAATTCGGTGAGGACATTGTTATCTACAGTGAAAATGAAGAAGAATTACAGATCTGCTGAATGGAATGAACGCTCTAATGAGTGAAGAATATGGATTGAGAATAAAGCGAAGAAAGACGAAAGTAATGAGAAGTAGCAGAAATGAGGACAGCGAGAAGCCGAACATCAGGACTGATGGTCACGATGTAGATGAAATTAAAGAATTCTACTACATAGGCCGCAAAATAACCAATGACGGGCGGAGCAAAGACATCAAAAGCTTACTAGCACTGGCAAAAAGGGCTTCCCTGGCGAAGAGAGGTCTACTAGTATCAAACACAGGCATTAATTTGAGAAAGAAATTTCTGACACTGTACGTCTGGAGCACAGGATTGTATGGCTGTGAAACATAGAATGTGAGAAAATCTGAACAGACAAGCGCAACATTTGGAATGTGGTGCTACAGACGATTGTTGGAAATAGGTGGACTGATAAGGTAAGGAATGAGGAGGTTCTGTGAAGAATCGGAGAGGAAAGGAATATGTGGAAAACAGTGACAGGAAGAAGGGACCGGATGAGAGGGCATCTGTTAAGATATTACAGAATACTTCCATAGTTCAGGGGCCGGCCGGAGTGGCCAAGCGGTTAAAGGCGCTACAGTCTGGAACCGCGCGACTGCTACGGTCGCAGGTTGGAATCCTGCCTCGGCATGGATGTGTGTGATGTCCTTAGGTTAGTTAGGTTTAAGTAGTTCTAAGTTCTAGGGGACTGATGACCTTCGAAGTTAAGTCCCATAGTGCTCAGAGCCATTTGAACCCATAGTTCAGGGAATGACTTCAATGGTACTAGAGGGAGGTGTACAGGGCAGAAACTGTAGAGGAAGAGAGAGATTAGAATACACCTAGTAAATAATTGAGGACGTAGGTTGCAAATACTGATCTGAGATGAAATGGTTGACACAAGACAGGAATTCGGAAGACTGACGAATAAAGAAAGAAAAAAAAACGAAGAAGAAGAAGCTCCTTCATTCGTTTGTTGTAGTCTGCTGTGTCCTGTACAATGGTAGCGTTGCCCTTGTCTGCCTGTGCCATTACTAACTGAGGGCCTTCTTCAGCTCCACGATAGCACGTCGTTCCTCCCTGCTTATGTTTTCTTTGTATGGTTTTAGATCAGTCAGGACTCGTACCGTTTCTTGTCGGATATCCTCTGCTTTAGCTCGTGGTATATATCATAGTCACGGTCAGTGATATTGTCACTCCATCTTGTGGCTTGTTGAAAGGTTAACCTGTCGACCTTCTCCCAGTCTCCCACCTCCAGCTTTCTTGTCAGAAAGAGGTGCGGTTCACACAGTTTCCTGTTGTTGTTGTTGATGATGTTGTCGAGTCTAATACGAATGTGCCGGATCCTCTTTCTCAGTAAAGCCTTATTCGCCTGTAAACAGATATTCTTAGCCTTGTTCGATTTTGTACGGAACGTCAGCTGTAAGAGTTTTGGAGCTACATTGGTGTCACTACACCTTTTCAAGAAAGCAGAATCATTCAGCAGTTTACCTCTTTTTAGTCGCAGCGATTAAATCTGCCTTATGGTTCTGTATACTTCCTGCCCAAACAGGTTAGTTAAATTAAGCGTAGGCTTCCGGAGGCTCCTCCCACCATCATCCACACAGAAGTTCCCCGTTCACACTTAACCCATGAAAGCCCACAAAATCAGCAATGACGGACACCTGAAGGCGAAACTATGACACCTTAGATCCGTTTCTGCAGCCATCGGTTGTGGCAAGAATATGACAGATGAAACTATGAAGATAAAGTATGAAGCCAATACCGAATAGCAGAAGGAAGCACAGAATATAGACCTATTACCATATGTACAAAGGGTCACTGAACGAGCCGGCCGGAGTGGTCGTGCGGTTCTAGGCGCTACAGTCTGGAACCGCGTGACCGCTACGGTCGCAGGTTCGAACCCTGCCTCGGGCATGGATGTGTGTGATGTCCTTAGGTTAGTTAGGTTTAAGTAGTTCTAAGTTCTAGGGGAATGATGACCACAGCAGTTAAGTCCCATAGTGCTCAGAGCCATTTGAACCATTTGGTCACTGAACGTGTGGGCAAAATTCTCCGCCGAGAGAGCACGAAGCCAATCTTTCGGAGCAAAAACAAAATTAAAGATGTTACAGGTCCAACGAAAGATGCTGTCGAGGAGTTAAACACCGCAGGAGTCTACGACATCGGTTGCGAATGTGGGCTAGGACGTGTAGGCGAGACGGGGCGGCCGATAACACAGGATCTGTAGCTCATGAAAGATATATCCGTCAGGGACAAGGCACGGGCAGCGGTGGCGGAACACGAGGATGAATGCGATGGCCATTAAAATTTCTACACCACGAAGATGACGTGCTACAGATGGGAAATTTAACCGACAGGAAGAAGATGCTGTGATATGCAAATGATAAGCTTTCCAGAGCATTCACACAAGGTTGGCGCCGGTGGAGACACCTACAACGTGCTGACATGAGGAAAGTTTCCAACCGATTTCTCATACACAAACAGCAGTTGACCGGCGTTGTTGTGGTGCCTCGTGTAAGGACGACAATGCGTACCATCACTTTTCTGACTTTGATTAAGTTCGGATTGTAGCCTAACGCGATTGAGGTATATCGTATCACGACATTGCTGCTCGTGTTGGTCGAGATCCAGTGACTGTTAGCAGAATATGGAATCGGTGGGTTTAGCAGGGTAATACGGAACGCCGTGCTGGATCCCAACGGCCTCGTATCACTAGCAGTCAAGATGAAAGGCATCTTATCCGCATGGCTGTAACGGATCGTGCAGCCACGTCTGGATCCCTGAGTCTATAGATGGGGACGTTTGCAAGACAACAACCATCTGCACGAACAGTTCGACGACGTTTGCAGCAGCATGGACTATCAGCTCGGAGACCGTGGCTGCGGTTACCCCACACGCTGCATCACAGACAGGAGCGCCTGAGATGGTGTACTCAACGACGAACCTGAGTGCACGAATGGCAAAACGTCATTTTTTCGGATGAATCCATGTCCTGTTAACAACATCATGATGGTCGCATACATGTTTGGTGACATCGTGGTGAACGCACATTGGAAGCGTGTATTCGTCATCGCCATACTGGCGTATCACCCGATGCGATGGTATGGGGTGCCATTGGTTACACGTCTCGGTCACCTCTTGTTCGCATTGACGGCACTTTGAACAATGGACGTTACATTTCAGATGTGTTACGACCAGTAGCTCTACCCTTCATTCGATCTTTGCGACACCCTACATTTCAGCAGGATAATGCACGACCAAATGTTGCAGGTCCTGTTCGGGCTTTTCTGGATACAGAAAATGTTCGACTGCTGCCCTGGCCAGCACATTCTCCAGATCTCTCACCAACTGAAAACGTCTGGTCAATGGTGGCCGAACAACTGGCTCGTGACAATACGCCAGTCACTACTCTTGATGAACTGTTGTATCGTGTTGAAGCTACATGTACACGCCATACAAGCTCTGTTTGACTCAATGCCCAGACGTATCAAGGCCGTTATTACGGCCAGAAGGGGCTGTTCAAAATGCTTCAAATGGCTCTTAGCACTATGGGACTTAACATCTATGGTCATCAGTCCCCTAGAACTTAGAACTACTTAAACCTAACTAACCTAAGGACAGCACACAACACCCAGCCATCACGAGGCAGAGAAAATCCCTGACCCCGCGGGGAATCGAACCCGGGAACCCGGGCGTGGGAAGCGAGAACGCTACCGCACGACCACGAGATGCGGGCGAAGGGGTTGTTCTGGGTACTGATTTCCCGGGATGTATGCACAGAAATTGCGTGAAAATGTAATCACAAGTCTGTTCTGGCATAATATATTTGTCCAATGAATACCCGTTTATCATCTGCATTGTTTCTTGGTGTTGCAATTTTAATGGCCAGTAGTGCAATAATTCGTGAAGCCCGCTTACAGGCGGAACAGCCATTTACATTGATGAAGAAAATGAAGGGAGGCGATAGGAACGGGCAAGCGACCCGCCAAGATGAACAGAGAGGACGGCGTCGTGGCTGCCAGCAGTGACAACGCTATGTTATAGGACAGGCGTGCCGAAGACAGCGGTGGTCGTACATATTAACAGAGCGCAGTGACGCCGCAGCCCGCACCTGCCAACAAGTAAACAGCACTGCGGCACAGCTACCGCCTGTTTCTAATTCGCCTGTATCCACCAAAGGCAAGAAATAATGTAAACACCAATCAGCCACTTCTTTATCCGCCAGTGACAAAGATTAATATAAAGACCAATAATCCTCACACAAACGGAAAATAGTCTGACATCGAAATAAGTGTCCAAGGAATACAAAAGCAACTGGAATCACTCAACAGAGGAGAGTCCACTGGACCCGACGGGATACCAGTTCGATTCTACACAGTGTACTCGAAAGAACTTGCCCCCCCCCCCCTTCTAACATCGGTGTACCGCAAGTCTCTAGAGGGACGGGAGGTTCCAAATGATTGTAAAAGAGCACAGGTAGTCCCAGATTTCAAGAAGGGTCGTCGAGCAGATGCGCAAAACTATAGGCCAATATCTCTGACATCGATCTCTTGTAGAATCTTACAACATGTTTTTTGCTCGCGTATCATGTCGTTTCTGGAAACCCAGAAACTACTCTTTCGCAATGAACATGGATTCCGGAAACAGCGATCGTGTGAGACCCAACTCGCTTTATTTGTCCATGAGACCCAGAAAATATTAGATACAGGCTCCCACGTAGATGCCATTTTCCTTGACTTCCGGAAGGCGTTCGATACAGTTCCGCACTGTCGCCTGATAAACGAAGTGACAGGTTACGGAATATCAGACCAGCTGTGTGGCTGGATTGAAGAGTTTTTAGCAAACAGAACACAGCATGTTGTTCTCAATGGAGAGACGTCTACAGACGTTAAAGTAACCTCTGGCGTGCCACAGGCGAGTATTATGGGCCCATTGCTTTTCAGAATATATATATAAATGACCTAGTAGATAGTGACGGAAGTTCCATGCGGCTTTTCGCGGATGATGCTGTAGTATACAGACAAGTTGCAGCATTAGAAAATTGTAGCGAAATGCAGAAAGATCTGCAGCGGATAGGCACTTGGTGCAGGGAGTGGCAACTGACCCTTAGCATAGACAAACGTGATGTATTGCGAATACATAGAAAGAAGGATCCTTTATTGTATGATTATATGATAGCGGAACAAACACTGGTAGCAGTTACTTCTGTAAAATATCTGGGAGTATGCATGCGGACGGGTTCCCGGGTTCGATTCCCGGCGGGGTCAGGGATTTTCTCTGCCTCGTGATGGCTGGGTGTTGTGTGCTGTCCTTAGGTTAGTTAGGTTTAAGTAGTTCTAAGTTCTATGGGACTGATGACCATAGATGTTAAGTCCCATAGTGCTCAGAGCCATTTGAACCATTTTTTTTATGCATGCGGAACGATTTGAAGTGGACTGATCATATAAAATTAATTGTTGGTAAGGCGGATATCAGGTTGAGATTCATTGGGAGAGTCCTTAGAAAATGTAGTCCATCAACAAAGGAGGTGGCTTACAAAACACTCGTTCGACCTATACTTGAGTATTGCTCATGAGTGTGGGATCTGTACCAGGTCGGGTTGACGGAGGAGATAGAGAAGATCCAAAGTAGAGCGGCGCGTTTCGTCGCAGGGTTATTTGGTAAGCGTGATAGCGTTACGGAGATGTTTGGCAAACTCATGTGGCTGACTCGGCAAGAGAGGCGATCTGCATCGCAGTGTAGCTTGCTGCCCAGGTTTCGAGAGGGTGCGTTTCTGGATAAGGTATCGAATATATTGCTTCCCCCTACTTACACTTCCCGAGGAGATCACGAATGTAAAATTAGAGAGATTCGAGCGCGCTTTCCGGCAGTTGTTCTTCCCGCGAACCATACGCGACTGGAACAGGAAAGGGAGGTAATGACAGTGACACGTAAAGTTCCCTCCGCCACACACCGTTGGATGGCTTGCGGAGTATAAATGTAGATGTAGAATAAAGAACGCCTAACACCCCTCCTCCTATCCTCAAGTATACTATGAAAGCACGTAAACAGTTTCCTCCGATACTATACAAAATCCGTCATTCAGCTCAGCACAAAGCCCTGAGAGAGGCCGTTTGCAATAGTACCCGAAACGTCGGACAATTTTATAGACTGTCCATTCGATCAACAGCCCATAAGAATTATACTGATAAAGATATGCGCAAAGATTCATAATGTACATTGACAATACTTAATCCACTGTACCAACCACGAATGGGAACAGAAGTGGGGAGAATAGTACTGACATACTCCGCGCAACCTTTCCCTGTCTGCTCCCCTCCCTCCACGCAATTTCTACCCACGCCGTACTGCGACTTGCGGGATACAAACAGTACAAACAGATATAGACTGCTTAGGCGTTTCTGTTTTACTCTGCAGCGTCGCTTGGGCTAAGGCTCTCCTCCAACAGAGCAACCCGCAGTGCATGCCATTAGGCAGACAGTTGTCAATTTAAGTCTTCAGTTCGTCCCGTAACCTTTGAGTCACACCCCTGAGCAACTTCGCAACGATTATCGCAAAGCGGTACTAGAAGGGAAGGGAAGTAGCGTGGAAACGAAACTGCAGGGCGAAATTCGCTAGTGACACAGATGGACTTCATGTACGAATATATGCGACATATGTTACATATATGTGACATGGGCGTGCAAGAGAAAGGCCACACACGTGTAAAACGCTCCTCTTAAATCCCTAAACGTCTTCAGTCAAACTTGGTACACGTACTACTCGCTATGTGGATAGAAATACTATTGGGGGTAACGACAAGCAACTTGCTATTGGGATGGGGACGATAACAAGGAGAAAGAAGCGGATACGTGGAGATGGACAGAAAGTGAGGGACAAGGAGGGGATGGAAACAGATAGGTGAGAGGAGGAGATGGACAGAGAGAGGGGGCGGGTGAAGTGAATAGAAAGGAGAGAGGGTCATATGGATAGAGAGTGGGGAGAAGAGAAATTGGACGGAGAAAGGATAAGATGATAAGATAAGGAGATGGATAGAGACAGGGAGAAGGAAGAGATTGGCAACGAGAAAGGGAGAGGATGTGATATACAGAGGAGACATGGAAATAGGGAGAAGGAGCTTGACAAAATAGAGAGAGGGGTGAGGAGAAGGAGATGAACAAAGAGAGGAGGAAGAAAAGATAGAGGTGATGAGGAGGAGATAGAGGGGAAGATGAATTCTATAGGAGAGGAGATGGACAGTGGGGACGGAAGTAGACTGAAAGAAGGAAAGGACTAGATGGATAGAGAGAGGGGGAGCCGGACCTGATAGAGAGGAAGAAGTGATAGAGAAGGGGGAGGAGGAGATGGACAGAGAGAGGTGGCGTAGGAGGTGGACTAATAGAAAAGTAAAATACGTAAATACGTATATGTCCGGGCAACACCGAGTACTCGGAAAGTAAGTTTATAAAACTTCACAAAATAGGACAAACTCACTCCTGAGAGATCGCAGACTTATATTTGTATAAAATAGAATGTTACAGAAATCATTTCCATTAATTTAATAAGGAAGTCTCACAAACGTGCAAAAAACAAGAAGTTGTAAAAAAAAAAAAATTGGGTCATCGACAAGCAAATCCAGTACACATTGCTTCGCAACCCGGCACGTCGACAACTTATGTTACACTGATATTCTGCAATAAACGACCCTGTATTTTATTTTAGAATCTTATGAAGGACCGACCGCTGTGGCACTAGGCGCTTCAGTGCGGAACCACGTGCCTGCTACGGTCGCAGGTTCGAATCGTGCCTCGGGCATGGATGTGTGTGATGTCCTTATGTTAATCAGGTTTAAGTAGTTCCACGTCTAGGGGACTGATGACCTCAGATGTTAAGTCCCATAGTGCTTAGAGCCATTTGAACCATTTTGAACTTCTGAAGGACTTTATCGTTAGCAACTGGCATTTAATTATAATGAATCCTACTATAAACGACGGTTTTTTACGAATCTTTAATATGCCGTTGCCTTAAAACGGCATAATTTCGTAAGTCGCGAGTTATAACAAAAATAACTAAATAAGACAATTCTTTAACTACCAGTATGGCGTTTCCCTACAGTTTATTACAACAAATCGGAACAGTAACGAAGCGTTTGCGAGAGATCCTCAATGTGCTGGGGACTAGAAACAGTATACATTCATAGAGTGCATCTTCACAGCGTCTTGCACTTTTGTTCAGTGAATAAAATACGAGCTTACCGAATATCAGAGCAGATTTGCGACAGGATTCAAGATTTCCTTGCAGACTGAACACGTCACTCTTCACGGAACAAAATCGACAGGTGATTTCGGGAGTATCCCAAGGAAGTGTGATAGGACCGTATATGTACATAAATGATATAGAGGAAAGCGTCGGATTTTCTATGAGACTGTTAGCAGATGATGCGGCTCTCTCTAAGAAAATAGCAATGCCAGAAGACAGTATCGAATTGCAGAATGTCCTGCAGAGGACTGATGGGTAGTGCAAGCTCTGGCAGTTGACGCTGAACGTAAACAAATTTAACATATTCCTCATACATAGGAAAAGATCTTCACTACTGTAGAACTATACTACTCATCATGAATCGCTGGAAAGAGTATATACCGTCAAATATCTATGAGTAACCATCCAGAACGACATTACGTGGAATGACCACATAAACAAAAGAGTACGAAAAGCAGATGTCTGACAGATTCATAGAAAGATTGTTAAGGAAACGTAGCTCATCCACGAATGAAGCGGCTTACAAGGAGTTTGTTGGACCGAGTCTTGAGTACTGTTCACCAGTATGGGATCCTTAGCAGGTAGGACTGATGGAGGAGATGCCGAAGATACAACGAACAGCGGTGGTTTTCGTCACGAGATAGCTTAGTCGGCGTGAGAACGTTACAGAGATGCTTAACGAACTCTAGTGGGAGACGCTGCAAGAGTGCCGTAGTGCAGCACGGAGATGTTTACTATTGCAACTTCGATAGAGCTCTTTTCGGGAAAAGTCGCACAACATATTAGTTCCTCCCATATATAACTTGCGAAATGACTACGACGAGGAAATTGGAGAAAGTAGAACCAATACAAAGACTTGCCGACAATCGTTCTTCCCACGCGCCACTCGGGAGTCGAACAGGGAAGGGGGCACTAGTTAGTGGTACCAGAACTACCCTCACCACACAGTGTTAGGTGGCTTGAAAAGTATGATGCAGATGTAGAATATAAAACCCACCACATAAGAGCTTCAACTGAAAATGACAAATACAGTATGCCGACTCGCAAGTTTTGTGTAACGTAGAGAGTGTTCTTGCTTCTTGTTGATTCTACTGACATGTTGCCGAAATATAGCAGAATTTTCTGTATGTTACGTGACAAAATAGCTCCTCAACGTGAAACATAAGGAAGTACGTCACAAAACTGGTACAGTTTCACGTCAACGCTAGCTAACTATAGCCATCCTCACAAGGAACGAGACAGCAAACGTTGACGTGAACGCAATGTGCGTTCACCGCGAAGTCGCCAACATGTCCCATCTGACCTCACGAGTCACAGCACCGGCAGCACACAACACGAGCTCTGCGCTCTCAGCGCTCTCCAGCGGCCGTTGTCTACTTTATTTAGCTTGCAAAACATGCAGTTTACGAAAATGGACACGCGTAAAACAGCTGCGATAACTCTGATAGTTATTGTCAGAAGAAGAGCGGAGAAAATCTCAAAAGAGATTCTGGATTCGTAGATTGCTTGAACAACGAATTTCTGTTAGAGCATCACTGCATTATGCTATACAGCTTTCTGATAAACATATCGGTAAAAATTATTCCTTAACTCAATCAAATTTTCATCCCAATGTCGGTTTTAAACCAAATATGGTTAAGGTATAGTCTACAACGGCAGTTTGCACATGCGTAATATCCACATTCACGATGTTTCATTCACTACTAACACTCTGAAATAACATACTCCATTACATAGATTTGAAGATCGAGATTCATTTCGTAATGTAACTTGAATGGAAGAAGAGATTTTTTCCAAGGTGCATACCACCACTGAAGAAGATACACTACTGGCCATTAAAATTGCTACACCAAGAAGAAATGCAGATGGTAAACGGGTATTCATTGGACAAATATATTCTACTGGAACTGACATGCAAATATATTGTACTAGAACTGACATGTGACTAAATTTTCACACAGTTTGGGTGCATAGATCCTGAGAAATCAGTACCCAGGACAACCACCTCTAGCCATAATAACGGCCTTGATACGCTTGGGCATTGAGTCAAACAGAGCTTGGATGGCGTGTACAGGTATAGCTGCCCATGCAGCTTCAACACAATACAACAGTTCATCAAGAGTAATGACTGGCGTACTGTGACGAGCCAGTTGCTCGCCCACCATTGACCAGACGTTTTCAATTGGTGAGAGATCTGGAGAATGTGCTCGCCAGGGCAGCAGTCGAACATTTTCTGTATCCAGAAAGACCCGTACAGGACCTGCAACATGCGGTCGCGCATTATCCTGCTGAAATGTAGGGATTCGCAGGGATCGAATGAAGGGTAGAGCCACGCGTCGTAACACATCTGAAATGTAACGTCCATTGTTCAAAGTGCCGTCAATGTGATCAAGAGGTGACCGAGACGTGCAACCAATGGCGCCCCATACCATCACGCCGGGTGATACGCCATTATGGCAATGACGAATACACGCTTCCAATGTGCATTCACCGCGATGTCGCCAAACACGGATGCGACCATCATGATGCTGTAAACAGATCCTGGATCATCCGAAAAAATGACGTTTTGCCTTTCGTGCACCCATGTTCGTCGTTGAGTACACCATCGCAGTCGCTCCTGTCTGTGATGCAGCGTCAAGGGTAACCGCAGCCTCGGTCTCCGAGCTGATAGTCCATGCTGCTGCAAACGTCGTCGAACTGTTCGTGCAGATGGTTGTTGTCTTGCAAACGTCCCCATGTGTAGACTCAGGGATCGAGACGTGGCTGCACGATTCGTTACAGCCATGCTGATAAGATGCCTGTCATCTCGACTGCTAGTGATACGAGGCCGTTGGGATCCAGCACGGCGTTCCGTATTACCCTCCTGAACCCACCGATTCCATATTCTGCTAACAGTCATTGGATCTCGACCAATTCGAGCAGCAATGTCGCGATACGATAAACCGCAATCGCGATAGGCTACAATCCGACCTTTATCAAAGTCGGAAACGTGATGGTACGCATTTCTCCTCCTTACACGAGACATCACAACAACGTTTCACCGGGCAACGCCGGTCAGCTGATGTTTGTGTGTGAGAAATCGGTTGGAAACTTTCCTCATGTCAGCACGTTGTAGGTGTCGCCACCGGCGCGAACCTTGTGTGAATGCTCTGAAAAGCTTATCATTGGCATATCACAGCATCTTCTTCCTGTTGGTTAAATTTCGAGTCTGTAGCACTTCATCTTCGTGGTGTAGCAATTTTAATGGCCAGTAGTGTATTTACCTTCAAGACACCAAATATAGGTCAGTTCATAAACCCAGAGATGGGTGCAGAATGTTTCATAACAGCAAATACCTACAGTGAGTAAAGTTACCTTCACACATTCTTGGAGGTGGCGAAACATTCCAATCGTTGGCCTCTGCAACTGGAATTGCTGCAACTTTATTAGTTATAACAGGTAACGCCGACTTTTGAGATAATACTTGTAAATGAATAAAAACGACTCAGAATAATGTATAGAACAATACATTTAAAAATACCGGAGGCGGCTGGACGCAAACTCGCTACCATGTTCATCGCAGCTCAGTGGCCCACGACGCTATCAATTCTGCTTTCTTCATCGTTCTTGTTCTCTGCTTTTGGTCTGGGCGGACATGACACCTGTTCAGGTTAGGCGTTGAACACGTCACTCAGTCCGCAGCTCGTGGTCGTGCGGTAGCGTTCTCGCTTCCCACGCCCGGGTTCCCGGGTTCAATTCCCGGCGAGGTCAGGGATTTTCTCTGCCTCGTGATGACTGGGTGATGGGTGATGTGTGATGTCCTTAGGTTAGTTAGGTTTAAGTAGTTCTAAGTTCTAGGGGACTGATGACCATAGATGTTAAGTCCCATAGTGCTCAGAGCCATTCGAACGATTTTGAACACATCACTCAGTTTTTATTTTTATTTTTATTTTGTTACAGAGCGTAGCCAGCCCTCTGACCGAAAAACCTTGCCTAGCGTGCCGGCGTTAGAGTTTCAACACAGCTACTTGGCTACCGCACATGGCAAACACTGTTGTTCAGATCGTAACTATAAATGTTACATTTAGTATGCAAACAGTACCAGAGAGACATACTTTGATAAATGCTGTGCCGTAGCATTGAAAAGGTACACTTTCGTAGTATATAACTTATAACACTAAAATTACCTACACGATGCCTTTACCTACTGATACGTAATTTCTTGACATCTTATTATAACACACCGTAGCTAAAACGACGCATTTTGTAGTGATCTTCATTTTGCTGATGCTTCGAAACAGCTTATATTAATTGTACGTACTCTATGAAATAAGACACACACAGACACGTTGTTTAACGCCATGCAATATGGCGGCTGCTATGTTCTGCTGGCAACGTACAGCTATGTCGCATCTCTTCGGCCACATTCCGCTTCATGAAGCAAAAATCTGATATGCCAGATTCATTTCAGGCTCCGCAGTGTAGTGGTACGCTGAATTTCACACTTCGATGTCACCAGCTCCTCGTTCACGTACTTTTTCAAGTTCCGTGAAAGGAAGGCTGAAGGGCAGACGCAAAACCGTGTGGCACTGTGTTCCGGACTGACGCAGGGGAAGAACATAGGCCGCTGCTGCAGACTGACCTGACTCACACGGGCGACGCCACCTGCGCTGCCTTGCAATGGCATGCGTGACAGGTGCCACGTTAATCGACACTACAGATTCCCCTACGCTTGCTACTGAAGGCTCGGTTGAATTCATCTTGATATTGCTAAGAACGTCATATCTTCTTTATCAGTAGAGCTGCAGACTGCGCTATAAGCATGCTGTTCTTTCCACTCATCGTACTCCAAGGACAGAATTCAATAATTTTATTGACAACGATAATAACTTATCGACACGAAACTAGTACACAGGACGTATAATATCAAACTGACGCCAGCGAGTCCTGTGACGTCATCTTCTAACTCGCCACCTCCGCGCCTCTCCGCCGCAGCCGACACGTCATTTGAGCCTGTTGTCGGGACTCGACTCAGAAACGCGAGCGAGAACACGAGTTAGGAAATATAACAGCGAACCCACGACATTCCCGCTATGTATGCAAACGTTTTGAAAGAAATTTCCAGTATTAAACTGTAAATTGATATTACCTTAATTCACACAATCATGATTTCGGCTTTATAGGCATTGTTGATTGCAGGTTGAAATGTCACAAAATGACCGACCTTATTAAATGACAGAAGCACTTTACATGTCAATATGACTGACTGGTTAGAAGCGAATATTGTTTTGTTTATACATTTATTGATAAAGACATTTTTTTTTAACAAAGCATTAGATTTATTTTAGTTTTTAATATCTATTCAAAGGAAGTCTAACAATTATGTAGACATGTACACATTTTAGAGACGTTAACGATTTCGACAGTGCCAGAACACGTGACGTAAGGGCGAAGCGCAGTCTCCAAATGGTGATTAATTGTTAAAATAAATTGCCGAAATGAATGATAAACTACACAACTCGCTATTAGCCCATAAATGACATGTGATGCCGGCAGTCGGCCACTTCACCTTCTCGGTGCTACATTACAGCAGGAAGATCACGTACTTCTGTCTCGTACAAAGAGTAAGTTACGACTAGCCGTACACTCCAGTATGCTTCAGTAAAAGAGAACGAGACGAAAGGTATGAAGCGACCGCAGCGCCCAGTTCTCAGAATCGCCATACCCGCTGAACTACAGCGGGAACGAAAGGTTCCCGCTAGCACTGATGTAACAGCTGCGCCTTGATTTGTGACGCGCGCAGACCGACCAATAGACGCATACTCTCTCCGTTTCTGATCTCTAGAAAGAGTAGGCTAACTGAAACTAAAACGTTCAATGAACGTTGGTCTGAAAACGAATCGTTCGCGAGACAGTTGCGGAAGCGTGGCTAGGGAGCCGCAACTCACTTCAGTGTCAAGTATTGTCCTAGTTAGTTCCAGCGTACGTGAAATGTAAACTTCTCGATCAAGTCCCCATGGAAGTGTATTACTTTCGGCACAAAGCACGAGTGATTGAAACACTACTTGAATGAGTACAGAGTGTGCATGCTTAAGTTGCGTCGGGCGAATCGCTGGACGTACCTCGCTAACCTGATCCACGTTGAGAGAAGTATCCTTGCTCCAGCGAAGCAGACACCATCAGGTGCGAACCAGTGACCGTATCCAGTTGCGCAGTTGTCAACGAGCCGGCCGCCAGAGCGCACGCGACCACCTGGCCAGGGCGGAGATACCAAGCAGACTGCGCTGCTCACGCGTGGCCTGCCGTGTATATACTGGCGGTTTTTGGCTCGCGGCGCATCGCGCGACGTTCCCACTGAAGCTGCGAATAGACCAGCTGATGCAACGTAAACACTACCGGGAAATCGCCCGCCACCCGACTTACCACTGCTGGCATCATTTGCCAAGTGGGCAACTTAGAACTGTTTACTGTAGGCCCAGTGCTATTGACTTCTGGCTCTACTATTACATTCAAAAAGATCTACGTGGCATGGTAGGAATAAAAAAAATTATAGCATGCTTATTAGGTGTACGGACTAGGAAAAAGGCGCAGCATTAGTCGACGAACTTTTAAATTTTGCAATACCTGTGACAAACGTATTGTGCCGTTTCGATGGCGACACATAGTTGTCTTGCCTACTTGATTTTACCTATGTTGACTTTCATCGGAAAACGTTATAAAAATGGATGTGTGTATGTGTGTACATTCCATGTATCCTGCTAAATCACTGGAATGACTTTAATTAAACTTGGAACAGGTCACCCTTGCTGTCAGGCAACAATCGCTGTGGGGTTAAGAGTCACCTCTTTGTCACACTTCGGGAGATATGATGTCATAAACAATGAGCTGCATGAAAAACTGCCGCAGTCACTTCTTTGATACTAACTCTATTCGCAACATACTTCGCTGACAGTGTCCACATATTCCGCAGAATGTACCTACAAAAATATGTCATCGTACGACACATATTTCAAGAGGTACAACGACACAAACACTGAAATAAGTGGAGAAAAGGCTGGTCGTGCATTACGTTTTAATACATTTATTCTTTTTATAAGACACTCCTACTGTCGAGTCAGTTAAGGAAATCACTGACACCTGGGAGTGATTTTGATATCTGTCAACTGCGAAGCGGAAACGGCTGTAGGCGAAAACGATAGTCGTCTATAGAGGTATGAAGAAACACTGCCGTAGACAAGTGACATAATCCAGATGTAGACACGTGAAGCAACTGCGCCCAACGGACTGAAACTCTCCGCGATCATGTTTCTTAATCTGCAGACTAATAGATTACTATCGGGAGGTTATAATTATTGTGCAGCTACTTACAGAGGTCCGCTGTGGGCTGTAATTATCGTATGGCAGCGTAACTCGGTAGATATTCTAATGTGTTAATGAGAAAACGATTTACGCTGGAAAATAATTAGTCCCAATTTTAGGCACCAGTTGTAAATTTGACTCTAAGGATGCAAGGAAGTCGTATAGAAATATTTCTGTATGTGATGGGTTGGGAACGGTAGGTGGGGCAGGAAAGGCCAAATAAGTGAGAAAGGCGTAATGTTGATATTATTAATAAAGACATAATTTGGATACTATTAACCGTCGCTTAGGTAATTTGTTCAATATGGACAACGGATGCGTCGACGAGATTCTGCACGGCGCCAGGTTTGCACCTTCAAATAGTTCAAATGGCTCTGAGCACTATGGGAATTACCATCTGAGGTCATCAGTCCACTAGAACTTAGAACTACTTAAACCTGACTAACTTAAAGACATCACACATATCCATGCTCGATGCAGGATTCGAACCTGCGACCGTAGCGGTTGCGCGGTGCCAGACTGAAGCAAATATAATCGCTCGGCCACAACGGCCGGCCAGATTTGCATCTGCTGGTCAAAATTTGAACAACTTTTTTCTTGAATAAATCGATTCCGCATTAACGCATTACCAAGTTTCTCTGCCATACGATGATTACGGTCCACGCTGGGCCTCTGTGAACATCTCCACTTCAATTATAAGCACCTGATACATTATGCATATTTCTTTGTATGACTGATTCATAATTTCAAAGTTGTTTTCACGAACAAATGAAAATGAAATTTTTTACATACTTCAGTAAAAATCATCTAATTTTTTGTTTTCGTTTTTAATATAAAATTGGCAAAAAGAATACCGGGGACTGACGGGTTTGTCAGCTAGTAAGAAATAAAAGATTTCTCCTATTAAGAAAGCAAGAATGCAAAACAAGACAGAAGCAAGTGTGACATCATGAACAGAACGATGCAGGTAACGATAGATTTTCTTCAATCGGAGGGCACTACCGGTGATAAATTCAGAATGGAATTGAAAACTACAATGTAATATATGTGTGTATGTATTGGACTGAGGACCTAGAAACGACGGAGAGGCTCCGTCGCCGCCGTAGCCATCAGTGGTACACAACCCCACAACGGGCTACAGCAGTCCACTCACCCCACCGTCGCCCCACACCGAACCCAGGGTTGGTTTGCGGTTTGGCCGCCAGTGGACTCCCCCGGAAACGTCTCATTCTAGACGAGTGAAAGCCCAATGTTTGCATGGTAGAGCAACTATGGTGTACGCATATGTGCAGACAAATGTATGCGCAGCAATCGCCGACATAGTGTACCTGAGGCGGAATAAGGGGAACCAGGCCGCATTCGCCGAGGCAGATGGAAAACCGCCTAAAAACCATCCACAGGCTGGCCCGCGCACCGGACCTCGACACTAATCCGCCGGGCGGATACGTGCCGGGGACCGGCACGCCTTCCCGCTCAGGAATCAGTGTGTTAGACCACACATCCGTTAAAATCATTTCTGGAGCTGTGAGTTAATCTATATCAAAAATGTTCAAATGTGTGTGTGAAATCTTATGGGACTTAACTGCTAAGGACATCAGTCCCTAAGCTTACACACTACTTAACCTAAATTATCCTAAGGACAAACATACACACCCATGCCCGAGGGAGGACTCGAACCTCCGCCGGGACCAACCGCACAGTCCATGACTCCAGCGCCTTGGACCGCTCGAATCTACACTCCTGGAAATGGAAAAAAGAACACATTGACACCGGTGTGTTAGACCCACCATACTTGCTCCGGACACTGCGAGAGGGCTGTACAAGCAAAGATCACACGCACGGCACAGCGGACACACCAGGAACCGCGGTGTTAGCCGTCGAATGGCGCTAGCTGCGCAGCATTTGTGCACCGCCGCCGTCAGTGTCAGCCAGTTTGCCGTGGCATACGGAGCTCCATCGCAGTCTTTAACACTGGTAGCATGCCGCGACAGCGTGGACGTGAACCATATGTGCAGTTGACGGACTTTGAGCGAGGGCGTATAGTGGGCATGCGGGAGGCCGGGTGGACGTACGGCCGAATTGCTCAACACGTGGGGAGTGAGGTCTCCACAGTACATCGATGTTGTCGCCAGTGGTCGGCGGAAGGTGCACGTGCCCGTCGACCTGGGACCGGACCGCAGCGACGCACGGATGCACGCCAAGACCGTAGGATCCTACGCAGTGCCGTAGGGGACCGCACCGCCACTTCCCAGCAAATTAGGGACACTGTTGCTCCTGGGGTATCGGTGAGGACCATTCGCAACCGTCTCCATGAAGCTGGGCTACGGTCCCGCACACCGTTAGGCCGTCTTCCGCTCACGCCCCAACATCGTGCAGCCCGCCTCCAGTGGTGTCGCGACAGGCGTGAATGGAGGGACGAATGGAGACGTGTCGTCTTTAGCGATGAGAGTCGCTTCTGCCTTGGTGCCAATGATGGTCGTATGCGTGTTTGGCGCCGTGTAGGTGAGCGCCACAATCAGGACTGCATACGACCGAGGCACACAGGGCCAACACCCGGCATCATGGTGTGGGGAGCGATCTCCTACACTGGCCGTACACCACTGGTGATCGTCTAGGGGACACTGAATAGGGCACGGTACATCCAAACCGTCATCGAACCCATCGTTCTACCATTCCTAGACCGGCAAGGGAACTTGCTGTTCCAACAGGACAATGCACGTCCGCATGTATCCCGTGCTACCCAACGTGCTCTAGAAGGTGTAAGTCAACTACCCTGGCCAGCAAGATCTCCGGATCTGTCCCCCCATTGAGCATGTTTGGGACTGGATGAAGCGTCGTCTCACGCGGTCTGCACGTCCAGCACGAACGCTGGTCCAACTGAGGCGCCAGGTGGAAATGGCATGGCAAGCCGTTCCACAGGACTACATCCAGCATGTCTACGATCGTCTCCATGGGAGAATAACAGCCTGCATTGCTGCGAAAGGTGGATATACACTGTACTAGTGCCGACATTGTGCATGCACTGTTGCCTGTGTCTATGTGCCTGTGGTTCTGTCAGTGTGATCATGTGATGTATCTGACCCCAGGAATGTGTCAATAAAGTTTCCCCTTCCTGGGACAATGAATTCATGGTGTTCTTATTTCAATTTCCAGGAGTGTATATCAGGCTGCGAGTTATACCTATTTCGGTATACACTGTCCTCTGTCCTAAAGATGGAATATATCTTCAGGTAATAAAACCATGATATTTTATTAACAATTACAAGACTGACTGAAGCGCAGACTTAAATAATGAGCGCAGAGGTACGTAGAGACACATCCCTCTCCCCAAAAACAGAAGAGTGAAAGCCCAACTATAGGGTCCGCACAAAATCAGCGGGAACCAGTATCAGTGAGACCTCTGCTAGTAGAACTCCTACTCGTAATATTTGGAGGCGGAGATCAGGTAAGGTCGGGTTGTAGAAGACATTGCTGCAGTTCCAGAAATTAATCGAAAACTAAAAAAGAAGCCTTTTTTTAGTCAAACTTACAGTTCAAGCGGCACCTAATACTTTATTGATTGTACAAGTGAATATAAACTACTGGCCATTAAAATTGCTACACCACGAAGATGACATGCTACAGACGCGAAATTTAACCGACAGGAAGAAGATGCTGTGATATGCAAATGATTAGCTTTTCAGAGCATTCAAACACGGTTGGCGCAGGTGGCGACACCTACACTGTGCTGACATGAAAAAAGTTTCCAACCGATTTCTCATACACAAACATCAGCTGACCGGCGTTGCCTGGTGAAACGTTGTTGTGATGCCTCGTGTAAGGAGGAAAAATGCTTACCATCACGTTTCCGACTTTGATAAAGGTCTGATTGCAGCCTATCGCGATAGCGCTTTATCGCATCGCTACATTGCTGCTCGCGTTGGTCGAGCTCCAATGACTGTTAGCAGAATATGGAATCGGTGGGTTCAGGAGGGTAATACGGAACGGCGTGCTGGATCCCAACGCCTCGTATCACTAGCAGTCGAGATGACAGGCATCTTATCCGCATAGCTGTAACGGATCGTGCAGCCACGTCACGACCCTGAGTCTACACATGGGGACGTTTGCAAGACAACAACCATCTGCACGAGCAGTTCGACGACGTTTGCAGCAGCATGGGCTATCAGCTCGGAGACCGTGACTGCGGTTACCCTTGACGCCGCATCACAGATAGGAGCGCCTGCGATGGTGTACTCGACGACGAATCTGGGTGCACGAATGGCAAAACGTCATTGTTTCAGATGAATCTAGGTTCTGTTTACAGCATCATGATGGTCGCATCCGTGTTTGGCGACATCGCGGTGAACGCACATTGGAAGCGTGTACTCGTCATCACCATACTGGCGTATCACCCGGCGTGATGGTATGGGGTGCCATTGGTTACACGTCTCGGTCTCCTCTTGTTCGCATTGACGGCACTTTGAACTGTGGTCGTTACATTTCAGATGTGTTACGACCCGTGGCTCTACCCTACATTCGATCCCTGCGAAACCCTACATTTCAGCAGGATAATGCACGACGGCATGTTGCAGGTCCTGTACGGGCCTTTCTGGATACAGATAATGTTCGACTGCTGCCTACCTGTACACGCCATCCAAGCTCAGTTTGACTCAATGCCCAGGCGTATCAAGGCCGTTATTACGGCCATAGGTGGTTGTTCTGGGTATTGATTTCTCAAGATCTATGCACCCAAATCGCTTGAAAATGTAATCACATGTCAGTTCTAGTATAACATATTTGTCCAATGAATACCCGTTTATCATCTGCCGTTCTTCTTGGTGTAGCAATTTTAATGGCCGGTAGTGTAGTCAACCAATATTTGTTATAGTCTGCGTAGATGGGAAAATTAGGCATCGGATATCGATAAGTAGGCAGCTATAGAGGTACGTGCCCCGATAACTCAAGTTCTGATCGCGAGGCTAAAACACATGCCCTGTCAGTTCTCCCATATTATGATTCTGTTCCTTCCAAAACATTATATTAATGATGAAGAGGTTTTAATAGGTGAACAGTTTTGTACGTTCAGTTATTTTGTTCCACTTTAAAATCAATAGATATATCTCTGCCGATTCAGGCTGCACTCTACAAATGCAGTCACTGATTTATCACGCGTCTGTATGAGTTTACCATTGTCTTATCATTAATATCGTCTTTTCATTACACCAGTTTGAAAACCTTTCCGTCGAATAAATAAAAGAAATAATGATTGAACTTAATGCGTTTAGACGATAACCTTCCCGTCTAGAATAAAACAATTTAACTTAATTTTCTCCTAATGAAAGAAAGAAAGAGAATTGAACTTTTTTGTGCCTTGCAGCTTTCCTATCTGCGCTTGCTTTTCACAACGTGTCTGATGTGATAGTCGATAGAATACACAATGTTCTACGCCTTGTTCCTTTATTGGTAACAATATTAATGTGACTGATCAAAATAAGTTTATTTCGACTTGAACACATAAACTTACGCCTTGGCCCTTAGTAGTGGTTGTCTATGTAGTGAACTTGAAAACAGACATATATATTTTCCTTACCTTTTATTTGACTGTGTCGCCTATGGATAACGTCATCTGACTGCATGTCTGAATATACTAACTCTGACCTGTTGTTGATAATTCTTTGGGTTGGCATTCATTTACTGGGATTTGCAAATATGTGAACTAAAACTGTACTTATTATCCATTTGCTTTTTTCATTGAAATTACTGGTGAAAAATTCAATGTCATTATTAACTAAAAAATTGGAAAAACTCAACAAAAGTTAAATGTTGTGGTTACTGGGTTGAATGAATAATAATACGATATTGACTGAGATAAACTGAAATTCTGAAAATGATTGAATATAAATTTTTAACCCTTTATAATGATTCAATTTATAAGACTTTAGTTTGGGGATCGTTTACATAAAACAGATTAAAAGTGTAACAACTAACTTACAATATGCAGTTAGCGCTTCAATACCTTATATGTCTTCATGACGACTATTTTTAATAATTCATGAATAATTACCAATTACATAATTATAGTATTCTACAAGTAATATATAACTGGTGGCGAACAGGTACACCGCTCTGTCGCTACACACAACTTCACTGCACAAAGATTGGCTCAAGAGTGTTCTATCGACAATGCTGCGCGCTTCTCGTCGCGCTCCCTATGTATCGATGTGCGGGCTCTCCCGCCAACAAAGAGCGTGGTGCGGATACATCACTGTCACCATCGATATGCAAAGAACTCAAACAAATTTTACAAAACATTTTTTCTTATCATTTTTCTTCCCATTTTCGTAGACTCTATAATTGTTATTTACATATTTCTTAGCTTATAAATATTTATAATCAGTTTATTACTTTGATTTATTTATGTTTTGGCCTGCTCGATTTTCTATTGATATATTTCAAGTATTCCGGAAATAAAATATGATTCTGAGCTACAAAACTCTAACTTTGCTCACACAGAAATATTAGTTCTACTTGCGTTTTAACTCTGGCGCGACTATCAGTAAAATCTATCACTTTTATGCACGATCGCGAGAAGTGTAGGCACTTATGATCTGCTCTGTAAGCGTGCTCCGGCTCCGCTGACAATATCCCCCAATATTGAAAAACTAATTCATTCTTTTACGCTCGATGCGCTGAGCACGAGCTTCCGGGACCTGCCCTGCGGGCTTGCTTAGGCTCGGCTGACCGTCTCGTAAACCGCCATACGATCTCCAGGCGCCAGTCTCTCCGTTGTACAACTGCGGGTAATCCCCGTCAGCGATGCCGCTGCTCGGTAGCGAAGGAGCGTGAGGGTGTTTCGATCCTTGCAGTATGGAATCGATATCTGTACCCTTACGACACAGGATTTGTTGAAGGAAACCGTTGTTTCCGCAGTGCTGTTCATTAATTCAACAGGATTATTTGTATTCACGAATGGCCATTTTTTGACCTTTCTTTTCATTTTCGAGTGGAACACAAGGCCAAAGAAAAAGGTACTTGATAACCTGAAACTGAGAGGCCTTATAACATCCGGAAACGATTTGCAAACCAACAGTGAACAGCGTATTTCTGGGATTCTATTAATTCTACTTAAGAATCTGCAAGAGCTTCTTCAGCAAAAAAAAAAAAAAGCTACGTATGTTGGATATCGTAGAATTCTCCAAATCTCTACAATGCACCCGACGAGGTAATTCAGCACACTGGACTCTCTTTCGGGAGAACGGCGGTTCAAACCCGCATCCGGCCATCCACATTTAGATATCCCGTGATTTCCCTAAATCTCTCCATGCAAATGCCGGGATGGTTCCTTTGAAATAGTACGGCCGATTGCCTTTCCCAGCTTCGAAACATACGAAGGTTCTGCTCTGTCCCTAATGAACCGATGTCGACGGGACGTTAAACCCTAATCATCCTTACTTCTTGTACGATGTAAGCCATGCGTGGCTCATGTTCCAGCCATCATGTATTTTCACCCTGTCTTTAACGTATTTCCGCCTCATTACGTTAATTTAAATTACTACTGTCAGTGAGTTGCTGCTTTACCTGACCGTGAGCAGCGTTAGCAGCGCGTATCGATATATCCTCTCTCGTAGTATCTTTGTTCGACTGCTATTACTTCCCGGTCGATGTCTGTCGTAGGCCGAGTTCGAGTCGCCAGTTCGGCCTGCCAGTGAGTTGGAACGCGTCTGGAGCTCAGTCCGGACCTGCAAGTCGGGGAGTTGCAATGCGGCACTAGTGCAGTCGGGTTCGAGCAGCAGTGAGGTCTGCGTCTACATGGCTCGCCCGACCATTGCTGCCACACATCACTTGAGCCGGGCCACGGTCTTGATGGATCGTTCGTCGGTCGTCCTACCGGACGACGCGTTTTGGCTCACCGATCGTTCATGAGCCGGCTGTGCGTGTGCATCAACTCCCGATTTGTCTTCGTGCGTGCTTAGTTACAGTTGGGTATCGTTCAGGTCCTCGTCCAAGTGTTGGTCAGGTTGTGTGTGTAGTTGGCGTTATTTCTACTGACAACTATTTTAGATGTTGTCGGCATTGTGAGAGGAGTCGGTCGGTTGCTGCGGACCAGGGAAGTTATCTCCGTGTGGTGCAGTCGGCTGGGTCCGCTGGCGGTACCTGCGCAGTGTCAGTGCGTGTGTGTAGCTGTCCGATCGCTACGAGCTTCGTGGTTCACCGACCCAGTTGAGTAGTGGTTTCAAGTACCCAAGCCATGTCCATTCAAGTTGTGTGGTTCGTTTTGGTGGTTCGCTGCTGGGGAGGTTTTCCTGTGGGCAACACCGAGTGTTTGTATTGCTGAAATTTAGCCGCCATTCTGTGGAATTAACTATATTGGTTGACTACAATTCAAGTGCACCAGCGGAATTTTCTGCCTTGTGGACGTTAGTGTTCCGGCTACCTGCACTGGGCCGGCCGGCCGCTGGTGGCCGAGCGGTTCTAGGCGCTTCAGTCTGGAACCGCGCGACCGCTACGGTCACAGGTTCGAATCCTGCCTCGGGCATGGATGTGTGTGATGTCCTTAGGTTAGTTAGGTTTAAGTAGTTCTAAGTTCTAGGGGACTGATGACCTGAGATGTTAAGTCCCATAGTGCTCAGAGCCATTTCAACCATTTTACGTGCACTGGCCATTAACGTAATTTCAGGCAGTGTCCTTTCCTCACCTGTTGCTATCCATCACGGTGTGTAGTTTTGACAGCTTAATACATATACATATTTGACTGTGGATAATCACGCCTGTAACATTTTGTGTTTGAATCCTCATGTACCGATTAGTGGCAAGCAAGTCGTTTGTTGGTCGGTCTGTGGCTGTCCCTTGGTTGGGTTCCGACAGATCAAGTGTAGTTTGGCTCACCACTTGTCTCACCTAAGTGAACGAGGGCAGACTGACGCCCTGGAGGCTTCTGAGTGTTGTTGTCTTTACTGTCTTTCTCACAAGTGCTTAATTGTCTGTTTATAATCTATCATAGCCAATGATAAAAAATTCCTGGTTTTATGCAAGTAAGTTTGAATTCCAGCAAGAGGATATTTGCTGGAAGGTTATTGCCGTTGTGCTGTCTTATCTTTTAGTCTGGTTTCAGCTACTTAAAACTTAAGGCTTATGGTTATATTTCTTTTTTTAAATTCTGGAAAATTATTTGTTGGCCTTCAGCCTTGGAACCTTATTCTTAAAATTACCTTTCAAGCTTAAACATTGCAGCCTTCTGCCTTTCAAAGGTTATGGTAATTTATTTTAAAATCTTGAAAATTTTATTGTCTATCTTCAGCCGTTTGTGTTACATCTTGTTTGTTTGTCTATCCACCCTTGCCTTGAGGCTTTCAGCCTAGCTGTGATATGTATGTTATTTGTAATTGTAACTGCGTTTTTTCGGTCACTTGAAATTTACTTTGCTGAATTTTAAGATTTCTTGTCTGGAGGCCTTCAGCAGTGAAAGATTTGGAGTTGTAAAAGTTCGGTTATGCGCCTCTTTGATTGTAAATATGTTATTAAATTACAATAAATTACAATTTTAAGGTGAAACTGACCCCAACCTTATTTGGCCCTTTCCACAATCCAAATCACCTGTTCTGCCCAGCGGGTTTAGCGGACGATGACGTTTAACACATTAAACGTCGTTTTCATAAATGATAAATTGTAACCATGTCTTTCCTTATATGATTTTTGTATGATTCCCGTAGGTGTGGCTATCGTCTTCGAGACTACAACGGCCTTTTATTTATTATAATAATAATGCCTTCCTTTAAATTATGAGGCAAAAAAATGAATTAAGATACCAGAAACAAGCATCAATTCAAGAGTTCATTGTTTCTCGTACCAAAATCCTTTATCAACTGCGTTATTCAAAGCAGCCATAATTTAGAACTGAATTCGTTTCTTCAATATTGGTATTTGATTTGTGACCCTAACGTAGGATAGAAGTTGTGAGACGCATAATTTGTCACCGTTTATATCATCCTTTCGTATGACAACTCGAATACATTGTTGTTTTCAGCCATGTGAAGTTAGCAACGTTTGATTTAGTCTAATTAACAGAGAATTTCTTACCTGGAAAAATATTTTTGTACGCAAGAACGGGAAGTTTTTAAAATGCTGATCGTTAACGTTTGTCCACAGACTCTCTGCGTCCGCCGCTCGTGGTCTCGCGGTAGCGTTCTCGCTTCCCGAGCACGGGGTCCCGGGTTCGATTCCCGGCGGGGTCAGGGATTTTCACCTGCCTCGAGATGACTGGGTGTTTGTGTTGTCCTCGTCATTTCATCATCATCCAGGAAAGTGGCGAAATTGGACTGAGCAAAGATTGGGTAATTGTACGGGCGCTGATAACCACGTAGTTGAGCGCCCCACAAACCAAACATCATCATCAGACTCTATGTATTACGTTGCATGAAATTTCGAGAGAACTGCAGAGAGTTGATAAATTACTGCCGAAATGTGTAAGTACAGTCTTCTAGCTTCTTTAGGTGTATACATTAGAGTACATAACTTAAGACAAATATGTTTCTGACCCAAAGTATTGGCTGCTCTAATTATAGCAGCTAAAGCTGTTTTAAAGTGAAATTTGAGAAAGTCGTCGCTGTTCTGTTAGTGAACAGATCAATACGGACCAGAATAACAAACGAGACGCTTTCAAGCGTCTATGATAAGTATGAAATCTTGAGGACCAATAATACATCCCATGTGGGCAGTATGGCGACTTCGTGCTGCAGTTGACACGATTGTTCGGCGTTTCGTATCGGAACAGCTTATTCCCTCACATTTCAAGTATAGCAAACGTGATATTTGTGTTATGAGAACCAAACTGCGTCACATTTCTAAAGTAGCAAGCTTTAAAATGTAATACCACCACGTCATCACTCATGAAACGAAAGCAGATAACCTTATACGTGGCTGCAGCAGCATGTTACAGAAACTGACTGTAAAAGGATCAACACTTTGTTCAGAAAACAGCAGTTATTGTGGGTGCTGCAAAGTAGACAATTATCATGTCTTAGAGCAAAGAAAGTGAGCTTACGGACCGACTGAGGTGCTGCAGAGCTAAAGTTGGTTGGTTGGATCATTAAAGGGACTAAACTACTAGGTCATCAGCCAGTAGAGTTAAGGCACTGGATTCTTAATCAAGAGGAGGTCACTAATTTATATTTTTTCCGGTGTTTTCATAAATAAATTGAACTAAATGTTGGATGGTCCCTTTTAAACGGACATGGCCGACTACCTTTTCCATTGCTTTCCTAACCGAGTTTATCCGCCTTCTCTAACGACATCGTCATCGACTAGAAGTTAAACGCAGATCTTTCTTCAGTTTACAACGAATTTGTTTGATTTCGTCTAGGAGTCTAAATGGAGCCAACTTACAAGAACATGGTCGGGGGACAATTGTTCAAGAACAACCTACACACAAACGCCTCAATCACGCTTCCTGTACGGTATGTTGTGCACCTAGACATTACCATATTGTGTACGTCTGACAATCTTTTAGCTTGCTCGAATGAAAGAGGAAGTGCAGCTGCCTTACCACGTTCTTCAGTTTTAACCCCGTTTGACGTTTAGCTAAGAGAATCCTCACAAGATTCTGCGCGTCACAGAAATTCGTCTCTACTATAAGAGCTCCTGCAAGAAATCGAAGCAGCGTGTTTGGTGGTCTTAGTGGGCTATTTAATGAACATTGGCCAAGCAGCATTTCGTCGTAATCAAACATCTGACGACCTTCTGGTGCTCGCTTCAACAACTTCGTAAAAGGGGTCATATTCTTTACAGTTTTTTGGAATGGATGTTTGTACGTCGCCTTGGCACTCTTTGTATAAAATACATTGTGTTTTTAGTCTACATATAACAGTTCAGGCTTTAGTGAGCCACATACACTTTCGACGATACGGCAAAAAGTATAGCACATCTTACAGAGTTCGTACAATCATAAATAACAGACCGAGCGAGGTGGCGCAGTGGTTAGACACTGGACTCGCATTCGGGAGGACGACGGTTCAATCCCGCGTCTGGCCATCCTGATATAGGTTTTCCGTGATTTCTCTAAATCGCTCCAGGCAAATGCCGGGATGGTTCCTTTCAAAGGGCACGGCCGACTTCCTTCCCCGTCCTTCCCTAATCCGATGAGACCGATGACCTCGCTGTCTGGTCTCCTTCCCCGAAACAACCAACCAACCAACCAACCATAAATAACATTTCCTCTGAGGAACTATGAATCCGTTTTTAAAATACATCGATAGAAAAATGAAATACTTTGATTGAAAATGAAGCTCTGTGCATCGGTGTCCAATGTGGTTCCCCCGTCAAGTCCTACACTGGCATGATATAGTAGCTCAGAACGACACACCGAGGAAAAGAACTACAGAGGAGTTCACAAAAATATGTAGGGGTCGGTGGAGTGGATTGAATGGACGCAAGCTAAGCGCTGCTTACACAGCATAAAGTGGCAACAACGACGTTGCTAAAGTTTAAAAGCGTGCCTTATGTGGGTTGACAAATAAGATTTTGTCCTATGTTTTTGATTTAGCGCTGCCGATTTCTCGTGATTCTCAGCAAACGTCGTAACTCCGCGCTCACAGTGTGGCACGATTGCAGTGAGGACCGATGTTGACTGGACACCCGCTGGACTTCCAGAAGGCGTCGCTGCCTGCTACTCTCGAGTGCAGGTCTTGGCGAGAGATTATGAGGAGTAATATTTGTATTGTCATTTACCTTAAACATGAATATCTTTACCGCGGAGTAAAGGTGTTCGTGTTTAATGTAAATGAATAATTACTCATGTGGTTCATACTTTTACGATGTCTCAACGGCATAAACAGCCTTAACGGTTTGTAATAAACATGGTATATGTATGGGATCGTAAACAACCTAGTTCGTTGAGTATCGTAATGTAGAGAGCAGAGGGCATAAATATCCAAGCAGGGCAACGCACGTGTGAATGTGCAGTCTGTGAAACTCCTATCCACAACTTACCCGCTCAAAAATGGTTCAAACGGCTCTGAGCCCTATGGGACTTAACATCTGAGGTCATCAGTCCCCTAGAACTTAGAACTACTTAAACCTATCTAACCTAAGGACATCAAACACATCCATGGCCGAGGTAGGATTCCAACCTGCGACCGTAGCAGTCGCGCAGTCCCGGACTGCAGCGCCTAGAACCGCTCGGCCACCGCGACCGGCCCAACTTACCCGCTCGCAGTTTCCAAGAGAAGAGGATACAAGTACACCCGAATAATGCGTTGCAGTTAAGGTGACACCTTGCATACGGCGTATCAGTACGCACCTGTGTAACAGCAATAAGTGGGTAACAGGATGCCCTAATATGCAAACGTCTTTTGTTCATAAACGATAAATCTGTTTGGAATAGGGTTGGTTACTGCGATACGGTTAACATTTACAAGGCTAGCAAAATGCAGAGCCAGTCCCAGAAACTTTAGCTTTCCACAATCAATGAAACAACGTTCGAAAGGCGATAGTTGATTGCATGTTGAACGAATAGAAGAAAGTTCGTAATTTACAGCATAATAATCTCGTTCGATAGAATGGGGGCATACACATAAATAGTTCGTTTCATGTCAGCACAAGAGATGGCCTTCAAAGGGCGTGATGAATCACGTGGGTCTCTGAATAAAGGCAGTTCGTTGACAGATACAGGTCGTCTGTGAATAGGACGAAAAGCGGAAACATCATTTACAACACTCTATTGTGTTCTAACACTGAACGATATAATTGTTTACGTTTCAAATGCGCTCATGAGTGAAGTAAGAATGGAGATAAGTGAAACGAACTTCTCTTCGGTTATTCTGGACTGAACAACTGATGTTAATAGCCTCTCAGCTCATGGTCGAGTCCCCTTAAGATTGTTAAAATTCTTTAAAATTTATGACGACAGAACATCCGAGGTCCCGTATCATACTGTGGTAAACTGACAGACAGATATGGGTGCAATCAAAAACCAAACGCTCGTAATTAGGATGGAGCTGCAACCAAGACTGGTCATTTGAATGGATTGCACTCTACTGTGAAATACACGTTTCGTACTGCAATGTCCGTTCACTCTTTCGCTCACCGACAGAATTTAGCGCTATCTCAAGGTGTGTCTAAGATCAAAAAGCGCAGAAGTTATCTCCTCACTTTGAATGGTCTTTGTACTTATTTTCCATGTCAGCCAATAGAGCCAGGGTTGCAAATGAGGAAGCAAAGAAACGGTTGTCTAAAGTGTCTGCCACGAGGCGGAGTTCTCCAGTTCGTTAAGCCAAAACCATATATGAGTACATTAGTTAACTGGTTTCATTTCTTAATGTAATAATAGATTCAAATGAGATATGGGAGGATGGTGCCGATACTGCTGCTCGTAGAGTTGAAATCATGATGCAAGATGTGTTTCAACTCCATTCTCTACATGCTTTTGCGGATAATTTCTTCCTCATTGACGCATTATTCGATACATTTCAAGCCATAGCTTACGACAATGGTTATTGTGTAGCAATGTTTTTTTTTTTTTAATGTTGGGGACAAAATGTGACTGACTTGAAGGAGTGTGGGTCATTCATGGTCAACATGTGAATGAACAAGTAAATAAACATCCTAGGCATGATGTTACAGTCAGTTTGGGAACTTCAGAAGAATCTAATGCAAAATTTAGGACACAGTACTCGAGCCGTTGCAAGACAGATTCAGTTACTCGGATTCTGTTTTACTTTTTTAACTTTTAAACCTGCATAATTTTGATCGGTATAAAGTGTTTCGTTGATCTTTGATTTTAATCGCAAAAAGATTGCTATGGAACATTTTTTTTTATTTTTCCACTTAAGATCGCAGCTAGTAGTAACGCATAGTTTAGGAGAACTGCTTCATAATGGTGTTGGTAATTTGTCAGCTGTATTTCGAAGAGCAGCCTGCGGTGAGATTCTGTGAACGTATTTTAAGTATTCTGCGTCCAGAGCCTCAGTTAAGAGAAGTTTTTCGGTCAGAAATTTCACGAAGGTTTACTAACTTAACTATGTTGTCAACTGAAAAGGAACTCGTGAGGGTGCATGACCGACGCCTCCCACCGTCGGAAAAATAGGACCAACGCCTCTCGGGGTCAGAGATCGGACCCAGTCCTTCTGTTCAAAGCAAGTAGCTACAAACATACTTCTCCTCGAAGCTCTAAAATATTTTTCGCATAAGTCGTAACAAAAAAAGCGACTCTGTACGTTGAGATCATAAGAAAATGAGCCTCTAATGCTTAAATGTTAATTAATGGCTTTTCTACCGATTCGTTCAGCGTTACGCAGAGTGCATCGCGAGGAGACAAACTTTTTCAAAGCACAGAATTTTCTACAAATTTTCATTTTTTATATTCTTAAATATATTTACAAATTTATTGTCAACGTAGTCAATTTATATACCCATCTTAACAACTGTCTGCCTCCGTAGCTGCGTAGTCCGCATGGCTGACTGCCATGCAGCGGCCCGGTGTTCGATTCCCGGACACGTCAGAGATTTTAGCCGATTGGGGACTGGCTGGTGTTCTATGTTGTGCTTATCATCATTTCGTCAACATCGACACGTAATTCGCCGAATAATATGACTCATACTATGCGGCCAGACAACACCACGGGGGTCTCCAGGCAATAACGCCATTCGATCATTTCATTTCAGTTTGGGACTCTTATTCATTTTAGTTGGCACTTCCATATCTTATTCTATATGAAACTAATTTTCCCATATGGCATTTTAGAAATTTCTACAGCTTATAAGTTCGCCACTTGTTGCGTTACGAATTTTGAAGGCAGCAAAGACATCTGTCTCTCCATCTCCCTCTCTCTTTCTCTCTCACTCTCTTCGTGGTTTTTTTTTTCATGAATGGAAAGAAAGAGTGCGTTTTAGTCTACATAATTATGCACTATGTAACTGAAGCAAGTTGATGCTGTTCAGACACAGGCATCGCAGACATTAAGTCCTCAACAGAACAATCACCAATCATATCATTGGCAAAGCCTATATATAATGAAAATATTTTCCGATTTCTAAAATATTACTGTGCAAGCCCAAATGTTTATATCTTCCAGTACCAGCTCTTTTTGGTGAAATTTAGATCCTTAGATTCTTATATCAGTCCACGTTTCACACCCAGCTTTCATAATACTTTCTTGAAAGTATTCTCCAAGAAAGATACTTCAGGGATACAATTTCAGACCTAGATTATACCGTTTCTCAGTAGCTGCTGAAAATACAAGCTGAAAAATGAAATTTTCTTATCGTTGAACAAGACAAACAATTGGAATGTAATGTTCAACAGCACCATACATCGTACACTGAGCAACACAATTTAAGGTTCACCTCTTTGAAACCCAGTGACTGTATCCCAATGCGACGCAGGAGTTCGAAATTCGGTTCAAAGGTGTCTACTAAAGTCCTTGTAACAGTGGAAAAAAATTGCACTCTTAGACGTCACACTCGCACTTGACGATGCTTCAAACCGCAGTGTCGACACTTGCAAAATAAAGGACAGGGCTTAGAAGCTCGTGTAGGCTGTAAGGTAGATTAATGATGCCACATTGCCAGCAAATTTCACCACAGTTCTGCCCAAAGCCACCATGGGCGTATCACAGAACGGGAAGATCGTCACACTCTCTATTAGCAAACGTTTCACCCTTCTTTTGACGCCTCTACAATGGAGATAAAAATCGCGACACTCAGTGGTTTTCTTATGGAAAACCGAAGAAAACATTTCAGACGTAGCTCCGCTACGCATTAGAAGGTCTCAGGAGATGGCATGAAGTTCGTCAGTGAAACCGCCCCACCCCTTGGGAAGCTGATTCCCAAACATTTTGTTGTCGAAAACGGCAGTTCGCAGTGCGATGAGCAACAGAGCGACGTTCTTGACAACGCTCGACACTATTGACACCTTCCCCTCCCCCACTCCCCTCCCTCTCCCCGTAAACAGATGATTCAAATCTTCTCGAAGGACATCGTGAGGATGCAACATCAAAGCATGACTATAAATTTTGCTCTGGTATACAGGATGCGAAACCATTCGATGTAATTTGGACGCGAGCCACTTCTGCTCTAACGCCTGACGGCAGGCAACCCCTTCGACACCCGTTAGGGTCAGCATGCCGGCACACATGCCCCTCACATGAGCTTCTGAGCTTAGGCCTTTTTCTCGAGTGTGACGATACCTTCGATTCTGAAGTGTCGCCAAGCCCAAAGGGCGATGTAGCATTGCTGCAGGCTATTGCATCATTACAGTGGGATGTTGTAGGCACCTTGGAGCCAATGGGAGACGATTATGAGATTTCAAAGAGTGACCTTTTAATTACACATTTTTGAGCAATATATGAACGTTCCATCAACATACATTGTGTCACAACGACTAAGTTTTTTGAGCTTTTAAACTTCGCATACCATTACAATGTTTTTATCAGTGTCATTATGTAACAACGAATTTGACCCATCTATAGTTTCCAGAAGAAAACGAACCTTCTGAATATTCCAGAATGGTAGAGCACTTGCCCGCGAAAGGCAAACGTCCCGAGTTCGAGTCTCGGACCGGCACACAGATTTAATCTGTCAGGAAGTTTCTTCTGAATATTAGTTGCTAATTTCGGCAGAATTTTCCGCCAAGCTTTGTAAATATATATACGTAGGTGTCATCATCTTCAATGGGTCTGTCTGTTCTCTCTGCAGTTGATTACATATTATAAGTGTTAGCTTGGTGCATAAGTTCATCGCGTTTCTGTTTTGTATGTTGCTATTCCTGTTGTAATGGGTTCACTTATCGATTCCGATTTTTTTATTTTTGGTTCATTGTTACTCTTAGAGTTTACATTTTGTCATTTTGTAATTTAGTGGTAGTGATTGGAGCAGTGAACACTAGGAAAATGGAAGGCCAAGTGGAGAAGTCGGAATTCTTCCGACATGTGCTTCGCTTTGAGTTCAGTAGTGATGCGACAGCAGCGGACGCAGCCAGAAACATTTACGCCCTATAAGAGGTAAAGCCATTGGACAAAGCACATCAAGAAAATGGTTTTCTCGTTTTAAGGACGGTCGTTTTGACATTAGTGATCCTTCACGTTAAGGAATACCTTGGGGTTTGATAAAGATCGTTAAGACGCATTAATCCACGATGATCCACGTCGGAGAACTCGATAACTGCCAAATGTGATGAACTGTAATCATTACAGCATCGTGCGAAATCTGTATTCAGTGGGGAAGGTCCAAAAAACGAATGTCTGGGTACTGCATGCACAAAGTTAAAATCACAAAAATCAGCAGGTGGCCATATGCGCATCCCTGTTTGCTTGTCATCAGCTGGTTCGTAAACAACATCAATCATTCCTGTCCTGTACCGTTACTGGTGGCTATACAAGGTGTCTTTATGCTAATATAAAGAGTAGAAAGGAATGAATAAGTGGTGGTGGTAAGTTACTATGGGATCAAACTGCTGACGTCATCGGTCCGTAGCTTACACGCTACTTAATCTAACATAAACTAATTTACGCTAAGGACAACACACACAACCATGCCCGAGGGAGGACTGGAACCTCCGACGGGGGAGCCGCGTGAACCGTGGAAAGACGCCCCAGAACGCGCGGCTACCCCGCGCGGCGAGTGAAGGAGTGGTTCAGCCCAAACAAAGCAGCAACTCACCGTACAACGGCCCGTGCGCATCCATAAAAGATTATGTCACGCATCTGGTGGGACAGCGACGGTGTGAGGTACTACGAATTGCTTTCCCAAGGTGTAACCGTAACTGCTGACATTTGTTTTCACAATTTAGATGTCTTGCAGACGCAATCCAAATACATCAACCAGGTAGGAAGTGATACTATTCCACGATAATGCCCGCCCGCAATTTGGTAGACCGACAAAAAACACTATACGGAGCTGGGTTGGGATGTCATTGAACATCTATCTTATTCATGTGAGCTTGCACCTTCAGATTTTTACCTTTTCCGATCTCTGCCGAACAATGTTCCAAAAACTTCGTTTCCGAATGAAAATACACCCCGAACGTGGCTCGACGTGGACTTCGCCTCAAACCACGTGATTTCTATAGCCGTGGAATCGAAAAGATACCCCAGTGGTGGCAGACTTTTGTAAATAGTGAAGGAGTATAATGCCATTGATAACTGAAGTTCCTGTTATATGTATCTCCTGTGTTTATCAAAGATATGGAAAAACGCTATGAACTTATACACCGAATTAAGCAGGAGACCAGGGTTCGATTCCCGGCCTGGGTGTAAATTTTTACTCGACGCTTCAGTCTATATACATCAGTTCAAATCTATATGAGACCAGTAAAGTCCGTGAAATTTTGTAATTTCATTTGTGCCAAACCAATAGCTCTGATGGTCTCTCACATTTTCTGTCTGTCGCTTTCAACTTCAGATCAAAAACTATTTTCTGCCTCTGAATTTTGCCTAAAGCTATTTTTACATGGTCCTAGCCGTATTGACGCTTAATGTTGGGACTTCAAGTGCGCTATTCCACATTTTTACAAATTTTTGGATCCGAAAACGTAACCTTTCTGAAATAGTATTTTCCTTCCCATTTTACTCACTTAAAAGGCAGACGCGTGAGAGGATATGTTCACTACGGAAAGACTGTGAGCCCACGAACTACCACTCTGATGAGGGTTCAAATGGTTCAAATGGTTCAAATGGCTCTGAGCACTATGGCACTTAACATCTGAGGTCATCAGTCCCCTAGACTTAGAACTACTTAAACCAAACTAACCTAAGGAAATCACACACATCCACGCCCGAGGCAGGAATCGAACCTGCGACCGTAGCGGTCACGCGGTTCCGGATTGAAGCGCCTAGAACCGCTCGGCCACACCTGCCGGCTCTGATGAGGGTGAGAGAGCTCGGGACTACTACCTGTTTGTAAATGGACTTCTTCCAGAGGTCTGCTACACCTACCTAGTTACGGGAGGCAGAACTAGCACTCCTGAAAGAAAGGATATTGCGGAGACATGGCTTAGCCACAGCCTGGGGCTAGTTCTGCCGGGTTCGCAGGAGAGCTTCTGTAAAGTTTGGAAGGTAGGAGACGAGGTACTGGCAGAAGTAAAGCTGTGAGGACGGGGCGTGAGTCATGCTTGGGTGGCTCAGTTGGTAGAGCACTTACCCGCGAAAGGCAAAGGTCCCGAGTTCGAGTTTCGGTCCGGCACACAGTTTTAATCTGCCAGGAAGTTGGGATGCAACTTAATTACATACAATATAATTTTACCTTTAAGTATGAAATTTCATTCTTTTGTGACAATATCATTACACGCCACTGGTACAGATATGTAGACTCACCTACAATATTATTTAAAAACAACTGTTGCAACAGTCGTCAAGGAATATGCGCAAGGAAATACCATTTTTTTAAAACTAATCAGACTGATACGTTTAGTCTCTGAATCGTCTCTACAACTATTTCAGATACAGGTCCCGTGGCGCAATTAAATTTCTTTCGCGGAAATACGTAGGTTTTTTTAAAGAAAACTACCTCCTATTTGTTCCCTGATCCTTATTCAGATTTTCTGTGTTACTAGTAAGTGCAACGTCCAAGTGATTATTAAAAGTGCCTAACAGCCTTTGCAAAAGAAATTGTAACCCTTGCACATAGTTATAAATGTATGATTCTGTTCTTTTGTCTAAATCTATTTTTTTTTCAGATTTAAAAATTATTTAAATAAGTACTTCATAGCCACAGGAATGTGGCACTACTACCTATCTGGCAGGAGAGGAGTTTCTCCCAAACAAGTATGGGAAACAAGCCGCTGCCGTGAGCAGCTGCTGGTGCGACTTGCTCAACCGTGCCGCTACTGTCCTGCGGCTACTCCCCCACATAAACAATAAGTGGAAGCGAGGCGCGGACTGTGGTATGCGAGACAGGAATTCCAGTACGTGTGGCACTTTCTGGATTGTAGAGAGACCCGAGGGCGAATAGCTGGTGGCCGTAGGAATACTGATTTTCCTTTATGTAATTTTCTACTTGCCGAATAATTTTGTACAGTGAGCCGCACCGAGTCATTTTCACAACATTCCTAATTGGAGGATACCAGACCAGTCAGTGTAATCACCATTTACATTATCCTTATATGAATTGTTATATTCTTTCCATTAAGTTATTTTCAAAATATAGTTTTGTTGTATGATTGTAGTGTGCGTTAATGACCTGAGATATTACTACACGGGATAGGTTCGTGTTCTCGTTCCCCATATTGAAAATATTCCTGTTTATTATAAGTTGAAACAAACGGATGCTTATGGATATTTTCCGATCGTGTGATAGATGTTCGCTTCTTGTGGCGCACTGATGTTTGCTTTTGGCTGCAGGTGGCTCGGACCGAGTGTTGGACACCTCTAGTTTAGTCTATGCACCGCTGTATGTGGTTTGTCTTTAGTTTCCTGTATTATCACCTGGTCGTCGGCATAAAGCACTGTATTTAGAAATTTATGTCCTATGTTCTTATACCTTAAGCTATTGTGTCCCATCCATTCCCTGACCAGTTCATCGGTGTAGATCTTAAACAGTGTAGGTGACATACTACAGCCTTGCCTCATTCCATGGCTTACCTCTGCTTCTGGCGTCAGATCTTTGCCAGTATCTGTTCTTACTTTGGTGATTTGGATCACCCTTGGAATAATTCTTTTCTCTAATACTGATCACTGTTGATGCGGTCAAGTGCTTTTTCGTAGTCGGTAAATGCCATGTATGTTTCCAAATTGAATTCTTGTCTACTTCTTTTAATAATTTGTTTCAGTGTGAAAACATCGTCGGCACATCTTCCTTTATGAAAACCTGCTTGCTGTTCTAACAGAACTGACCATGAGATATTTTGAAGCCTTTCATTAATAAATTTACTGTACATTTTATAAGAAGCATTCAGAAGACTGATTACCCTGTAATTATTTTTGTTACCTCCGTCCCCCTTTTTAAACAGCGTAATAACTTGAGTGCAGCTCCATTCTTCTGGCATTTTACCTGTACGCCAACACGTATTAAAGAGTTTATAGAGCATTCACAATTCAATATATCAGATGGCGTACTGAAAAGTAATGCCTCCGAATTTTTGTGAGAAAAAGCTTTTTTAAATAAAATAGACGTCATTAACATTCCACACCTTTATTCTTTGTGTCTACGTGTTTGTTCATGTCTACATATTTGAAACCCTCTGGCGGTAGAGAGCTCCGAATTGTAGCATATATCATGGCTGTGTGTAACGTAACTATGTCGGTGTGTGAGAAACAGCGTGCACTAATAGGATTTCGAAATGGAAGAATTCATCCATAAATGGAGCACCCTCTGCTTCAGCAAAAATACCAGACCACACACGAGTGCTGCTAATTCTACACCAATCTGACGCACTGGGTTCTCCGTCGTCAATCAACCTCCATACAGTCATCCTCCACACAGTCCCGATTTGACACCACCAGATTTTTATCCGTTTCTAAGCTTAAAGAACATCTTTGAGAACAAAGTCAAAGATTCTACAGTAACTGTATCAACAAACTGGTCTCTCATTGGTAGAAAAATGTTCTTCACCAGGGTGACTAATTTGAGAATTAAATACGCAGCTATGAAGGATAAAGATGTAGAATAAATAAAACTGTTAATAAAATAAATGTAAATAAATTGTTAAAATAAAAGTTAATAAAACTTTTTAATTGAAAAGGCATTAAGCGTTTTCACATACATTCGAAAGCATTACTTTTTAGCACGCCCTTGTATTATCAGTTCTGAGTTATTCCGTCTGGTGCAGCTGCTTTTCTGTTTTTCGCTTTCTTGAAAGCTTATTATTATTGTTTCAGATCTATTACATCTGTCTCTTCCTCTGCCTATCTCAGTTGGCTCTTCTGCATTGCATCTGTATTATACATAATTTCTTATAATGATTTATCCATTCTTCGGAAGGAATGATATTTGTATCTGCAGTACCTTTATCGGTTCTTTTCAGCTGTCTGATCAGTTTACTTTCTGCTTACCATGAATGTCAGTTTTAGCCCTGCTTGTAATTGTATCCCATGGAGATCTGTATGCCTGTCTAACTATTTTTTGGAATCCTTTCTGATTTTATTGTATTTCAGTTTAGCTTCTTCACTCTGTTTCTGCAATAACTCTTTTTATGCTCCATTTCTCTTATCTACAGCTTCTGCTTCGGCTTCATTGCAAATTTTAAGTCCCCTTCTTCGATTCATTTTGAGTTTTTCACCTAGTGCTCCTTTTCCAGCCTCTATTATGATGTTTTTAATGTTTGTCGATTCTACAGTTCTATGTAAGTTTGACAGCATTTGTTGGAGTACCTTAGTTAACCAGAGCAGATGCACCCTAAAAAATTTGTTTTTGTACCTTTCATTTTCCGTATTGTTCCGTTTTTAAGATCGTTCCTACAGCTGAGTACTTGATTTAAGAATATAATGGTTTTTGTTTACGTTTCTCCCCCCCCCCCCGCCCCCCCCCCCCCTGAAGCCAAATTTTCAACTTCTATCATGTGATCAATGGGAGCTCTAGGGTCTTTTTCAAACCATGTGTATTTAAATATTTCATTCTAAATGTTTCTTTCCTTTCAGAAAATTTGTTGGTTATTTTCAGTTCATTACAGGCGACAAACTCTCTCCGTTTTATGTCATTGTTCTTAATGGCATCTTCTCGATTTTTGCGACCAACGGGTGGCTGTACCTATTCGTACATTTAGGTCTTCCGCCAAGATGATATGGTCAGTAACATTTATTTTATTCAGACGTTTCTGTAATTCTTTGTAGTACTGATCTATTTGTTCCCTTGCTCCTTCCTTTGTTGCGTGGGTTGCCGGAACTGCGTGAATCCTCAATAAATTTTCAGTCTATGATGATCCTTTTATTTGCTTAAGCATACTGCCATATGTTCTCTCCCATATTCTGTCTACCATTACTGCCATTCCACTATGTGCTCTTCGTTCAGAACTACCACACTGTGGCCGGCCGAAGTGGCCGTGCGGTTCTGGCGCTGCAGTCTGGAACCGCGAGACCGCTGCGGTCGCAGGTTAGAATCCTGCCTCGGGCATGGATGTGTGTGATGTCCTTAGGTTAGTTAGGTTTAACTAGTTCTAAGTTCTAGGGGACTAATGACCTCAGCAGTTGAGTCCCATAGTGCTCAGAGCCATTTGAACCATTTGAACCACACTGTGTATAGAATAAGCAAATCTTCTAGATATTGAGTTGACAATGACTTGAGATACTGAATTGAGGTACTGAGTGATATTAAGTTACTTTTTGATTTCTGTAATCGCTGATGTATTGACATTATGATTTATGAGTGTTTTGTTAAGTTCGCTGTCATTTACCCAAAACCCCGTACATTCCATGTGGAAATATTGAATATGTCTTTCATTTCGTAATTCATAACCATTTTCTTACCAGGTTGTCATGGGCAGCCGCTGTGGCCGAGCAATTCTATCTAGGTGCTTCAGTCTGGAACCGCGCGACCGCTACGGTCGCAGGTTCGAATCCTGCCTCAGGCATGGAAGTGTGTGATGTCCCTTAGGTTAGTTAGGTTCAAGTAATTCTAAGTTCTAGGGGACTGATGACCTCAGATGTTAATTCCCATAGTGCTCAGAGCCATTTGAACCATTTTTTGTGATTCATGATTTCTGGGTTTTGTTGAGACTTACTGTGAGACTTGCGAGTATGAAGATTTGTTAATAGATAGGTTACTGGCCTTACCAAATAACTCCTAACTTGGAGCACCAGGTTTTGTCTCACAGGTTTGCTCCCATAGCAAGCTATCTTCACCACTCCTGAGGAGGTCTTCCTCCCCTGTGGAAGCTAAGACTAAAAAATAAAAATGTAACACCTTCAGGCTTCACATTCTGATGACATCGGAGTCGAACAAGCAAAAGTTGACCAAGATTGACCGATAGGGAGGAAAACTTATGAAGAGATCTGATTTCCTCCCAACGTGCACAATATTCAAATAACTTACAGGTATACAACCATCGGTTGTCGACGACGTTACCTGGCTGTATGCTCTGTACGTTATTTGAAGTAAACAGAAGAAGTCTGACTCATATAAGTGGAAGCCATGTCATACTTAGCTAAGGGTCCAAGTGGTTGACCACCAGACACTTCCGAAAAGGCAGCCCCCTGGGGAACTACTCTTTGTCTTGTCTCTCACCTTCTAACTGTGTACCATGGGTGACCTTGACAGGGCCTTGCACTTGTCTCTCACCTACTGAACAGTGTGGCATGGGTGACCTTGACTGGGCATTGCTCCCACCAACACAGCTGTTTGGATCGTTAAGACACACAGACATCCTCATCACGTTAGACCACGAGGAAGATAATAAAATCCAATGCTTAGATTACACAATTTTGATGGATCGCTATCCAAATTATTAGAAAAAACGTTACAGAACAATCAAACTTGGTTATTAGCAGTGACATAGTTGTGTCAGTACACGTGTAGCAGAACTACATAATTGTTGCGCACGTGGAATATGAAGGCTAGGGTGTCACTAATTAGTACTGTAGTAAGGGTTGTTCAACTGCATTAATCACCATTTCATTTGAAACTTTCCTCAGAAAACAATTTTCATAATCACTTAAACCTATATTGGCTGTCTTTGGAATCAGCACAAAAATTTACCAAATGATTCAGGAAAACATTATATCAAAATTTTCACCATTAAGTGTGGATTCCTTAGCATACTAGATTGTGAATTCTACGGTGTCCTCAGTTAGACTGAGCTGCGTTCTGAATCGATTTCCTTGTTGGAAAAATCCTTATATTTATGACCAGATCGTGAAGCAAATCGAAGTGCAGGAACTTTGCAAAGCTCATTCTCTTTTTAAATGGTACACTTCGGCACACACAGTCGTGCGAGAATTTTTTCTTACACTTGAAATGTAAACTGGTGTACAATGTAGCAGCCTAACCACAGAAATTGTGATGCACTGAAGTCACTTTTGGCCAGACAAGCTCCAATCTGAGTGTTGCGACATGGACCCCGGGTCACGGAACTCGGAAAACACAGAAAGTGATAAGACGGTTCAAATTGCGGCATTGACTGGGCATTTCTTCTTCGTCACTGTTCTCACAATCCGCACTAGACAAAGACCTCTAATGTAAATACGTCTGTCTTTTATCAGGCACACTTCACTGGTATTTTCTTCAGGGAAAGCCCCTCAACAGCAGCAAGTAAACCGTTTACAGAGCTTTCTGTTTTTCTTTTTTTCCCTAATTCACTAGCCCCTCAAACATTTTGTATGTCAGTAGCTAAGTCGAGAGTAGCAATTACGATATTTTTAAGTGTGATGTTTGCGGAAAGAGGGAAGACTTTAACTAAGAAAGCACGATGCAATACAGTCGCATGACAAAATGCTTAAAACACATGATTTATGATCCGTCTGAAAATGTAGCGAAGGCACTGCGTTAGACACTTTCGAACTTTCCTGGTGGCAGAAAGCGAGCTCTGATCTCTGTGTAGTTTTAAGCCTTGTTTTCGATCCTAAAGAACCATGTCTGCATATGGCCCATTTAGCAGAAATGAGGATTACATAAAACTGAAAAATATAAGAACAGAAAGTAATTAGCGTATCTAAATAACCGCACAACGATAATTATCAAGGTAGATAATTATTTTCGAAATCATGAAACTCTTCATGCCTATGGTTGATTTGTAATTTATACATTTATACATGTAAAATACAAGGAAAAGAACTTTTAACTGGTTGTTTGAGTTAGAAGGCAGAAATATAAATTTAGTGTTACCTCCTGTAATTCGATAGGGAGGGCGCCATTTCACTTCCACAAAATATACTTTACGAGATTAAACTACCTAAAAGTGTAGCGCATAAGACCACGGAAATTGTAGCAAACAGTTGGATTACAAAGAATTATCAAAGAAACCTCAGGTTGGTCGACAGAGATATCATTACTACAGTGTACCAGTGCAACTACTCCAGTGATTAATCCTCTCTGTTCTTTGTAATTCAATCTCAGATTATGAATTTAAGTTTCCATAATAGGATAAAGATTTTTTCTATTCACATTTTGTGAATTGGTCACAATATGAGGAGACTGGATTCTTTTCGAGTGAAATTAACGTTCAGGCAACGTAGACGATATTTACTACCACTTTCTTCATGAATAAGTCGCAGTGCAGATGTTGGATAAATGTATTATCTGAGGCCATTGATACAGATAAGATTTATGTACCTACTAATTAGAATTTATTGTCACTGACTTGGACACTATCACTAAAGAAAAGTCGGTCCGATATGAATTAAAAACACGTTTAGTAATAGAGCTACAACAACCCTCGATACTTTTGGCCGTCAGAGAATACATTTTACAGTTCGCAGAACAGTCTATCGTAGATAGCTGGAGTATAAGAGCATTTCGGTTTATAATGGGATTAACTTTCTGAATGAAACAATAACAGTTTATTGTTTTTAAATGTAGCGCCATTGATTACGTGTTTATTTGACAAGAATTACAAATGGCGCGAATATGCGCAGAAAGAACTTACAGCCGCGCGGGATTAGCCGAGCAGTCATGGGCTGTGCGGGTGGTCCCGGCGGAGGTTAGAGTCCTCCCTCGGGCATGTGTGGGTGTTTGTCCTTAGAATAATTTAGGTTAAGTAGTGTGTAAGCTTAGAGACTGATGACCTTAGCAGTTAAGTCCCATAAGATTTCACACACATTTGAACATTCGCCGGCACTACAGTCTGCAGCCGCGCGACCGCTGCGGTCGCAGGCTCGAATCATGCCTCGGCCTGGATGTGTGTGATGTTCTTAGGTTAGTTAGGTTTAAGAAGTTTTAAGTTCTAGGGGACTGATGAGCTCAGAACTTAAGTCCCATAGTGCTCAGAGCCATTTGAACCATTTGAAAGAACTTACAAGAGCAAAAGGAAGTGGGAAGGATGCAGCTCGTTCTGTACCTACATAATATATACCATAATATAAAAACCATGGTTATAATTTTAATGTCACTGATGAACGTGTGAGAAAAGTCGGTTGGCATGATAAATTTCTTATACACGTAATACACTGATCAGCCAGAACATTATGACCACTTGTCTAATAGCCGGTATGTCCACCTATGGCACGGATAACAGCGGCGACACGTCGTGGCATGGAAACAGTGAGGCCTTGGTAGGTCGTTCGAGGTAGTTGGCACCGCGCACAAGTCACCTAATCCCAATTAATTTTCGGGGGGGGGGGGGGGGCGGGAAAGGTCGGGTGGGGTGGCGATGAGCTCTGGCACGGCGTTCATGTGTTCGACAGGGTTCACATCTGGCGAGTTGTGGGGACACCACATCAACTACAACTCGCGACTGAGATCTTCGAATCACGTTATCACAGTTCTAGCCTTCTGATATGGAGCATTATCTTGTTGAAAGATGCCACTACCGTCGGGAAACATGATCGTAATAAAGGAGTGTATGTGGTCTGCAACCAATTTGCGATACTCCTTGGCCATCATGGTTTCTTGCACTAGCTCCTCTGGCCCATCGATGTTCACGTGAGTGTTCCCCAGAGAGTAATGGAACCGCCGCCAGCTTGTTTCCGTCCCAAGTACAAATGTTAAGGAGCTGTTTCCCTGGAAGACGACGTATTCGCGCCCTCCCATTGGCATCATGAAGTATCGGGATTCATCAGACCATGCAACGCTTTGCCGCTGAGCCAAAATCTAGTGCCTAAGGTCATGTGCTCACTTATGTCATAGTTGTCGACGTTGTGGTGTTAATGTAGGCACATGCATGGGTCATCGGCTGCGGAGGCCCATCGTGTGGAATGTTTTGTACACTGTGTAATCAGACACGTTTGTACTCTGCCCAACGTTAAAGTCTGATGTTAATTCCGTCACAGTTCGACGTCTGTCCTTTTTTATCAGTCTGCCAAGCCTACGACGTCCTACATGTGTAATGAGGGGTGGCCACCCAACCCAACGACGTCTGGGCGTTGTTTCATCTTTGTTTCGGCACGTGTCGAAGACACTCCTCGAGCGCCAGACAAGCCGTGCAGTTTCCGAAATGCTCGTGCGATCCTCTGGACCATCACAATTTGCCCTCGCTCAAACTCAGATAGGTCGCACGCCTTCTCATTCTACACACGTACAGCACGCTCACTGATATTACATGCATCGTGTGTGTGTTTGACTAGCAGTCATTCCTCATCAGGTGATGCTGCTGTCGCCTGGACGGCTTTATTTCTGTGGTATATCGGTGGTCATAATTTTCTGGGTGATCAGTATACATCGGTGTATTATTATTTGCAAATCTATTGCATTATGGTGAACCACAGCTTCCACTAACCTTATTTTGTGTTGGTGGGGGTGGGAAGTATTACGGAACCACGAAGGAAATCGGCCATTTAAGGAGGAACCATCCTATTATTTGCCTTAAGGGATTCACGAGAACGTGAGAAAAGAGAAATTTTGATGGCATCACACGGGTTTGAACCGTCTTTCAGTGGACTGTGAGTCCAAAGCGTTAACTATTATGCTACCTCGCTCAGTAATCGGACAAGATGTAACTGTCTACAGTTGGTGACTGTGAAACGACGTCTGTATTAAATAGTTAATACGTCATTTAGTTCACTGGAAAGAGCAAAGACCTGCATTATGAGTAGTTATCGTACTATATGAAAATTGTAAACGACAAGTCAAAACAGGGAAACCTATGTTAAAAAATTTATCGGCTCAACCACTTGTTTATAGTGAAAACATTAAGAATGACGCGTTTCGGAAGTCTAGCTTCCATCATCAGAATAATAAAAAGTAAAAGAACCTGTTAAAACTCGCTAAAATGGAACATGTACCGGGCACAATAAAACTGATAATGAAATTAAAACATCGTGGCTACTTACCTTGCTGCTGCCGTGTCTTCCAAGGTGCATCTCCACATAGTCGTCAAAATATGAGAAAACTCTAAAATGGTATCGCCTATGGTGAAATGATTTACAGCAGGAAAGCGATAAATATGAGAGAGCTGGGGTCTATAAAGTTCAGTGTAACACGTACAAGGCAAGCTATGGAGGCCAAACTGGTAGGTCCTTTAAAGTACATTACAAAGAACATAGCAATGCTTCCCGGCTTAATAATTTCGAAAAGTCAGCTGTAGCCACGCATATTTGGGAAACGGGACAACCCATGTTGGGAATAGATCAGGATCTCGTTATTTTACATAGACAGGACCAAGCCAAAAAGCTGGATCTACTAGAACAGCTGGAAATTACGATACATAGCGTGGATAATCATAACACACTGAATGAACAGCTAACTGGTGATACAAATAACTTTTTCAAACATTTCACTGGTTTCTTTTAGTAACTACATTTTTAGCAATTGGCAGGATACCATCATTTCATGAGGTCCTTGGAACATGTATACGATATCTGTTCATATAGACATCTCTGTGACTTGCTTGTTTACTTGTGCATGAGCTCACTCGCGTTTCAGTGTCGTGTTTGGCTACGTGGTGTGTGGTATCAACGAAGACGCACGGGCGGTTTATGATCATATTGGAGAGAGAGCCATGTGGTTAGATGTTGAACACCACAGGCGATACCATTTCAGAGTTTTTTTATATTTTGATGACTTGAGAGGTGACATGAGCCCCCTCTCATATTTCAATCTTACGATTTTCCTCTCTAATTGCATGCGGTGAAAAGTTGCTATTCCTTCACATGCGGACTTCCCACGCAGCGTCTCTCGTCACCCGGGTGGTCCGGTGACAGGCGGGCTCTGCTGATCTTGAAAGGGTAAGCCGATGGGTGTGAGGGAGTAGAGTGAATGTTTTCCAGACGCCGACATTGTAGAATAGTGGCGGAGACACGCTCGCAGGGGCCTGAAGTAGCGGCTGGACTAGAGGTTCCGTTACTTCACAGAAACTTAGCGAAAACACTTTCTGGCGGGCTACCAGCGAGGCTTGGGAATGACTTGTGTACCCAGGCAGTTGTGGCAGGCAAATTCCCGCGCTTTCTGCAGAATCCTAACTGTGATTGGCTTGCTCAGGGCATAGCTCCGTGACGTAGCAAGATCGGCGCAGAAATTGGCGCCAAGAATCTCCATTGGTGGAATGGTAGTGCTCCGGCAATAGAGTGGAATTTTCCGCCGGTTTTCGAGTTGCTGATTGGAACGGTTGACAACGGCCATTGTCGTGGTGGCGGGAATGTTCTGTGTTCGGTTTGTACGGGTGCTCTTGTGGGAGTCGGCTCTCGCCTTTCGGTCGGAGTAGGTTACAAGACAGCTCTCGCTGCTCTGGACAGCCTGCCTTCCGTTGGCTGTCTAATATACTTTTATTTAATTGTAACTGTTTATGAAGTTGCTGAAGTTTTGACTTCAACGTAACTTTCCGAGTACAGTCGGTGATTGAGTGTTCTGCGTACAAGGGGCCCATGTTGTCTGTGTTGAGCAGTTTTGGCTAAAGTTGACTGTATCGGAGTTACTGTGTGACTTCGCTTGTTAAAATCAATCACTGTACCATCAGTGATTGTGTGGCGAGCCTTCTTCGTCTCCCTCAGAGGCACATTTGTATTGCTAGGAAGTCTTTAGTCTGGAACAACCAGGCCAGGATAATTTGTTTTGGGCTATACTCGCGACATTATCATCGCCACGACGAGACGTCAAAGCAACCAGCCATCACCTCCGGTATGCCAGATCATGTCCGTGCAGTTAAGAAGACAGCTTGGTAATGTACGTCCGCAGCACCAGCAAAGCAGGCAATTTTGCTAGGTGATAATCCGAGCTCAGCAGAGCGCGCCTCTTTGTCTTTTCTAGCTTTGATCTGTCTTGGGTGTTCATTGTCTGAGTTCTCACTAATGTAGCAGCAATTAATGCTAGGATGGCTGTGTGTCTCTCTTAAAACTTGAGTTGCAAGGAATTGGCTCCACATACCACTTTGTCATAAATGTCACAATCTAGTTTAGGGACAACTTCACGTTCACAGCATTTACTTGAGTATCCAATTTGAGCCAATTTGATGTATTGTAAATTTTTCATGTGTTTTGTTTATTAATTCGAGTTTAGTCATAATAAATCATATTGTTATTTTGGACAGAACTGTCATTCTGTTAATCGGTAGAGCAACCCTCTCATTTCTCAATACGTTAATGAAACTTTCCTTTATTTAACTTATTTATCAAATTAAATTATTGCAGGTGCCAAACTCTTTTCTACTCCACTTGCAGGGTCGATTACAGTCAGTTCGCGTTTCTTTTTAATCCATGTGCAACAGCAAAAGTCGGAGTTAGAATAGGGTGGGCTTAGAGCATCATTTACATATGTAGATTCTAGAAGAATTTAGTGTTAAATACACTGCTAGCCCTGGCATCTCGCAGACTATGTGGAGATGTATCTTGGAAGACACGGCAGCAACAAGGGAAGTAGCCAAGATGTTTTAATTTCATTATCAATTTTATTGTGCCTGGTACATGTTCCATTTTAGCGAGTTTTAACACGTTCTTTTACTTTTTATTATTCTGATGGTGGAAGCTTGACTTCCGAAACGCGTCAATCTTAGTGTTTTACACTACAAACAAGTGGTTGAGCCGATAATTTTTTTAAAATTGACATTCTCAACCATGACCTCTCATCCAGTATGCATAAAATCAAAGGAAAATCTATATTTTAACTGCCTTTTCTGCCTCTGTTGGATGTTTCGAAAACGTAACAGAAAACCTGAAGAAATCAGCCTAGTGACCTTGCACATTATAAATTAGTTCTATTTAAATCCAGACATGAAAAAAAATCATCTGTTTTGTCAACTGAAGTCTGAAACTAGTGATATATTTAGATGATCACATGTTAATCAGCAGCAAACACGAAAGTTGTAAATTGTGTCATAGGCAAGTTAATTGTATTTAAGGTAAATCTAATTTGTATCATGCCAGTTAATCACTAGGGTGAAGGCTTAAATCATATACAGTTCTATAGTCCACACTGCAGTTTTACAACTGAATGGTGCAGTGACCATTATTTTGCACCCATATATCAAATCAGTTCGGTGCAAAACCATATCCAGTCATCTCCTTTTAATGTTTTATAGTTTTGCTAAACGCTGAGACGGTTTCGGTAATAGGGACACAGTCGACTTTCCTCCATCCTACCACTGCATCTTCGACGAGGGAAGAAACATTTCAGTTCACATTTCTTCGCTTACGCTGTCATAGTCAATTGGCTGGCGTACCCCGTGCGTTGACGCGCTACTAGAATAACACGTCGAAATATTTTGCGACTATTGTATTTTTCTTTCTTTTCACAAACGTGTATTCTGTGCGCTAGCATCGGCAGACGCAACTGCTGTCTTCGACGGCGTTCAGAGATGTAGAGACACGTGAGCTCCCTCAAGGACATGTGAATTTCCTTTCCAAGTGACGTACTTCGTGGATAAACACCTGCGTCTTCAGATTCAGTATTTTAAAATGAAAATCTTCTGTCGCTCATCTTCTTTATGCTGTTGAAAGTACTCCTTATGAGTTTAAACTTGACGACGTCAATCCATGTCGCCAGTAACAAGAACTTGTAAATCAAGCATAGTGGTCGAAGTATTATTACTTGCTGTATCTACCATCGCAGTCGGTGTACTCTCACTGCAGGATCGTCAGTGCAGATCAAACGCATATGTCTGTCTTACTGCTTCCCAATTTAACATTCTTATTTTTAATCAAACTATGAATATGTTTACCTTCTAAATGTTGTTTTTGTCGTTGTGGTCGTTGTGGTCTTCAGTCCGATTTGATGCAGTTCTCCATCCTACTCTATCCTGTGCAAGCCTTTCCATATCCGAATAACTACTGAAGCCTACATCTTTCTCAGTCTGCTTCCTGTATTTGTCTCTTAGAACCCCTCCACGATTTTTATCCCCTACACTTTCCGTCAATACTAAAATAGTGATCCCTCGATATCTCAGAATGAATCCTATCAACTGATCCTTTCTTTTAGCAACTTGTGCCACAGATTTCTTATCTCCCCAATTCTGTTCCGTACCTCCTTATTAGTTACGCAATCTACCCATCTGATCTTCAGCATCTTATGTAGCACTACATTTCAAAAGCTTCTGTTGTATTGTTGTCTAAACTGTTTATCGTCCATGTTACATGGCTACACTCCGGACAAATACGTTCAGAAAATATTTCTTAACATTTAAATTTATATGTGATAACAAATTAATCTTCTTCAGAAACGCTATTCTTATCATAGCTAGTCTACATTCTATATCCTCTCTACTTAACCGGCCAGAGTGACCGAGCGGTTCTAGGCGCTGCAGTCTGGAACCGCGCGACCGCTAGGGTCGCAGGTTCGAATCCTGCCTCGGGCATGGATGTGTGTGATATCCTTAGGTTAGTAAGGTTTAAGTAGTTCTAAGTCTAGGGGACAGATGACGTCAGATGTTAAGTCCCATGGTGCTTAGGGCCATTTGAACGATTTTTAGGACACCTTTACTTCGGTCATCGCCAGCTATTTTGCTGCTCAAATAGTAAGACTCACCAGCCTCCGCGGCCGAGTCGCTAACGCAGGTTTGTGCGGAGGTGCACAAATCTTAGGTAAACTGGTCCGAATCCTGGTGGTGGAGAAAATTTTACTGCCAGTGTTTGGGCAGAAAGGGGAGGAGAGGCGGTGGTATACAGTTCCTGACCGTCAGACTTTACACCACAGTCCTCGTTTAAGAACCATTCCTCTACACATTGTCTCATGAAGTGAGGGCTTGTGACATTAATTGTCGAGGGTTATCCGTCCGTCGGAAGGGGGCGTTAAGTTCGGCTGCCTCCTTGATGGTATCGTCGAGGAGTAGGCTATGTGGCGGCACTGGGTGTCTTCCTCTCCCTTTTCTCATCACCACCATCACCACCATCGAACAACACAAAGATCACACACCCTCTCTCTCCCCCTCTCTCCCTCTCTCTCTCTCCCCTCTCTCTCCCCCCTCTCTCTCCCTCCTCTCTCTCCCCCCCTCTACCTCTCTCTCCCCCCTCTATCTCTCTCTCCCCCCTCTATCTCTTGCTCCGCTCTATCTCTCTCTCCCCTCTATCTCTCTCTTCCCTCTATCTCTCTCTCTCCCCTCTATCTCTCTCACCCCTCTATCTCTCTCTCCCCCCTCTATCTCCCCCTCTCTCTCCTCCCTCTCCCCCTCTCTCTCCTCCCTCTCCCCCTCTCTCCCCCCTCTCCCCCTCTCTCCCCCCTCTCCCCCTCTCTCCCCCTCTCTCTCCCCCCTCTCTCCCCTCTCTCCCCCCTCTCTCTCTTCCCCCCTCTCTCTTCCCCCTCTCTCTCCCCCCTCTCTCTGTCCTCCACCTCTCTCTCCCCACTCTCTCTCCCCCTCTCTCTCCCCTCTCTCCCCCTCAGTTTCCCCCCTCTCTCGCCTCTCTATCCCTCCCCTCTCTCTCCCTCTCCCCCTCTGTGCCCCCCTCTCTCTCCCCTCTCTCTGCCCGCCTCTCTCTGCCTCCCTCTCTATGCCCCTCCTCTCTTCCCCCCTCTCCCCCTCTCCCAACGCACACACACACACACACACACACACACACACACACACACAGAGAGAGAGAGAGAGAGAGAGAGAGAGAGAGAGAGAGAGAGAGAGAGAGAGAAACACGCAAAACACAGTACATACATCCAGTTATACAAATATTGTAATCTAGCACGTTGTAAGTACATAAACAAAAAACAATTACTACTTTCATTGTCTCGTTTGCTAATCGAATACTTCCAACATCACCTGATTTAATTCGACTACATCTTTTTGTCTTTGTTTTGCTTTTGTAAATACTCATGTTACATCCTCATTTAAAGACACTGTCTATTCCGATCTACTGCTCTTCTAATTCCTTTCCATTCTCTAATAGAATTAGAGTGTCATTGGCAAACCTGAAATGTTCCTTCACATACTACGTCTCTTCATCACTGGATTACTGTTACCAAGGTGCTACCAAATAGAATGATAAATAGCTTCATATTATTTCTTGTCCCTAGAAACCAGTACCTGCTACAGATTTCTCTTTGGTTTTCTTTAGTGTTTGCTCAGTGTACAGATTGAATAACTTCGGTTACAGACTACCACTGCGTCTCAATCCCTTCTTAACCACTGCTCCATTTTCTTGCCCTGTACTCTTACAACTGCTGTCTAGTTACTGTAAAAGTTGTAAATAGTCCTTCGCTCCTATATTTTATCCCCGCCATATTCAGGGTTTCAAAGCCAGTATACCAGCCTACTTTGGCGAAAGGTTTCAGCAAGTCTTTCTCGTTTTTCTTCCCCCCCTCCTTTTTTGAGTTGTCGGCCTACTGACGGGTTTGATGCGTCCACCCACGAATTCCTCTCCTGTGCCAACCTCTTCATCTCAGAGTAGCATTTGCAACCTACGTCCTCAGTTATTTGCTGCATGTATTCCAATCTCTCTCCTCCTCTACAGTTTTTGCTCTCTGCAGCTCCCTCTAGTACTGTGGGAGCCATTCCCTTACGTTCTAACTGATGTCCCGTCATCCTGTCCCTTCTCCTTACCAGTGTGTTCCACATATTCCTTTCCTCTCCGATTCTGCGCAGAACCTCCTCACTCCATACCTTATTATTCCATCTAATTTTCAACATTAGTCTGTAGCACCACATTTCTTCTGTTCCAGTTTTCCCACAGTCCATGTTTCACTACAATACAGTGCTGTGCTTTAAACTACATTATCAGAAATTTCTTCCTCAATTTAAGACCAATGATTGTTACTAGTGGTCTGCTTTTGATATCCTCCTTGCTCCACCGTCGTTTTTGCTCCCTAGGTGGTAGAATTCCTTAGCTTCATCTATTTCGTGACCATCAATCCTGATGTGTTTCTCGCTGTTCTCATTTAAACTACTGCACATTACCTTCCCTTTCTTCGATTTACGCTCAATCCATACTCTGTACTCATTGCACTGTGCATTCCATTCAGCAGATCATGTAATTCTTGGTTCAAATGGCTCTGCGGACTATGGGACTTCACATCTGAGGTCATCAGTCCCCTAGAACTACTTAAACCTATCTAACCTAAGCACATCACACACATTCATGCCCGAGGCAGGATTCGAACCTGCGACCGTAGCCTCATGTAATTCTTCTTCACTTCAACTCAGGTAAGCAATGTCATCAACGGATTGTTTCATTGATATTATTTCACCTCGAATTTTAATCTGATTTCTGAACCTTCTTTTTTTCCATCATTGCTTCTTCGATTTACAGATCGAACAGTAGGGGCGAGGGACTACATCCCTGTCTTACACCCTTTTTAACCCGACCACTTCGTTCTTGGTCGCCCACCCTTATTATTGCCTCTTGGCTCTTACAGGCCGGCCGGAGCGGCCGTGTGGTTTTAGGTGCTACAGTCTGGAGCCGAGCGACCGCTCCGGTCGCAGGTTCGAATCCTGCCTCGGGCATGGATGTGTGTGATGTCCTTAGGTTAGTTTGGTTTAATTATTTCTACGTTCTAGGTGACTGATGACCTCAGAAGTTAAGTCGAATAGTGCTCAGAGCCATTTGAACCATTTTTTGGCTCTTGCACCTTTTATTTATAACCCGTCTCTCCCTATAGCTTGGCCGTATTTTCTCACTATTTCGAACATATTGCACCATTTTATATTGTCGAACACTTTTACCAGATCGGCAAATCCTATGAACGTGATTTATCTTTAGTCTTGCTTCCATTAACAATCGCGACGTCAGAATTGCCTCTCTAGGGCGTTTACCTTCCCTAAAGCCAAACTGATCGTCATCTGACACATCCGCAGCTTTCTTTTCCATTCGTCTGCATATTATTCTTGTATGACTGTGCGATGATTCTCACACTTATCAGCTCTTGCCGTCTCCGGAATCGTGTAGATGTTCTATTACCGAAAGTCAGATGGTACGTCGCCAGACTCATACGTTCTACACACCATCGTGAATAGTTATTTTGTTGCCACTTGGCCCAATGATTAATGTTATCTATCCCTTCTGCCTTATTTGATCTTTAGTCCTCCAAAGCCCTTTAAAGTGTGATTCTAATACTGGATCTCCTATCTCTTTTAAATAGACTCCCGTTTCTTCTTCTATCGTATCAGACAACTCTTCCCCCTCATAGAGGCATTCTGTGTACCCTTTCTACCTATACGCTCTCTCCTCTGCATTTAAAATTGGAATTGCCGTTATAGGCTTAAAACTACCACCCTTGCTTTTACTTTCACCGATAGGTTTTTCGACTTTCCTATATGCTGGGTCAGTCCTCCCAAAAATCATTTCTTCTTCGAGTGCTTCGCATTATTCACGCAGCCACTTCGTCTTAGCTTCTCTGCACTTCCTATTTATTACATTCCTCAGTGACTTGTATTTCAGTATTCCTGCGTTTCCCGGAACTTTTTTGTACTCCTCCTTTCATCAAACAACTGAAGTATTTCTTCTGTTACCACGGTTTCTTCACAGTTACCTTCTTTGTATCTATGCTTTCCTTACCAACTTCCGTGATCGTCCTTTTTAGAGATGTCGATTCCTGTTCAACCGTACTGCTACTGAGCTATTCCTTATTGCTGTATCTGTAGCCTTAGAGAACTTCAAACGTATCTCGTTATTTTTAGTACTTCCGTATCCCACTTCTTTACATATTAATTCTTTCTTAAACTTAAGCCTACTACTATATTGTGATCTGAGCCTATAGCTGCTTCTGGGTACCCCTTACAATACAGTATCTGATTTCGGAATCATCGATTAAAATGTAATCTAACTGAAATCTTCTGTATCATCTGGGTTTTTCCTCATCTTATGATTCTTGTACTGAGTATTCGCTATAATGACGTGAAATACACTCCTGGAAATGAAAAAAAGAACACATTGACACCAGTGTGTCAGACCCACCATACTTGCTCCGGACACTGCGAGAGGGCTGTACAAGCAACGATCACACGCACGGCACAGCGGACACACCAGGAACCGCGGTGTTGGCCGTCGAATGGCGCTAGCTGCGCAGCATTTGTGCACCGCCGCCGTCAGTGTCAGCCAGTTTGCCGTGGCATACGGAGCTCCATCGCAGTCTTTAACACTGGTAGCATGCCGCGACAGCGTGGACGTGAACCGTATGTGCAGTTGACGGACTTTGAGCGAGGGCGTATAGTGGGCATGCGGGAGGCCGGGTGGACGTACCGCCGAATTGCTCAACACGTGGGGCGTGAGGTCTCCACAGTACATCGATGTTGTCGCCAGTGGTCGGCGGAAGGTGCACGTGCCCGTCGACCTGGGACCGGACCACAGCGACGCACGGATGCACGCCAAGACCGTAGGATCCTACGCAGTGCCGTAGGGGACCGCACCGCCACTTCCCAGCAAATTAGGGACACTGTTGCTCCTGGGGTATCGGCGAGGACCATTCGCAACCGTCTCCATGAAGCTGGGCTACGGTCCCGCACACCGTTAGGCCGTCTTCCGCTCACGCCCCAACATCGTGCAGCCCGCCTCCAGTGGTGTCGTGACAGGCGTGAATGGAGGGACGAATGGAGACGTGTCGTCTTCAGCGATGAGAGTCGCTTCTGCCTTGGTGCCAATGATGGTCGTATGCGTGTTTGGCGCCGTGCAGGTGAGCGCCACAATCAGGACTGCATACGACCGAGGCACACAGGGCCAACACCCGGCATCATGGTGTGGGGAGCGATCTCCTACACTGGCCGTACACCACTGGTGATCGTCGAGGGGACACTGAATAGTGCACGGTACATCCAAACCGTCATCGAACCCATCGTTCTACCATTCCTAGACCGGCAAGGGAACTTGCTGTTCCAACAGGACAATGCACGTCCGCATGTATCCCGCGCCACCCAACGTGCTCTAGAAGGTGTAAGTCAACTACCCTGGCCAGCAAGATCTCCGGATCTGTCCCCCATTGAGCATGTTTGGGACCGGATGAAGCGTCGTCTCACGTGGTCTGCACGTCCAGCACGAACGCTGGTCCAACTGAGGCGCCAGGTGGAAATGGCATGGCTAGCCGTTCCACAGGACTACATCCAGCATCTCTACGATCGTCTCCAAGGGAGAATAGCAGCCTGCATTGCTGCGAAAGGTGGATATACACTGTACTAGTGCCGACATTGTGCATGCTCTGTTGCCTGTGTCTATGTGCCTGTGGTTCTGTCAGTGTGATCATGTGATGTATCTGACCCCAGGAATGTGTCAATAAAGTTTCCCCTTCCTGGGACAATGAATTCACTGTGTTCTTATTTCAATTTCCAGGAGTGTATATTACAGAACTCAGTTTTTTTCCTCTCTCATTCCTTGCCCCAAGCTCATATTCTCCTGTAACCTTTTCTTCTATTTCTTCACCTACAACTGCATTCCAGTCCCCATGACTAATCGATTATCGTTTCCCTTTACGTACTGTATTACCCTTTCACAATCCTCATATACTTCCTCTTCCTCTTCATCTTCAGCTTGCGATGTTGTACAGAAAATTGGAATTGAGTTCAACGTAAACATCATTTCCGCCCTTTTTATAGCTCATGAAAACAACACATTGCATTTTGTACCACCATACAGCGAGACCTTCAGAGCCGATAGTCCAGATTGCTGTACACACCGGTACCTCTAATACCTAGCAGCTCGTCCTTTTGCACTGATGCATGCCTGTAGTCTTCATGCCTTCCACATGTTTATCACAGAACTGTTGGTCCAAATTGTCCCACTCCTCAACGGCGATTCGGCGTAGATTCCTCAGAGTGGTTGGTGGGTCACGTCGTTCATAAACAGCCCCTTTCAATCTATCTCAGGTATTGTCGATAGGGTTCATGTCTGGAGAACATGCTGGTCACTGTAGTCGAGCGATGTCGTTACCTGAAGAAAGTCATTCACAAGATGTGCACGACAGGGGCGCTAATTGTCATCCATGAAGACGTATGCCTTACCAATATGCTGCCGATTTGGTTGCACCATCGGTCGTAGGATGGCATTCATGTATCGAACAGCCTTTACGGCGCCTTCCTTGACCATCAGTGCCGTACGTAGGCCCAACATAATGCCACCCCAAAACAGCAGGGAAACTCCTCCTTGCTGCACTCGCTGGACAGTGTGTATAAGGCGTTCAGCCTGAGCGGTTTGCTTCCAAACACGTCTCCGACGGTTATCTGGTTGAAGGCAAGTGCGACACTCGTCGGTGAAGAGAACGTGATGCCGTCCTGAGCGGTCCACTCGGCATGTTGTTGGGCCCATCTGTACCGCGCTTCATGGTGTCATGGTTGCAAAGACGGACCTCGCCATGGAGTTGCGCATGATGCATCATATTGCGCACAGTTTGAGTCGTAACACGACATCCTGTGGCTGAGCGAAATGCATCATTCAACATGGTGGCGTTGCTGTCAGTGTTTCTCCGAGCCATAATCCGTAGGTAGTTGTCCTCCACTACAGTAGTAGCCCTTGGGCGGCCTGAGCGAGGCATGTCATCGACAGCTCCTGTCTCTCTGTATCTCCTCCATGTCCGAACAACATCGCTTTGGTTCACTCTGAGATGCCTGGACACTTCCCTTGCTGAGAGCCCTTCCTGGCACAAAGTAACAATGCGGGCGTGACCGAACCGCGGTATTGACCGTTTAGGCATGGTTGAACTACAGACAATACAACCCGTATACTTCCTTGCTGTTGGAATGACTGGAACTGATCGGCTGTCGGACCCCTTCCCTCTAACAGGCGCTGCTCATACATGGTTGTTTACATCTATGGGCGGGCTTAGTGACATCTCTAGTCAAAGGGAATGTGCCTGTGATACAATATCCACAGTCAACGTCTCATCTCAAGTCAAAGTGAATGGGTCTCTGATATAATATCCACAGTCAACGTCTGTCTTCAGGAGTTCTGGGAACCGAGGTGATGCAAAACTTTTTTTGATGTGTGTATGTGCGAACTGTCGTTATTGGCGTTGTTTTGCTCTCGATTCTGATCAGAACAACTCTATCACTGAACTGTTCACAGTAACGCACTCTCTGCCGTATGTTCCTATTTATAACGAATCCTACTCCCGTTATACCATTTTCTACTGATGCTGATATTATCTTATACTCATCTGACAAGAAATCCTTGTATTCTTTGCATTTCAATACATTGACCCCCACTATATCTACATTGAGCCATTGCATTTCCCTTTTCAGATTTTCTACCTTTCCAATCACGTTCAAGCTTCTGAAATTTCACGCCCCGACTCACAGGACGTTATTCTTTCATTGGGTATTCAGTTTTTTTCTCACGTTCACCCTCTTCCGGAGATCCGAATGGGGGACCATTCCGGAACCTTTTGTCGATGGAGAGATCATCATGTCAGTTTTTCAGTTTTAGGTCCCATATGCTGTGGTTACATAGTCTATGATGCAGTGGTTTTTCATTGCCTTCTGCATCCTCATGTTGAAGTCTACATGTGCTATAACAGTAGGTTTGTCTTTTCTTAACCTATCTTCTAAGATTAGTCTCAGGGTCAGTATTGCCTCGTGTGTTCCTGCATTTCTCTGTAATCTAATGAAGTTTCCCGAGGTCTACCAGTTCTACATTCTTCTACAAGGAATTAGTGCTAGTATTTTGCAGTTTTATTGAACTGATAGGTCGGTAACACTCACAACTGTCAGTACCTGCTTTCTTTGGAATGCATTATTGTATTCCTCTTGAAGTCTGAGGTTATTTCGCCTGCCTCGTTCATCTTGCACATGAGATGGAATAGTTTTAGAGTAGATGGCTCGCCCACGGCTGTCAGTAGTTCTGACGGAATGTCGTCTACTCCCAGGCGTTGTTGTGACATAGGTATTTCAATGCTCTGTCATATTCTTCTCACAGTATCGTATCTCCTATCTCGTCTTCATCTACAACCTCTTGCTATCCTATACTATTGCCTTCATCTCCCATGTTACAGATCCTCTATATACTCCTTCCGTCCTTCACCTTTCCTTTCTTTGTTTGGTATTGCATTTCCATCTGAGCTCTAGATATTCATACAGATGGTGTTGTTTTCTCCGGCGCCCTCTTTAACTTACCTGTAGATACTGTACATCTTTCACTTAGTGAAATTTGTTTCTAAAAATGCTTGCATTTGACCCCTAGCCATCACTACTTAGCCATTTTGCACTTCCCGTCAGGCTCATTTTTTAGACGTTTGTCTTCCCTTTCGCCTATTTCGTTTGTAGCATTTTTATACTTTGTCCTTTCATCAAAATGGGTAAATGGCAGAGCAGGCCGAGTGAACAAATAGTTCATACGTCAATTTGAAGGCACGCTGAGCATATTGGTGCCTTTCCTGGAACCTCCAGGAAGAGATATTCAAACTGTAAAACAATATAATGCGTGGGTTCTCTGCTGGGACACTACCTGGGAAGGATGTGGAGATCGAGAAGTTGTGCCACCTATCTCTTTTTAATGACATTATCACCCTCATTGGTGTAGGAGTATTCCATGGGCTGTAAAGCATCTTCTCCACTAGGAGCAGACTTTTTACACGTTACTGAGTGCAGAAAGAATAGTGCTCGGAGCCATTTGAACCATTCATTTTTAGAGGAAGTCGTGGTTGTTAGCATCAGACCTGTCAAAAGACTGATGATACAAGAAAATTATCCTTACAGATGATGACTTACTGCCCTGAAACATGTGCAGGGTCAAAAATTATTTACTTATTTAATTGTTCGCAAAAGAAAATCTCTAACGTTGTTTTCCAAACTGAATACGCAGCATTAAACTATAATTACGCAGATCCGAATCCGTATTGTACTTCATAGCTGGTAATGAAATGCAGTTGTACGATTAAGCTTCCTAAGACGAAACAGAATGAATCAGGATCTGCTTCCATCATGTTCATGCCGATTATTTCAGAAATTTAATACTGCGTTTAGCCTTTGTTTATCTGCGTTGCACTGTAGTTTGTGGCACACAAGCGTTCCGCCAGATGACACTGAGAGCGGTCAGCTGTCGTTTGGTCACGTGGGTGGCCGGTGAATCCCAGCAGCGTGCGGACCTCGTCAGCAATCAGCATGCTCTGGGCGTTGGGCACTGTCCAGCGTCCCACACGGCTATCAGTGCGCGACACGCACGTCTGGAGGTCACCTTAAACAAGCGGCGCTTTTCCTGCTCCGCTTCCTTGAGGGTCATCACAGTAATTCGCTGCTCTTTTCCCAGTAACGTTTTGCACCCCTACGCCTGCCTCCTTCTCACATGGAGAATGCGCAAATTACTTGCAATGTTCCTCATCGTTAACTCGGCCAATCACGCGCTAATCACCTAAATGGCAGAATTCAAGATTTATGAGATCGGCAGTTTATTTTGAAATTAATTCGCTGACTGCGAATTCTTTGACATCAGCCCTATTGCTCACTAGTGATATAGAAAAACTGTGCCCGCTCAGGACGCGAACCCGGATTTCCCGCTTATCCCGAGCGATCACCTTACACATTTTGGATACCGGTGCACTATTTGGTAGTAGATCTATACCTGATACGCGTGATGCCAACGAATTTGCAGTCGGCGAACGAATTTATACTGAGCGAATTAATTTCGAACGTATTTCGCTCAATTGTGTATAATTAAGTGACCTTTCTTTCAGACAAGCTTGCAAGTTCTAATAATCTTTTAGTAAACGTTACTCCTTTCCTCAGTTGCAAAACAAGTGCTAACGTATCTGCATTGTGGGTGTGCTTTTATAAAATTCCGCTAAATTAGTTGAGTTTTGCTTTCTAAATATGATTAACTTGGACACATTATACAACTTCAGTGGAAGATAATATTAATTTTGGCCACTTTTTGCCAATGTGCGTTTTTGTAACAGATGTTAACCTCATTTCATAATAATTCTCCTAAAATGTAAGAGAGATCAATTTCTGATGACATCCTAAGAAAAGTTCAATTCCTTAGGTGAACATTCCTTCCACCAACAAATTCAAACCTGCTCACTGGTTCTTTATCGCTACCAGGTAACAGCAATTTAACCACCACTCTTAAGCGCTTGTTAAAAATAAAAGTCATTAATGACTAATTTGTAGGTCACAATTACACATTCTCAGAATTTGCTTCACTGCTTACGTTCTCACAATACGTCTACCTCACCTCAAAAGAGCAACTTGAAGAAGTAAAAGTTATTTTCTTGGGGAATATTCGAATTTGTATGAGTCAATAAATCACACCTGCTTTATGACAGCGTATAGCTGGCATCACTTCATTATCTAAATGAGTCTGTATCTTTTTGGATCTTTTAGGTGATGTTGAGACAACACTATCTTCTAGTCACTACCCATTTTTGTATGTAACGTTCACGTAGTTTTGCCGAAGGGTGTTTCGTTAATATTTTAGAATCTTTCAGGAGATGTTCACACAACACTATCTTCCAGTCACTCCCTATCTTTGTACGTAACAGTGACGTAATTTTGCCTAAGCGTATTTTGTTAATATTTTAGAACAATGCTTAACGCACTTAAACATTTTGAAACCATTGTCATTCAATAATCTCATACAGTGTGAATATAGAGTTGGTTTTCTTCTCTCTCTCTTTCTCTCTCTCCCTCTACCCCGAAAAAATCAACATCATGATGTCAATGACGTCGTTAACCGAATTAAGATATTCATAATTAACACTGCTGTTGGTTTACTGAAGGAGCAGTCACAGTAATTACGTCTGAAATGATAACGATGCAGGGATGCAGGAGTGGTAAGCTGCCAAGACCACATTCAGCAAATGAAAATTTAACAATTTACTTCGCATCAGAAATTTTACATAAGGCATACGCTGGTGGACTGAGCACACTTGATTATTCAATTAAACACTCGTAAGACAAATACTGAAATGCAGAAGGAGATTTTCACCCTAAAGCGGCGTGTGCGCTAATATGAAACTTCCTGGCAGATTAAAACTGTCTGCCGGTCAGAGACTCGAACTCGGGAACTTTGCCTTTCGCAGGCAAGTGCTCTCCCAACTTCCTTGTTTTTTTTTTTTTTGTTGACCTCATTTTGTTCGTTATTGTTCGTTGCATTCGTTCGGGGGTAAACGTCTCATGAAACATGTTTAGGTTCATTGTTGATCCGTTCACTCAGTTTTCTTTATTACAGAGAACAGCTAACACTCTGACCGAACACGCTGAGTTTCTGTGCCGGCACCAGCTGAGCTATCCAAGCACGACTTACGAACCGTCCTCACAGCTTCAGTTCTGCCAGTACCTCGTCTCTTATGTTTCATACCTCACAGAAGCTCTTCCGTGAACCTTGCACAACTAGCACTCCTGGAAGAAAGCACCTGCCCGCGAAAGGCCAAGGTCCCGAGTTCGAGGTTCGGCCCGGCACACAGTTTTCATCTGCCAGGAAATTTCAAATACTCAAATGTTTAAAATCACCAATAAGTAAATGAGACACTTTAAACAGTGAAATACTTTCCCTTGCGGGGTATCTGTGCGTCAGCTTCCAATTAATTCAAAACTGGTAACTGATGGAATTCCAGCAAATAAAATCTACAAGGTCTTTGCAATACAATGACAAAACAGTAGACCAGTCGCTGACGAAGGAAACTGAAGACTCATCCTGAAAAAGTTCCTTGAGAATCTGGTAAAGTATCATTTACATTCGCCACAGATCTCAACAGGCCTTCACAACGGGTTTGGACAAACACAATAAAATATTTAGCCGTTAGAGCTCTAAGTCAGGCAGAAACAATATTACCACACATGGCGTAATATCTTAAAACCATTATATACAACTGAAGCTAACAACCAAAGTTGCACATTTTCCATCAATCATAAATCAATTTACCACACCAGCATCTCTGACTACATGGCTCCTTTGCCTAGTCACACATATTTACACCGAGTACCAGCTGATACCTAAATAAATTAAACCCCAATGATGACCCCTGTCTACTAAAGACATCATAATAAAAACATATTTATCATATTCATAGTTCAAAACAAAGTGAAGTTGGCGGCAAGGTTCTGCCCATGGGTTGCATTATTTACGGATTAAATTAAACCACAGGACCGCACGAGTTACTGTCGGCACTCAGTTTGGAATCCATACAAACTATAAAAATGGATGTACATATGTATGTATGTCCACATCTTCTCCTAAACCACTGCACATATTTCAACAAAACTTGGTATACATATCATTTACAGCACTGTGGGGGTAAGTGGCACGCATCTACCAAAGAGGTGGGGATGGAAAAGCAATGTAGTCCATAATGCGAGAATACACACACTTCAGTCGTCCAGTATTTGAGAATGAGAGTACTTAGACACTTTCTGAAAACCTTACACATAATTTCAAACTTTTACGAAGGTTTTTATGGCTGACGGACAAAATTATGAAATGAAAAAGTTTATCGGTTACTACATTTTCGCTGCTCATTCTATAAAATGGTTCAAATGGCTCTAAGCACTATGGGACTTAACATCTGACGTCATCTGTCCCCTAGACTTAGAACTACGTAAACCTAACTAACCTAAGGACATCACACACATCCATGACCGAAGCAGGATTCGAACCTGCGACCGTTGCAGCAACGCGGCTCCGGACTGAAGCGCCTAGAACCGCTCGGCCACACCGGCCGGCTTCATTCTATAAAACTGCCGCATGAAGCATGACGATTCAAGTTATTTCTTCTTTACTACTAACTGTATTCGTGACAGGTCTTGCAGGCAGTATTCAAATTTGCTAAAGACATCATTGTACGGAACTTGGGTTCAGGAGATACCCCGGCGCAAATACTGGGATGCGTGAGAAACTTCCTCATCCTGCATGACATATTTATTTATTACTGCTTTACTACTAACTCTATTCACAACACTTTTCGCAGACAAATAGCACCTATACCAATGGATGTATCTGTAAAATTATATCATTGTACGCCACATAGTTTAGGAGATACGATGTAATAAACATTGAGCTGCGTGAAAATGAAAATCCGCTACACATACAGGTGGAATACGTGTGTAAATATGTGTGATATTTGTTAAATATATGTGAAATATATCTGGCATGCGCGTATGCGGGCAAAGTCACAGGTAAAAAGCTAATCCTAAATCCGTGGGACGATTTCCATCAAATTTGGTACATATGTTACTTACAGTCTGGAAAGAAATAATGTGGATGTAAGAATCACCTGACACCTATGGGGATGAGTGTGATAACGTGGAGAGAGAAAGCAGGACGAGGAGATGGATAGAAAGCAAGGGGGAAAGAGGAGATAGACTAAAATAGGAGAGGAAGAGATGAACAAACAGAATGGGAGGAGGAAATGGACAAAAAAAGGAAGAGGAGAGATGGACACACAAAGTAAATGGGAGGATATGCACAGGGAGAGGAGGGAGGTGGAGATGGAGAGGGACAAGAGGAGAAGTAGTCTGACAAATATAAAGGGTAAGAGATAGAAATAGAAGAGGAAGAGATGAATAGAGGGGGATGGACAGAGAGAGGGCAGGAGGAAATGGGAGGAAAGCAGAGGGTGGTGGGATGGCCAGAGAGAGGATGGTGGAGATGAGCAGAGAGACGGGCAAGGAGGAGATGGACTAATAGAAGATTGCAATAAATATGTGTCTGGGTAACGTCTGGTACTCAGGTAGCATTAAATAAAAGGAATACATAAATTTAGCATATTGTAGTACAGTTCTTAGCATCTGATTTGTAAACATCAAATACAGAACCACATTTCATCAGCAGAAAATAATGGGACAGGCGACATCGCACAACCAAGCCCTGTTTAGACATAACTCAGCAGACCTCTTCTTAACTTCCGTTATGTGCTGATAATGAGTACCACAACGGTCTCGCAGCATGTGTACCTCGGTAAAATGCTTTCGAGGAGGAATAGAACCGTATCCTACGTATGAAAATTTTCCAGGCGAGCAGTAGAAATGCCACGAAAGAATCGAAGAATTTTTGTGTAGTTACCAGTCACATAGCCAGGTCCAGACTGGAAAACTCGCCACCTTTCCAACTCGGCAGTCGCACCGAAATCCTTCCAAAGCTCACCATCTGTACGGCGCTTGTACACCATCTTCAAACCGATGCTTACGGAACTTGCGACCTCTTGCAATGCGCCAAGGAAACTCAGACACCTCAATTTAAGGCAGTGACGCTGGCTTCCAGATTTATCCATACGAACGTCCAGCAGTTGAAAGAATAGATAAGATTAGCGTACCAGGACGGATGGACAAAGTTTTGTGAAGTGCTCCTCCGATTTACGGGCTTATATTTATACAGTTAAACGTCGTGGTCTTCTTTCAAGGGACCATTCCCAGATGTAAATAAATGTTTTTAGGAGGATTAAAATATTGCAATACGCATTTTTTGTTTACGCCCAATTCTGATTTTAAGGTGCGAAACACAACCCGAAAGGTAATTTAGCATGTTATAATTAGAGAGAATATCCTCGAAACCATGATTCAGAAAACGTGTGTTTCATATGACAATTGAAATGTAATTACCGTCCTTCAAATCAGCTCAATTAAATTTTGTAATAATTTCAAATTTTGCAGAATACTTCACCAGCATTCATTAAGTTTGAAAAAAGCTTTTCTTTGCAGATTATCATTATTACAATGATAATGTATCATAAAAATGAGTTCATTACAATTTTAAGTTAACAGAATACATGTATTTGAAATTGTAAACTAAAACAACAAAATGAAAACTTGATTGACAACCGTGAAGTAACAATTTAAAACACAAAATAAAAATAAATTAACAAATAATTAAAATAATAGTGAACGTTTACACACTTTAAATAGGTGTTATGAACAGCACTTTCCTTCCACGTTATTTTCCAAAAACGGTATTTCAGAAACCAGCTTTATTACACATGGATGTGTGTGGCGTGAAGGCGTCTTTAATTTATGTTGTGACAAAAGTTTTCATTTGTTTTAATAATTGTGGTGGCGTATCTGGCTAAATTTCAGATTATTACAAAAGTTAATTATACAGTTTTAAAGAACGTTAATTACTTTTCAACTTTTATATGAAACACCTTTTTAATCTATAATGGGTTCGAAGATATTCCCTCTAGACCTAATATGCCAAAATATCTTTTGAGGTATGTTGTACCCTTGGGAGTGAGAGAGGGCGATAACGAAAACATACGTATTGCATTATTTTGACTCTTTTTACATACCCGCCAAGTTTCATAAAGGTCGTTTATTTACACTTCGGAATGATCTCTTGTCAGCCGATTTCTACTTACTTTTAATTTGCGCTGTACTATGTCCCCAATGGAATGGAGTAACAAGGGAACAGCAGAGTCATCTGTCACTATCACACATGAAGAATTCATTGCTTGCTTGCTGCAAAAACATTAAATCGTGGATTATTTGGGGTCTCATGGAGCACTATAAATATTACGTTGTTTGGTCAATATGGGAACACGTAGGGTGCGCCTGCAGCAGAGCCCTATGTTCAACAGTGTGCGCTGAACCGTGTGCTCCGGGATATTTAAGCCCACACTAGCCTTGCAGTCTGTCGTCAGATCTGCCAATTGTCGATGACTGCTGCTTTATGTATTTGAAGTCCAATGTCTTGTCGACTACTACCTGGTTCCACCGTCCGTCGACCCCTTTCCATAGACGCTCATTACAGCAGCCAGCGAACAGCCGCCCGGCTTAGATGTTTCCGAAATACACGTTCCCAGCTGCTGGGCTACAGCAATCTGCCGTTTGTCAAAATAGTGTACGTCAGTGGATTTTCTCTTTCCAGCCCGTATTGTGGCTGCAATGATACCCCGTTCGTCTCTGCTCCTCTTATATATTTTTTCCATAGCTCGGCAAGTGCTCGCAACACCAGCAGGAGGCATTCGACATCGCGATGGGTGGTGCTCGTATTGTTTTGGTTCATCATTTTAAAACCTGAGTCAGAAAGAACCAGACACGTTATGCACAACTAGAATTTCATTCATTAAAAAATTTAGATATGAAAGTAAAAGAATACCAATTTAAAAAGTGGTTCAAATGCCTCTAAGCACTATGAGACATAACATCTCAGATCATCAGTCCCCGACACTTAGAACTACTTAAACGTAACGGACCTACAGACAGCACACACATCCATGCCCGAGGCAGGATTCGAACCTGCGACCGTAGCAGCAGCGCTAAACTATTGAGAAAAGTTTGCGAAGAGCTGTCAAATGGTATAATGAGAGGATTATCAAGAGAGACAATCGAGAAAAACCGAAGTATTAAGGAAACGGAACAGACACTGATGCTAAGTGCAATTCATATCACATCGGGCAGTATGCCGAACTGGGAGATCGTGCTGAAGATGTTCCTTTCCTTTGGCACACCATATAAATTTTTGAAGAAATCTTCAAATGCTCTCACAGTTCATAAATTTGAGAATGAGTACTTTTTGGAAGTAGTACCCGTAGAAATGGAGAAATCAATGCGACATATATAAAGTTAAAAGCAAACTAAACTCTGTCCAAACAGACCTTGAAGGCCCAATGGTAGGGACCGATGGCAGTGTCATCCTCAATCCACAGGCGCCACTGGAAGCGGATACGAAGGGGCAGGTGGTGAGCACAACGCTCTCCCGGCCGTTGTCAGTTTGCGTGGCAGGATCCGCTACTCCCCAATCAAGTAGCTGAGTGCACCCCGCTGGCCAATAATGCTCGGCAGATCCGACGGTCACCCATCCAAGTGCTAGACAATCCCGACGGTGCTTGATATAGGTGATCTGACGGAAACTAGTGTTAACACTGCGGCAACGCAGTTGGCTTGTAAAGAGGAAAGTAAAACCTCAAACTCATGGCATAATAATAATCGAAATGTGTCCTCACTGAGAATTATATACTGGATCTTATCTCATAAAATTTATACGGTCCAGTCACAAATCTAGTGCTGTATTCGATACTCAGTATGTTGCTAAGCCACAATTTAAATTGTATTACAGTACGCAGGATTAGGCAGTGCAACATCAAAGTCACTGTTAATGTGACAAAATCTTTATGAGATTCTAGCAGCAGAGCAACATCGGCAACACGTTCAAGTCTCCTAGTTGTAGCAAATGAGTAGAATGAAATGAGTTATGTGCTAATGCGGATTGTTTGATATACGGTGGTTCGTAGAGACACACACAAAAGTGATATGCAGATATAAACGTGTTTGACGATAATGTATGAAGTAGACATCATCAAAAGTTTTGTACATCTGTCATGCACCCTTTCCAACAGAATGAAACTACACTGTCCCGTTACGCTAATGTGACCACTGCCTATGTTTCTCTTCAAGAGTTCAATAACCACTCACAGACGACAAGTGACAGTAGTAGCAGTGGAGAGTATACAGGGTGTTACAAAAAGGTACGGCCAAACTTTCCGGAAACATTCCTCACACACAAAGAAAGAAAATATGTTATGTGGACATGTGTCCGTAAACGCTTACTTTCCATGTTAGAGCTCATTTTATTACTTCTCTTCAAATCACATTAATCATGGAATGGAAACACACAGCAACAGAACGTACCAGCGTGACTTCAAACACTTTGTTACAGGAAATGTTCAAAATGTCCTCCGTTAGCGAGGATACATGCATCCACCTTCCGTCGCATGGAATCGCTGATGTGCTGATGCAGCCCTGGAAAATGGCGTATTGTATCACAGCCGTCCACAATACGAGCACGAAGAGTCTCTACATTTGGTACCGGGGTTGCGTAGACAAGAGCTTCCAAATGCCCCCATAAATGAAAGTCAAGAGGGTTGAGGTCAGGAGAGCGTGGAGGCATTGGAATTGGTCCGCCTCTACCAATCCACCGGTCACCGAATCTGTTGTTGTGAAGCGTACGAACACTTCGACTGAAATGTGCAGGAGCTCCATCGGGCATGAACCACATGTTGTGTCGTACTTGTAAAGGCACATGTTCTAGCAGCACAGGTAGAGTATCCCGTATGAAATCAGGATAACGTGATCCATTAAGCGTAGGCGGACGAAAGTAAACTGAGCTCTAACATGGAAATTTAGCGTTTCCGGACACATGTCCACATAACATATTTTGTTTCTTTGTGTGTGAGGAATGTTTCCTGAAAGTTTGGACGTACCTTTTTGTAACACCCTGTACAAAGCGTTGAGGGGAGGAGGGGTGCGGTTGGACACGGCAAACAGTGTAGCCGTTACCGTAAGGCGGAAACGAAGCGCATTTATCTGTTTTTCAGGAAGGCAAGAACATTGGAGTTCTGGCCAAGATTGGAAGCATTTCCGAAACGGCAAAATTTTTAAACCGCTGTGATAAAAGTACACCGTGCTTGGCGAAATGGCGCTATCCTAAACTGACGCCGAGGCAATTATGGTGCACCACAGGCCATAGATGAAGGGGTGAACTACGGCTGCGGAAATTTGAACGGGCGAACAGACGCGGGCGAATAGACGTACGTACAACTGTTCAACAGATGAAAGCTCAGATGAACCAAGGGCATCAACAGTGTCTCCTCAACGCCCGCTTAGCGAACGTTACCGCGTGTGGGCCTTCGCAGCTGGCGCCTGGTTCATGCACCCCTGTCGACTGCTGTTCATCGTCGAAGAAGGCTGGAATTCGCACGCCAGTACCGCACCTGCACGTCCACTGAGTGGCGGCAGGCGGCCTTTTCAAATGGATCACGTTTTGCGCTCCATTGGACAGATGACCGTTGGCGTGTACTGCGTGAAACGTCTGGAGGCAAACACTCTGCAACAAGGTCTTGGGAACGTGTTCGTGTCATTCTCTGAGTGATGGTCTTCTGGAGGACACAATGGATCAACACGGGTATGCATCTATTCTTGGAGATCATGTACACTTCTACACGCAGTCTGTTTTTCCTCGACACGATGACATTTTCCAGCAGGACAATGCAGGACAGTTTGTAATGTATGCGCATATTTCGAAGAGCACCAGGATGAGTTTACCGTATTCCCTACGTCACAAAATTACCTGGATTTAAGTCCAATCGAGAAACAGTGGGACCCCTTTGAACGGCGTCTTCGCGCCATGAATCATCAATCTAGAACGCAGCTGGCGACGTTACCGGACTCGGCATGGCTCCACACGTCTGCCCGGCACCTCCTTCTGCACGCCTCGCAGTTGTCCACGATGAAAAAGGAAGCTTTTCAGGCTTCATATTGATGTGACTCAACAGTGTATAATGATCCAAGGTGATGAAACGTCTGCTGGAAGAGTGGCCAGGCGAATGGCGCAATCGATTACAGGACTAATAGACAACCGTAATTTCTAACAATTCTTTTGGTAAGAGTAGTTATTATTTGTAATGAAAAATTAAATTTAACTTTCCAAATCTCTCTACTTTTATGAAATGCTACCACGTGCAGTGAATTTGCGTTCAACAAATCTGTTCTCTGAGTTTCTATTCATGACTACCCAAGATGAGCCAACACACGGTCTTATTTAGGCGTTTCTACTGCTACAAGTAGCCGTTCAACAAAATAATAATCCCCAAACCTCACAGGGCGAATACCGATTCAACAAATTACAGGACGTCTTCACTTCTAAACATGTTGGCGCCGTCACAGGATATTTGCAGACAGCCAGCTTATCCCCTAAGACAATCAAGGTTGAGAAGAAAATACTCATACAACGACCTACGGCTGAAACTTGCAACAGAAATTTCTGGAACGTTCAAAGGAAACCGTGGCGAAGTGGTCATAATGTGAGACATGGATTTCGCACTGATTAAGATAGGAAACGTTCAACAAAATGACTGAGTATCGTCGGAATATAGCACAGCAAAAGTTGCCGAGTTCATGTCTCAGAGACACTCCAACTTCACGCTGGAATCCCACAGAGGGCAGTCATGAACCAATCCTACTTAATAAGAACGATTTATTGGCGCATTGCATAGTACGGTATCGCTGAGAATGACATATTACGCCGAAACTGCAATTTCGATTAACAGATACATTTAAGAACAATACGTCCGCAGCTCGTGGTCGTGCGGTAGTGTTATCGCTTTCCACACCCGGGTTCCCGGGTTCGATTCCCGGCGGGGTCAGGCATTTTCTCTGCCTCGTGATGACTGGGTGTTGTCTGCTGTCCTTAGGTTAGTTAGGTTTAAGTAGTTCTAGGTGACTGATGACCATAGATGTTAAGTCTCATAGTGCTCAGAGCCATTTGAACAATTTTAAGAACAATCCTGTTGAACATGTTGTCCTTTTTAAAATATTGCAAGACTGTGGACGCGAGTAGCCAGAAAAGAATAAACAAAGGAAGTAACCACTAACAAGGAGCGCTTAAGGCAGGTATCATGAAAGCAAGGAAAAAAATGACACAGCATACGGATAAAAATGTAGTAGATCGGTGTTTGTAAATGAAGCTCCTACCATGGACGGTATGACAATCGAGTTGCCAGCATTCTTGCGACAAAAAAAAATCGTAAGCAAGATCTGTTCTACAAACCAGCCTAGTTAATCTACGGGCCATATATGGAAGATATATCTTAAGGCCTGGCCTTGAAGACAATACAACTAGAAAGGCAAAAGATAAATACTCACCTGCATAGATCAGTTGGTAGCACAAAACACAGCTGAAGGGTTCTCGCTCCTGCCCTCAACCATGTTATTATCCACAGGAAACCAAGCCACATCTGTGTGAAATAACCACCACAAACCGGCTATATTACGGTAGAGAAATGTGTATGAATTCTACCAAATGTATATAAGGGGATGACACGAATGCTGCTAAACATATCAGATTATGAAGCAGTAATCAACCCTAACGAAATATTTAAATTAAGAATAAAAATATCGGCAAAATAGGACCTAACTGTAGATAATAAGAATAATCTTTAACATTAGAATGTAATGAACAAGTCAGATTTGGGAATAGCAAAAATACTTTCATGGGAAGCTGTCAACTGTACTCATCATGAAAGCAGTTGTGCAAACGGTACGTAGGTTAACGCTTTGGACTTAACAAGAAAGAAAACCATTGTGTGCACTATGCACCTGCGTGAAGCTGGACACGATTACACAATTAGGCTACGAAGATACACCAAAGAATTAAAGTAATTGTAAAAGATCAACAGCTATATATAGAAATCACGTAGAAGTATCAATCTATAAACTGCAGTAAAATCAATAAACTATAAATCAGCAGTCAAGTGATATAAAGTAGATGCAATTGTACAGAAGTTGTAATAAAAGTAAGAAACATGAAATACGACTCAAATTAACCGCATACTTTCTTCAGGGCCGGGGGCAGGGGATAATAGCAAGTAAATAAATGAATAAATAAATTTACCAGTTCAGCGTCCCAGTGAACATTTTCCTTTCTCGACACTGCATCTCTTACTTCAACATCTGGACGTCAGCAAGATGCAATACTGTGACTGTTGATTCTCTCTCTACTCTGCCCAAATCGCAGCAGCCACCTACTAAACTGCAAATCCTCGGATTCCACTGAATGTCACAGGGCACAATAAAACTTGGAGCAACACCGTGAGATAGAGCAAATTCAGTTTCCCAGGGAGAACTGGGTTTCATTTACTCGTAAAACCTACTAATCGACCGTAGGTGGAAGTTAGAGCGTCCGGAGTGCAAGAGCATGTCGCTGTCTACACCAGACTTGCCACGCGGGATTAGCCGAGCGGTCTCAGGCGCTGCAGTCATGGACTGTGCGGCTGATCCCGGCGGAGGTTCGAGTCCTCCCTCGGGCATGGGTGTGTGTGTTTGTCCTTAGGATAATTTAGGTTAACTAGTGTGTAAGCTTAGGGACTAATGACCTTAACAGTTGACTCCCCCGGGGCAACGTTAACTCGCCAATCTGGAAACACCACGGCAACGCATCAGTCTCTCAGTCTGTTCGTTTGTCTTTCAGGGTCCGTGGCATGTTACCTGCCTGGCTGAAGGTATTATTCGTGAATAGTGACCATCACAACATTTCTAAAGAGACTATCTTTACTTGAGGCAAATACACTAAAGCGCCCAAATATTGCTATAGGCATGCGTATTCAAATACAGAGATATGTAAACAGCAGAATACGGCGCTGCGGTCGGCAATGCCCATATAAGACAACAATTGTCTGGCGCAGTTGTTAGATTGTATACTGCTGTTACAACGGCAGGTTATCTACATTTGAGCGAGTTTGAACGCGGTGTTATAGTAGGCGCACGAGCGATGGGACACAGCATCTCTGAGGTAGCGATGAAGTGGGGATTTTCCCGTACGACCATTTCATTCGTGAATATCAGGAATCCGGTACAACATCAAATTTCCGACATAGATGCAGCCGCAAAAATGTCCTGCAAGAATGGGACCAACGACGACTGAAGAGAATCGTTCAACGTGACAGAAGTGCAACCCATCCGCAAATTGTTGCAGATTTCAATGCTGGGCAGTCAGCAAGTGTTAGCGTGCGAATCATTCAATGAAACATCATCGATATAGGCTTTCAGAGCCGAGGGCCCACTCGTGTGCCGTTGATGACTGCACGACACAAATTGTATCGAGAGGATGGACGTGTGCGGTTTTGGAGACATGAATTCATGGACCCTGCATGTCAGGAGAGGACTGTTCTAGCTGATGGAGGCTGTGCAGTGGTGTGGGGCGAGTGCAGTTGGAGTGATATGGGACCGCTGATACGTCTAGATACGATTCTAGACAGGTGCCACGCACGTAAGCATTCTGTCTGATCACTAGCATCCATTCATGTCCATTGTGCATTCCGAGGGACTTGGGCGATTCCAGCAGGACAATATGACACCCCACACGTCCAGAATTGCTACAGAGTGGCTCCAGGAACACTCGTCCGAGTTTAAACACTTCCACTGGCCACCAAACTCCGCAGACATGAACGTTATTGAGCATATCTGGGATGCCTTGCAACTTGCTGTTCAGAAGAGATCTCAACCCCCTGGTACTCTTAAGGCTTTATGGACAACCCTGCAGGATTCATGGTGTCAGTTTCCTCCAGCACTATATCAGACATTCGAGTCCATGCCACGTCGTGTTGCGGCACTTCTCCGTTCTCGTAGGGGCCCTACACGATGTTAGGCAGGTGTACTTGTTTCTTTGGCTCTTCACTGTACTTACCCGGTGTTTCCGTAGTGTAATACTTTGCATTAATAATAACAAATGACTGTTACCACTAAAGATGACATAATCTCAAGAAAATATTGCTCTCTGTTACTTATTTCTTACTTATTATTTTTCATATATTTATGAAATCCGAGTACGAAGTTGATTTTCAGCTTTGTGTAGAAGGTGCATCGTTATTCGTTTTGGATGAAAAGTGTTCTACAGTCGTCACCGCACTCGAAAAGTTCGTCATTACAGCTTAAGATCACTAATGCTCGATGTATCTGTGTCTGTCAGTGCATTGTGTGTGTGTATGTGTGTGTGTGTGTGTGTGTGTGTGTGTGTGTGTGTGTGTGTGCGTGCGTGTGCGTGAGTATGTGTGTTTGAAATAATCATAATACATAAAACAAGAACTGATGTACTAAAATTTTAACTAGATAGACACTTACTTTACAATAAACAAAGGTGAGGTTAGGAGGCATCAGTTAATTCCAAATGCGGTCATTTCATCTAGTTAGGTTAGGTTAGTGTTATTTAAGTCCGAGGTCATTAGAGGTCATTAGAGACAAAGCGCAAGCTCGGGTTAGGGAAGGATGGGGGAAGGAAATCGGCCGTGCCCTGTCAAAGGAACCATCCCGGCATTTGCCTGAAACGATTTAGGGAAATCACGTAAAACCTAAATCAGGATGGCTGGAGACGGGATTGAACCGTCGTCCTCCCGAATGCGAGTCCAGTGTGTTACCACTGCGCCACCTCGCTAGGTATATTTCATCTGGGGTCTGTTGGCTACAGGAGGGTAAATTCATATAAAACATAGTCAAATGAAACTTACCTTATAAAATAAAATTTTACAACTCAATTTCCCTTCCGAGAGGATAAATTTTTTTGGAGCTTCCGGGAGCTGCGTCGGACGATATCACTAAAATACAAGAGCGTTGGGGCGAAGCAAGGATCTTGAGGTGTGACATCTGATAGTAACGCACTTTATCCGAAAGTGGTTGAAATAAGCAATCGGGTAAGCAAGGATTTGTATGGAGTGTAGCCATGTATGGATGTCAAATATAGACGATAAACAGTTTAGACAAGAAGAGAATATAAGCTTTTGAAATGTGCTACAGAAGAATGCTGAAGATTAGATGGGTAGATCACGTGAACAGAATTGGGGAGAAGAGTATCTGTGGCACAGCTTGACTAGAAGAAGGGGTCGGTTAGTAGGACAGGTCCTGAGGCATCAAGGGATCACCAATTTAGTACCGGAGGGAAGCGTGGAGGGTAAAAGTCGTTGAGGGAAACCAAGACATGAATACACTAAGCAGATTTAGAAGGATGTAGGTTGCAGTAGTTTCTCGGAGATGAAGAGGCTTGCACGGGATAAAGTAGAATGGAGAGCCGCATCAAACCATAGACTGAAGGCCACAACAACAACAATAAGCAAGAAATCAAGTAATGTGTTATCAGTTCCTTAGACGCGTCAACTTCTGTTGACCTCTTCATTTCACTACTGCCGCTACTCTATTCCACAATTTTCTGAGGTTTAAATGGTTCAAATGGCTCTGAGCACTATGGGACTTAACATCTGAGGTCATCAGTCCCCTAGAACTTAGAACTACTTAAACCTAACTAACCTAAGGACACCACACACACCCATGCCCGTACCGGTCGCAGGTTCGAATCCTGCCTCGGGCATGGGTGTGTGTGGTGTCCTTAGGTTAGTTAGGTTTAAGTAGTTCTAAGTTCTAGGGGACTTATGACCTAAGATGTTGAGTCCCATAGTGCTCAGAGCCATTTGAACCATTTGTACCGGTCGCGCGGTTCCAGACTGAAGCGCCTAGAACCACTCGGCCACACCGGCCGACAGAATTGCGGTTAAGAGATACCTTGTAGACGTGCCTGGATATTTAAAGCATGTTCTAAATCGGCATCAGAACATCACATGTTTCTCCTGCTTCCGCTTCTTACGTTTCCTGTCTCTAGCCAGGTGTCTTCTCTTCTGGAACCAGATTTAAAGAAGGTCCCACTAGGTTGATGTACATCAACTTAGCAACAGTCTTCACTTTCACTGGTGGATATTAGTATGCAGTTAACTGTATTTATCAGAGGCAATAGAGAAACTGGACGTCCTTTTTCTTATAGTAACTCTCGAAAATATCTTATTACTTTTTTCAGGGAAACTGAATATTTGAAATAATTTTTCTTTCTTTCACACGAAAACTTACTGCAGGATTGTCAGGCCAGTTAGGATACAGTACTTTAGTGCACGAAGAAATATCTTCTTTATCACTTAAAAGTCTAACTTCTGTTCGCTTATATAACCTTTCATAAAATTATACGGGAATGGAACTAGGGGTGGCAGTACACATCTTTTCAATTCCTTCCAACAATATGAAGAGTGATATCGCGAGCATGCAGTCCGAACCTAAGGGCAGACAACTGATGTAGCGCATCGCACACTACACGGAGAAATAAAAAATTGATACTGTGTGTTTTTTTAAAGGACCTTCATACATTTTCCTGCCAATGTCGTCTCTACTCACATCACTCTTAACGCTACAAAATGTAAAATTAGTGTCTCGAAGTTTCCCCAGACAATTGAAACACTTTGTGCTGTATCATTTAGAACAACGTACTTTATTTATTTTATCGCCTTTTCATATTGAAAGAGACATTTGGATACGTGTTAAAACCCAGGAAATGTTTATATGAATGTGTGTAAAACCGTTTAATGTTTATTTTGCAACTATGTTGCAAATGTCATAACGTCAAAATACCATACGTACCTGTCCGTGACTCGCTGTGGTGTGCGGAAACATGTCACTCCCACAGTCCAGAGAGGTTAGAGCCCACAATCGTAGCTAGCCGCTGAAAATGCCGCCGACAACCTTCACTAACAATACTAAAATCGTCAAAAGGGATAGCGGTGCCGAACATTTTTTCAAACTTTAATGGTTCTCATGTTATTAGACGCAATTGATAGCCACTACCATTTGTACCGAACGAGAAGTTGGTTCCTGTCGAGCAGGACATACACTGAGCTGACAAAATCATAGGACAGCGATGCACATATGCAAACGGCAGCAGTATCCCGTACACAAGGTATAAAAGGGTAGTGAATTTTCGGAGCTGCCATTTGATCAGGTGATTCATGTGAAATTGTGTCCGACGGATTAGCCGAGCGGTCTAGGGTGCTGCAGTCATGGACTGTGCGGCTGATCCCGGCGGAGGTTCGAGTCCTCCCTCGGGTATGGGTGTGTGTGTTTGTCCTTAGGATAATTTAGGTTATGTAGTCTGTAAGCTTAGGGACTGATGACCTTAGAAAGTTAAGTCTCATAAGATTTCACACTCGCGAATATGGTCTCAGGTCGAGGATCAACAGGCTTTGAACGCTGGGTGGTAGTTCGAGCTAGACGTATGGGACAATCCATTTCGGAAATAATTACGGACTTTAACATTCCGAGATCCATAGTGTCAAAAGTGTATGGAGAACACCAATATTCTGTCATTGCTTCTCAGCACAGACAGCACAGTGGCCGACAGCCTTCTCTTAACGACCGAGAGCAGCGGCGTTTGCGTTGTCAGTGCTAAAAGACAAGCATCACTGCTTGAAATAACTGCAGAAATCAATCTGGGACGTACGACGAACGTAGCCGTCAGGCGAAATCTGGTGTTAATGCGCTGTGACAGCAGACGCCCGTCGCGTGTGCCTTTGCTAACAGCACGACATCGCCTTCAGCGCTTCTCCTGGGCTCGTGGTCATATCGGTTGGACCCTAGACGACTGGTAAGCCGTGGCTGGGTCACATGAGTCCCTCTCGATTTCAGTTGGTAAGAAATTTCTGTTAAGGTCTTATGGGACCAAACTGCTGAGGTCATCGGTCCCTAAGCTTACACACTACTTAATCTAACTTAAACTAATTTACGCTAAGGACAAAACGCACATCTATGCTCGAGGGAGGACTCGAACCTCCGACGGCGAGAGGCGCGTGAACCGTGACAAGGCGCCCTAGCCCGCGTGCTACCCCGCTGGATAAGAGCTGATGGTAGGGTTCGAGTGTGACGCAAACCGATGAAAGCCACGGACCCAAATTGTCAATAAGGTAGTGTGCAAGCTGGTTATGGCTCCATAACAGTGCGGGGTGTGTTTACATGGAGTGGGATGGTTCCAGTGGTCCATGGACCGATCATTGATTCGAACTGGTTAAGTTCGGCTACTTGGAGATCATTTGCAGCCATTCATGGAGTTCATGTTTCCAAACTGCGATGGAATTTTTATCGACAGCAATGCGTCGTGTAAGCGGGCCACAATTGTTTGAAGAAGTTTCTGGACAGTTCGAGCAAATAATGTGGCCACCCAGATCTCCAGACATGGGGCATAATTAAGAGGTCAGTTGATGCACAGACTCTTGCACCGGCAACACTATCGCAGTTATGGACGGCTATAGACGCAGCATGGCTCAATATTTCCGCATGGGACTTCGAGCGAGTGGTTGAGTCCATGCCACGTCGAGTTTCTGTACTACACCGGGCAAAAGGAGTCCCGACACGATGTTACGAAGTATCCCATTACTTTTGTTAACTTCTATTTGGGAACACGACTTGTCGGGAGCGAAATAATGTGTGCGGTGTGTCATATGAACAGGAGACCACCAGAGAATACCTATTTTCAAATTTCCTTCTGTGGTAAAATTTGGAAGGATTTGGTTTGCTGATTTCGTGGTTGATTAGTTAGGTTTCTCTTAACAGGCACTGTTATGCTGTTAGATACCTGATTATAGTTTGTAGTTTGCCGGACAAGAAATTATTTGCAATTATTCGTTGATAGAGAAGTATTTGATGATCTGTAACGAACAAGACTTAAAGATTGTGAGTTTTGGTTTAAGGATAGTGGACTAGGATCCGTATGATTCCGTGCTGTAAATAGGGGGATTCTATAACCACACTCAAAGGTAGTTGAGTCGTGGCTAGTTCGTTTTGTGGCACACTCCGAAGTAATATAGTTGTGACTGTTTTGTTGACGGTACATTGGTATTTTTGAGCTTGAGCGTATTTTTTTGTGACATACCCTAGAGTACGAACGTGGAAGTTGGCTTGTTCATACAGCGTTAATTTGCACGTGCTTTAGTAAAGATCTGCACTAGGATTTGTAGGGAAAGACTATGGACATTGAAGGAACCGTTAATAGGAGCAAATGTACAGCAAAGTTGTAACTTATTAATTGTGTCAAGTGACCATTTAGCCCCGCGTGACCGCTATGGTCGCAGGTTCGAATCCTGCCTCGGGCATGGATGTGTGTGCTGTCCTTAGGTTAGTTAGGTTTAAGTAGCTCTAAGTTCTAGGGTACTGATGACCTTAGAAGTTGAGTCCCATAGTGCTCAGAGCCATTTGAACCATTTTGAACCATTCAACCTAGCGATTTAGCGAAGACGCTGTGAGCTTTGAAAAGATGTGTAGTTGTATGGTTAAAAGTGGTGGCGGTACCAATTTTTGGTCAATGTTTGCAGTGTTGTCCGTTAATGGAATTTTACATTTTTGCTGACCCTCTTACAGTACGACGATTTTGGCTGCACTTTATTGGAATAAAAACAAAAATAAAACTACGTTACTAAAAATTGTTCCCAAATTATAATTCTGAACAGAATTCCTTTCTTGATTTATATTTTAAATAAAGACGAAAGGTCTTAAGAACCCAGAGAAGTGGTGCAGTGGTTTGCACACTGGACTCGCATTCGGGAGGAAGATGGTTCAAACTCGCGTCCGCCCATCCTGACTTAGGTTTTCCGAGATTTCCCTAAATCGGCTCTGGCAAATACACCGATGGTTGTTTGAAAGGGTATGGACGATGCCCTTCCCCATCCTTCCCCAACCCAAGCTTGTGCTTCGTCTCTAATTATCTCGTGGTTCACGGGACGTTAAGCATAACCTCCTTCCGTCAAAGGTCTTAAGAATATATACTTTGGAAAATGTCTTATGACGAAAGCAGAGATAATCGACATTTACTAGGTAGTCGTAATTGCGCTGAAGTTGTCGTACATAACTTACTGAAGTTACGACTTTCTAGGTGTGGAAAGAGAAACTTCCATTCTTAAAAGAAACTAACTGAGAAGCATAGCTTCAGATATTCTTTTCGAATGATTCATATACTGCAAACAGTTTTCTTGGAGGCAAAGATACACAAAAAATTGCAAGGGGAAAAAAGAAAGTCAGTAAAGTTGGTATATCACACCGTTAGCTTTGCTTGTAACGTAATCTTTTGCACAATATCTAAATGATAGAAACAAAGAACGTAATTTCCTCTGGATTCAACTTTTTTTACGAACAAGTTTACGTAAGTAATTTTGATATTGAAAGTGACACACCATTACAGAGTAAAAGGTATTAATTTTAAAGTGGATTAGCCTCTATAGATAGCACGATTTATTAATGCAAGTACACGACACACAATTCACCGTGCGATCAGCTTTAAAGTAGTTTATGTTTCGTATATCGATGCAATTAATTCCATCCAGCTACAGATCGATTACTGGGCGTATAATTACGTTTAACTACATTTTTCGTAACACGCCGGCTATCTGCGAGTGCTTCTGTAAAAGCGCTTGTGGGGAACTGTAGATCATCATCGTGTTTGCCTTTCAACAGCTTTACACATTGCTGTTTATCTGTTCCTACAGGAAATTAATTTAAATTACTGGAAAATTATGTCTATGAAATATGCAGTTGGCGCAGCAGAACGTTAAAGTATCTGCTGTCCTTCTTCATACTTAACTTCTGCTGAAAAACTACGATTTAAAAGTGCTTCAGCACGACCAACTTTCATTCTACTATAATGCGCTCGTCTTATTACATTTCCTCGTAGATTCGAAGCAATGTTCAATTTGTGCTCTTTGTAAAATCATACCATTTTACAATAGCCTCAATGGAGACCACTGGCAGTTTGCCAATTATTTTCAGCGACTTGTTTGCGAAGAATAATGAGGTCGGAGATTGTTAAATGATTCCTTCTCAGATTCTTCAGTATAATAGATGCCTCATAAATGAAACTCAGTTTCTTAACACCACCCTTGTGATTCATTTCCAATTAGTCTGGTGTAAAATAAAATTAATAAATGAAAATATAATGTGATATGAATTTTAAAGCTTTTAAATTATTACGAATAGAGTAAATTTCTGAAGAAGAAGTGAAGGAAACAGGTAAGAAAAAGAAAGGAAAAATGCACTGAATGAGGATCGATCTTGTAAACTTGTAACCCAGCACGCTACCAATTGTTCGGGTTAAGTAATGGAGTATATAAGTTTATTGTTAAATAAGCCTCAAAAAGAGAAATGTTTATTTCGCTTAGCCTAGCAGACTAGTTTCGAAACGTACCTCCCTGCCAGTTCGATGCAGTCACGTATTGCATCTTTTCTCAATTCTTTGGCCTTTTGTAATTCGGAAAAAAAACATGCTACCACACTCTGTCCTCGAATAGCAATTTACTGCACAACATTCTTCCACATAGAAAACTTGAGACGTTTTGTTAGGCCCTTAATTTACTATAAAATGAATCTGTATCTTTCACATCCCCCTCCAAACTAACATAACCGCTAATTGTATCAATTCTCTCGCTTACTCCGATATAGTACTAGAGTCCAAAATGGTTGCCTTGTATCAAGTGACGTTCAATTGACCAGTAACAGCTCTCAATAGTTCCAGACTGTTGCTACTTCCTCTTTTCAGGTCTGTAAAAATAATGTGTTTAATTTGGCAATTACGTATTGTTTTAGTACCAAATTCCGTCACTAGGAACGACAGAAAGTTGAAAATCAAAATGGCAGACTTCACAGGACTTAAAGGTGTTCGTTGCGTGTTTTGGATGGAAGAAACAAAATCGGCGAAAAATGTTCAACGTAAATTTCGTACCGAGTACTATAAGGATCATTCTACTAGGCGTATAATTTATTCCTGTCATCAGACTTTTGTTCAGACTACTTGTCGAATTCGTCACACAAATCTCCAGGTCGGTCATGAATTTTCTCTGGCTGTCGTGGAGCGAGTGAGAGAGAGTTTTGTCCACAGCGCCAGGATATCGACGCATTGTGCGCCGCGAGAGCTTGGGGTTATCACGTTTGGAGAGCGTTACGTGAAAGATTGCACCTGAAGCCATACAAACTGACACTACACGCCTCACAGACGCAGATGTGGAGACACGTAACGAATTTTGTGCAGAAATGCTACGTCGGATTGAAGGAGATAAGACACTGCTTACTAGCATGGTTTTTAGTGACCAATCAATAGTTCATACCAGTCTGAGTGAAGATCAACGTATGGAATGAAAGTTGCAGTATTTTACTTCAAGATGATGTCTTACTATCTGCATAAGCCTTCTCAATAAAGTTTTATATGTAAGTAGTACAGTCCTCTTAGGATCATCCAGTAGTGGTAAAATATATGGAAATCAACACATATCATACTGAAAGAACAAGGTGATGCCATTTTATATTTTCTGGAGAAAGCAGCTGTAATAAAGAATATGGAAAGAAGCATTACGACAGCTATGGAGAATCTATAAATTTTCGCTCCAGAATACTAACTTTACAAAATAAATGTACTAGAAGCAAGAGGATTGTGTTTCATGTACAGCTTTCACACTTAAATTACATGTTACCTGATCATTACATAAGCACCTGTTTTTTATCTCACAAAATTTACTCTATTAAAGTTTTCACACTATTACTAAAATCGTGCATATTATGAAGCTCAAGCTCAGTTGCAACTGAATAGTGTAAAATCAATTTGTCGTTTCATATTTGGTTAGTCTGTCGAATTATTGAAACAAAAGTGTCAAATTTTTAAGTCATTCGTATATTTAATTTTCCTGCAATACACTAGAAGCATTCGTGAATGTAAAAAGGCGACACTTTTTCGATAGAGTAATCTTTCCTTTTTCTCAGTGAGAAAGGCATCTTTGAAATAACAAGTGAGCATTTAAAGTTCACAAATTCCTTGACAGTTGTTGTTCTCGATGGACCATGGAGTGTCCATTTTATTAAATGTGTGTTTTCACTTCTAGACTGTGTGCCTATCCGATTCGGGTTGATTGTATAGGAAAAAATGAAAACCATTCCACTTTCTCGTTTTGTATGGGATATATAAGCTGATAGATTGATTCCAAGCTTATTTGGACTAGTGTCGTAAGAAGTGCAAGAGAGGTCCTAGAGGTTATTTGCAGCTGCACCTCAACAGTCATCTACTCGTACCTATACTTGGTCTGAGGCGTCTTGCCATGGTTCGTACGGCTTCCCCCGTCGGAGGTTCGACTCCTCCTTCGGGCATGGGTGTGTGTGTTGCTGTCCATAGCGTAAGCCTGTTTAAGTTAGATTAAGTAGTGTGTAAGCCTAGGGACCGATGACCTCAGCAGTTTGGTCCCATAAAAACTTACTGCCACCAGCACAACTCGTACCTAATTGGCACGTAGCGCTCTGAATGTTGCGGTTTCTTAAAAGGAATTTTTCCTATCATTGAGATTCAGGTGATGACGTAAAGATCTGTATTCCCTGAGACATGCGCTGTTCTGGCAGAAGCATGTGCCAGACTGTGTGCCTATCCAATTCCTCGGTTAGAAACCTCAAGTCCTCCCAAGTCACATTCAGCCCAGATTTTCCTGAGATATTCGCCATCTTTCGTCATCTTACATAAACCAGGGGACACATGTGGCTTATCGAATGAGCTGCACTCATAAATACCCAGAGGTGTTGTTCTTGCTTTTGATATTCTAGGTCGTCCACTACATCTGAACAGACGTAACAGTGTATAATAGGATTTTTCCTATAGGGTGACAGAGATCCTGTGGTGAAACACCTTTAACATGGAATGCATTTGATAAGCTAAAATCACCACTCATTTTTTGACCCAGAGAATAAGAATAACATTAACAGAAAGATAATAAAATTCCTCCATGGCTACGGAGCCACGTCTATATACACTCCTGGAAATTGAAATAAGAACACCGTGAATTCATTGTCCCAGGAAGGGGAAACTTTATTGACACATTCCTGGGGTCAGATACATCACATGATCACACTGACAGAACCACAGGCACATAGACACAGGCAACAGAGCATGCACAATGTCGGCACTGGTACAGTGTATATCCACCTTTCGCAGCAATGCAGGCTGCTATTCTCCCATGGAGACGATCGTAGAGATGCTGGATGTAGTCCTGTGGAACGGCTTGCCATGCCATTTCACCTGGCGCCTCAGTTGGACCAGCGTTCGTGCTGGACGTGCAGACCGCGTGAGACGACGCTTCATCCAGTCCCAAACATGCTCAACGGGGGACAGATCCGGAGATCTTGCTGGCCAGGGTAGTTGACTTACACCTTCTAGAGCACGTTGGGTGGCACGGGATACATGCGTACGTGCATTGTCCTGTTGGAACAGCAAGTTCCCTTGCCGGTCTAGGAATGGTAGAACGATGGGTTCGATGACGGTTTGGATGTACCGTGCACTATTCAGTGTCCCCTCGACGATCACCAGTGGTGTACGGCCAGTGTAGGAGATCGCTCCCCACACCATGATGCCGGGTGTTGGCCCTGTGTGCCTCGGTCGTATGCAGTCCTGATTGTGGCGCTGACCTGCACGGCGCCAAGCACGCATACGACCATCATTGGCACCAAGGCAGAAGCGACTCTCATCGCTGAAGATGACACGTTTCCATTCGTCCCTCCATTCACGCCTATCGCGACACCGCTGGAGGCGGGCTGCACGATGTTGGGGCGTGAGCGGAAGACGGCCTAACGGTGTGCGGGACCGTAGCCCAGCTTCATGGAGACGGTTGCGAATGGTCCTCGCCGATACCCCAGGAGCAACAGTGTCCCTAATTTGCTGGGAAGTGGCGGTGCGGTCCCCTACAGCACTGCGTAGGATCCTACGGTCTTGGCGTGCATCCGTGCGTCGCTGCGGTTCGGTCCCAGGTCGACGGGCACGTGCACCTTCCGCCGACCACTGGCGACAACATCGATGTACTGTGGAGACCTCACGCCCCACGTGTTGAGCAATTCGGCGGTACGTCCACCCGGCCTCCCGCATGCCCACTATACGCCCTCGCTCGAAGTCCGTCAACTGCACATACGGTTCACGTCCACGCTGTCGCGGCATGCTACCAGTGTTAAAGACTGCGATGGAGCTCCGTATGCCACGGCAAACTGGCTGACACTGACGGTGGCGGTGCACAAATGCTGCGCAGCTAGCGCCATTCGACGGCCAACACCGCGGTTCCTGGTGTGTCCGCTGTGCCGTGCGTGTGATCATTGCTTGTACAGCCCTCTCGCAGTGTCCGGAGCAAGTATGGTGAGTCTGACACACCGGTGTCAATGTGTTCTTTTTTCCATTTCCAGGAGTGTAGTTAGTAGCACAGTCTCATTTATGAAGCCGATCTATATGTAGACTCAAGGTAGTAGATTAGTCACTAGACCGTGTCACTCACAGTTATTTAGTGATTTCTGGTTTCGACTGTATAATCATGTGTTTTTCATAGTAATCAAATGCTCAGAGCTTGTCAAAAGCTCACAGATAAGTTTTGAAGCTGTTGTTAGACTGAGGGTTTCCCGATGATCATTCTGTTCTAAAGGGTCTTCCACGTGCATTCCATTTCATGTGTAAACTATCTTCAATATCCTGTGACCTCGACTACAGAGGATGGCTCTGGTATTTCAGTTCTCTAGTTGTGCCTTGCCGCAGCTCCATGTAGGCTATTCCGTCATCGCACTAGCTGCTGTTGCTCACTTCAGGCAACGCAACAACTGTCTGTGATGTTAAGCGTTAATGATAGAGCGTAGTAAGGCTGTAAACTTTAAAATTCGACAGACCAATGAACATATCATTTCTGTAATAAAAGTTGTGACTAGAGTCCTACTGATTAATTTTGTAGAGTGAACCTGACGAACGGATGAATGGCATGTAGTCAGATCATTTGCTAAAGTGATTCCAGGGATTAGCTTTAATTCATGCTTTCTTGATTGAAGTACAGGAATACAAGATTTTCGCGAGATGAAGGGAAGCAAGTCTTGTGTCGACGGACGTTTCCAATTCCGAACAGGAAGCCAGGATCGTAAAGCACGACCTACGGAGCTGCCATTCCCACGTTATGTAGCATGCTAAGTCTCTTAGTTGGCGGTCAGTGTTAAAGTCATGTGTGGAACACTATGAGAATTATAAAAGCAAAACTGTTTAGATGATTCATCTCAGTTAAATATTAGTGTATAAATCACAAAGAAATGGTAGTGTGACATTTGCTATGTAACAGCTACGATGGTCATTCAATAAACAGACATATCCAGTTGAGGTGAAACCTAATGAGGGAAATTGTAACTTTTGCGCTAGTTGGCAACCTTGCGTATGGTGTGACCCATTTTGTTCCATTAATATTCACGTAAACATAATGTCTAAGGTCGTAGTGACAAAGGTGTTTCCGCTCGAAGAAAGTTCTTTTGAAGAAGAGTGTCCGATGAACCGACTTTAACATTCGTAATATGTACAGCAGTCAGAAATACTCTCTTTGATGAACAAACAGTGCAGCAGTGGCGCATTAGCAGTGCGACGTTTCACGAGTGGACGGCAAAATTTAAAAGTGACTGCAAATGCATAAACGGAGGGTACCGCTCCGGGCGTCCGCTAGCAGTATAGACCTCCATTGCAATCTTTTGCTGACTCACTTATCCAAGAAGACCGACGATTCCAGTCGAACAAACAGCTACCGAATAGCTGTTTACAGATCTGTTTCATCTTTCAAAATAACTGAAGTAAAGTAATACTTGTACAAGGCAGTTTCTTAGAGAGCTTACCGTTCAACGTAAAGAACCAAGATTTCGTATCTACAAGTAAAGCTGTCATCAGTCTGAAGATTCTTTTGAACACCACAGTGCGTTACTGTAGATGAGTCACCGTAAGCTGATCGCTGATAGCTGCTGTGGATTGGACTCAACAGCTTCAACGGCCTCCCTCAAACCAATAACGTAACGCGATTTTGTAAACGTCTCTATGGCAACGTCTCGTTGTTGTGACATCTCCGTAGCCGGGTACTGGTTTCGGCTGCAGACGTTAGCGTTTCGCAGTTGAACGCTAGCAACAGTGGTGCAAGGTGTCAGGGATCTATTTACGCCATTCGACAGTAGTCATGGTCCTGATGGAGGTGGTCTGCCATTGCCTTCCTCTTAACTGACTTACCCAGCCAGTTGTAGGGGGTTCTACAGTTGAACGTGGATTCCGAAGCACGATGTAACTCGGCATTTTTCACATCAACAAACATTGTCAGAGGTGAGAGAAAGGAGAACTGGCAGATAAGTCTTAGGGCTGACCGTGGATTGAACTTGGGACCTCTAGATTTTCAGTTTACTTTAACACTGAGCCATTCGTATTTGCACGGAATTCAAAATTAATATTTAAAGAAAATGTGATATGTTTTCGAACAAGATTTTAGCTCGTGATGAAACTTGGATACATCATTTTGAACCGGAGTCCTAACATCAAATCACGCTGAGGTATCACCCTGCATTGGCTATGTCTAAGAAACTCAGAACGCAACAGTTAACTCGTAACGTCATGTTAACCACTTTTTCAAGTCACCATGTTCCGATTTTGAGTGGTTTGGTGAAGGAGCAGCGGACTATCAAGGTGCTATTCCGCTCAGGCATGAATAAGAAAAAGGTCGAGCCTACTCTGAAGAAGAAATGTCCGCTATGACAGAGGAAAGGACTGATTTTTCTTCAAGGCAATGGCAGAAACGAAACTTAAATTATTGGTAGAGGAGTTTCAGAACTCCTGCGTCATCTCCCTTAAATCTCTGACCATGAAGCTCTGGAATTTATTCTGTTTGGTGCTATGACTGAAACTCCGTGCAGAGTCACGTTCCATGCCAACGAAAAAATACGAAACTGTTTTTGAGTAGAAGGTTAAGAGTTATTTGCTGAGAGGATAATAAAACTCGTAAGAAGATGGGACAAGTGCTTAGAAGCAAGTGTTTAGAAGCTTGAGGCGATTGGGAACAAAACACACAAAAAACTGAATTGATTTAGTAAACGACTTCTGCTGTATAGCTATTTTTGTGTCTAATTATTGATTGGAACTCGTAGGAAAGGTGCACACAGGAGAATTAAAAGTTTCTACAGTAAAATAGTGTACATATGGGTTTCTAATGGAATCCACATGGAACGGAAAATGGCTCTGAGCACTATGGGGCTTAACACCTGAGGTCACCAGTCCCCTAGAAGTTAGAACTACTTAAACCTAACTAACCTAAGGACACCACATACATCCATGTCCGAGGTAGAATTCGAACCTGCGACCATAGCGGTCGCTCGGTTCCAGACTGAAGTGCCTAGAACCGCTCGGTCACAACGGCCGGCGTGGAATGTAAAGTTGAACAAAAACCATATGGTCTAACAAGGATAAAGTTACCGCTGTGACTGTATCTGCTGTACAGTGACGAACAAAAACCGCCTATAATCGCAAGCTATATTTTAATAACGCACAATGCATCTCGAACTCTGGGAGTTCATGCTCATGTACGACTTACACTCAGATTTTAATCTCGGTATTTTGGTAATTTCTATTCCGCTTACTAAAATACTTTTGAATTACAACTTTCTCATCAGCATGAAAGTACTTTAAAGATTTTTGAATGTAAAGGCGAAAAACAAATTGAGATTTTCATGCTCCTTTCTTTCCACAATGCTTAAACTGTAATACCTGTCGACACTCATTATTTTTGACGTATCGACCGACACTCATGAAAACATGACAAAGAAGAGCAATAGAAGAAGCTGTTGCAAAGATCTTCTATTACCGCCGGTTACAGGGGTGGTACTCGTGTATACCTCTAAGTTATTTGTAAGTTAGCGGAATGTTGTACTCTTTGGCCAAAACTATGAGTTTTGGCGGTCGGGTTCTCTAAATGCTGAGGCGTACACATGCTGTCAATCATGTCCCTTCTCTCTCATAAGCCACATCCTCCTTCCTAAGCCCCACACCACCCATTCTCCTTTTCTCTCCCCTCCCCTGTTTCCTCGTCTCTTCCCCTCTATGCCCTTTCTGGCTAAGCCCCAACCATTTTTAGGAAATGAGCCAGAGAGCTTCTAAGTCAACTGCAATTATCTGTGCCACTGACAGCACATATGCTCGTCCAAACACGACTCCTTCTGAAGTTGTGTCCAATCTTTATTTTATTTTTATTTGTTTATTCCGAGCTTCCTAAACCAAGGGTGACGTTTTCGTTCAGCTGTGATGGCAGCCGCGTAATGTCTGCGTGGTGGCGGCCATATTCACCGATACATTGCGCACTTTCCGAGTTACGAGGTGCATTCAAGTTCTAAGGCCTCCGATTTTTTTTCTCCAGACTGGAAAGAGATAGAAACATGCGCATTGTTTTAAAATGAGGCCGCGTTCATTGTCAATACGTCCCAGAGATGGCAGCACCATACGGCAGATGGAATTTTACCGCCAGCGGCGAGAATGAGAACTGTTTTAAATACTTAAAATGGCGACGTTTTCCTTACTTGAACAGCGTGCAATCATTCGTTTTCTGAATTTGCGTTGTGTGAAACCAATTGAAATTCATCGACATTTGAAGGAGTCATGTGGTGATGGAGTTACGGATGTGTCGAAAGTGCGTTCGTGGGTGCGACAGTTTAATGAAGGCAGAACATCGTGTGAACAAACCGAAACAACCTCGGGCTCGCACAAGCCGGTCTGACGACATGATCGAGAAAGTGGAGAGAATTGTTTTGGGGGATCGCCGAATGACTGTTGAACAGATCGCCTCCAGAGTTGGCATTTCTGTGGGTTCTGTGCACACAATCCTGCATGACGACCTGAAAATGCGAAAAGTGTCATCCAGGTGGGTGCCACAAATGCTGACGGACGACCACATGGCTGCCCGTGTGGCATGTTGCCAAGCAATGTTGACGCGCAACGACAGCATGAATAGGACTTTCTTTTCATCGGTTGTGACAATGGATGAGACATGGATGCCATTTTTCAATCCAGAAACAAAGCGCCAGTCAGCTCAATGGAAGCACACAGATTCACCGCCACCAAAAAAATTTCGGGTAACCGCCAGTGCTGAAAAAATGATGGTGTCCATGTTCTGGGACAGCGAGGGCGTAATCCTTACCCATTGCGTTCCAAAGGGCACTACGGTAACAGGTGTATCCTACGAAAATGTTTTGAAGAACAAATTCCTTCCTGCACTGCAACAAAAACGTCCGGGAAGGGCTGCGCGTGTGCTGTTTCACCAAGACAACGCACCCGCACATCGAGCTAACGTTACGCAACAGTTTCTTCATGATAACAACTTTGAAGTGATTCTTCATACTCCCTACTCACCTGACCTTGCTCCTAGTGACTTTTGGCTTTTTCCAACAATGAAAGACACTCACCGTGGCCGCACATTCACCAGCCGTGCTGCTATTGCCTCAGCGATTTTCCAGTGGTCAAAACAGACTCCTAAAGAAGCCTTCGCCGCTGCCATGGAATCATGGCGTCAGCGTTGTGAAAAATGTGTACGTCTGCAGGGTGATTACGTCGAGAAGTAACGCCAGTTTCATCGATTTCGGGTGAGTAGTTAATTAAAAAAAAATCGGAGGCCTTAGAACTTGAATGCACCTCGTAATTAGCGCTCACGTTAGCCAATCATGCCGGTTACGCACGCAAATTCAAGCGGCCGCTGATGGACGCTGTTGCCAAACATGTGTTTTGTTCGGTTTCCTAAAACCGAACAAAAGAGCGATACCAAAATTGGACATGGGACTGTCAACATGCTATAAGAGCAACTGACACTAATCGTATCTGGCTGGCCGCTTGCATTTCCGCACGCAACGGCCTGACCGGCTAACTTCAATGCTAATTAACTCGGAAACGCCACAATGTAACGAATTTTTTCTCAATTTCTGCGCAACCTACCCTGCAACATCCTTACAGGCTTTTCAGAGTGTTTCTGACGGACCTGTATAATTGGCGTTCTTGACTGTCTGATACAGCTTTCATTACTTACTGTTTTAGGTCTTATTAAAGTCATGTTTAACCGGCGGTACAAGAACGAACTTTCATCACCTGAAGTGTTCTCATGTCTTTTAGTAATGGTTCACTTAACCAACCACTATTTCTGGGGAAGGTGGAGGGAGAAGATGCTACTGCATCTTGTTCTACGCTACAAAAGCTATAATTGTCGTTTCATCGTTATTTTCTGCTTAATACAGGATGGTATTCCCCTTTTGTTGGTTTCGATTTTGGGGCCTAAATAGGTGAAAAGTTTTACTGCAAGCAGTTTCGGAGAATATTATTGACCTATTTTGGTGCATTTTATGTTGTAGATATATCTGTTGTGAACTGTATGTGGACAGACATATTTATGTTGACCGTGTAGACGTCGCCAACAGTACTCTGCCGTTTTAGGAGAGAAATATGTCGGGTTACATTCATTTCCACGACTAAATTATTAACCTGCTTTTATTTGTTGAATATCTTGCTATAGTTAGAATTATTTGCGAATAAAACGTAAAACGCTTTGTTTACTTAGTTTAATATAGTAAGTAAACAAAATGCAGTAGATTATTCTATAGTTTGCGCTATTAATCCTCTATCGCATGACTTTTTTGAAAACCAATTTGAGTGAAAAAATTATCTGGGGCGTAGGTCGACACACAAAATGCTATGTAAGAAGTTGAATATACAAATTTTGCTTTAATTATGATTTTTTCTACTACTTAGGTTTATTTGCATACGATAACATACTGAAAATATTGATTAACTATTAACCGTTCAGTTAAAGACACATGGAAACATAATCTGTGCTATCATTAAGCATCATTTTACATATCTTAGAAATCAAACTACATGTGATCAAAGTGACACAAATAATGAACTCTTTCAGCTGCTTATGCACATGCTTATGTACACTCGACTTTCAGAAAAGATTACCGATCTTAACTGTTTCTGCGAATCTAATGACGCAGACTAGCTAGACGCAGCCAGACTGTGTGTGTTACCAGACGGCCACATCACGTCTATACGACTAGTTTCCTTCACTTCAGACATAAATTTACAATTTGTTGCCAAATGGCATCACCTTGCTGATCAGTTAAATGCTCTATGTTATCGAAACTGAGATAGCTGTTTGTATTGACGTATGAAATAATCGCCTCATCGAAACTTCCTGGCAGATTAAAACTGTGTGCCGGACCGAGACTCGAACTTGGGACCTTTGCCTTTCGCAGGCAAGTGCTCTACCACTGACCTACCCAAGCACGACTCACGCCCCGTCCTCACAGCTTTACTTCTGCCAGTATCTCTTCTCCTACGTTCCAAGCTTCACAGAAGCTCTCCTACGAACCCTGCAGAACTAGCACTCCTGGAAGAAAGGATATTGCGGAGAAATGGCTTAGCCACAGCCTGGGGGATGTTTCTAGAATGAAATTTTCACTCTACAGCGGAGTGTGCGCTGATATGAAACTTCCTGGCAGATTAAAACTGTGTGCCGTACCGAGACTCGAACTCGGGACCTTTGCCTTTCGCGGGCAAGTGCTCTACCACTTTTTCTTTAATATTTTTTTAAAGTTCCATTAGATTGATAATTTCAGCAGATAGCAGAATTGCGTTTTAAAAAATAGAGCACTGAATGTACTCGAACTCGCGACGTCTTATCCACAGTGCGCGACACTTACCCTTATACTATTATACGCTCTATCCATCTGAGCCACCTTTTTTGTTTTTTTTATTTTCTTTTATTTTATTTTTTATATGGAAGGGAAAATAAACATTTTCTCCAATTTGTAATGAGAACAGAATGAACAAAGTATATATCATTGCTAGGTTGCCGTTGCCGTTGCCCAATATAAGAAATGAAATGTCTTCTTGAGGTTTTTCTTTCTTCCATTAGTAAACAGAAAATTTTATGGTGCACAAAAGTCTATCACTTCATTGTTGAAGGAAAGCTGCTCCGCTGCTCTGCGAGAGAAGGAAAATGTTAAAACGAAAATGGGAAAGAAAAAATGCCTTCTGCATTGGTGAACGTCTGGATAGTATCTTAAAATTCCGACAAGAACTAATGTCCCAGGAAGCACATAGGATTCATACATACAGATCACTGGGAACCTCTGCTATCCAAAATATCGTATTTGAAGCATTTAACCGTTAATTATGATTTTCAGCATATTTCCAAATATCCTCCTGTAGTCACAATGTTGGCTCGTTTTAAAGTGTTCAGTTTCTATGTAAGAATAATAGGCTAGGAAAGAAGCATGCCTGTTGTGTATGATAAACGATGCTGTGTGGCCCATGATACACGTTGCAGCGTTGTTTTTTGCTCGTGGATATCTCAGTTTTTGTGGCTGAATGATCTCTAAAAGGTCTACAATACTGGGCGTCGTACGGTCTATCACCGTAAATCGTTGACGAAGAAATTTTGTAATTTCGTCTCCATGTCCGCACGTGAGCCTATGAATAAGCGTATGGACTCTTCCGCATGCGTCACAGTTGGGCGTTGGATGAAGGCCTATTTTATGCAGCTTTTCATTCGTTGACTGTCAGATACCAGTCGGATATGACGCGTGATGGTAACATGTCGCTGTGCACATTCCGCCATACTATACTCCAATGTGTATGTGGACGTTTTTCTTCGAGACGATTCCTGTGGTTTGTTGTCATGAGAAGGTCATAAAGCTTCCTGTTCGTCAGACTCCCGTTATCGACGATGTTGTGTCGAATGTAGCTCATTTCCATGTACTAAAGTCGCACATGTCGGTAAGAAAGCGGAATGCCGGCGATATTAACAGGTGGGTCAAGGCTATGAGGCTTCCACCGCTGAATGTTAGCCTTTCACTATCGTCTGCAGGACGTTCCCGTGGAAGTTGAAATGGACCTCGACGTGTACAGTTCATCCGCAGATGTTCTGTTGAATGGCAGATCGAACAGCTAGGGGTTGTCCAATGTAAGTTACCTGTGCACGACAGCCGCCAATGACAACATACGAAGGTATATATATGCTTTTTTAAGTCTACACGAACACTTCGCACCGCGCTGTTAGCATGGTAGCGAAGCGATATGCACTCGACCATTTTTCATTTGTAACTGACAAAACAGCGCCGTACAATGACAGAGAACGTGCAATCAGATCATTAAGGCACTCAGGTGGCACATTAAATACCCTGACGGTTCTCACTCCATATCCCGAAGGCACGATTTGGACATTACTAATACTGCCATCATTATGACGAAATGATCTCACGCCAGCATGCTCCTCAACGAATTTCTCATAAGTGTCACGCGAAATAAATTTGACAGATAACGAGTACTGCACAAAGTCCAACTGGGATGTGTCGGCTATATCTTCCGGCAATCTCAAATCCTCAAAGATCCACTCATGAATTTCAAACGCCGTCGGTCGTAAGACAGCGCGATCGAAAACACACTGAACGCTATTCGCTCTGTTAATCGTCGACATCGTACTTACAACAGTTATACAGCAACAAACGTTAACAGCGCTCGCACACGCTGCTCAGCTCTCCACCTCAGCACTGCTCGCGACGTAAACACTGGCCCGTGCTACCGCCCGCCACCGCGCGATGTGCACTGGCCGGCCTGAGCACGACTGACCACTGAGCTACCCAAGCACGACACACGCCCCGTCCTCACAGCTTTACTTTTGCCAGTACCTCGTCACCTACCGTCAAAACTTCACAGAAGCTCTCCTGCGAAACCTGCAGAACTAACACTCCTGGAAGAAAGGATATTGCGGAGACATGGCTTAGCCACAGCCTGGGGGATGTTTCTAGAATGAAATGGCAGATTAAAACTGTGTGCCGGACCGAGACTCGAACTTGGGACCTTTGCCTGTGAAGACGGGGCGTGAGTCGTGCTTGGGTAGCTCAGTGGTAGAGCACTTGCCCGCGAAAGGCGAAAGTCCCGAGTTCGGGTCTCGGTCCGGCACACAGTTTTAATCTGCCAGGACGTTTCATATCAGCGCACACTCCGCTGTATAGTGAAAATTTCAATCGCCTCATCACTCGGTTTCGAAACAGTCACCATCAAACTAGGCCATCAATGTGCACCACGACGACAGCGCAACTCAGCGGAAAGCAGTCAGGAGACTTGTGCCAGAAAGACCGCAATATTATTCACAACTGAAGAGCGATTACGGGAGGAGCATTTTGCAAAAACCATTCAGAGGAATGCAAATGGCAGATTCGTGGTGAAACTACCAGTGAAAGATAATCATGCAGGACTGGGACAGTTTATAAATAATGCTACATTCTGCTTACAACACTTAAGAGAGAAGGCTATAGCAACAGGCAGAATTAAGATCACAGTATGTTAGTTTTATGAGCGAATATGAAGATTTGGATCATATGGAATTGGTGACCACAGATAAGAAGAACTTCACACAGCATCGAATGCAGTCACTCGTATGTTGCAATAGCAAGATTATTACAACGAAATTGAAGAACTACAACATGGCTGACAATACCCAAGGAAAGCAAACTGAACTCACTTCATCCATTTCTGGACGAAGATCAGTTGTTAAGGATGGGTGGCCGATTGGAACAATCAAAAGTTTCTTACAGTCAGAAACACCCATGATCCTTCCTGCTAAGCATCATGTCACTAAAGTAATAGTCATGAGCGAGCATCTTCGTTTGTTACATGCAGGATCTCAGCTGCTGTTAGAAAGCCTCAGACAAAAGTACTGGATACCCAATGGAAGATCTGTAATCAGACAAATAATCCACAAGTGCCTTCCTCGCTAGCACTTGAAGGCAACCACTGCAACACAGGTCATGCGAAAACTTCCTTCAGTACGTGTGGAGCAAAGCAGACCCTTCCTTGATTGTGGGGTTGTCTATGGAGGGCCACTATAAGTAAGACATGGAGGACAGAGGAGCAAAACTAGGACAAAGGTCTACATTGTCTTGTTCGTTTGCATGGCAACAAAGGCAGTCCACATTGTGCTTGTCCCTGATCTGTCCTCCAAAGCTTTCATTGTTGCTCTTCGAAGATTCATTTCACGACAAGGCCTTTGCACAAACGTGTACAGAGACAATGGGAAGACGTGCGTGGGTGCAAGGAATGAGCTGTTCAGCGGTCAGTTTCACACAACCCAAATCCAGAACTATGCATCGCAGAATGGTACAGACTGGCATTTTATACAGCCTCATGCCTCGCATTTTGGTCGTCTGTGGGAAGCAGGCACAAAATCCATCAAGACACATTTGAAGAGGGTCGTGGGAAACCAAGTGCTGACGTTTGAAGAATAAATTATACACACTTCTGACACAAATTGAGGCGTGTTTGAATTCCCCACCCATTACACAACTTCCTGACAACCCAGATAAATTCTCATACCTTACTGCAGGCCATTTTTTATTGGTGAACTTCCTGACAAAAAAATGGTTCAAATGACTCTGAGCACTATGGGACTCAACTTCTCAGATTATTAGTCCCCTAGAACTTAGAACTGGTTAAACCTAACTAACCTAAGGACATCACACACATCCATGCCCGAGGCAGGATTCGAACCTGCGACTGTAGCGGTCTCGCGGTTCCAGACTGCAGCGCCTAGAACCGCACGGCCACTTCGGCCGGCGAACTTCCTGACAACCCAGATAAATTCTCATACATTACTGCAGGCCATTTTTTATTGGTGAACCCTTAACAACTATCCCAGAGCCAGGCTTGCTTTCACAGCCATCATCCAGGTTTTCAAGATGGCAGCTCATCCAGCAGTGCAAGCAGAAACTCTCGAAACGGTGGTCAAAGGACTACCTATTACAGCTACAACACAGAACTAATTGGTCATCAACAAAGGACAATCTACAGCAAGGTTCATTGGTTCTCCTGAAGGAAGACAATTTTTCACCCCTCGTGTGGCGGTCTGGGGTCGCTGTTGGTACACACGCTGGTCCAGAAGGTATGGTACAAGTTGCTCCAGTGTGCACAGCAACGGGAACTTATAAACGACCATGTGTCTCGAAACGGTGGTCAAAGGACTACCTATTACAGCTACAACACAGAACTAATTGGACATCAACAAAGGACAATCTACAGCAAGGTTCATTGGTTCTCCTGAAGGAAGACAATTTTTCACCCCTCGTGTGGCGGTCTGGGGTCGCTGTTGGTACACACGCTGGTCCAGAAGGTATGGTACGAGTTGTTCCAGTGTGCACAGCAACGGGAACTTATAAACGACCATGTGTCTAAGATCTGTGCTGTCTCACAGGCAACATACATTCTAGTGCACATAACTATTAAATTGCTAACTGAAGTGCTTATTTTGTTTACAATGGAAACCAATTCTTCAATCGTTTTATGTCCTTGTTTGGTGTAACTTGTGCTGCATGTGATTATTTGTACATGTGTAATTTACATAAATTACGTGGGCGGAATGTTCTGTGCAGGTGCAACGTGCCACAAGGGCGCAGCAGCGATCGGACACTCGCTGGAGGTAAGAATTTTTTCTACCCGGCCGTTCACACAATGCACGGCCGGAACTGGCCGGGACAAGGGAGACGGGTCGTGACCGCCAAGCAGCGCAGAATCATCTGCAATTGTCTCTCCCAGTGTAATGTCCAAATGTAGTTCACTTTTAACAGTCATGTACTTTCATTTTCAACCGCATTTCCTTTGCAACGAGTGTGTGCATTCGTTTGGATTATGAAAAGAGCGAGGCGGCGCAGAACTTACCGCACGTTTTGTGGCTGCATACAAGGCATACAGTAATGCAACGAATATTTTTACAAACTATGATGGTCTTAGTCTAAGATCACCATTATACCTAATATGTGTGATTATTATTTACTGATTAATTGAATTTATTTTTTGGACTTTATTTTTTGGAGACACAGTATCTTTTTTTGTCTCTTCTGTGAGGTTGTCTACGTATCACACGATCTACAGCGCGTTTGTACGTCAACCGAGCTGAATGTTACCATCGTTACTAAATTTTTATGGTAAGCTGTAAACTGAAATGATTATTCCGAATATTGCAGGCTGTAATATGCTTCCCTATAAGCTCGCTAAACTACAACAAGGCACGCGTTAAATGGGTCAGTGAACATGAGTAAGAACCCTTTGAGACGGTAAACGTTTTCTAATTATGTAAATGATACCATTTCTTCATGTATTGTTCTCACTGTATGGTATTTTCTTGAATCCAATACGTCTATCGCCAACAATGTCCTTCAGATAAAAAATTAAAGATCAAAGACAAGTTATCGCCGGCCGGAGTGGCCGAGCGGTTCTAGGCGCCTAAGTCTGCAACGGCGCGACGGCTACGGTCGCAGGTTCGAATCCAGCCTCGCGCATGGATGTGTGTGACGTTCGTAGGTTAGTTAGGTTTAAGTAATTCTAAGTTCTAGGCGATTGATGACCTGAGAAGTTAAGTCCCATAGTGCTCAGAGCCGTTTGAACCATTTTTGACAAGTTATCCTACCGGAGTCCAGCGTCAGAAGGAGTAATACACTCCTGGAAATTGAAATAAGAACACCGTGAATTCATTGTCCCAGGAAGGGGAAACTTTATTGACACATTCCTGGGGTCAGATACATCACATGATCACACTGACAGAACCACAGGCACATAGACACAGGCAACAGAGCATGCACAATGTCGGCACTAGTACAATGTATATCCACCTTTCGCAGCAATGCAGGCTGCTATTCTCCCATGGAGACGATCGTAGAGATGCTGGATGTAGTCCTGTGGAACGGCTTGCCATGCCATTTCCACCTGGCGCCTCAGTTGGACCAGCGTTCGTGCTGGACGTGCAGACCGCGTGAGACGACGCTTCATCCAGTCCCAAACATGCTCAATAGGGGGACAGATCCGGAGATCTTGCTGGCCAGGGTAGTTGACTTACACCTTCTAGAGCACGTTGGGTGGCACGGGATACATGCGGACGTGCATTGTCTTGTTGGAACAGCACGTTCCCTTGCCGGTCTAGGAATGGTAGAACGATGGGTTCGATGACGGTTTGGATGTACCGTGCACTATTCAGTGTCCCCTCGACGATCACCAGTGGTGTACGGCCAGTGTAGGAGATCGCTCCCCACACCATGATGCCGGGTGTTGGCCCTGTGTGCCTCGGTCGTATGCAGTCCTGATTGTGGCGCTCACCTGCACGGCGCCAAACACGCATACGACCATCATTGGCACCAAGGCAGAAGCGACTCTCATCGCTGAAGACGACACGTCTCCATTCGTCCCTCCATTCACGACTGTCGCGACACCACTGGAGGCAGGCTGCACGATGTTGGGGCGTGAGCGGAAGACGGCCTAACGGTGTGCGGGACCGTAGCCCAGCTTCATGGAGACGGTTGCGAATGGTCCTCGCCGATACCCCAGGAGCAACAGTGTCCCTAATTTGCTGGGAAGTGGCGGTGCGGTCCCCTACGGCACTGCGTAGGATCCTACGGTCTTGGCGTGCATCCGTGCGTCGCTGCGGTCCGGTCCCAGGTCGACGGGCACGTGCACCTTCCGCCGACCACTGACGACAACATCGATGTACTGTGGAGACCTCACGCCCCACGTGTTGAGCAATTCGGCGGTACGTCCACCCGGCCTCCCGTATGCCCACTATACGCCCTCGCTCAAAGTCCGTCAACTGCACATACGGTTCACGTCCACGCTGTCGCGGCATGCTACCAGTGTTAAAGACTGCGAAGGAGCTCCGTATGCCACGGCAAACTGGCTGACACTGACTGCAGCGGTGCACAAATGCTGCGCAGCTAGCGCCATTCGACGGCCAACACCGCGGTTCCTGGTGTGTCCGCTGTGCCGTGCGTGTGATCATTGCTTGTACAGCCCTCTCGCAGTGTCCGGAGCAAGTATGGTGGGTCTGACACACCGGTGTCAATGTGTTCTTTTTTCCATTTCCAGGAGTGTATTTACTTTCACTCCATTGCAAGAAGCAGTTGAACAGTTTCATTTGGGTAGCACTAATATGACTGACAACTGCGTAGAGACAGAAGAAACTCTGAAAAATTTGCACGCAGCGAATAATGTCATTTTGATACACAAAGAATGGCTCTGAGGACTGTGGGACTTAACTTCTGAGGTCATGAGTCCGCTAGAACTTAGAACTACTTAAACCTAACTAACCTAAGGACATCACACACATCCATGCCCGAGGCAGGATTCGAACCTGCGACCGTAGCGGTCACGCGGTTCCAGACTGCAGCGCCTAGAACCGCTCGGCCACTCCGGCCGGCTATTTTGATACACGACACATTATTAGATCTGTAACTTAGGATGACAGACAGATCTGTGCTTATTACAAGCTGCAACCACCGAACTCCTTCACTCAAAAACTTTGCGTCACATCACATATCCGTGACTCAAACGTGTTTTCCAAACGCGTAAGAGTGAAGTAGTCGTGGCCGTGCTGGGAGAGCAGCGATAGCACTATTCTAGCAAAGTCTCCGCTTCCTAGCACCCGACGGTAATGCGCTATGGAGAAACGACCCAGCATCGTGAGCAGCCGGGGAGGCACCGCTCGTGATGACCTCAACTGGCAGGCGTAGAGGCGACACAGGTGACTGCCGACGGCTCGCAGCCCCAAGGCCGGGGAGAGAGTGCCAGCTGCCCAGGACGGGTTACGCAACACTTCTCGGGCAACAGCTTCCCGGCTGTGTGACGCAGTCTCTGCTGAACACGTTCAGTGAACGCGATAAGAGTCGCTAGCCAACACGTGCGTACCGCGAACTATAAACAGTTGACCAATGGGACGCGTGCATTGCCCGCTCGGCGAAAATCTATTTCTAGCCCCAGCCTGGCAAATGGACGCGGTATTTCATCTCTGGACTTCTTTTGAAGGCCTGTCTAGTAGAAAATAAGGTGTAAAGCTCGACACAGTGAAGGAGGATCTGGTGACGAGTACTGAAACAGACTTAACCCTCTATTGCAGGGGTACTCAACCTTCTTAGAACTGAGATCTGCTCCATGCGCTTTAGTCCATTTACAGATCAACTGACTTAAAAATTCATAAAAGTTTAAGTGCAAAACAACACTGTGGGCAAAATCAACCATTTTAATTACTCAAAATAATTAAAAGGTAATTTACTATCCTTCAAACATTGTAGAAAAAAGGACTCCGTCATTAGGCCACAAGTGGCCCATCCAGACCATCCGACCGCCGTGTCATCCTCAATGAGGATGCGGATAGGAGGGGCGTGTGGTCAGCACACCGCTCTCCCGGTCGTTGCGATGGTTTTCTTTGACCTGAGCCGCTACTATTCGGTCGAGTAGTTCCTCAGATGGCATCACGAGGCTGAGTGCACCCCGAAAATTGGCAACAGCACATCGCGGCCCGGATGGTCACCCATCCAAGTGCCGGCCACGCCCGACAGTGCTCAACTTCAGTGATATGATGGGAACCGGTGTATCCACTGCCGCAAGGCCGTTGCCAAACGTTTCAGACCTACTATTCAATTTTCAGGATGGCACACACGTGAGAGAGTTAAAGTACACGCTACTATAAACTATGAAAAACTTTGCATTGCATATCATTGACAAGTCTTTTATAATCTGGCGAATAATTTATCGGAGCCAGCCTTACACAGTTTGAAAGATAAGAATTAGTCAGGTTACTTCTATGCTTTTTTTTTTTTTTTTTTTTTTTTGCTATGCCCATCATCGTAAACCCTGTCGTACACACATACATTGATCTAAAAAAAAGGATAAATCATAGGTTAGTAGGTTTTTTCCACTCACTAATTTCCAAAAGTTATCATCACTGTGCTCTAACGGTTAAGGAAATCCTATTTTGAAATCATTATTTCCTTTTCAAGCTAGTTCTAATGCAAGGGAAAAGAATACTCATTTCCTTTGAAATACCTACCACATCCACTTTCCGAAAAATTGCGCTGTGAAAGCTAGAACAGCAAAGATGATGTTCTTTACAGGAAATGCTCAATATGTCCCCCATTATTCCTCAACAATAGCTGTAGTCGAGGAATAATGTTGTGAACAGCACTGTAAAGCAAGTCCGGAGTTATGGAGAGGCATTGGCGCCGGATGCTGCATCCCTAGAGATGTCGGTCGATCACGATACACTTGCGACTTCAGGTAACCCCAAAGCCAATAATCGCACGAACTGAGGTCTGGGGACCTGGGAGGCCAAGCATGACGAAAGTGGCGGCTGAGCACACGATCATCACCAAAGGACGCGCATCTGACGGACATTTTGTGAATTTTTTGTTTGGTTCTAATAAAACCCCATGTAATTCCAAGCATGTGTATTAATTTTTATCTCTCTATCTACATTATTCCATGGTTTATTTTGTTTTCAAATTTATACTGACTTTTTGATCACCCGGTACGTCGAGAATTGTACCCTTCTGCCTTAGTTTGCTTCGCGGCCGGCTGCTGTGACTGAGGCAGCATTCTGTCTGGATGATTGAGCTCTAACGTCTGACGGCTGGTTTCTAGAAATGGCACCAGAGGAAATGTGGCGTCAGCTGTTTTACACTCCCACTGTTTCCTCAGAGTCACACTAATGTGATCCAACAAAATGTGCGAGAGTAGTATTTCGTGCAATGGATTCATTGCTAATAACTAGTACCTTAAAGGTATCGAAGAAATGCATGAATTCTGCTAGGTTACCATTGAATTTTGGCAATGAAATTGCTTGGAGCTTTATTTCACGTGCACTGCAAGAACTTGCAGACTTAGGTGGTAAAACAACATTTGACTGGAGCAGGGCCGCTAATTTTGATTCTAAATCTAAGCACAAGTCTTCAAATGACTTCCTGTCTGCATCATGAGATTCTTCTACATCGCTGGATGTCGTTATATTCATCTTTGCTTGTATTTAGCAATGACTACGTTACTCTGATGTCGCTGAGGTTGGATCCTTCTTGAAAGCTATTAACAAATGTGGAGAGTCTAATCACTTGTGACTTGATTACTGCTCTTTTCTTAACTAAATTTCGTTTCTCGACAGTATCCATGTTTCAGGAGATTAGCACAAAGGATAATAGATTAAGGAAATAGAGCCAGGCTGCTCACATAACTGGAAGACGGTATCTGTAGAGCGCAGACTGGGCTGCTGCTGATGGCGGAAACGGCGACGAAGGGTGCTCACTGATGCACTGGTGTCGTGTTGTCGGAACAGCTTGGCTGTGTTACGATGTCTCCTGGCCTGAGACGCACTTCACAACATGATTCTCGTGGCGTTTGTACGATGGAGAGCTCCAGTGCGGACGTCTGTCACTGATGATGCTTGAGAGAAATGCGGAACGTATGCTTATCTCGGAGAATCACACAGAAAGCCACGATAACCGGATACTCATAATTCACGGTACGTGCAAATCAAAGCACATAAATTTAGTGCTGGAACATGATCGAACAGTTGTATCCGGCCAGAAGGACCAAAATGTAGGCAGCCACAAAACGCGCGGTAAATTCTGCGCTGCCTCGCTCTCACCACAGCCCAAACGAATAGACACATTCGTTGCAAAGGAAAGGCGGTTGAAAATGGAAGTACAAGATTGATAAAAATGGACTATATTTGTACATTACATTGCGAGACACAGTTACAGACGTGCATTGTGTGAAGGGGTGGGCAGAAAAAATTCTTACCTCCAGCGAGTGTCCGATCGCTGCTGCGCCCTTGAAGCACGTTGCACCCGTACAGGACTGTGTGTTTTTTTCGGTTACACGCATTGCAAATATTGTGGAGGATGAAACTATAAATCAATAAGAGGCGGCTTGCGACGGTTGAAAACTTCGTCTGTGGAGCTTCAGATACTGAAAATTGAGGTGTTCAGGACAGTTATATTTTTCATTAGCAGTACTCACTTTCGAAGACATAGTTTGTCGTAAACTCCTTTTGTTACGCATTTTCCCTGACCTGTAAATAAAGTGTGTATTATAACGACAATCCCTGCTTACTACTGCCATTTCATGGTACTACAGTTTGTCTCAAGAACCGGGAGATGTGATTCCTACGATTGCCGCTGTGAACCACGACTTCTGAGCAACTTCACACACAACTGCAAAGAAGGCAGCGACTTGTCACGCCACGCAACCAACTCGCCGACGACAACCGCCAGAATACCCAATTCAGTTCAACTGAAATAACACCCCACACACCGAGCGAGGTGGCGCAGTGGTTAGACACTGGACTCGCATTCGGGAGGACGACGGTTCAATACCGCGTCCGGCCATCCTGATTTAGGTTTTCCGTGATTTCCATAAATCACTCCAGGCAAATGCCGGGATGGTTCCTCTGAAAGGGCACGGCCGACTTCCTTCCCTAATCGGATGAGACCGATGACCACGCTGTCTGGTCTCCTTCCACAAACCAACCAACCAACCAACCAACACCCCACATACTTTGTAGTGCCATCTATAGGCGCAGTTAGAGTATTGCCCCTCTATACTGCTACTGTATGTGTTTGATTGGCGCTTTAACGGATTATCTGATCTTACGCTACGCCTGTAGATTGTTAATAACTGGTGCTGCTATCTGTTAGTTGTTTACTAAACTACCTTTCATCTTCAACCGTTCAGTCGATTACACTTACTTCACTATGTCTGAGACAGAAAACGCCATAACAACAATAAAGTGCAGCACCTAAAGAGAGTACGGACGAGAGCAAGAGCTAATATCAGATGTATTTTAGAATGAAGTACACAAATGTAATGACACAATTCCCATTGAAGAGTATGAATAAAGATCGATTACAGGAACTATTATGCGCATTAACCGATCTCTGTAACAAAATACATAATCTTCCTGATGATGGTAATTGTGCTGTTTGATCTGAGGTTTCCCGGCGTACAGAAATCTTGAAAATTTCTCGGTTATTCAGCCAGGTAGCGTCGTCCAAAAGGCGCGATATTTCGGCAAGCCGACTTCTTGCCATCTTCAGGCGTTCCTGGTGTCTAATTGATCTCTCACAAAGGATGGGGCCCCTCCACGCCCACACCAACGTGGTGACCAAACCAAAGGTTCTACTGTCACCTCCGTAAACATGTTAGTTTTTGAATCAGGCGGCATAGGATGCGGGCTGTGATGTTGTCCATGCGTCTGGGTAAGATTACTCATTAACATGGTCCATCAGGAGGTAGAAGTTGTCGAAAACGATTGAAGGGTAGCGGTTGTAAGGGCAGAGGAAAAAAAGTGCCAAGGCAAGAGCCAAGGGAAAAAAAACCTCTGCAACAGTAGGGCGGGTAGTAAGGGCAGTAGCGGCTTGCTATCTGCGACAGTGCATGCAAGGTGCGGTTGTGTTAGTTCGAGGTATCGTGCATCGTTACCTTTGTCGTTGCTGGAGCTTCTTGCGGCACTTGCTGCAGTTGCTGCGTCCCTGAAACAGTTCAAGGTCGTTGTAGATTAGTGGACGATCAGTCATAGATCAGCTCACGGACGGTGTAGGGGGTGTGTGTGGCTGGTTTGCGTGCTGTGTACAGTACGGTTTCCCTGCGGTTGCCTGTTTTTCGGCTGGTCGTACATCTGGGTTTCCAGTAGTAACTGTGTTGCAGGGGCTCGCCAGTACTGTCGTGTTAGCGTTCTATGGACCATAGATGTTTAGTTCCTAACCAGTAATGTCTTTGGTCTGTTATGCTTCCATCTATGGTTGTGGGCGTAGTTACCCAGAGAAAGGATAAACGGGTTGCGCGAGTGTCTCGTGTTATTGTACAGTCGTGTGGAGAGTTTTTGGAATACCTGCAAGATAGTATCTAGCCGGTATTCCCGGTGAAGGTCCGCGATGCGTGTGTAGCGCGGAGCGTTGCTTATGATTTTGAGTACTTTGTTCTGTATGAGCTGCAGACGGCGCAGGCGAGTTGGCGCAGCGTATCCCCAGACAGGGGCTGCGTACGTCATCAGGGGTCTAATAAGTGTCATGTACATGGACCTAGACACCCTCCTGTTCAGTGTGCTACACCTGTTAAGCATAGGATAGAGTTGTTTGAGCCTCGCGTTAGCTTTGTTGGTCACGTGATGAATGTGGTCCCCCCAGAGTCGTTTCCTGTCCAGCCAGACACCGAGGTATTTGACCTTCTCGCGGAAACGTATTGGGCGTGTGTGTAGTGTTATTGGGTTGCAATGCTGATGTTTGCGCAGTTGCTTCGGTCGTCTAGTGAACAGAACGGCCTCGCACTTGTCGACGTTTACTCTACCACGCCATTTCACCAGCCAAGGCTCCGCCGTTCTGAGTGCAGTCTGTAGTCGTGAGTTAATGTTAGACGGCTTCCAATCTTGCGCAAGGATGGCAGTGTCATCCGCGTAGATTGCTACCGTCGTGTTATGTGTAGCTGGGAGGTCGTTAATGTAGAGGTTAAACAGTAAGGGCCCCCGGATACTTCCTTGGGGTACTCCTGCCTGTATACCATGTCGTGTCGATTGTTTGCCCTACACGTCGGTGTTGAAACTCCTGTCCGTGAGATATGAGTGTATGAGACGTACGAGCCAGTCGGGGAACCATGCGTCGCTAAATTTGCGTATTAGGCCGTTGTGCCATAGACGATCGAAAGCCTTTTCGATGTCCAGGAACACCGCCCCAGTTGCCTTGCTTGTGTTGTATCCGTGTGTTATGTATTCAACGACGCGGAGGAGTAGTTGTGTTGTTGAGTGGTGATTCCTGAAACCGAATTGCTCCGGTCTCAGGGTGTCGTTTGTGGTGCAGTGCCTGGTGAGTCGTTTTAATATTACCTTCTCAACGATCTTGTCGAGCGCGCTCAGCAGACTGATGGATCGGTAATTTTGTGGGAGGGAGTGGTCTTTCCCCGGCTTCCTGAACATCAGGACCTTGACCATCTTCCAAAAGGCGGGGAAGTGTTGGTGCTTGAGTATGGCATTCGTGATGTGTGTTAGGTACTCTAAAGCTTTGTCCGTGAACTCCTGGAGGACACGGTTTTGAATGCCATCGTGACCAGGGGCCTTCCTAGCGGTGTTATGCATGATGGCCCATTTGACTTCTGCTGTACTAGCTTGTCGGATGTTGTTGCGCGCCGGTTGGGCCAAGATGCGTGTGACCTCCTGGTCCGTAGCAAGTGTGAACGCTGGGTTTGAGGGATCCAGATTCGGTGTGAATGACGCTGCGAGTGTGAGGGCCATCAGTTCCGCTTTTTCTTCCGCAGAATATGCTGGTCCGTCGGGCCCTTGTAACGTGGGGATGTACAGTTTCTCCCTGGCTAGCTGCCACACGCCAGGTCGCGTGGTGTCCAGCCCTTCGAGTTTCTGGTCCCACTGTTGTGTCTTGAATGTTTGTATTTTTTTCCCGGATTATACCCTGGAGCCTGTTAATGTGCTGTTTGAAGTGCTGGCGCCTGGTACGCTGCCAGTGTCTCCTGAGGCGGTTCCTCATTGAGATTAGGCCCAGGATTTCCTGGGGCAGGGCAGCACTGTGTTGTTGTGGCGTGCGGATTGGTATGGTGTCGGCTATTGCGTCCTGGACGGCGCCGGTGAGGGTTTCAACTGCCTCGTCAATTTGGGCTGTCTCGTTAATCGCGTGGGTGGGTGGGATGCGACTGTCAAGCGTTTCCTTGAACTGGGTCCAATTCGCGCGCCCGTAGTCTAACATCCTGCGTTGTTCCATGTGCTGCAGTGTTTCTTCTATGTACAGTATAACGGGTTGGTGATTTGAGGGCAGATCGTTTTCAACGGCAACGTTGAGTGTCGTTGTTATGCCCTTGATGAGGTCCATGTCTAACACGTCTGGCCTGTGTCCCCTCCGGTAGGGAATGTGCGTCGGCGCTAGTGTGATGTAGTTTCGTCCTAGTGCGTGTTCGTATAGTTTCTTGCCGTTGGAGTTTCGTATTCGTGAGTTCTAGTCCGGGTGTTTTGCGTTAAGATCTCCAGCGGCTATTACGCGCGGTGATATGTTGAGTATTGTGCTGATGTCGCGTGTTTTAATGTTTTTAGGGCTGTTGTATACCAGTGTAGTGTAGGCTCCGTTGAACTTGACCCTGACGGCGGTTGCCTGTAGTTTTTCTAGTTCAGGGAGCACTATGTTTGTGTGTTCTATGTCTTTGTGTAAGATGATGGCTGTTCCGCCGTGACCGGAGCCGTCCGGTTGGTCGGTACGATAGGCGCAGTAGACGGTGAAGTTTAGCTCGTTGCGTGGTTTGAGCTTAGTTTCGCTCAATAGGGCGATAAGGATACCCTTACGCTCGATGAGCGCGGCAAATTCCGCCCTTTTGTTGTTGATCCCGTCTGCATTCCAGATCAGGATCCGTGTCAGTGTCTGGTTGTTTGCGATGGTGGCGCGGTGTGGCGTGTTATCCATGTAGGGGTGTAAACAGTGTGGTGAACGCTGTTTGTATGGCGGCCCAGTACTGCCCAGGTTGAGTAGTAAAGAGCTGCGTACAGAGTCTGGTGACGACCGCCATGATCTTGTTAAAGATCTGAGCGGACGCGTGATTGGGGAATATTGTTTCCAATAAGCTCCCAAATGTTGTGTTGGTGTTGTGTGTGTCGGCCTGTGGCTCGGTTGTGGTGTTGGCGGCCGCTGGTGCGGGTGATGGCGTTATGTGTGGGCTGGCGCTTGTGTTGTTGTTATGTGGAACATTTTGAGGTGCCTGTGTGTCAGACGTGGTGGAGGGCGGAGTAGTGTGTGTGCTGGTGTCGCTGGCTTGCTGACTGTGTGTCTGTATGTCATTGTTTTGCTGTCGCTGGGTATTTTGTTGTGGTGCACGCGTATTCCCGCTCCTGTTTCCTCGTGTTCGCCTACGCCTTCTCTGGGTTTTTGGTTCTGGGGTTCCTTGTGTGAGTGTGTTTTCTTGTGTGTCATGTGTAGGTTCGCAGGCAGTGGCTTCAGGGGGTGGGCTTGTGTTGTTTTTGGGGGCTGGTGTTGGTACCGGTGTGGTTGCAGTATCGTGTGTTGGCTGGGACGACTGTGTTGTTGTCGCAACGGTTGTGTTAGGTGCGTGTGCTGGGCGCAGAGGTACCGCGGCCTGCTCCGCTCCTCCAGGGCGTGTAGCCATGGCGAACGACACTCCGTTCCTGACAGGGTTTGGTGCGGGCCTTGGACGTGTTATGACGTTGGGTGGCTTCGACTTTTGATTTCTGCGTCTCTCTGTATACGTCGCAGCCCCTGTAGTTGGCCGCATGGCCTTGGCCACAGTTGGCGCAACGGCGTATGTTTTCGTGTATTAGTGTACATGCGTTGGATGCGTGTTTGCCAGCGCATCCGCGGCAACGGGGTGCCAGGCCGCAGCAGAGGGCCGAATGACGGAACCGCTGGCAGTTGTTACATTGTTGTGGGACCTGTGGCGGTTCGTATATCTCTACCCTTAAGTCCATCCGCAGAAGGCTTTTCATCTGCAGAAGGCCGCGGGAGACGGCCGTGTCGGCCATCTCGACCAGGTAGTGTGGTAGTCGGTGGTGGGAGCGGAAGCCTGTCATCCTGGAAGCACTTTTGCAGTCGAATCCAAGGAAGTTGAGCGCCGCTTGTACTGTGCTGTTTGGGGTACTGGGGTCCACCCCCTTTACCACATACTGCTGTGTCCGTTCTTCGGCGGTCCTGTACGTGTAATGTTCGATCCCCTTTTCTTTGAGGAAGATAAGGAGATCTTTATATTCATTGTTAGTTGATACGTACAGTGAGGCCCTATTCCCAGAGTACTTTGTGTGTAGCGTGCAAGGTGAGTGCCTTTCCACGAATGTTGTGTTGAGGACGCTGAGGTCCCCGTAGTTCTGTATAACGACTGGGGGAAAACCAGTCTTCTGTTGTGCGGGCGTAGCTGCGGTTGGTACTTGTGTGGTGTTGCTGACCGCAGGTCGGGTCGTGTTTGTTGTTGTATTGGTGTTCCTAACCGGAAGTGCGGGTTTTGGTGTAGGTAGCAGCACCTTTCGGCTACCTTGCGAGTGTGGTTGCTCGCTTGTTTGCGTGGTGTTTCTCTGTTTGCGTCGTGGGCCCTCCACCTGCAAGGGCCCAGTGTAGTGTTGTTCTGTGTCCGCATCTGCAACTGCTGGTTCCGCCGTTGGAGTCAGTTGCCGCAGTGGGACAGTGGTGTATGAGTCACCAGTTGCAGGTGAATGTAGTGTTATGTGGAGTGTGCTTGTTCGCGTGGGGGACTCGCTTGGGCCGCAGAGGTCGGTTATCAATCGACGCTGGCTCAGCAGTTCCTGCGCTTGCGCAGCGATTTGCCGGTCCTTGTCGGCCAACACCTCCTCAACGGCGGCAAGCGGGACACTGACGTCGACGGGAACAGCCGACTCTCGCGCCTCTTTAGCTGCAGCCTTGCTGCGGGTTAGGGCGGGGGAAACACCAGCGGAATCTGCCATCTTAGTGTTTACAGGAGCTTTATTTGGTGTGGGTAGGCACGACAATTATGTTTTTTCTGAAAAGAAAAGGCTAACAAGTAGGTCCTACAGAAGAGGGGGAATGCCCTACGGCCTAGCGTGCGCCGTTGGTGCAGTGGCGCGGCACCTAAAGGAGGTGCGGGGGAAGAGAAGTGGCCTACAGTACGCGGGGTGGTCCGACGTGAACGGGCCCCTGGCACTGATCAACCCTAACACAGACCGAGGTAGTCTCGCTAGGTTTGTAACCGAAGTTACGGGTTACTGTGAGTCAGTGACTCTTACGACAATTGAGCTTCTCCGCGAGCTACGCGGCTTTTCGACGAAAGGGAGCAAGCTCAACCTTCCGCCGATCCACCGAGCGCTACTGGCGCTTCGAAAGGGAACTCTCTGTAGACCAGAGCGGTCAGCGAGGCCTAAACCCCAATAGCTAATTGATCTCTGATGGATGCCGACTTTATATAATCTCCACCCCTCTCTGGGCGCTTCCGAGCTCTCCGAGGCCGGTGGTGGGGGAAGTGCGGCGCTGGGTGGTGGGGGAAGCGCGGCGCCCCGCGACAGATCATGGGCCGCAGTCCTTCCGCGGCCACGGCCGCTTGCGGAACTCCGCCGTCGTGGTGACAATGCTGCTTCTTCTTCTCCTTCTTCTTCTTCTGCTTCAGGTGTCCTGACAGGAACGGATTTCCGTGTAGACTTTCGCTGTGTTTTAATCATACTCAAAAATGGATCTCAGGCTTTGCTTAACAGGAAACCGCTGTCTTTATTTATTAGTTCGTCGTGCAGCCGGATCTCCACTGCCTCTTTGAGGAGACAATCTCAGAAGCTGTTGGACTGCTGTAACACCGTTGTTCATGTCATGTCCATAAGAGATGCAGTGCTCTTCCACAGCGGACTTGGTCGCTGTTCATTACATCCCTCCTGTACCGTCCGGATATATACATTTTCCCGCACTGGCAAGGAATGCTGTAAGCTCCCGGTTTCCGGACTCCTAAGTCGTCTTTGACTGGTCCTAATAATGTTTTCGTTTTGGATGGAGGGCGAAACACGTACTTGACATATTTTATGAGTATTCTGCCGATCTTTGTGCTGTTGATGCGTCTAAATGTGACAACCAAGCGTGCACTTTTACACACATTACAGGGAATAGAGAGGAAGCGTTTGAATTTTTATGGTTTGCACTACTACCAATGATGAACAACCTGCCACGACAGTTAGTCCATCACCTAGTATTAGACTGCCCACGACAAAACTTGAGACATTTTCACGAGATTTTTAGGATGGGCTCGGTTTTAGGAACAGTATCAGCAATCAACTGAGTAAGACCCTACGATACTCGTCATACATTAACACGTATTTCTGTGAGGCTACTTAGAAGTGGAGCCAAAGCGTTTATTTGATAGTATTGCTATGACTTGTGACACATACGAAGGATTTAAGAGAATTCTCATAGAACGCTATGGCGTTAAAAAGAGAAATTTACAAGCTCATCTGGACTTTTTGGTTGCTATGAAACCCACGAATTTTGCGATTCGAGACTCCCTTAATCCTACCTTTATCGAGTGCAACCGCCGCGCCACGTCCAAACTTCTCGCGCGCTCGGTGAAGATGTAATTCCTTATGGTCGCACACTAGTGCCAAAATTTCTCTGAACCTTTCCTGGTGATATATACAGACGCTAACCTATTCACGTCAGATAAACCGGCCTTTCAGAAGGGGACAAACTTTAGTTAGTGGAACTGATAGGAACGGAAATAGAAATAGCGCTTACTTCACAGAAGATCCGTTGCGACAATAAAAGGTTTATTTACCCATCCACTGCTACCGCCCATCATATCGGCACGAATCAGAAACAAACATCACCCAAGGGTAATAGAAATTACGGCCCATTTTGCTCCTTTTGTGAAGAACGTGGCCATTTGGCACAAGAATGTAATAAGGCTACTGACTTCACACAACGAAAACAGCAATTAAAACCCGCAAACCTGTGTTCTCTATGCCTAAACAAAGGATATGTTAGGTGTCAGATTGCGGAAAGTACGGTCGAGCTTTTTTTGATAAACGTAAAAAACCGCAACACAAGTCGATGTGCATCGAAGGTACTGCGTGTTACACAGCAGCAAAGAGCAACGGCGCTTCTGTTAGTAAAATGAACCCACCTTCATATTCGTGCCAACTGCCCAGCTTATTCGATGTGTGCTAGACAGCGGAAGCCAAGCCCCTTTATAGAATATTTGAAACTACCTGCCTTAGACCGATAACTTAATGTCTGTACGTTCGAAGCTGCATGGAGATATCCTCCCTGGTCCGCACAAACCGACCGACTACCCTCAGAATGCCGACATCATCTAAAATCGCCGTCAGTGGAAATAACGCCAACTACACACACAGCCCTACAAACACTTCCACGGAGACATGAACGATACCAAACAGGAACTAACTACCTGCCTTAGACCGATGATAACTTAATGTCTGTACGTTCGAAGCTCTTAGTAGTTATGTAAATTGCGAAATTACAGGAGTGTCGACTAACACCACCACGTATACCGGTGCATATGAAAGTGACCATTATTTGACTCCTCAGCCCAGCTCGCCACAAGAGATTAAAGATATAACACACGTCCGCCCACTACAGTTAGCAGATCCACAGACAGATTCAGAAGAAGATATGCCCAACGATTTTTTAACTGGTAGTGATCAATGTTGGAAGATTGTCCCAGATGGTCTACCGATCGGTATTCCTAAATCTATTGTTCTGTTCCCCACCATATCCGCTTGGATCTGCAATGGGTGCTGATCCGCCATCTATGCGAATTTGGCGGTTGTTATCTTTGTACTTCTGGAACACTTGCCCACAGATTACCAGCTGAGAACATTCTAGGATCTAGAGAGTATCGGCATAACTCCGCAGCGTGATACGGTGGAGACCAATAAAACTTCTGTCCTTTTTCAAAATTCCAGGCATCTTGTCTTGCTGTTGATCATCGAAGAGTCGTTCGTCTGCCTAGGAAACAAAATATCATTTTATAATCCGCCAGCCGGTTGACTGCAGAAAGTATATTTCTTAGCAACGATTCCTTAATGAACACTTACCACACTCTTATGTTGGACTACAATACAAGGACCCTTATAGAACTCACTTCTCCGGAATACGCAAATAACACTACTTTTTATCTTCTGTGTCATGCAGTTAAGAAGGAGAAACGTAGTAGAATAAAGTGGAGAAGAATTGTTTGACGCCTCCTCTTACGAAATCGACGCACCCTCTCTCAACACGTCCAGATCTTCTGCCAGGAACACTTGCTGTCCCGTTACGGTTGCGGTTGCACCCGTGGCTACTATTAGCGATATCACGCAAGCATTCCTGCAACTTATCCTGCTTGAAGACGACAGGGATTTGACAAGATTTTTATGTCAGTTTGTCAATATAGACAAGGAAACTACCATACGACGAACGACGTAACGACTTGCCGTTTCACTAGATTTCTGTTTCGTGTGACATGTAGACCATTCCTGTTTTCGGCAACGTTGAAAGAACATGCCTCTAAACAAGGGACCACGTTTCCTGCCAGCGCGCAGATACAAGCCAACAATGTTTTCATGGATGACTTCCCATTTGGTGCAAATGACAACAATTAATCTATTGGTGTGTATTATAAAGTAACAGTACTCATGCAATTATTGAACTTCCGATTGGCGAAATGGGCCACAGGACATATGGAGAACCGAAGGGCGAGAGATCACTTGAGCTACTCAAGTTTTAGACGTATATTGGAACACAGCAATCGACAGTTTATACACGAATGATATCACAAAACATTTATCTGATGGACCCACTACCACAAGGAAACTGTTACAGTCTACTCCCTATCGTGTCAATCACTGTTATTCCAAGAAGCCTGGTGTAGCGGAATTGATCGGAGTGAATTGCTACCCAATAATCTGGCAACACAATGGAATACTTGAGTCCCCGTTTTACCTCCATTGCCCTGTATTCTTATCTCGTGATGGACATTAGGTACTGAAGATTGCGATGTTCAGATTGTCGTATTTTGAGATGCTTCGGAAAGAGCGCGTGGGGCAGCTCTGTACATCCCCAATGTTTTTTACACGGAAACACAATGATTGACTTAGCCTGTAGCAAGAACAAACTTGCACCTGTCAAAAGGATAACATTAGAACGTCTGAAACTTCTACGTGCGCGATTACTAAGAAATTTCAGCGCATTTACATGGTACGACATTTCTCATGCAACTTTGTGGACAGACGATAGAGTCTTCACTTAAAACTTCCGGGCTGATAGACCGTGGTCGAAGTATAAAACACTCTCCTGACGTTTCGTCTCCGACTGCGGGAGACATCCTCGGAGGTAAAGCGGCGATAGAGTGATCGTCTGCTGTAGACACAATGACGCAAATCCATGAAATACGTGATCCGCCCGCTAAACCCGCTGGGCAGAACAGGTGATTAGTATTGTGGAAAGGGCCAAAAAAGGTGTCGGTCAGACTGACTTCAAAGTTGTAATTTATTGTAATTTAATAACACCTTTAAACCAAAACGGCACATAGACGAACCTTTACAACCAAGAGTTTCAAAATCCAGTTCTTTCACGGCTGAGGGCCTCCAAACAAGAAATCTTAAAAAGCAGCAAAATAAATTTAAAATGACTGAAAACATTCAGTTAAAATTGCAAATAAAATACAAGGTGCAATACAAACAGTTGAAGGCCACAATTAAATTTCAAAATTTTAAAATATATTACCATAATCTTTTAAGGCAGAAGGCCGCTATGTTTTCGCTTAAGGGGAAATTTTGAGAATAAGGCTTTAAGCGGCTGAAGACCCACAATTGATTTACATAAATCAGTTACATAAAACACAATAAATTTTTTTTTCTTTTAAGGCATTCGCTATAATACATTACCAACAGACCATTAAACACCCATAAAAAGGAAAGTATAGGTTAGGTTAGTGGTGTTTAACGTCCCGTCGACAACGAGGTCATTAGAGACGGAGCGCAAGCTCAGGTTAGGGAAGGATGGGGAAGGAAATCGGCCGTGCCCTTTCAAAGGAACCATCCCGGCATTTGCCTGAAACGATTTAGGGAAATCACGGAAAACCTAAATCAGGATGGCCGGAGACGGGATTGAACCGTCGTACTCTCGAATGCGAGTCCAGTGTGCTAATCACTGCGCCACCTCGCTCGGTTAAGGAAAGTATAGTCAACGGCACTCAGACGTCTCCAGGGGGCCAGGAAGTGGGCCTGCCCTCGAAACATTAACGTTCACTGAGGTGAGACAGGTGGTGGGCCCAACTATACTTGATCCGTCGGTAACCCAACCAAGAGACAGTCACGGACCGACCGACCAAATGACTTGCTAGTCACCAATCAGTACGTAAAAACTCAAAGACCAAACTGTTAAGTACGTGATTATCCACAATGAAATATGTATTAAGCTGCCAAAACTACACACCATGTTGGACAGCGACAACAGGTGAGGAAAGGATGCTGCCTGAATATACGTCAGTGGCCAGGCCAGGCAACCAGAACACTAACGGCCACAAGGCAGAAAATTCCGCTGGTGCACTTGAATTGTAGTGAACCAATACAGCTAATTCCACCTCACGGCGGCTCTATTTCACCACTACAAACACCCCGTGTTGCTCAAAGGAAAAGCTCCCCAACAGCGAACCACCGAAACGAACGAAACGACATGAACGAACGTAGCTTGGCTACTTAACACACCACTCAACTTAGACGTCCTGAGGCGTAGCGATCGAACGGCTCCACACACGCTCCGGCACTGCGCCGGTACTGCCAGCAGACCCAGCCGACTGCACTGCATGGAGATATCCGCCCTGGTCCGCACAAACCGACCGACTACCCTCAGAATGCCGACAACATCTAAAATCGCCGTCAGTGGAAATAACGCCAACTACACACACAACCCTACAAACACTTGCACGAAGACATGAACGATACCAAACAGTAACTAAGCACTCACGAAGACAAATCGGGAGTCGACGCACACACACACAGCCGACTCATAAACGATTGGCGAGCAAAACGCGTCGTCCGGTAGGACGACCGACTGACGATCCACCAAGATCGTGGCCCAGCTCATGTGATGCGTGGCGGCAATGGTCGGACGAGCCATCTCCACGCAGACCTCACTGCTCCAACCCAACTGCACTAGTGCCGCACTGCAACTCCCTGACTGGCAGGTCAAGACTGCGCTCCTGACACGTTCCAACTGACTGGTAGCCCGAACTCGCGAACTGAACTGGGTTACGACTGACAACGACCGGGAAGTAATAGCAGTCGAGCAAAAATACTACAAGAGGGGATATATTGATACACGCTGCTAGCGCCGCTCACGGTCAGGCAAAGAAGCAACTCAGCGACACCAGCAATTTTAATTAACGTAGTGAGGTGGAAGTACGTTAAAAACAGGGTGTAAAATACATGATGGTGGGAACATGAGCCACGTACGGCTCAAGAAGTTCATCTTTAATAGCATGACAGAAATTCATACGTACACATCACCTATTCAGGAGAGACATTGTCTTGGACATGACAGCCTAGCGGATAACCTAAAAGGGGCCGTCTTTGCAATCAAATTCAATCTTCTCATGTTTGGTGGAAGGGACCATCGTGGCTTATAAATGCAGAGGAATGTTGAGCATCTGGTACTCCAAACATAGGTCATGATCTCCTGGAAGAAAGAAGGAATGTAAAACACGTGATAGCACGTGCTATACCTCCTGGCACCATAGACATTTCCAAATTCAGTTCCTACTCGAGACTAATTTGTCAGACCTTCGCTTCACGTTGTTGTCGTTGTTGTGGTATTAGGTCGAGAGACTAGTTTGATGCAGCTCTCCATGCTACTCTAACCTCTTCAAGCTTCATCTCCGAGTAACTACTGCAACCTACATCCTTCTGAATCTACATAGTGTATTCATCTCTTGGTCTCCCTCTACGATTTTTACCTTCCACGCTGCCCTCCAATACAAAATTGGTGATCCCTTGATGCCTCAGAACATGACCTATCAACCGATCCCTTCTTCTAGTCAAGTTGTGCCACAGATTTCTCATCTCGCCAATTCTATTCAATACCTCCTCATTTGTTATATGATCTATCGATAAAATCTTCAGCATTCTTCTGTAGTACTATATTTCTAAAGCCTCTATTTTCTTATTGTCCAAACTATTTACCATCTATGTTTCAGTTCCATACATGGCAAAACTCCATACAAATACTTTAAGCTGGCCATTGTGGCCGAGCCGTTCTAGGCGCTTCAGTCTGGAACCGCGGGACCTCTACGGTCTCAGATTAGAATCCTGCCTCGGGTATGGATGTGAGTGATGACTTCATGTTAGTTAGGTTTAAATAGTTCTAAGTTATAGGTGACTGATAACCTTAGTGCTCAGAGCCATTTGAACCAAATACTTTAAGAAACGCCTTTCTAACACTTAAGCCTACACTAGATGTTAACAAGTTTCTCTTCTTCAGAAATGCTTTCCTTACCATTACCTGTCTACATTTTATATCCTCTCTACTTCAACCATGACCAGTTATTTTGCTCCCCAAATAGCAAAACTCATTTACTACTTTAAGTGTCTCATTTCCTAACCTAATTCCCTCGTTTTGCTTTTGTTGATGTTCATCTTATATCCTCCTTTCAAGACACTGTCCATTCCGCTCAACTGCTCTTCCAGGGCCTTTGCTGTATCGTTGGCGAACCTCAAAGTTTTTATTCCTTCCCATTCATGCCCCTCGACTCTTAAAACTGCTATGTGGTTTCTGTACAAAGTTTAAATAGCCTTTCGCTCCCTGTATTTTACCCTGCTACCTTGAGAATTTGAAAGATAGTGTGCCAGTCAACATTGTCAAAATGCTTTCTCTAAGTCTACAAATGCTAGAATCTTAGATTTGCCTCCTTAATCTATCTTCTGAGATGAGTCATAGGGTCACCATTGGCTCGCGTTTTCCAACATTTCTACGGAAACCAAACTGATTTTCCCCGAGGTCGGCTTCTACCAGTTTTTCAATTCGTCTGTATAGAATTCGTGTTAGTATTTTGCAGCCGTGACTTGCTGGACTGATAGTTCGGTAATTTTCACATCAGTCAACACCTGCTTTCTTTGGGATTGGAATTATTATATTCTCTTTGAAGTCTCGTGGTATTTCTCCTGTCTCATACATCTTGCTCGCCAGATGGCAGAGTTTTGTCAGGGCTAGCTCTCCCAAGGCTATCAGTAGTTCTAATGGAATGTTGTCTACTCCCGGGGCCTTGTTTCGACATAGGTCTTTCGGTGCTCTGTCAAACTCTTCACGCAGTATCATATCTCCCGTTTTATCTTCATCTACATCCTCTAGCATTTTCATAATATTGTCGTCAAGTACATCGCCCTTGTATAGACCCTCTGTATACTCCTTCCACCTTTCTGCATTCCCTTCTTTGCTTAGAACAGGGTTTCCATCTGAGCTCTTGATATTCATACAAGTGGTTCTCTTTTCTCCAAAGGTCTCCTTAATTTTCCTGTAGGCAGTATCTCTCTTACCCCTACTGATATATACGCCTCTACATCCTTACATTTGTCCTCTAGTTATCCCTGCTTAGCCATTTTGGACTTTCTGTCGATCTAATTTTTGAGACACTTGTATTCCTTTTTGCCTGCTTCATTTACTGCATTTTTATGTTTTCTCCTTTCATCAATTAAAATCAATATATCTTCTGTTATCCAAGGATTTCTACTAGCTCTCATCTTTTTACCTACTTGATCCTCTGCTGCCTTCACTATTTCGTCTCTCAAAGCTACCCATTCTTCTACTACTGTATTTATTTCCCCCAATCTTATCAAACGTTCCCTACTGCTCTCCCTGAAACTCTCTAGAAACCATGGGTCTGTCCCATCTCCTTAAATTCCCACCTTTTTGCAGTTTCTTCAGTTTTAATCTACTGTTCATAAGCAATAGATTGTGGTCAGAGTCCACATCTGCCCCTGGAAATGTCTTACAATTTAAAATCTGGTTCCTAAATCACACTCTTACCATTATGTAATTATCTGAAACCTTCCAGTATCTCCAAGCCTCTGCCATATATACAACCTTCTTTCATGATTCTTGAACCAAGTGTTAGCTATGATTATGTTATGCTCTGTGCAAAATTCTACCAGGCGGCTTCCTCTTTCATTCCTTGCCCCCATTCCATATTCACCTACTACGTTTCCTTCACTTCCTTTTCCTACTCTAGAATTCCAGTCACCCATGACTATTAAATTTTCGTCTCCCTTCACTATCTGAATAATTTCTTTTATCTCATCATACATTTCATCAATCTCTTCATCTGCGGAGTTCGTTGGCGTATATACTTTTACTACTGTGGTAGGCGTGGGCTTCGTGTCTATCTTGGCCACAATAATGCGTTCACTATGCTATTCGTAGTAGCTTAACGGCACTGCTATTTTTTATTCAGTATTAAACCTACTCCTGCATTACCTCTATTTTAATTTGTATTTATAACCCCGTATACACCTGATCAGAAATCTTGTTCCTCCTGCCACCGAACTTCACTAATTCCCACTATGTGTAACTTCAACTTATCCATTTCTGTTTTTGAATTTTCTAACCTACCTGCCTGAATAAGGGATCTGACATTCCACGCTCCGATCCGCAGAACGCAAGTTTTCTTTCTCCTGATAACGACGTCTTCTTGAGAAGTCCCCGCCCTGAGATCCGAATGGGGGACTATTTTACCTCCGGAATATTTTACCCAAGAGGACGCAATCATCATTTAACCACACAGTAAAGCTGCATGCCCTTTGTAAAAATTACGGCTGTAGTTTCCCCTTGCTTCCAGCCGTTCGCAGTACCTGCCGTTTTGGTTAGTGTTGCAAGGCGAGATCAGTAGATCATCCAGACTGTTGCCCCTGCAACTACTGAAAATGCTGCTTCCCCTCTTCAGGAACCACACGTTTGTCTGGCCTCTCAACACATACCACTCCGTTGTGGTTGCACCTACGGTACAGTTATCTGTATCGCTGATGCACGCAAGCCTCCCCATCAACGGCAAAGTCCATGTTCATGGGGGGGGGGGGCCTTCATACATAACATTATCACAAAGAGAAACTTGTTGGAGAGTGATCAGCAGTCGAGCTTGCAAATGCACTTGCTTACTGGTTTAAAATAGTCCAACTCCAGTGTTCCAAGCGGGAATTTCACACACTTCATAACGATGAACCGATCCCGTAAGAGTCTTAAATTTGACGCTTTTATCCATTCCTAGAAGATGAACTAATCCTCCTGGGTAGTATATTACAGTTTGCAGAACTTACCAGTGAACAACGACATCCAGTACTTACCGGTGGTTTGTGAAGTTTGTTAAATGTGCCCACTTTAGCAGAACCTCCTGTCACCCAAAATTTGACCAAAGAATTTAAACTATCGAAAAAACAGGCGGATGACTTTAGGAAAAGATGGAACGAAGAGTATCTCCTGCAGCTTACTAGCTTCCACGAAGTTAGAGGTACATCTTCTACACGTATTGACTTCTGAGTGGGTGATCTGGCTTTTGTTCATGAGGATGGACGCCAGAGACACATGTGGAGGAAGGAAAAAATAGAAAGGTGGGTACAGCAAATAGAATGTAAAACAAGGATGGCCATACTGCGCACTTTAGAAAGACGGCAGACAGCACGTCCGGTTCAGCTGGTCATCCACCTAGAGGTTGATGAGGGTGTGGAGGATGCTGGAAATTGAGGTGTTCAGCACAATTATATCTCCTATTTGTAATACTCACTTACGAAGACATGACTTTTAAACTCTTTTTTGTTATAGATGTTCAGTGTCTGTGTTAGTGTGAGTATGTTAGAGTAAAATCCCGGCTTACTACTGTCATTTCATGAAACCCATCAAGTCGGGATACACGGTAGGTGCGGCAAATAAGGCAACAGTCCCCAGTAAGGCTACTCCTGCTCATTTTGGAAACTCGTAAACTTATCGCTTGTCTTATGAGTGAATTATCCTACAACTGTCTACCAAAACTTCTCAAAAATGATTACCAGACAAACTAATTCCTTACTGAAACTCGAGTAATATGCAAAACTCTGACTATACTGAATTATACAAAGACGTAATACGATTTGCTCAACACTGCCTACAAGTTTAAACTGTTTCCATAAAAATGCAATGCTACTCTGAATGTAATGCGACTTATGAAATAAATTCCAATTTAGATCTTATTTGAACTATTTTCAACGACTACAAAATTTTTTCGTAGTATCTCGAAAGTTATTATAGAGGCATGAGAAGTATTCGGCGATGAAAAATCGTTGTACTTTAAGGTGGCCTGATCATGATAAATTAATCGGGAATAGTTATGTTATTATTAGTTAATTGTTATTTTATTAGTTAAGTAGTGGTTTTGGGAATTATTCGTGTACTTTATTCAATTACCATAAAGACAGCAAAACAAACGACAATGGATATAATTCACAAGAGCAATGTCAGCAAATTACTGAAAACCACTGTTGGTCCATCGTGGCCAGGAGACATCGTCTGTGAGTAATTTTCAATGTCAATAAAATTCAACAACAGCCGTATTTTTTAAGATGTTTTATTTTATTCTGAAAGCTACCAGTTTCGGTATTTCATTTTGCCTTCAGTCTCCATATGCCTCTATCCAAATAAACGAACTTGTCGTATAGTGCCTTAAATAGCTGGATATCGTGAATTCCAATCGTTATACAATTGCTTCACACGAAGACGTGAACGCAAGTCAGCTCTGAGTTCGTTTATTTGGATAGAAGCGTATAGGGCCTGAAGATGGCAAAATGAGATGTCGAAACTCGTGGCTTCCAAATAAAATAAGATACGTTAGAGTATGCGGTTGTTGGTGAATTTTATTGACATTGAAAACTACTGAAAGTGTAGAGCCAGCTACGTCAAGTGATAAACAAAATGACCATTACCGGAGTTGTTCCGGAAAATGGAAATGCTATATTTAATCAGACAGTTGTCATGGTAGTAAGTTATGCCAACAAAGCAGGAAACATTCGAAACATGAGTGAAGGAGTTTTCTGTAAACAAAACCGCTTTAGGCAACGAGATTTCTCAAAACCAAGTCCTTTTGGCCGAAAGACATTTCCGAAACCAAAGCTTTCTGGATAACTATAACTTCTGAGTCACACGAGCAAATATCTATAGAAGTAACTGAATTAAGACAAACTCGCATTGTATTACCTGAACCCATGACGAAACTGACTTATAAGATACAAGAGGTTAAACAGGCTCAGAGATCATTGTCTAAAACCGTTCGCTGGTTATTGGAAAGTGCCAACAATATATGCATTGAGGAAGAGAGAAATATTAATGGTTAATTCGAGACGAAGAGAGAACATTTTGCAACCAGTTTGTGGAATGGACATCCGGAAGGGATGAACAAAATTGCTAGCGAAAATGATAGGCAATTTAAGGTTGCAGTTAATCACATTTATAGCGAGTGTGATGTTTCATATAGTGAGCTGCACAATTAGGGAAGGTAAGAATTTTTGGCATATTGCAGCCCCATTAGAAAATTGTGAGAGATTAATATTTTGAAGGATCAGCCTCAGCAGCGCAAATTTTCCGGTCTTTACCAGGTTTGGGCTAAATTGATCTAGCCTTCTTCGGAAGCATAAAATTACTATAACATGCCAGAGTAAGACACAGTCAACATTAAAACTAAAACCTTTAGTACCATGGTACCATGTCGAATTAAAACTACTTAACTGAAGTCCAGCCCCGGCATTTCTTCACCACGCGGTGAGTTGGCAGCGGCAACGAGTGCCAGCGTAGTTGCCACTGTCGACTCGCCGCGTGGTGAAGAGATGCCGGGGCTGGACTTCAGTTAAGTAGTTTTAATTCGACAGGGTACCACGGTACTATAGGTACTTTTCATGCATCAGTCATATTTGCATATTAAATACTTTGGAAAATCGATACGATGGAAAAACTGCCAAAGTTGCAAATTTCACTCTCATTTACTTGATGACTAGTTTCGAGTCAGAGCCCATTTTCAGATCATCCTACAGGACGGAATCATGTGCAATACAGCTTTTACCAAATTTGTAACACACATCAAAAATACAGAATTTATCGTTTCAAGATATATGTACCAGAGCGTCAAAATGATATTTCTCAAAATATAAGAACACTGTCAAGATAACAAACATGTACACACAACAAAGTGCAAATGAGCAGTTACCGAGCGTACAGATAAGTGGCATTCTAGTCCTCCTGCTGCCGTAAGGAAACCTCGGGAACGGGGAACTAGACTACCAGTTGTCTGTATGCTCTGTAGCTGCTCATTTGTACTTTGTTGTGTGTACATGTTTATTATCTTGATATGGTTCTTATATTTTGAGAAATATCATTCTTACGTATACCTTTAAAAAATTAGTCCTGCATGTTTGTTGCGGGCTTAATACACTCCTGGAAATGGAAAAAAGAACACATTGACACCGGTGTGTCAGACCCACCATACTTGCTCCGGACACTGCGAGAGGGCTGTACAAGCAATGATCACACGCACGGCACAGCGGACACACCAGGAACCGCGGTGTTGGCCGTAGAATGGCGCTAGCTGCGCAGCATTTGTGCACCGCCGCCGTCAGTGTCAGCCAGTTTGCCGTGGCATACGGAGCTCCATCGCAGTCTTTAACACTGGTAGCATGCCGCGACAGCGTGGACGTGAACCGTATGTGCAGTTGACGGACTTTGAGCGAGGGCGTATAGTGGGCATGCGGGAGGCCGGGTGGACGTACCGCCGAATTGCTCAACACATGGGGCGTGAGGTCTCCACAGTACATCGATGTTGTCGCCAGTGGTCGGGGGAAGGTGCACGTGCCCGTCAACCTGGGACCGGACCGCAGCGACGCACGGATGCACGCCAAGACCATAGGATCCTACGCAGTGCCGTAGGGGACCGCACCGCCACTTCCCAGCAAATTAGGGACACTGTTGCTCCTGGGGTATCGGCGAGGACCATTCGCAACCGTCTCGATGAAGCTGGGCTACGGTCCCGCACACCGTTAGGCCGTCTTCCGCTCACGCCCCAACATCGTGCAGCCCGCCTCCAGTGGTGTCGCGACAGGCGTGAATGGAGGGACGAATGGAGACGTGTCGTCTTCAGCGATGAGAGTCGCTTCTGCCTTGGTGCCAATGATGGTCGTATGCGTGTTTGGAGCCGTGCAGGTGAGCGCCACAATCAGGACTGCATATGACCGAGGCACACAGGGCCAACACCCGGCATCATGGTGTGGGGAGAGATCTCGTACACTGGCCGTACACCACTGGTGATCGTCGAGGGGACACTGAATAGTTCACGGTACATCCAAACCGTCATCGAACCCATCGTTCTACCATTCCTAGACCGGCAAGGCAACTTGCTGTTCCAACAGGACAATGCACGTTCGCATGTATCCCGTGCCACCCAACGTGCTCTAGAAGGTGTAAGTCAACTACCCTGGCCAGCAAGATCTCCGGATCTGTCCCCCATTGAGCATGTTTGGGACTGGATGAAGCGTCGTCTCACGCGGTCTGCACGTCCAGCACGAACGCTGGTCCAACTGAGGCGCCAGGTGGAAATGGCATGGCAAGCCGTTCCACAGGACTACATCCAGCATCTCTACGATCGTCTCCATGGGAGAATAGCAGCCTGCATTGCTGCGAAAGGTGGATATACACTGTACTAGTGCCGACATTGTGCTTGCTCTGTTGCCTGTGTCTATGTGCCTGTGGTTCTGTCAGTGTGATCATGTGATGTATCTGACCCCAGGAATATGTCAATAAAGTTTCCCCTTCCTGGGACAATGAATTCACGGTGTTCTTATTTCAATTTCCAGGAGTGTAATTTTGTAACAGCTGTATTGCACATGCGTGTAATTTTGGTTTTCTGTCCGGTAGTACGACTTGAAACTGGGTCCTGACCCGAAACTAGTCATAAAGAAAATAAAAGTGTTTCTTTGGATCGTTTTACAGTGTATGGATTAATACATTATGCTGGAAGTTCGTACTTTGGAAAATATAGGAATTGGAAAATGAATGAATTATTTGAAGTGGTTCTGGACTAGATACAGTCTCTGCTGTGAATGTATTGTCCACTGACTTACATAAAAGAACTTGTGAATGAGTTATAATTCTATCTTTAGTGGTGAATAATTGTAGAATCATGGCAGATATTGCCACTAGTTTTAAAAACTTTAAAATGTTATACTAACAAATGTAGCAGCACGATGCGTGTTCCTATTTGTAGACAGTCTCGTAGTGGACTGCACTATCAGCATTGAATCCTCAAGGAAAAGCATGCAAAGCTCGAATTTTCTTAAGGAAAATGTTATTTTACGACAGATGGTGTTCAGGTTTTAGTGAACTTACCGAAAACTGATGAACTGATGACGTCCGTGGCAGATACTGACACGGCATCTGGGTAAATCGGATTAGTAGTGACACACACCAAGTTGGTACGCGACAGCCTGAAGTGAGTGCCGTTCCTTTCATGAAAGCATGCATCGAATAAAAAAGTTTCAGTCATTCTCTGTAATCACAAGGCTCTGAATTGTTGGGTATGTTACTCAGGAATGTAGATGTGTTTGAGGAGAAACCTCCATCGCTCATTGGCTATCAGTACCACCTGAATTTTGTGCCGCACAAAACATTCTGCGGTCGTTCGTATTCCATTCCAGGGTCGGAGAGAGCTGCAGTAGACAGAGTGATTAGGAAAATGTTACAGTCCATGCTGTAGGCCGCTTCTTTTAGTGTAGAGACCTGGTGCTAACTTCCGATTAGTTTTAGCTGGAAGAGCTATCAATAAACTTATTGTGCATTGGTCTTCAGTCCAAAGAATGGTTTGGTGAAGCTCTCCATGCCACTATCTCCTGTGCAAGCCTTTTCATCTGCGAATAACTACTGCAACCTAAATTTTTCTGAATCTGCTCACTGTATTCATTTCTTGGTCTCCCTCTACAGTTTTTAGCCCCCCCCTCCCACAACAATTCCCTCAAATACTAAACTAGTGATCCCTTGATGTTTGAGAATGTGTGCTATAAGTGATCCCTTCCCTTAGGCAAGTTGAGCCACAAATGTCTTCTCTCCCAAGTTCTACGCAATACCTCCTCACTGTTTACGTGGTCTGCCTATCTAATCGTCAGCTTTCTTCTGTAGCACCACATTTCAAACGCTTCTATTCTATTCTTCTCTAAACTGTTATCGTCCATGTTTCACTTCCTTACATTAGTAAGCTCCAGCCAAGTACCTTCAGAAAAGACATCTTAACACGTAAATTTATATTCTACGGGGGTCATTCCAAAATAAATGCACACTATTTTTGTAAAAATGCAGTTTTCATTCTGCATGTGAAAGTTTGCGAGGTGCCGGGGCTAGCAGTGTATTTAACACTAAATTCTTCTAGAATCTTCATATATAAATGATGCTCTAAGCCCCCCTATTCTAACTCCGACTTTTGCTGTTGCACATGGATTAAAAAGGTACGCGAACTGACTGTAATCGACCCTGCGAGTGGAGTAGAAAAGAGTTTGGCACCTGCAATAATTTAATTTGATAAATAAGTTAAATAAAGGAAAGTTTCATTAACGTATTGAGAAATGAGAGGGTTGCTCTACCGATTAACAGAATGACAGTTCTGTCCAAAATAACAATATGATTTATTATGACTAAACTCGAATTAATAAACAAAACACATGAAAAATTTACAATACATCAAATTGGCTCAAATTGGATACTCAAATAAATGCTGTGAAGGTGAAGTTGTCCCTAAACTAGATTGTGACATTTATGACGAAACCGAGCGAGGTGGCGCTGTTGTTAGCACACTGGACTTGCATTCGGGAGGACGACGGTTCAATCCCGCGTCCGGCCATCCTGATTTGGGTTTTCCGTGATTTCCCTAAATGGCTCCAGGCAAATGCTGGGATGGTTCCTTTGAAAGGACACGGCCGATTTCCTTCCCCTTCTTTTCCTAATCCGATGAGACCGATGACGTCGCTGTTTGGTCTCTTCCCCCAAACAATCCAATCCAATCCAATCCATTCCAATCCAATTTATGACGAAGTGGTATGTGGAGCCAATTCCTTGCAACTCAAATCTTAAGAGAAACACACAGCCAACCCAACATTAATTGCTGCTACAGTACTGAGAAGTCAGGCAATGAACACCCAAGACAGAACAAAGTTAGAAAAGACGAACAGGCGCACTCTGCTGAGCTCTGATTATCACCTACCAAAATTCCCTAAGCTGCCGGTGCTGCGGACATACATTACCAAGCTGTCTTCTTAACTGCAAGATCGTGTTGATCTGGCGTATCGGAGGCGATGGCTGGTTGCTTCGACATCCCGTCGTGTTGATGATAATGTCGCGAGTATAGCCCAAAACAAATTATCCTGGTCTGATTGTTCCAGACTAAAGACTTCCTAGCAATACAAATGACCCTCTGAGAGAGATGAAGAAGACCCGCCACACAATCACTGATGGTACAGTGATTGATTTTAACAAGCGAAGTCACACAGTAACTCCGATACAGTCAACTTTAGCGAAAACTGCTCAAGACAGACAACATAGGCCGCTTGTATGCAGAACGCTCAATTGCCAACTGTACTCGGAAAGTTACGTTGAAGTTGAAACTTCAGCAACTTCGTCAAACAGTTTCAATTAAATAAAAGTATATTAGACAGCCAACAGAAGGTAGGCTGTCCAGAGCAGCGAGAGCTCAGAATTGTAACCTACTCCGACCGAAAAGCGAGAGCCGACCCTCACAAGAGCACCCGTACAAACCGAACACAGAACATTCCCGTCCCCACGACAGTGGCCGTGGTTAAACGTTCCAATCAGCAACTCGAAAACCGGCGGAAAATTCCACACTATTGCCGAAGCACTACCTTTCCGCCAATGGAGATTCTTGGCGCCAATTTCTGCGCCGATCTTGCTACGTCACGGAGCTATGCCCTGAGCAAGCCAATCACAGTTATGATTTTGCAGAAAACGCAGGAATTTGCCCGCCAAGACTGCCTGGGAACACAAGTCTTTTCCACGCCTCTCTGGTAGCCCACCAGAAATGGTTTTCACTAAGTTTCTGCGAAGTAACGGAATCTCTAGCCCAGCCGCTCCGTCAGGGCCCTGTCGCCGCCGCTCTTATGACAATGTCGGCGTTGAAAATCATTCACTTGACTCCCTCACACCAGTCGGCTTAACCCTTTCAGGATCAGCAGAGCCCACCTGTCACCAGACCACCTGGGTGACGGGAGACGCTGCGTGGGAAGTCCGCGTGTGAAGGAATAGTGACTTTTCACCACATGCAATTAGAGAGGAAGATCGAATTACTCAGAGAAATATGAGAAGGGGTTCATGCCACCTCTCACGTTTTACAGTGCTGTTGCATGACAATGCACAGCCACATGTCAGTTAAAAAACCATGGAAGCGATCACAAAACTGGGATGGACAACACTGAAACACCTGCCTTAAAGTCCTGACCTGGCTCCATGTGACTATAATCTCTTTGGGAAACTGAAAGACTCTCTTCGTGGAACAAGGTTTGAAGATGATGACTCCTTTGTGCATGCTGCCAAACAGTGGCTCCAACAGGTTGGCCCAGAATTTTACCATGCGGGTATACAGGCGCTGGTTCCAAGATGGCGTTAAGGCATTAGAGAGGGATGGAAATTGTGTGTAGAAATGAAAATATTGTTCCTAAAGGATGTATCTAAAAATTTTCAAACATTTACAATAAAAGATGGATGTAAAAAGAAAGTATGCATTTCTTTTGGAGTGACCCTCATATGTTAACAAATTTGTCTTTTTCACAAATGTTTTTCTCGTCGTTTTCAGTACACATTTTATATCCTCTCTATTTCGATCATCATCAGTTATTTAGTTTCCCAAGTAGCGAAACCTATCTACTATGTTAAGTGCCTCGTTTCCCGATCTAATTCCCTCAGAAACACCTGATTTAAATTGGTTATATTTCATTATCCTTGTTCTACTTTTGTCGATGTTCATTTTATATCCTCCTTTAAAATTACTGTCTATTTTTTCAGCTTCTCCTCCAAGTCTTTTCCTGTCTCTGACGGAATTGTGATGTCATCAGTAAACCTGAACGTTTTTATTTTTCTCTCTGAACTTTGGTTCCTATTCCAAATTTTTCTTTTGTTTCCTTTACTGCTTCCCCAACGTACAGACTGAATAACACTGGAAATAGCTAAGTCTCTCACTCTCATCTCAAGCACAGCTTCCCTTTCATGCCCCTCGACATTTATAACTACATTCTGGTTTCTATACAGGTTGTTAATAGCCTTCCGCTGCCTATATTTTACCCCTGCTGCCTTCAGAATTTCAAATAGAGTATTTCCGTCAACACTGTGAGAAGCTTTCTCTCAGTCTACAAACGCTGTAAACATATGTTTGCCTTCTAAGATAATTCATAGGGTCAATGCTGCCTCGTGTGTTCCTAATTTCTCCGAAATCCAATCAAATATTCCTGAGGTCGGCTTCTATCATTTTTTCCGTTCATCTGTAAAGATTCGTGTTATTATTTTGCAGCAGTGACTTATTAAACTGATAGTTTGGTAATTTTCACACCTGTCAGCAACTGCTTTCTTTGATATTGGAAGTATTACATGCTTCTTGAAGTGTGAGGATATTTCGCTTGTCTCATACATCTCCCACTCCACATGACAGAATTTTTTTCATGTCTGGCTCTCCCGAGACTGTCAGTATTTTTGATGGAATGTCGTGTACTCCAGGAGCCTTGTTTCGACATGGTCTTTCAGTGCTCTGTCAAATTCTTCTCTCAGCATCATACAGCCCATCTTATCTTTATCCACGTCCTTTTCAATTTCTATAATATTGCATCCATATCCCTTGCATAGATCCTCTATACAACCCTTCCACCTTTCAGCCTTTCCTTCTTTGCTTAGGATTGGTTTTCCGTCTGAGCCCTTGATATTTGTACAGTTACTTCCATTTTCCCAAAAAGCCCCTTTCATTTTCCTGTATGCGGTATCTATTTTTCCCCTATTAAAATATGGTTGTAAATCGTTACATTTGCCATCCATCCATTCCTAATTAGCATTTTGCACTTCCTGACAATCTCATTTTTAGAAGAGTGTATTCCCTTTCGCCTGGTTCATTTTCTGTATTTTTATATTTTCGTTTTTCATTAACTAAATTCATTATCTCCTGTGTTATCCAAGCATCTTTATTGTCCTTGTCTTTTTATCTATTTCATCCTCTGCTGCCTTGACTATTTCATCTCTTAAAATTACCCAATCGTCTTCTACCGTATTCCTGTCCCCTGTTCTAGTGAATTGTTGCGTAGGGCTCCATCTGAGACTCTCAACAACCTCTGGTTGTTTCAAGGCCACGTATCCTTAATTTTCTACCTTTTTACAGTTTCTTCAGTTTTCATCTATAGTCCATAACGAATAAATTGTGGTCAGAGTCCACGACTGGATCTCCTGAAGTTTCAGATCTGGTTTCGAAATTTCCGTTTTTCCATTATATAATCAGTCTGAAACTGTCCGGCGTTTCCAGGTTTCTTCCGCTTATACAACCTTCTTTCATGACTTTTAAACCAAGTGTTAGCGATGATTAAATGGGTTAGATTAAAAATCTACCAGTTGGCTTCCTCTTCCATTCATTTCCCTCAGTCAATATTCACCTACTAGTTTTCATTCTCTTCCTTTTCCTACTATCGGATTCCATTCCCCATCACAAGTAAATCTTCGTTTGCCTTAACTATCTGAATAATTCCTTCTATCTCGTCGTATATTTCTTCAATCTCTTCATCATCTGCAGAGCTAGTTGGCATATAAACATACACTACTGTGACAGATATGGGCTTCGCGTTCATCTTGGCTACGACAATGCGTTATTTTATTTTTTTATAGTAGATTGTACACACTCCTATTTTTTATTCATAACCTATTTCCGCATTACCCCTATATGATACCGTAATTATAGCCCTGTATTCATCTGACCAGAAGCGCTGTTCCTCGTGCCACTGAACTTCACCAATTCTCGCCACATCTAACTTCAACCTCTCCGTTTCCCTTTTTAAGTTCTGTAAGATACCTGCTGGATTAAGGGATCTAGCATTCCTCGCTCCGATCCGCAGAACTTCAGTTTTGTTTCTAAAGATGACGACATTCTCCTGAGTAATCCCTGACAGGAGATCCAATGGGAGATTGTTTTAACTTCGGAATATTTTATTCAGGAGGAAGTCGTCCTCATTTAACTATACACTAAAGCTGCATACCCTCGGGAAAAATTACGGCTGTAGTTTCTCCTTGCTTTTAGCCGTTTGCAGTACGAACACAGCAAGGCTGTTATTACAAGACTAGATCAGCTAATGATGAAGACTGTTGCCCCTGCAACTACTGAAAAGGCTGCCGCCCGTCTTCAGGAAGTACAAGTTTTCTGGCCTCTCAGCAGATACAATTGCGTTGTTGTAACACCTGAGATACAGTTATTCGGACCACTGAGGCACGCAAGCCACATTAGAGAAATAAAATGAATGGTACATCAGGGAGCAAACTATCATAATACATCAAAAATTCTATCTAGAACAAAGCAAAAATCGCCAAGGGCAACAAGCAGTAAATAGTTTACGGTATATACAGTAACCGAAGAACAATATTTTTGGTACTAATACTCGAGTATTATCACAGGAGTAATATTTTTAGTGGTTATTGTCAGTAATGTTGACGTTAATAGGACCGTTACTAGCTACGTTACGAGTTACGTGACCGAAATATCGTGCTAGTACGACGCTTATATCCGGCAGAACACCCGACAACCCAAGATGTCATTAGATCGTCGGGAAAGCCTGAAGAGTTACATCAAAAGTCTCTACGGGGAGGAGATGTATCAGAATATCAAGAAGCTGGACAAGCTACGGCAGAAGAAAGGGAAGATGCTGAGTTCTCTCAGTTTTTTTCTGAGGTGTCGAGATGGAGAAGTGGTACCAGTATTTGCCAGAATTAAACATCACATCAACTCCAGAGCGGCGAACAAGATAAAACGCAGAGCCAGCATGGCACTGGTGAGAGAGAGGATTCGAGATATGCGCCACAGGTTAGATGTTGTGGCCAGGGAGCTGCTACACATTCATCTGTACATGGCAGCCTCCTTAACAAGAGAAGATTGGGATTGGGTAGACCGTGCCTCCTGGTCTTTATCTGAGTGTGCTAGAAGGAATGCCTCATCTTGCCAATCTGCAAAGTTTGACCGCATGAGTAAGAAAGCACAGCAGATGGAAGAGACACGCACTGTGACGAATCTGAGTGGCATACAGTTTGATGATACAATCTTAAAGGTACTCAGCAAGGGTCTCAACTTTGCTACGACCCCTAGAAACGTACCCATTTCAGGTTTCGTCAGTGCAGTAGAGCAAGTTGCAGCCACAGTTCCACCTAATGTGGCAGAGGAAGTCCGCCGAGAGACCTGCAGGGCCCTCACCAAGGCCAGGCCGCCGAAATCGAACATCACAACCGAGGAGAGGCTTCCACTCAAGAAACTACGGGAAGACAACAGCATTGTGGTACTCCCAGCAGACAAAGGGAACTCCACTGTCATCTTGCAGCGGGTGGATTATGATGAGAAAGGACGCCAACTTCTGGAGGACCCTGCATACAGAATTCTGGAGTGTGACCCCACGGACAAGGTGGCCAAGAAGACTAGTGCTCTCTTGAAGGAAACAGGGATGCCCGATAAGATCATCAGACAACTACGGGAAAAAGCGCCAGTGCCACCTAGACTGTATGGTCTGCCTAAAATACACAAGGAGGGCGTGCCCCTACGTCCTATTGTCAGTAATATTGGGACACCTACGTACACAACAGCCAAGTACTTGAAAGGTCTCCTGTCTCCATATGTGGGGAAATGTATTCACCACGTCCGCAACTCAGAAGATTTCCAGCAACGCCTCAAGCAACTGCACATCACAGATTCGGACATCATGGTTAGTTTTGATGTGGTATCGCTGTTCACCAGGGTCCCACTGAAGGACTCACTAGAACTGATTGCAGAGAAATTTGACGGTGCTCTGTTGGACCTGTTCAGTCATACACTGACATCCACGTATTTCCTGTACAGAAACCAATATTACGAGCAAACTGAAGGTGTAGCTATGGGCAGCCCTGTGGTTGCCAACATGTTTATGTAGAGTTTTGAGGAGAGGGCATTGGAGGCAGCCACATTTAAACCCACATGCTTCTTTAGGTATGTGGATGACACCTTCGTGATCCGGCCACATGGGATGGACAGGCTCAATGAGTTTCTTGAACATCTTAACTCATGTCACCCTAATATCAAGTTCACCATGGAAATGGAGAAGAATGGCCAGCTGCCATTTCTGGATGTACTAGTCTAGAGGAAAGCAGATGGATCAATTGGCTACAGTGTGTACCGAAAACCAACACACACTGATTTATATCTGCAGGCCAGCAGCTGTCACCACCCTGCACAGAAGAATGGGGTTCTGAAGACTTTGGTCCACAGAGCACGTGCCCTGTCAGACCAAGAGAATCTACCTATAGAGATAGAACGTCTCAAAACAGTTTTCTCCAAGAATGGATACACAGACAGACAAATTGAGAGGGCACTCCTACCAGCCACTATACCACAGGTTCCTGAAGAAGACCAAGATGAAGCAAAGAAGGTGGCATATCTGCCCTATGCTGGCTCTATTTCTGCCAGAATCAGTAGGATCCTCCGTGAACACAATTTCAAGTGTGTTTTCTGTCCATCCAACAAGATCGGGGGACTGCTGGGGAGTGTCAAAGACCACATGGGGTTACGAAAACGAGGGATTTACAATATACCTTGTCAATGTGGCATGTCCTACATTGGCCAGACGACAAGAACTGTGGAGATCAGGTGCAAAGAACATCAGAGGCACACTAGATTAAGACAGGTGACTAAGTCAGCCATTGCTGAACACTGTCTAGAACTAGATCATGCCATGATGTATGAGGATACCAAGATTCTAGCACAAATACCCAGATTTTGGGACAGTGTTATAAGAGAATCGATAGAAATTAAAATGGCTGACGAACTTATGAACCGTGACACAGGGTACCAGTTCAGCAGAGCCTGGGATCCGGCTCTGGAATTGTTAGAGGAGCAACGGGGCCAGCTGCAACACTACACAAACAGAAGAACCAGAGACATGGAAAACGAACCCCTGACGGACTGCCAGGCGCACCACACCGAAGATGGAACACCCAGAAGTGGGACTGGTGGGCGCGGACCGCAGAGGGAACATCCAGAGCCGCAGCGAACAAATAACGGAGTAGCAACGCTCCAACAGGTCGTGGTGAGCGGGCGCGGACCGCAGGGGGAATGCTTGGTAACCCAGACCGTACATGAAACCCCCAGGAGCGGGTTTAGTGGCGCGGACCGCAGAGGGAACACCTAGAACCGCAGCGGACGGAAAACGGAGCAGCAACGCTCCAGTAGGTCGCAGGGAATGGGCGCGGACTACAGAGGAAGCGCCTGCAGCCGATGGTGGAGGGGGAAAGCCATAGGCATAAATACTGTACCAGGTCCACTCGAGGAGCAGTCTGCCATACCGAGTTAGTATTCGCTGCTCGACTCGCTGCGACACATTGCTACTGTCACCGCGCACGTCACGCTATGGCTGTACAGCAGTTTGCCGCCGCACTGGAAGTTCTCCTCCACGCGTTGGGGTTCACCGGCCGCCGCCCACGTCCGCCACAGCGCAGGCGAACGCAGCAGCATCGGATGGGCCTCCAGTGCTACAATTGCCAGCAACTGGGGCATGCCGCGCGGGAGTGCACGAACGCCGTCGCGTGCTTGAAGTGCGCGGCGGCTCACGACACTCGCCGCTGTACGAAGCCTCGTGGTTCGGCCAGCAGGTGCGTGAACTGTGGCGGGTCGCACGCCGCAAATTCGCGTAGCTGCGGCTATCTTCGGGAGTTTCGCCGTCTGTCCGCCGCACCACGTCCTGCGGCGGTGTCCAACGCCACGTCGACCGCACCGCCCCCCCGCTCCGGCGTGGGGGGCGAGCCGCGCCGTCTTGAAGCCGCTACCGACCACGCTATGGCCGGCTTCCAAGCCGCCTTTGCGGCCGAACGGGCCGCGCTGCATGAAGAACTCACGGCCGTCCATCGCCAGCTCCAGCAGCTGCGCGATGAGCTGCGAGCCGTCAAGAAGTTGTCGGCGGTTTCCGCCGCCGCCCCCCCCCCCCGTGCCTCGGCCGGCGGGGGTAGACGCGGCCACGCAGGCAACCGCCGCCTCGTCCCCTGTCGCGACGCAAGTGGTTGCGCCTATGGACACCGACGACGTGCCGCCGCCGCCGTCCCACTCTGTTACGACGCCTGCCGGCCACCGTGCTGTGACAATGAACGACTCCTCCCCTGTGGAGCAGTCGCTCGTCAAGGGGTTGCAGCGCCCCAAGAAGACGTCGGCGGTTCCCGCCGCCGCCCCCGCCGTGAGCCGTCCGGTGAGGGTCGCCGCGACCACGCAAACATCCGCCGCTCCCCCTCCCGCAGCAATGCAGGAGGTGGCGCCCATGGAAACGGAGGATGTGCCGCCAGCGCTGCCCCCCTCCAGGGTGGCAGCCTCACGGAAGGGCGCCGAGACGCCTCCTGACTCCACGCTCGTCGGGAAGCCAGCGCAGAAGAGGAGGATTAGCCTCCCATTCCCCAACAGGTACAATGTTCAGGTCATCCTGAAGGACTTAGCCGCGGCTCTGAAGAACGGGTCCTACCTCTATCCCGACCAACCCTACCCCTTCACCCCGCCAGACCAACCCATACCACCCCTGCCCCATCGACCGCTCCACCTTCGCACGTACAGGTACCGCTGCATACTTCTGGAAGTGGTCACACAGAAGGAACTCACCTTGATAAACTCCCACCCCATCTTCACGCCTTCCCAGTGGGACGAATTGGTGGACGTTATGGACTTGTTCATAAGGGGAGAGTTCCGGTCTGGTAGGAGGAAGCCGACCCCTGAAGACCTGGAAGCCATTGCAGACATCGAACGTCACCAGCGACAGTTCCAGTAATGTAATGCGAGGCCGTCACCAGTGTAGCGGGACCCCTGCAAACCCCACCGGCCAGTCATTTCGGCCGTTCGTTTTCCACTTCTCTTACTATCCCTCTCACTATCCTTTCATCTTTCTTTTATATAAAAAAATAAAAAAAAATAAAAAAAAAACCAGCACAAGTCAAGTAGAAGAAACACCCGCCATGTTATCCCTTAGCATCACCCCGCCATTTCAGAAGGAGAAGCGCGTAAGCGCTAGAACTTCGTTTCCTGAAGAGGGTCCATCCCTCAGCAATGTGCGAAGTGAAGGAGCAGTCTCAGGTCGCACCTGATGAAGGTCACGAGCTACGTGACCGAAATATCGTGCAAGTACGACGCTGATATCCGGCAGAACACCCGACAACCCAAGATGTCAGGACCATTACTGTTCACTATACTATGTGAAGCGAATTCGCGCACTCGGGCTTCGCACCGCGATTCCTCACATGCCAGTGATAAAAAAAATGTCTCTCACAAAACTTCATCTGGCCAGTACATCCGGCAGAAAAAGGACGTTAAAGAGTGGCAATCTGCCAACACTGCAACCACATGTACGTTAACTACCTTAAGTACCTCTATTACCGGATATTAGTCGTGCTGTACAGTTGTTGGAGTGGATAGTGTTTCTGATTAGCATGCAGGAGGTCAGTGGTTCGATCTTGAGGTGAGACAGATGTTTTTTAATTTAGTAAATGTATTCCAGGTAATACAGTATCTGGAATCTTAATCGTCAACAGCGATTGCAGCGGGTCCTCTAGATGCATGTCTCGCAACGCGCGGTCGTTAATGTGCTTTACGAGCGTGGGCTGCACCCCCATCATTACGCTTTCACACAACACCTGCATCCTGCAGATCGCGATCGGCGGATGCAATTCTGTAAATGGTTCCAATAACAACAGGAAGCCAACGATGACTTCATGAAGACCATAATATGATCAGATGAAGCAGCATTCATTCGTGAGGGTATCTTCAATATGCACAACGCCCATCATTGGTGTGCGTTTATCCCGCACGTCACCCATCACCGTGGATATCAAGTTCGCTTTGCTATCAATGTCTAGGCCGGAATATTCGTTGACAAGTGTTTGGGCCCCATATGTTGCCTAATCAGTTGACTGCACGAAGGTATCATGCATTACTCTCAAACTATTTGCCTGATGCGCTGGAAGATGTTCCACTACATGTCTGGCAGAGGATATGGTTCCAACATGACGGCGCACCTTCACACTCTGGAATTAATGTGCGACAGCATTTGGACAGAACATTTCCAGGTAAATGGCTCAGACATGGAGGTTCAATTGTATGGCCAACGCATTCACCCGACCTAAATCCCCTGGATTTCTTTCTGTGGGGCCACGTGAAGGAGCAAGTGTACTCTGGTCCGCCAACGAATGTGGAAGAATTAGTAGCCCGTGTTCATGCTGCTCTTGTTACTGTGGACGCAGCTCTGCTGCGAAGTGTCGAGAGCTGTATGATTCAGCGGGTTGCGTAATGTTCGGACGTGCAGGGAGGTCCCTTAGAGCATCTGTTGTTCTGAGGACAACGTATTCTGTTGTGAAGGTCATGCGGTATTTAATACGGAGATTATTATTGTCACTGGTTGATAATGTGCGACTTCTGAGCGCTCATATTACATGTAGTATAAATGACAAGTAGATGCTATGTTATTGTAATGTTCTATCATCTTTAGTATCTCGAAACTGATACTGTTTTTGTAATTACTCTGTCCTAGGACAGGACATTTGTTTCAACAGTCTATTTCTTATTTGTCTGACCAAGTGTTTGTTGTATTCAGCGTTACAAAATGTTGTAAATTTAGGCTGCATGTTACGTAAGAAATTATGTATATTACGGTATTAAATGTCGGAATGAAATTAGCAAATAAAAAAATTTGCTCTAACTCAGGATCGAACCCTCGACGTCCTGCAGGCTAACCCAAAACGCTCTCCACTGCGCCAACTGTACAGCACAAGAAATTTGTGCAGCCAGTTACTTACCACGCCCGTGGTTACAGTGTTGTCAGATTGCCAAGGTTTCACGTCCTTTTTCTGCCGGATGTACTAGTCGGACGAAATTTTGTGAAAAACATTCTTTTTTATCACTTACATGTGAGGAGTCGTGCTGCGAAGCCCGAGTGCGCGAATTTCGCTTCACCCTCATAACTGCACCGACAAACTGTCAGAGGTTACTCAGCCATACCTTCTGAGTATTGTCGCTTAAGGAGCTTACGGTCCCCGGTTGGTCGTTACGGAGTAATAATGTAATTAAGATTTATTCGGTGTGCTGCCTGGCTCATGTTCGTTTCTCTGAAAATACCCTGACGACAATGGAGACACCTGTAAATCGTTATCACCATAACATACACTGTACAAGACAGAGTAACGGAAAAACTCTCAGACGTAAAGGTACTGCGATGCAATCGGTGCGGGAACACCTGAGCTTAGAGTGGTCATGCCACTCTTTCACTGCATTCAGTGATCCAAACATGAGACGCCAATCGTCAACCAATTCTTGATCAGTGAACCCATCCATAGAACAGCTGTGAGTCACCACTGCCGGACAACATAACCCTAGACGGCACCTGGTAGTATTTATTGCAAACTTGAATGTCGTTGTGGTAAGGGGGGCATTACTGATTTCAGCAACAAGTGCCATGCGCGAACGGAAACAAGTGCTATTGACAAGGGATTTCAGATGGATTCCGTATTTCTGGATTTCCGGAAGACTTTTGACACTGTACCACACAAGCGGCTCGTAGTGATATTGCGTGCTTATGGAATATCGTCTCAGTTATATGACTGGATCTGTGATTTCCTGTCAGAGAGGTCACAGTTCGTAGTAATTGACGGAAAGTCATCGAGTAAAACAGAAGTGATTTCTGGCGTTCCCCAAGGTACTGTTATAGGTCCTTTGCTGTTCCTTATCTATATAAACGATTTGGGAGACAATCTGAGCAGCCGTCTTCGGTTGTTTTCAAATGACGCTGTCGTTTATCGACTAATAAAGTCATCAGAAGATCAAAACAAACTGGAAAACGATTTAGGAGAAATATCGGAATGGTGCGAAAAGTGGCAGTTGACCATAAATAAAAAAAAGTGTGAGGTCATCCACATGAGCGCTAAAATGAATTCGTTAAACTTTGGTTACTCGATTAATCAGTCCAATGTAAATGCCGTAAATTCAACTAAATACCTAGGAATTTAATTACGAACAACTTAAATTGGGAAGAACACATAGAAAATGTGGGGAAGGCTAACAAAAGGCTGCGTTTTATTGGCAGGACACTTACAAAATGCAACGGGTTTGCTAAGAAGACTGCCTACACTAAGCTTGTCCGTCCTCTTTTAGAATACTGCTGCGCAGTGTGGGATCCTTACCAGATAGGACTGACGGAGTACATCGAAAAAGTTCAAAGAAGGGCAGCACGTTTTGTATTATCGCGAAATATGGGAGAGAGTGTCAGAGAAACGATACAGGATTTGGGCTGGACATCATTAAAAGAAAGGCATTTTTTGTTGTGACGGAATCTTCTCACGAAATTCCAATCACAAACTTTCTCCTCCGAAAGCGAAAACATTTTTTTCACACCGACTTACATAGGGAGGAACGATCACAAAGGTAAAATAACGGAAATCAAAGCTCGTACGGAAAGATAGAGGTGTTCATTCTTTCCGCGCGCTATACGAGATTGGAATAATAGAGAATTATGAAGGTGGTTCGATGAACGCTCTGCCAGGCACTTAAATGTGATTTGCAGAGTATCCATGTAGATGTAGATGTAGATGAAGCAGCGCATACCGTTAGTATACTGATACAAAGCTAATAGAGGCAAGAAACCGAACGAAACGAGATAACACTGCAACGAGCCCTTAGAGACCGTGGGTTCCCGATACCAAATTAGTCTAAAAGTATCCCTGAACGACCCTGTGGAAGCTTGTTGGTAGAGTTCTGGTTCTCCCCGTAAATGTATCAAATGTAGTGGGTAACAGACCATTCTTCGTTCTAATTAATCAGCTTAGTTTTTTTTTTCTTTTGGGGGGGGGGGGGCGGAGAATAGAAGCATGTAGAATATACCGATAACCCCAAGTTGTTACAAGTAGGAACAAAGTTACACGTTGTTAAGTCTGTTCGCACAGGAGCTGCCTGTGACGCACCGGAGAGCTGAGGCGAATGCGGGCACGCTCGGCACTCTCGGTGAAATACTTGCTGGTACACGTGAATGCCAGTCGGTAAGGCAGGTGCTCCAAAACACACCAACTGCGGATCGAGGCCAACAGAAATACTGTGCTTTATTGCAGCCTTGATTTTCAGTGAAGTTTTCAAACTCATTTGAAAAATACAGCAAATCATGGCAGATGATAATTCCTGGCAGATTAAAACTGTGTGCTGTACTGAGACTCGTACTATTGACATGTACTTTTCGCCGGCAAGAGCTCTACCGACTGAGCTACCCAAGCTCGACTCAGGACCGGTTCTCACATGTTTACTCCCCGCCAGTACCTTGTCTTCTTCTTTCCAAACTTCACAGGAGCTCTCCTGCGAACCTTGTAAGTCTGGAAGATAGGAGACTTGGTACAGGTGGAAGTAAAGCTGTGATGAGGCACCGGGAGTCGTGCTCCGGTAGCTCAGTCGATACGGCCCTTGCCCGCGAAAGGCGAATATCCCGTGTTCAAGTTTCGGTCCAGACCACAGTTTTCAACTGGTAGGAAGTTTCATATCCGCGCGCACTCAACGGAGGAGTGAAAATTTCAATATGGGAGATGTTTTTGGACAGCGCGCAGAAACATTTCTGCCCCCCGACTACGACAGTGATAGCCTACAGGACGCTCCCCGCCTAGCGCTGCACGACTCCCCCGAAGCGCGGACGACCAGGAGACACACAGAAACTGCTCAGCATGAGGGTTCCGAGGTCGTGGGAGGACTCGTTTACGTTGCCGGGATAGCAGATTACATGCAAGTATGAAAATTTGTACACAAATTCATTTTTAATCTAATAGAAGTTACGCTTTCATTTTTAACGCATATTTATAGATATAGTGTTTTTCAAGCCAGCGGAATTTATTGCGGGCACGTTAATAAAGATATATTTCTCTAATCTAGCTGAATTACGTCTCAGACATGTCCGCAGGGTGTAATAGGCTGTTTTTAATTGTAATTTATTTATTAGTTATTGCCATGAACATGACCAAACAAACACAATTAAAAAATGGTTCAAATGGCTCTGAGCATTATGCGACTTAACTTCTGAGGTCATCAGTCGCTTAGAAGTTAGAACTAATTAAACCTAACTAACCTAAGGACATCACACACATCCATTCCCGGGGCAGGAATCGAACCTGCGACCGTAGCGGTCGCTCGGTTCCAGACTGCAGCGCCTAGAACCACACGGCCACTCGGGCCGGCTCAAACACAATAAAACTACACTTTTTTTCAAACGTCCGCCATTTTATTATTTTTTCAAATTTTAACAACTATGGAATTAGTCCATGTGAAATATTCTACAGATTAAGAAAATTGTTGTCTTTTGATTTCAGATAAAACCTGCAGACTATCGAATTTCCGTCATGGGCACCCCATTTTGGACAGCGGAACTTTAATTCCTCGGATGGCGGGCAGCGATAATTTAATTTCTTAAAAAGTCATAAAATGTGTTCCAAAGCCAATAAATAATGTACAAAAAGTGTTACCGTGATTTCTTCATTAGCATTTCCAAAAAAATCGTAAAAATAGCATATTTTACGGGCTGCTTGCGGAGAATGGACCCTTCGGGATGACCATGCTGATGTTTACAAACAAGTCCAAACACCAGAAAGTTTTAGCGACATGCATACTGAGGAGAGAATACCTTGAAGTGAACATCGGAAGCACAGCACTTTATGCAAGTGAAAGGCCGTGATCTGTGAAAGTGGAAGAATTAGAAATGTGGTGCTATGGCAAGTGAGCAGATGAAATATGGAATGAAGAAGAAATCTCAACGGACAAAACATAATGGTTTATAACTAGTACCGGGCGGTCATGTCACATTCCACCGCTGACGTAACTCAGGGCAGTGCAGTGTTGTACAAGTGCCAATAGGACGCAGGAAATCAGTTCAGGATGCTGAGTTGACGTCGTGATGCTACATAAGGGCAGGAAGGACATAACGTGTTTGTATCTTCCCATGGCCACACCGTGATTAAATTTGTTGATGTGTCGAAGCGGACGATCCTGTGTATCAACCAGGAATGGTGTATCACTCACAGCCATGTATTCATTTAAGAACCAAACTTACTTACGGAGATGTGTGTAGTGCCGTGTCAATAACAGTCAGATAGGAAGTTCTACTATCACTGAATACAAGTGCATCTCAACCAGTTTCCGAGATAACGTTGCAAAGAAAGTTGCAATATACATTTTGATTCGGGTACCTCTCGGAAGGGCATTGCTCACAGCAACACACAAAGCAGCATGCGCATCTTCAGTGGGCTAAACAAAACAAACACTGTAGCTGACTGAAGGCGTACAGTGTTGCCCGATGAGTCTGCCTCGTTTAAAATGGTGTAAGACTTATGGTCCAACGAGGTGTGTAATCTGCCGTGTGTGGTGTGTATAGTTCAGGCCGGACGTAATTTGTGTTTCTTTTTGTCTGCGTAGGGTTTTGTACCTCAGCCTGCAAAAGCGGACATGTCCAAAGGAACTTTGAACCGTAATCAGAATAACACAGGCACCGCAATGTCGTATTTATCTGCCGATACCGGGCAACCGATTTTCAAGTACAACGTCTCACCTGTACGGGAAAACATATGAGTGTACGAGTACAGGTCATAGGCGCATGGGTGACGACATATGGGAGTTTGGATCTGGAGTCAGTTGTGCACGGATAGCCAAACAGTAAAGCGACTGGTCGCGATAAGTAGGAAATACGGGTTCGTGTCCCGATCCGGCACAAATTTTCATTGTCGTCATTCCATTCTATGGAATTTTGCATCGTAATCAGAATAACACAGAAACTGCAATATCGTCATTAGTAATTGGTTCCTTTTACCGACTTCCCAACTCAGATGATACAGATGTGCCGAAAGGTTCAAAGAAAACTTGAGTCTCATTTTGAATAGGATCCCAATCATGCAGTCATAGTAGGTATTGACTTCAATTTACCCTCGATGTGTTAGAGAAAATACATGTTTAAAGTCAGTGGTAGGCATAAAACATCGTCCAGTCTCGTATTGAACGCTATCTCGGAAAATTATTTTGAACAATTAGTTCAAGAGCCCATTCGATATGTAAATTGTAGTGGAAACATATTCGACCTCTTAGCGATCAATAATCCTGAGCAAGTAGGGATCATTGCGATTATTACAGGGTTGAAGTAGCTACACTGAATACCGTAACATCCGAGCCCATAAAAAACACAAAATATATGTATTTAAAGAAGCACATAAAAGTTTGCTTGACGCCTTCCTAAGTGGCAGCCTCCATGCCTTCCGAACTATCAAAATGTAGACTATATGTGGCTTGGATTCGTAGAAAAAGTGTCAGCAGCAATGGAGAGATTTATGCCAAATGACTTCGCAAGAGAAGGAACTCTTTAGTCTCATGACAAAATGAGTGCAATCGGCAGGAAATCTGATTCCATATTTCTAGATTTCCAAAAGGCTTTTGATACTGTTCCTCACAAGCGGCTTCTAATCAGATTGCGTGCCTATGGAGTATCGTTTCAGTTTTGCCACTAGATTCATTTCCTTTAAGAAAGGTCACAGTTTGCAGTTCTTGACGGAAATTCATCGTGTAAAACAGAAGTAATACCTGGCATACCCCAAGGAAGTGTTATAGGTCCACTGCTGTTCCTAATCTACATAAACGATATGGGAGACAATATGAGCAGCCCACTTAGAGTGTTTCTACACCTAAATCTATTCACATACATCGGAAGCCACCATACAGTGAGTGGCGGATGACACGTTGTACCACCACTATTCATTTTCCTTATTGTCTTACTCGCAAATAGAGCGAGGGAAAGACAGCCATATATATGCCTCCGTACGATCATTGATTTCTCTTATGTTTGTAGTACTTACCCGAAATGAATGTTGGCGGTAGTAGGATCGTTCTAGTCTGCTTCAAATGACGGTCTGTAAGTAGGCTGTTTATGTTTTCTTTATGTAAGTAGGCTGTTTAGGTTCTTATATTGGTAACGCCGCCGCCACGTAGCGCTCTCTGTATGAAAATCACTGGCTGTGCTGTGTGCAGCCTGTGGTTAGTTTGCATTGTTGTCTGCCATTGTTGTCATGAACTGCTATAGCTGGATGTGAACAACGCGTAGCGTTGCGCAGTTGGAGGTGAGCCGCCAGCAGTGGTGGATGTGGGGAGAGAGATGGCGGAGTTTTGATAATTTGTAATACTGGATGTCAATTATGAATATTAAGGTAAATACATTGTTTGTTTTCTATTAATATCTTTCATTTGCTAACTATCCCTATCAGTAGTTAGTGCCTTCAGTAGTTTGAATCTTTTATTTAGCTGGCAGTAGTGGCGCTCGCTGTATTGCAGTAGTTCGAGTAATGAAGATTTTTGTGAGGTAAGTGATTTCTGAAAGGAATAGTTTAATGTTACTCAGGGCCATTCTTTTGCAGGGATTTTTGATAGTCAGATTGCGTTGCGCTAAAATTATTGTGTGTCAGGTTAAGCACAGTCTTGTATAAATTGTTCTAAGGGGATGTTTCATATGTCGACCCTTAGCCTAGGATACCTCCCTGGAATCTTCTGATTTTTTCTTGTGTATTTAGTGTAGCTTTTGTTTATTGCTAGCGCGTAATTGTAGAGAGAATCTCCTTTGTAGTTGCAGTCTTTCATTGTTGTACTGTAAAACAGTTGTGGCATGCATGTAGATTTGCACCAAGTATTTCGCAGCTGCGCTTGTAATTAACTACATATTATTTTCAGTGCTATGTTAATGTGTTCTCTTATTTTTGCTATTCAAATTGTGCTTTTCTGTGTTATCGTGTGAAATATTGTGACAATAATGGCGTGTGAAAAACGTAACACTCGGCTCCAAAGTAAACTGAGAAATGACAGTGAAGACGAAAGCAGTGTGTTGGCCCCACCATGTAATGAATTAACTAATATTCAAAGTAGTAATTTGGTAACTGTGCATAGGGAAATGGAGCGGGCGTCAAACAATGGCGTAGGCAGTGAGACAGGTAGTGAACAGGGAAGCATTATCGATCGATCGGTCGGCAACAGCTCGCCTCAGGAATCCGAAATGATAGGACACAATTTTGCAAATACTGTAGATTCATGTTTTGCGTCCTCTCCGTTTTCTCAAATGAGTCAAGACACATTTTCCGCTTGTCAAAATGTGAATGTTGCCGGTGCAAACTCACTGCCGAAAAGCAATGAGGAACATGTTTCAGACACCAGTGCATTGTTATTACAGTTAATGCAACAAATGGGACAAAGGCTACAAAAGTTAGACACAACGCTTGAACAAAATCAGAAACAAATGGGACAAAATCTTCAAAAGTTAGACACAATGGAACAAAATCAGAGACAAACACAGCAAAAGCTTCATAAGTTAGACACCACACTTGAACAAACACGTGAAGATTTAACTACTGAGTTACATAACATCGAATCGAAATGTCAAAAGGTCTGTAATGACGTAAAAACACAAATTTGTGAGCATTTCCAACCTATTTTTTCGCGTCATGAGAATGCGTTACAGAATCACGAAGCAGCCATAAAAGAACTGCAGACTATTGTTCATGGAAATCATGAGACCTTGTGGGCTAAAATTGACTCAGTTGCATCTACCGATTCGGTTACGCAACTTGCAAAAACTTAAAGGACAGAGTAGAAAGACACATGGAGGAAATTAGTTCATTATCAGAGAAAGTAGTTGAACTTTCGGATCAGCTAAATAATTTATCTACGAAGGTAGATGATAATCTGAATGACGCAAAACTGGTAATCTTTAATGACACAGAAGAGAGCGAACAAATTAGGAAACTGAAACAAAATCTGAATCAAATTGATACGCAACATCAAAGAGAAATCCGGGAAGTACAAGATCAGCTGCCACAGGTAATACAAGAATTACGTATTTCAGAGGACACTCGCACTCCAATACAGGAAGAGGGACATAGAAATACGGAACAGCCACAAATTAATAACACAGGGCACTTCGGAAATTATGAAAGAAATTGGCAAGGTACACCGAATTTTGAGATGGAACCGCCGAAACGACGTAACAATGACCGACATGCGACTCGCCGACATGATGATTTTGATTATAAGCTGTTCATTACTACACGTAAATTCAAAACGTTTAAGAACTCTGCCAACGACATTCATCCACAAGCGTGGCTCCATCAATTCTCTCATTGTTTTCCTCCCAACTGGTCATTGGAGCACAGGTTAGAATTTATGTGTGGCTACTTGGAGAATGAACCAGCTGTAAGAATGCGATCGGTCATTCACGATTGTCACAGTGAAGGAGAATTTTACCATGCCTTCCTCTCAGCGTATTGGTCTCAAGCTACACAAGACCGAGTAAAACATAGCATCATAATGATGAAACACTTCGAACAATCTGAATTTTCCAGTCTTGTGAAATATTTTGAAGACATGTTGCACAAGAATCAATACCTGTCAAACCCATACAGCCCCTCAGAACTCATCCGCATTTGCTTAATCAAACTGCCTGAACATTTACGACATATTATTTTAGCAGGACGTTGCCAAGACGACATTGAAGCTTTTCAGGGACTCTTACAAGAATTAGAAATTGACACAGACAGTCGCGGGATGCGAAAACGGGAAAACAATCACTACAGGTCACATACGTCACAATTCCGTGACGACAGAAACAATAACTGGACACGGCAAGGCTATTCTTACAACGTAAATCGTGACCAAAACAGACACCATCCATATGACAACCACTGGCAGAGTAATAATAGTTACAGAGAAAGATCGCATTTCCATAGTAATGAATATGACAGAGACACTCATAGAAACAGACAATTTGGCAACCAGAACAATTATTATCAAGGGAGACAGAATAACTTTAGATGCAACGGTCCAGCGCGCAGTTACGACTCAGGGAGAAATTCTCCACCACATGACCGACAAACAAGAAACTATGTAAACTACCGACAAAACGACAGACGTGAATTTCATCAGAACTGGCGGGGTTCTAACAGAGCAGAGCCCTCTCGGCAAGGCGAATTTGTAGAAGTTAGGCCTCCTAATCCCAGTAACGACGCGCGCCAACAAAGGAACAGACAATGACTCGAACCACAGGCTGCCGCGTGCGCCCGCTGGCACAGGGAAAAATAACATAGACGCTAACCTTGAGAAAAATTCCAGTATTCTTTACCGACGTATACCACATGATAATTGAATTCAAGTTGAAACTCTGCGTACTGAGAAGAGCAAAGGGTTACACCAAATCTCACATGTAAAACCGTTTATTGAGAGATAAACTGTTTTTTTAATTTAGTCTTTGCTATAAAATTTTTCACTTCAAGTTACTAGTACTCTTTGTCACACTTAAAAACTGTTAACATGCAACTATGTTTTAAAGCTAACTAATTATCCAGTCTAGAACCTAGGGTACATATTTAAACAGAAATTACGACTGCATTGTTATTGCGAACAGACGACACAGTGTTATTGTGTGTGTACATTCTTGCTTGTTAGTTGCACGATTATGTAACGACTATAAGGCTCACATACTTGGAACATATACCGGCACTGCTAATGAAATTTTCATGCAACATGTTGGTTTGCTTGAGAGTGGATTCTGGATTTAAGGTACTTTCGGTGAGATTAACGATGACACAGTGGTTAGTTTATGTGACAGCTACACGATTTTATCACGACGCTACTAATGAGCGACAATTTACAATGTTGCTTTTGCGGTGTATCTGTTTGATATCTGCACAGTTTTTCTGAATTCTTCTGGAAAGCAAAACATGTTTTAGTAGTAACTTTTGTGGTATGGCTACAAGGAGACAGCCTTTTCCGTAGGACAACAATACGTTACAGCACAGTACTTTCCTCATCACGGCAATAAGCGTAATAACTAAGTTATCTATACGCAAAGCATTTCACTTTTGTGTATCATGAGGTAAGTACATTCACTTCTGCAGAGCTTAGCTTTCGGAGGACAATAACTACGACACTTCCACAGAGATTATCTTACAGCAAGACGCACATTTAGCGCTACAGGACACGTATTTGAGTGATTAATTTTGTACTTAAAACATTTATTTTTAAAGATTTTTGAATTACAAAGAAAGTTTTCCGTGATACATTTCATTCCATTGCTGTAATCTGTAATACCTGAGGGTACAATTACATTAAACCTCAGGGGGGTACACGCCTACTTTGTGTACCATGTGTTTGGCAAGCACAAGGAGCCCTAGCTAATATGGTATTTGCTTATACAACTTTACCATATTTCTCTAAAACATAAATTACACAGCTATCTGATCATTTAACTGAGAGAGACAAACTTTTTTACCACATCAGTGACAGATGTTTACGTGATTACACCGTTGGATAACTTCACACTTACGAAATTGTATTTTGTCTGTACTTTGTGAACTGTTCATATTTTTTCAGAACCATTGTGATACTATGAGAGCTTTGAATGATGTATTTGGTATGAGATCATGATTTTTAAAGTACGTTTGAGGCAGATGACACTATTGAAATGAGCAGAGAATATTTTTTATGGTTTGAAATTATTGCAGAAAGCTACGACTTATTTGAGATTTGACTGAGGTGTTATGATGTTATTTTTACGATGACAATGTGTATTATGCTGTTGAGGTATGTTTATGTCAATAAGATGATGCTACCATATATGAGGAATGTGATTACGTGTTTATATGTATATGAATAATGAATAGAAGTTAGGGACTCTTGACTTGTGAAAAAGGATGTTGGAAACCAAGAATCGTACTTTAAGAGTTATGGAATGTGTGTAAATGCGTGAATGTATCACAATGCCGGCGAAAACTTTTTGGACACTGTTATATTCATAAGATTTTGTTTCTACACATTTGCAACGCAAATTCTTGACCTGTGAAATATTTTTATATGAGACTGTCACTGTAGCGGAAACTGGTGTCGTAAATATTTCCGTAAGAAAGTTAAGTGACCACCTGCACGTGCGTCGTGGGCACACAGCTGTGTCAAACACCTGGAGAAGAAGCCATTAGGGTGTGCCTTTCCGGAAGCACAGGTAGAAAAAAAAGAAAAAAGGCAGGCCTTTATCCTCGCCATTGACATTCCTTTAGAGAAAATATTGCAAATGCGACACCCTCATTACTTCCATTAACCTTGCTATTGACATTCCTTTGTAGAAAGCATCGCAAATATTACACGCTCATTACCTGAAAACATATGATCACTCGTACCTTGTGCTAATTACTGAAATGCTTATGAATTGATTGGAAATATTCGTACATCTGCACACCTGATTATGACAAGCGTCTTTCTACGAGAGTTGAGAGCTACTGACTTACGAAATGCCACATGACTATTGAATGATATTTTTATGCTTTGGTTTGCGTAATTGCTTATTTCATTTGATATCTGGTTTCCAGCTGTGTTGCAGCATTGCTTTGATAAAATAAAATGCATTTGCTAATGTGAACACTTTCTGTCAACAGATCTATTAAATAATTATTTTATGATCCACATTCTTTAAAAAAGGAGCACTTGGAAAGGAAAGAACAATAAGAAGGAACTAGTAACAGTAACACATAATTTTCTTTTCAAGTACATGGTAATATTTCTTTTTACAATCAGTTGTTGTGGTGCACCACTTTAATTACATAGACATTAAGATGTGAATATACATTTCCCTTATCTGCATTGTTGTCTTTAGTGTAATATTTTTTCTGCTTGAGCTATGTCATGTTTAGGTATAAGTTATTTCTGCTGCTGTTTGCCAGGCATAGTGTTACTGAATTTCACTTTGTATTAGTCTGTTAAGCTAGTTTTACTACTGATTTATTTTTAGTTGCTGCACATTGGCTCATATTAGTTGTAGTGCTGCAATTGCTTTACCTATTTAAATTTTTTGTCACTGATGTTTGTATTAATTGTTTTATGTGATTCTGCATTGCCTCGTCCCTTAGTTTAGCATCTGAGCTCAGTTGATTTAAGTTAGCTTAAGAGGGGGTAGCCTATAAGACAATGAGTTATGATGAATTGAAAGAAATGCATTGAGAAGCTATACGAAAAAGGTTTGGCAAAAAAAAAAAAAGTAGTGTACAGTGGAGAAAAACTATTTTTGGCAGAGGATGTGAACAGAATACAGAAAGCAGGTATAGGTAGGACTTTTGGGAATAATGATGAACAAAGGGAGATCTCCATGCAAAATACTGCAGTAAAACAAACCCTGTCCTTTCCTTTTGTGTTATTCCGCTATATGTTTGTGTACCCTTGTGTATTTGTGTTTTTCCTGTCTTTATGTGTTTAGCTGATGAGAGCTATGTTGTAGACATTTTCTAATACTCTGTTATTTACTTTGTAAAGATGTTTAGACATTATTTATACTGTTTGGTTGCTCACATGAGAAGGTGATGTTTCAAACGTTCTTCTGATCTTTTATGTATTTACTTATGTCATAATTCCTGTAACACTGATGTATATGTTACTTCAATTCTTTTAAAGCCCATATTACTACAAATGTTATCTGTATTGTTATGTTCTTTAATGATGTATTTTGTACCTTTGTAATTGTATTCTCATGTTATAAAATGGTAATTGACACCAGTTCATCATATTAGTAACTTGTAAGTTACATTTCACTGCACACATTTCCGTTGGTCATAGTAATGCACAATATGTGAGAAGTTGGGACTGTTAATGTTTGCACGTGTGTTAATAATTCAGCAAGGGACTGGATAACAGCATTGCTGGTTTTAAGGACAATTCCAAAAACTTTGTGAGTGCACAAGTGGTGGTTATGGACTTGCTCTATTATCCGCAAGACTCTTCAATGGTGATTGTGCACCTGCACAGTCGCAGCAGATGGCTGCTGGCCATCTCTACAAGGACTACAGTGGGTCTGCATCTCTGGTGGCCTACCAATACCACAATCTCTACCAGGACTACAGTGGGTCTACTCTGTGATGACCTACCTACCAATATTCGTCAGAACTTCGAATGACTCTGCTGTGGGTTTGCTCCATTGTGGCCCATTACCTGTCAGCATGTCAAGAGTCAGCACTGTCTTTCCGTTGGAAGGACACCACTACTTCTTCAAGACTGCATGGAAATCCACTACTTCTGTGTGCAATTTCTTTTACTAATGAGACTTTGAGAAAAAAAACTGTAATTACTATTATGATGAATGATCAGGACTGTCTTTATGGACTGTGAGAAAATTTTAGCTTTTGACCAACATTGTATCAATAAGTGTGTGCATTTTATATCATTGTTACTGTAATTGTGAAAAAATTTTTCAAATATGTATTGGCCAGTGCCCAACACCATTTGTAAAAATTTTTTGTGGGGAGCATGGGGGCTATGTAAGTAGGCTGTTTATGTTTTCTTTATGTAAGTAGGCTGTTTAGGTTCTTATATTGGTAACGCCGCCGCCACGTAGCGCTCTCTGTATGAAAATCACTGGCTGTGCTGTGTGCAGCCTGTGGTTAGTTTGCATTGTTGTCTGCCATTGTTGTCATGAACTGCTATAGGTGGATGTGAACAGCGCGTAGCGTTGCGCAGTTGGAGGTGAGCCGCCAGCAGTGGTGGATGTGGGGAGAGAGATGGCGGAGTTTTGATAATTTGTAATACTGGATGTCAATTATGAATATTAAGGTAAATACATTGTTTGCTTTCTATTAATATCTTTCATTTGCTAACTATCCCTATCAGTAGTTAGTGCCTTCAGTAGTTTGAATCTTTTATTTAGCTGGCAGTAGTGGCGCTCGCTGTATTGCAGTAGTTCGAGTAACGAAGATTTTTGTGAGGTAAGTGATTTATGAAAGGTATAGTTTAATGTTACTCAGGGCCATCCTTTTGCAGGGATTTTTGATAGTCAGATTGCGTTGCGCTAAAATTATTGTGTGTCAGGTTAAGCACAGTCTTGTATAAATTGTTCTAAGGGGATGTTTCAGGTCCTCTAAATTTTCTCAATCGCGTTCCTTGAAAAGAACGTCACTTTCCCTCCAGGAATTCCCCTTTGAGTTCTCAAAGCATCTCTGTAATACTTAATTGTTGATCGAAAATAAGGACAAGTAATTTAGCAGACTTCGAATTGCTTCCGTGTCTTCCGTTAATCCGACCTGGTGGGGAATCCAGACACTAGAGTAATGCTCAAGAATAGGTCGCGCTAGTGTTATACGTACACTCCTGGAAATGGAAAAAAGAACACATTGACACCGGTGTGTCAGACCCACCATACTTGCTCCGGACACTGCGAGAGGGCTGTACAAGCAATGATCACACGCATGGCACAGCGGACACACCAGGAACCGTGGTGTTGGCCGTCGAATGGCGCTAGCTGCGCAGAATTTGTGCACCGCCGCCGTCAGTGTCAGCCAGTTTGCCGTGGCATACGGAGCTCCATCGCAGTCTTTAACACTGGTAGCATGCCGCGACAGCGTGGACGTGAACCGTATGTGCAGTTGACGGACTTTGAGCGAGGGCGTATAGTGGGCATGCGGGAGGCCGGGTGGACGTACCGCCGAATTGCTCAACACGTGGGGCGTGAGGTCTCCACAGTACATCGATGTTGTCGCCAGTGGTCGGCGGAAGGTGCACGTGCCCGTCGACCTGGGACCGGACCGCAGCGACGCACGGATGCACGCCAAGACCGTAGGATCCTACGCAGTGCCGTAGGGGACCGCACCGCCACTTCCCAGCAAATTAGGGACACTGTTGCTCCTGGGGTATCGGAGAGGACCATTCGCAACCGTCTCCATGAAGCTGGGCTACGGTCCCGCACACCGTTAGGCCGTCTTCCGCTCACGCCCCTACATCGTGCAGCCCGACTCCAGTGGTGTCGCGACAGGCGTGAATGGAGGGACGAATGGAGACGTGTCGTCTTCAGCGATGAGAGTCGCTTCTGCCTTGGTGCCAATGATGGTCGTATGCGTGTTTGGCGCCGTGCAGGTGAGCGCCACAATCAGGACTGCATACGACCGAGGCACACAGGGCCAACACCCGGCATCATGGTGTGGGGAGCGATCTCCTACACTGGCCGTACACCACTGGTGATCGTCGAGGGGACACTGAATAGTGCACGGTACATCCAAACCGTCATCGAACCCATCGTTCTACCATTCCTAGACCGGCAAGGGAACTTGCTGTTCCAACAGGACAATGCACGTCCACATGTATCCCGTGCCACCCAACGTGCTCTAGAAGGTGTAAGTCAACTACCCTGGCCAGCAAGATCTCCGGAGCTGTCCCCCATTGAGCATGTTTGGGACTGGATGAAGCGTCGTCTCACGCGGTCTGCACGTCCAGCACGAACGCTGGTCCAACTGAGGCGCCAGGTGGAAATGGCATGGCAAGCCGTTCCACAGGACTACATCCAGCATCTCTACGATCGTCTCCATGGGAGAATAGCAGGCTGCATTGCTGCGAAAGGTGGATACACACTGTACTAGTGCCGACATTGTGCATGCTCTGTTGCCTGTGTCTATGTGCCTGTGGTTCTGTCAGTGTGATCATGTGATGTATCTGACCCCAAGAATGTGTCAATAAAGTTTCCCCTTCCTGGGACAATGAATTCACGGTGTTCTTATTTCAATTTCCAGGAGTGTATATGCGCTTTCCTTTATAGATGAAACACACTTTCCTTAAACTCTCCCAATAATGCACTACAATCCACACATGCTCGTTCCGCTTCATACTACTTGTAACGTTACGCCTCGATATTTATTCACCTGGCTGTTTCAGGCTGTATTCGAACGTTACAGGATTATTGTTCCTATTCGACGGCGTTAACCTACATCTTTCTACATTTAGAACCAGCTGTCGTTCATCAGATCAACTATAAATTTTGTCAAAAGTCGTCCTGAATACTCTATCAGTCACTCAATGACGACACCTTCCAGTACACCACAGTATCATTACAAAACAGGCACAGGTTGTTGCTCAACCTTTCCGTCAGGCCACTTATGTATGTAGAGAATGACAGAGGTCCTTTCACACTTTCTGGGGCACACCTGTCTCTGACGAACACTCGTCGTCGAGGACAAAGCACTGGGTCCTATTACTTAAGAAGACTTCGAGCCATTCCCATATCTGGGAACCTATTCCGTATGCTAGAATCCTCGTTAACAGGCTGCAGTGGGGCACTAAGCCCACACAGTGTAGGGTTATGGAATCTGCCTCTTGCATTTCATCCATAGTTTGCGGTATTTAATTTGAAATAAGGGTGAGCTGAGTTTCGCACGAGTGATACCTGCCAAAAATGGTGCCGATTTGTGGACAGAAGCTTTTCCGTCTCAATGAGCTGTATCCCACTGATCGGCAATGCCTATATAAGATAACAAGTGTCTGGCGCAGTTGTTATATAAGTTACTGCTGATACAATGGTAGTTTATCAAGATTTAGGTGAGCTCGAACGTACTGTTGTAGTCGGCGCACGAGCTATGGGACACAGCATCTCCGAGGTAGAGATGGAGTGGGAATTTTTCCGTAAGGCCATTTCACGAGTGTATCGTGAATATCAAGAATCCGGTAAAACATCAAATCTCCGATATCGCTGCGGCAGGGAAACGATCTCGCAAGAGTAGAGCCATGCAGTTTGAAAAAGTGAACACATTTAAGTATCTAGGCGTGGACATCACTTCGAGAAATGAGATTGAATCCGAACTGAAGAAGAGATTACGGGCGGGAAATGCGTGCTACATCTCACTGGATAGATTACATTCATCACGGATATTGTCTAGGAATTTAAAGATTAAAAAATGGTTCAAATGGCTCTGAGCACTGTGGTACTTAACATCTATGGTCATCAGACCCTTAGAACTTAGAACTACTTAAACCTAACTAACCTAAAGACATCACACAACACCCAGTCATCACGAGGCAGAGAATATCCCTGACCCCGCCGGGAATCGAACCCGGGAGAACGCTACCGCACGACCATGAGCTGCGGACTTTATAGATTAGAATATACAAAACTATTATTGTACCAGTTATGCTGTATTGGTGTGAGACTTCGTCTCTCACTGTGCAAAATGAAAAGCCGTTTCGAGTATTTGAAAACAAAATTTTGAGGGATGACATTAGCGGAGAGTGGCGAAAACTGCATAACTGACATAATCAGTATTATTAAATCACGTAGGCTGCGATGGGTGGTCACGTAGCTCTAATGGATGAGGGCAGGGCAGCGCGCAGAGTACTGGTAGAGCACTTAGAGGGGAAACGTCCTGTGGGGAGACCGAGGCCTAGATGGGAGGACAACGTGAAGGCTGATTTGAGGAGCCTAGGTATTGAAGGTGAATGGAAGGAAGTAGCCCAAGACAGGGACAGATGGCGAAAATTCGTTGCTGCGGTAATGGACTCTCGAGTTCGGTATGACCAGTGAGAAAGAAAGAAAGAGTGGAACCATCGACAACTGAAGAGAATCGTTTCACTTGACAGAAGTGCAACCCTTCCGCAAACTGCTGCAGATTTCAATCCTGGACCATCAGCGTGAGAACTATTCAACGAAACATCATCGATATGGACTTTCGGAGTCGAAGGCCCAGTCGTATACCCTTGATGACTGCACAACACAAAGCTTTACGCCTTTCCTGGGCCCGTCTGTACCGACATTTGACTATTGATGACTGGAAACATGTTGCCTGGTCGGACGAGTCTCGTTTCAACATGTATCGAGCAGATGGATGTGTACAGGTATGGAGAGAACCTCATGAATCCATGCACCCTGCGTGTCAGCAAGCGACTGTTCAAGCTGGTGGAGGTTCTGTAATGGTGTGGGGCGTGTGTAGTTAGAGTGATATGGGACCCTGATACTTCTAAATATGACTCTGATGGGTTACACATTCGTAAGCATCCTGTGTGATCACCTGCATCCATTCATGTCCATTGTGCATTCTGACGGACTTGGAAAATTCCAGCAGGAGAATGCGACACCCCACAGGTCCCGAATTGCTAGAGTGGCTCCAGGAAAACTATTCTGAGTTTAAACACCTCCGCTGGCCACCAAACTCCACACACGGGAAAACTGTTGAGCATATCTGGGATGCCTTGCATCGTGCTGTTCTGAAGAGATCTCCACCCCCTCGTACTCTAATGGATTTATGGACCTGCAGCAAATCATAACAACATTGGTCTGTATGCGGTGGGTTAATTATTTTACTCTTCTTATATACAGGAGCATGTGCGTTTTATTCCATTTGCCTGAGGCTTTGGGCTGGGCGAGAGATTCGGATGTATGCTAGCTAAGTAAGAGGCTAATGCCATAGAGTTCTCTTTGTAAAACCGAACTGGTATTCCAGCCGGACTTAGCGACTTGTTTATTTTTAGTTCTTTCATTTGCTTCTCTGCACCAGGGATTCCTATTATCACATCCTCCATAAGGGAATCTGTGGGATGGACAACCGACGGTATGTCTGTGCGATCCTCATATGTGAACGTTTACTTAGATGTAAGATTTAAAACTCCACCTTTCTTTTTGCAGTCTTCATTGCTACACCATACTGGTCAACGAGTGACTGGAGAGAAGCGTTCGACCCGCTTAACGATTTTACGTTGGATTAGAATTTTCGCAGCCTCTAGGCAAAGTCTATTTCTAAGAAATAAAGGTGGTAGTTGTCGTATACTTCACTCATTGTCCTTTTTAGAGACGAACTAATCTCTACTAAATTTTACCTGTCGTTACTTTCACGTTCTATTTTGAACGGAAGGTGCAACAACCTTTGTTCTTGAGCATTTTCCGAATTTGGTCATCAAACCACGACGGGTCTTTATTTTCTTAATCCACCTGCTGGGCACATACTTCTCCGGCGTGCGATTTACAACCAGTTTACACTTTGCCCATAATTCCTCTACGTCCATCGTACTGGAGCTAAATGATAGCCATTCATTGTCTAAGTGTGATGGTAGAAACTGATAATCTGCTATTTCTAGCAAAAATACTATCCTAGCCTTCTTGATTGATTTATAATTTTAGTAACTTTTTTTCAGATGATGTTGACATCTAGTGTCTAGTAAAACCATCAGAAAATAAAAGCAGCTGCGAAATAATGGAGATAAGATATCTGCATGATGTCAAAGGTTACAGTTGACTCCAACTAATGAAAAGTGAGATAATCCACATGAATATTATAAGGAATCTATTAAATTTTTCTTTCACAGTAAATCACACATGTCTAAAGGCTGTCAGTTCAATTAAATACCAAGGTGCTGGAGTCACGAACAACTTAAATCGGAACGATGACATAGGCAATGTTGTGCATAAGGCTAACGAAAGAGTGTGTTTTATCGGCAGGACACTTGCAAGATGCTACATGTCTACTAAAGAAACTGCCTACACTAAGCTTGCCCGTCCTCTGCCAGAGTATTGCTGTGCAGCTCTTTTCTTACTGTAGCGAAATAGGGAAGAGAGTCATGGATACGATGTGTACGTCTGGGTGGCACTAATTAAAACAAAGGCATTTTTCGTTGCGGTGAGATCTTTTCACGAAACTTCAGACTCCAACGTTCTTCTTCGAAGGCGAAAATATTTTGTTGACACCCACCTACATAGGGAGAAACGGTCATTGTAGTCAAACAAGAGAAATCGGAGCTCACACAGATTTAAGTGTTTGTTTTTTTCTGTCCGCTGTTGAAAAGGGGGTAAGTAGAGAAATAATTTGAGAGTGGTACAACGAACCCCTGCCAAGCACTTAAGTGTGAGTTGAGAAGTAGTCATGTAGCTGCATTTGCAGCAAATGGGCACGTCGAGAGCACTCAGGAACCTTTTGGTGATCCTATTTTTTGTAAGCAGAGAAATGACAAATTTTAGATGTAATTATTTTATTTTTTATTTCATTTTATATGTTATTTTATTCATTTTTTACATTTTTTAATGATTCTAATGGAGGATTGTCTCCTTTGGAAATCTACACTCCTGGAAATTGAAATAAGAACACCGTGAATTCATTGTCCCAGGAAGGGGAAACTTTATTGACACATTCCTGGGGTCAGATACATCACATGATCACACTGACAGAACCACAGGCACATAGACACAGGCAACAGAGCATGCACAATGTCGGCACTAGTACAGTGTATATCCACCTTTCGCAGCAATGCAGCCTGCTATTCTCCCATGGAGACGATCGTAGAGATGCTGGATGTAGTCCTGTGGAACGGCTTGCCATGCCATTTCCACCTGGCGCCTCAGTTGGACCAGCGTTCGTGCTGGACGTGCAGATCGCGTGAGACAACGCTTCATCCAGTCCCAAACATGCTCAATGGGGGACAGATCCGGAGATCTTGCTGGCCAGGGTAGTTGACTTACACCTTCTAGAGCACGTTGGGTGGCCCGGGATACATGCGGACGTGCATTGTCCTGTTGGAACAGCAAGTTCTCTTGCCGGTCTAGGAATGGTAGAACGATGGGTTCGATGACGGTTTGGATGTACCGTGCACTATTCAGTGTCCCCTCGACGATCACCAGTGGTGTACGGCCAGTGTAAGAGATCGCTCCCCACACCATGATGCCGGGTGTTGGCGCTGTGTGCCTCGGTCGTATGCAGTCCTGATTGTGGCGCTCACCTGCACGGCGCCAAACATGCATACGACCATCATTGGCACCAAGGCAGAAGCGACCCTCATCGCTGAAGACGACACGTCTCCATTCGTCCCTCCATTCACGCCTGTCGCGACACCACTGGAGGCGGGCTGCACGATGTTGGGGCGTGAGCGGAAGACGGCCTAACGGTGTGCGGGACCGTAGCCCAGCTTCATCGAGACGGTTGCGAATGGTCCTCGCCGATACCCCAGGAGCAACAGTGTCCCTAATTTGCTGGGAAGTGGCGGTGCGGTCCCCTACGGCACTGCGTAGGATTCTACGGTCTTGGCGTGCATCCGTGCGTCGCTGCGGTCCGGACCCAGGTCGACGGGCACGTGCACCTTCCGCCGACCACTGGCGACAACATCAATGTACTGTAGAGACCTCACGCCCCACGTGTTGAGCAATTCGGCGGTACGTCCACCCGGTCTCCCGCATGCCCACTATACGCCCTCGCTCAAAGTCCGTCAACTGCACATACGGTTCACGTCCACGCTGTCGCGGCATGCTACCAGTGTTAAAGACTGCGATGGAGCTCCGTATGCCACGGCAAACTGGCTGACACTGACGGCGGCGGTGCACAAATGCTGCGCAGCTAGCGCCATTCGACGGCCAACACCACGGTTCCTGGTGTGTCCGCTGTGCCGTGCGTGTGATCATTGCTTGTACAGCCCTCTCGCAGTGTCCGGAGCAAGTATGGTGGGTCTGACACACTGGTGTCAATGTGTTCTTTTTTCCATTTCCAGGAGTGTATATACAAAAACATAAAATATTATTAGTATTCAATACACTTTTATCGTGAAATAAATTAGGGTAAAATTTTAATGGATTTCAGCAGCAGGTGCATTCGCACTAAAAATTCCAAATCATGAAATTCATTGTCATTATATTTAAATATCTTCATCTCATTGTATCTCGGTTTCACCTGTCCATCTTCAAAAAACTGAAAATCCCACTTAGTTAATCTCATACATTTCTTGGGTAAAAGAATCTTAAACTTGTTATTCAGCTTCATACAAATTTTCTCCCCATATCTAGTACTAACATATTCTCATCAGATACTAATATGCAAATATTTACTCCAAGCACACTATTCTTTTAAATAAATCAGAACTATTTCCATTATTCAGCTTCTTGAATAGGGGCTCCATCTATACAATAAAAATTTTTATTAATAAAATTTAAATTTAATTTGAAATAGAAAAGCTTCAGGCCATATCGCAGAAACCCAGATGGTTTTTTTCTTGATGTTTCTTTCTTGCTCCTTATTTTTACGCATTAGTTTTTTTGTGGTGCTGCTAATGTGTCACTTTTTTCTGTGACAGTGCCGCTGTCACATCTCCTTCTGCTCGTAGACTGATGAGTTGCCAGGTGAACGGCCACATTAGCTGCCACAGCTCTGATGTTCTCAAACACTGCAGAACAGCAAATGATTTAGTAATAGCCAGCTGAACCATTAGCTAAAGCACCAGCTCTGCTCATTTGGGCTATCAGAAACCTTTTACAAATCATATCTGTAGTTGCTATTCCAGGTGACACAGATGATTCAAGAACAAAGAATGAGATATCCGCTAGCAGTTTCCTGAACTAGACTGAAGGAGCTGCAGCCCTAACATCTAGAGGCGGCACGCAGTACAATATCAATCATGCATACTTCTGGAATCAGCCAGTCGAGTCAGTGCTCTCACACAAGCAAGTCCTAATATTACTGCGCTCTTAGCTACAGAGTAGATCGATTTTTACTTATTTCTCAGTCAAATACTAACCAATTTTAAAAATTCAAAAAGTTTGCATAATCTGTATGACCAGGGCAATCCAGAAAAACAAAAGTAAAAATATCGGATATTATCTTCCAATTGACAGTAAACTTTTCCTCTACCTTTCTTAAAATACTTGCAGAGGAAATGTGACAGTTTTGCATAATTTCTAATTTATTATTCATTTTATATAATTAGAAATTTGCACTCAAAATGGTATGCTGAGCCTCGTATGTTACATTTATTTTACCATACATGATTACATAAGCAGCAATTTCATTTAGAATTTTGTCACTCCCTGTGGCACACAGCTACATCATCGTTTCCCTTGTGGCCACTACACACATTCCTCGTGACATATTTATGACATTGCGATAATTAGTTATGAAATTGCATGGATTACATTGACATTACCATTTAATTGTGTGACTAACTTAAAATCTCATAGTGCATCAGATGCCTTCAGATAATTGTTTGGTGGATCTAGATTTTTCTTGAGGAAAAACTCCATTTCTTCCATTCTTTATGTAGATATTCTGTAGTTTGATGTGATCAAAAAGGGAAGACTCAATCAACTGATTACTTTTTCGATTAGTCTGGACCTTGGCAAAAATAAAATGAGGCATATCAGTTTCTGCAGAACTCGAGTAACTGGTGATATCGAGCTCAATATTTCTCTTTCCACTCAATTCACTATTCTCTATGGTTTATGGTTCAAAGAGAAGTATGGAAATCCTCGAATTTTTAGTCTTTCTTCCTGTAGCATGACTGAATTTTCTGGTGCATATCTATCGACAGGAACATTGGTTCCTATTGAGTCCGCAACAATGTTGCCTTCCTTGGGAAGAGAATCCTTTATTTCAGCTCCATCATCTCTCTAATCATCCCATTGAAGAATGACATCATTTGCATATGCAATAATGCAGGTATTTTGCTCGATTCAGGAGCACTGTATTCTGATAAAAATCCTAATAAAGAAAAATCAGGTAAAAGTGTTAAATACAACTACTTGATAAAAGAAATCATAGGTGTCTATTTTGTGAAATTAAAAGAAAACTATACAGCAAAACCAGTCAGAATATATCTGGATGAATGATGTTAGAGACTTAATCTATTGATTAGCAGTACATCTACATCTACGCGATTACTCTGTTATTCACAAAGATGTGCCTGGCAGAGGGTTCCACTCCTGAATGGCGCACGGGAAACGAGCACTGAAATTTTTGTGTGCGAGCCCTGATTTCTCTTATTTTATCGTGGTGATCATTTCTCCCTATGCAGGTGGGTGCCAACAGAGTGTTTTCACGATCAGAGGAGAAAACAGGTGATGGAAATTTCATGAGATCCCATAGCAATGAATGACGCCTTTGTCTTAATGAATGCCACTCCAATTCACGTATCATGTCTGTGGAATTATCTCTCCTATTTCGCGATAATACAGAACGAGCTGCCCTTCTTTGAACTTTTTCGATGTCATCCATCAGTTCCACCTGACAGGGATCCCAAACTGCACGCCAGTGCTCCAGGATAGGGCAGAGAAGCGTAGTGTAAGCAGTCTCTTTAGTAGACCTATTGCACCTTCTAAGTGTTCTACCAATGTATCGCAGTCTTTGGTTTGCTCTACCCGCAACATTATCTACGTATGTGATAGTTCCAATGTAGGTTATTTGTAATCGTAATCCCTAAGTATTTAGTTGAATTCACAGCCTTCAGATTTGTGTCACTTATCGTGTAATCGAAATTTAACGGGTTTCCTTCAGTACTCATGTGAACAACTTCACACGTTTCTTAATTTCAGGGTCGATTGTCACTTTTCGTATCATACATATATCTTATCCAAATCATTTTGCGACTCGTTTTGGTCATTTGATGACTTTATAAGACGGTAAGTGACAGCATCATCTGTAAACAATCTAAGACAGCTACTCAGGTTGTCTCCTATGTCGTTAATATAGATCAGGTACAATAGAGGGCCCATAACACGTCCTTGGGGAACGATGGATATTACTTTTCTTTTACTCGATGGCTTTCCGTCTTTTACCATGAACTGTGATCTTTCTGACAGGAAATCACGAATCCAGTTGCACAACTGAGGTGATATTCCATAGGACTACCAGTTTAGTTTGAAGATGCTTGTGAGGAGCAGTGTTGAAAGCCTTCTGGAAATCTAAAAATATGGTATCAATTTGACATACCCTCATCACAGCTAGATGTGTTTTACAATAACCATATTTATTGAATTCTTCGAGGATTCATAATGTTCGAATATGGGTCTGTAATTCAGCGGATTACTCATATTTCCCTTTTTAGGTATTGGTGTGACTTGAGCAATTTTCCAGTAATTATGTACAGATCTTTCTATAAGCGAGCAGTTATATGTAATTGCTAAATATGGAGCTATTGTGTCAGCATACACTGAAAGGAACCTGACTGATATAAAATCTGGATCGGGGGCCTTGCCTTTATTAAGTGGTTTAAACTGCTTTGTTACACCAAGGATATCTACTTCCATATTTCTCATATTGGCAGTTGTTACTGATTGGAATTCAGGAATATTTACTGAGTCTTCTTTGGTGAAGGAGTTTCAGAAAACCATATTTAACAACTCTGCTTTAGTGGTACTGTCATCATTGACTTCAGCGTTGTTATCATTTAATGAATGTGTTGATTGAATCTTGCCACTGGTGTGCTTTATGTATGACCAGAATCTCTTTGGGTTCTCTGCCAGATTTGGAGTCCGAGTTTCATTGTGGAAATTATTAAAAGCATCTCACATCGAAGAATGTGCTATACTTTGAACTTCTGCAAAACTTTGCCAATCTTGGGGATTTGGTGTTCTTTTAAATTTGGCAAGCTTTCTTCATTGCTTCTGCATCAGTGACCTGACCCATTTTGTGTACCATGGAGGATCAGTAGCATCACTTATTAATTTATGTGGTATATATCTCTCAATGCCACCCATCCTATCTCTTTGAAATGATTCAACATCTTTTCTATGCTAACATGTAATTCATGGACAAGAATGAACAGGACATAAAAGTTATCTTCATGAAAAAAGCTTGGAATAAGACAAAGATTGAGTAAATTCAGCAATTTTATTATCAACAATCCAAAACGAATCCCATACCTCATGATATTTTGAATAATCTACCTCATCCATGTTAAGAATCTGAAGAACATGGAAAAGGGTTACTAAATTGGGCTTTAAATAATTTGCCCATGCCAGAGAAGCATCTACCAGGATTGTCATGCTGTGGACCATTACCTAAACTAGATGAAAGACTTGTATCTGGGATAAGGGTACAAATCCTATAGCAGAAGCATGTAAAAGCATGATACTGTGTACAGAAATAGTAAAGATTTAGAACCTATACATCAGGCTGACAAAGAACTTCAAGAACTTAAGAGAATGTATGCTACAGATGCTTCACTTTGTACTAAAGTAGGAGCAACAGCAGTTAGAGAAATAATGTATGGGTAACGAAAATTAGGAATAGACTTTGATGAAAATGAATGACAACCATAAAATATTTAACCTTCACAAAAAATTTGATTCTATGTAAATGAATAATGTCAGTATTGATTACACATTGCTACCAAGTGGCAAAACTATAATACTGATAACTTTTAACTGATGCTCAAAGAAAAAACAAAGAAAAAAAAGGAGAGAGAAAAGAAAACTGGTGGAATTTACTCATAACATCTATTAAGGAAAAAATATTAAATATCTAATAAAAGAGAAAGAAGACTCTGAAGTAATAAAACATGCAGGAGGATTTCTTCCATTACTTTAGTCAGCATTACTATATTTAAAACTATAGGTGGACCTGCTGCAATTCCAAATGCAGTTATAAAAGAAAACAAAGTTGACAGGGAACTGGAAGAAGAAAAAATACACAATAATGCAGTGGAGAAGAGGGGATATGGAACAAACGAAATTACAAGAAATTGATTTGCATCCTAATACATGAAGTAATCTGATATAAAAGCACTTGTAAAATAACTATAAAAGCAAACGTTTTGTGGTGTTTTTATGATTGGTGAATTACCTACTAAACAAAAAAAATTATCTTGAATAATTGATTTAGATATTTCTGATAATATTGGCACTCATTGGGTATATTATTAAAGAAAATGTTATTAAATTTGTATTTGATTCATTTTGAGGAAATATTCTTGAATAATGTGTTAAATATCTTGGTTATGTGAGCTTTTCTATAATGGACAGTGAGTTTCGTTTGAAACTGTTGTAGGATAGTTGGAAGCTTAATGACATTTTGAATATAGTAGATGGACATTTTTAGAAATGAGGTAAATCCAGGAAACACTGAAAAATAAAATAAAAAATTAAAATTAAATCTAAAAAATTAGGATCCTTAGAACAGAAAAATACTTAGAAAACTTTATCACAATGTATCTCAATGAAAAAATTAATCAGATTGATCAAGATAAAATAAGCAACTACCTTACAACAAATGGAAAAGGAGCATATTTTGGAGATTTCTTCTCAAAGACAGGTTTATCTTTATACATAAACCAATTAAGCTATCTTAAAAATAGTGTGTATGATAAAGATTTATTATATTATGCACATAAAGTGATATTTCGTTTTGTTACTGGTGATGAATTACTAAAATTCACATTTGAGTATGATGTGAAAATTAATAGAATTTTTATTTTAGGAGCCAATATAAATGATAACATGCTGATTTTAAAGTAGAAACAAAGTTATATAATGTCGACAAACTGCAAATTTTATATCCTACTCAACTAAATAGTACATCACTTGAAATGAAAATTAAGGATAAAATGTTTATATCTCTAAAGCAGTCTGTTAAAGCGGTACCTATTTCAGCTGAATTACTCATGTTTGAAGAAATGTTTTCAGAATTTCAAGGATTGGAACAATAGTCAATAAATTTTTATTCTGTGAAATAGATAATCATATTTGGTGCTTGAAGTATAGAAAATTAACTGAAACACATAATCCTGACCGAGTAACAACTAAAAATTGTAGAAACCGAAATGTAGAGTTCTTGTAGAATATTAAGAGTAAACAGTGTAAGTTCGTTAAAAATGTTTGCAAGTTTTGGCCCACAGTTCATTATTCAAGAAAAAATTATTAATTAATTTCATAAACTAATGAGAAAACTTTTAAAAGATGAAAAGTCATTTCTGTTGGTATAGATGAGGGTAGGATGAACCAGAAGAAATCAGATAAATAATGGACCTAAATATTTATTGAGTGTTATTGATGATGCTTTCAAAATGTGCTTGGGCTATTTCAGTCAAGGGTAAAGCATGGAAAAATGTAGCTGATGTTTTTGGAAAAAATATATAGATACCCCACTTCAAACAGAGAATGGTAAACAATTCTACAACAATGAATCTGAAGAATTTATAAAAGAAATTATTCAACTTTTACTGAATTACTATCATCTGTTGTTGAAAGATGTAATAGAACACTGAAAGAAAGAAATGTGGAACAGGTATGCTTTTCAAGGAAATTATAACTGGGTTGAATTATTATTGATATAGTTGATGAATACTGTAACACAAAATATTCTAAAAGAAAAATGAAGCAAATGGAAGTGAATGACGAAAATTGTAAGTCAATTGCCATTGTATCTAATGATAAACCAAATTTAAAATCCGAGTTCAAGTTGGATGTAGTAAGCATAAATGAATTATTGAAAAATCATACACAGCCAGGCGTTCAACAGAAATTTTTGTGACTGATCATGCTGTCAATTTTAATCCAATCACACACAAGCTGAAGATATTGTATAGAGAAGAAGTAAAAGCAAAATTTTATGAATATGACTTACACAAGTATTATCCTGACGTATATCTTGCAGAGAAAGTTTTGATGAAGAAAGGCAATGAAGCATATGTCAAGTGGTTAGGTTCTGATGTATCACAGAATAGAATGGTAAGTAAAGGATAAATTTTTCCATAAAATTTTGATGTACAGAAATGGAATTCGTAACTGAAAATTTAAAATTGTTTGCAATTGATTATAATATTAATTCTTTTGATTGTGTTGTTAAAGAAGGTAAAGTATATTTTGATATTAAAATAAAAGTTAATAAGAATGATACAAGGACAGAATCATTGAAGAATTTTGCATTTGAGTTGATCAATGAGATACATAAAATACATAAAAACCTGCATGAATGTTACATAAAATTTAATTATGAAAAAAGTAACTGGGTTTTCAGTTTCATTGAAAAATAATGTAATGTAATTGGTGTTGTACTAAATTTTATGTTTGACATATCTTTTTTGAAACATTCATTGACTTATTCTATATCTTTTCCGTCCCTTAATTTTATATGCCTTTCCTTCAAGTTCTTCTGATACAGGGTTCAGAAAACCAAATCCTGCACTGTTAGCACAATTTTTCTGGGTATATTCTCATATACCATGCGATACCATAAAAATTAGAGGTGATAACTATTTGGTGCCTTGAACATCATTAGTTTCCAGTATATTCTTTTTAATCTTTTCAGGGTTACCAATCAATTCTTCAGCTACATAGACATCACAAATATTAAAATAATTGTGGCAGCAAACAGTACATAAATTTTCCCTCATTCTCTGGTACAAGTTTATTCAGTTAGAATTCTAATTAACTCTTAACAGTCTTTCAAAATTCCGAAGTAAACCTGTTATATATTTGAGTTGTTTTTGCAGATGTCTGCTGTATACTCTAATGACATAACAATTATATGACAGATATCATTCGATAACATTAAAAAGCGAAAGTTGTTCATAGAGCAGACGTATGGTCAATAAAGCTGTTGTCACATGTAAAGTAAAGTAGGGTAAGGTCTTAAATTTACATTAATATTAATTATTGTTGAAGAACAATATGTGGAGCCTTTCCTTCGATTATTTCTGTAGCTAAATCAATTCTTTCATCTGTTTTTGTATATAATAATCCTTAATGTTATTCAGCTCTTTCGAGTGATTTACTCGAATTTTTCTTTTTTCTAGGTGGTAAATTACACCTTCATTGAGTTGCTTTATATCATCATTTAATTTACATTCACCATGTATTTGAATTGAATGCAAAACTTCGTGTGTAACCCATTTCCTGAATTGTTTCTCTCCTTCCATTTGTGGTTTCAAATTCAAGAATATAAGTCTGGTCCACTGATAAATATTGATGATATTTCATAACATGAGGAATCCTTGGCTACGGAATATTCAAATATTTCTTTTATCTTCTCCTTAACATGTTTTCTTGATGCATAGCCACTATATTTATATTCCAGTATATCAGCCACATTTTTAGCTTGAAACCATGCATTATTCTTTTTATCAATTATCACTAAAACTGAGTAAATATATTCAGAAGCTTGCTGTTGATGTAGTGGCTCCTGAAGTATCCTTTACGTTTTGCCATATCTCTGATTATTGACATTTAATGTAACTCTTTTTATTTAGAATACTTTTAGATGTTATTCATTATTTGCTTACTTAATATCTTTGCTGAAATATACTATCATGAACAAATAGAGGGAACTGAAAGTAGTAGATTTTAACAAACCATAATTAATTCAAATTATGTGAAACTAATGCATTTATATGTAATTTTTAAGCTTCAGTATTTATTGATTGACCATCCTGCTTCAATAAGAAAATATCCAGCTAGATCACTAATAGTTTCCTCACAACAAACACAATCATTTTGTTTTTATCAAAATTTTAAATTTTGATAGGTTTTAATTGTGTCTTGATAATTAATTATTATAAATAAATTTTCAATTTTTCCTAATCCTATCTCAAAACGTTTGTCATTCTTCCTCCAATAATAAAAATACGTGGTTTTAATTTTTACTTTTTTAGGAAATATCAGGTATAATAAAGTGGTTTACGTGCATGAAAAGTTAATTATTAAAAAAACCCATTAAAACCAAATTTCAAGTGATTAACATTCTACATTGATAAAACATTATGATGATGATGATGATGATGATGATCAGTAAACAGGATGTATCGTTTGCCAAGAAATTAAAGAATTTTGGTGGTATCCTTAAATCCCACATCTACAGACAAACACTCAAGTAGCTGCCAGATTTGAAACTATAAAAAAAGTAGAAATGTGATATTTTAACAAGGCAGAAAAGGCCTCAAAAACATTTATTGTCAGCTGAAGATATAAACTTAACCGAAAATGAAATTTAATTAATCACTTCATCTGCTAATTTATTAAATTATTGGGTAGAATCATTTAAATTGAGCATATTTTTTATTTTTCGTTCTTCACAAACCCCAAAAAAAATTTTTGTGTTAAATGGAGAGCAAATTGATAGATTTTATAGTCACTCAGCTGCTGTGTGTTAGGAGATATAATATAGGTAAATACAGAAGTATAAGAAAAGTTAGTTTTATTACTTTAAGTAATTCACATAATTTATCTACCCCTAGTAATCATATACCAAGTCTCAATACCATATAAGTAACTGAGCTAAAAGCTACAGCTAATAATCTTGGTATTATAGCCTACAGCAAATTAGGTAAACAGAATTAATTACTTTGATTATTTGATTATGTTACATGAATTCCTATTTTTCACTCCATTATTCTAAAAAACTAAATCAAGACTTTATTGTGTACCTTATATAAATTACTTTTACAAATGTGGTGATGAAATTTTTTAATAAAACTTGACCACAAAAAACAGAAAAAAATGAGACCCAAAAAATAGTGAGACTGGGTAAAATATGTCCATTCATTATTAAACTATTTGAGGAAAAAGAGAATAAACCATTGAAAAAAGAGTTTCTTGAAATTTGAGAAGTAAGATCAAGATTTAATGAAACATTTACTACAACATTGACATTAACGATACTAATAATAAGTAACTTGATACCATTCATGAAAATAAGATCAAGTAATGAAAGTGCTCAATTCTATGTTAGGTGCAGCTAAATAGAGAACTAACTACAGAAAAGGAGGTAACTTAGACATAACAAGTGAAGATCCAAAAATGATTGGCCCAATTTTTGCAGGACATCCAGCATCAGATAATACTAAACAAGCTGTTCAAGTTTTGTGCAATAAAATCACGCATATATCGTAATTTGGTAATTCTATTAATATAGCAGGTACCACATTTTTATATTAAGATGTTAGCAGTTCCTAGAGGCATTATAGTTAAACAAATAATAAATTTATCTGATAAGAATAAGGTGTATTACAAGAATTAATACTAATGCTAATGTAATAGATTTCTTAATAAATGTTATATTTACTGAGAATTTAAATTCAGTTATCTACAGTGGTCCTGAGAAAACAGTAAAAGTATATCTGTATAAAAATCAAAACCAATTTGGTGTAATTAACGGTAAATCGACTGCCTTATGTTATAATATTACTGTGATTAATGTAACAAGACATATACAACAAGACCAAACATATATACAAAGTTGAAAGAAAACCCTATATATTATGCAAAAGAGAAGAGCATAGTACTGTAGAAAATAAAATATAGTGAGCAAACTGCAATAAATATTGTCAGAATGAAGAATGCTTAAACAGTCGCTGAGTAGTTTGTGATACAGTTTATAAATATGCAGAATGTAAGCGTATTTGTTTGAGATCAACAGGATATTAATGTGGCTTTCAAAAATGTATTTAACTGTCAACTAATAGTAAAAATTAAAAATCGAGTATATTACACACAATACACCGTGAAAAAGGATAGTATATGTGAAAAGGAAGTTTAGTAAAGAAATTACAGTCGAAGGATGACAAAATTCTAGTAAAGGTAGTTGTTACATCAGTGGAGAATAACAACACTATTATGTTTTCCACTGCTGGGAATATATAAAGAAATAGTTACAGGTAAACAGTTAAATGTTTTGAGAGGAGAATTTCAATGGAAACTGATTGTATTGATGATGAAAGATTCAAATAATTTGATTTGAATCTCAATGAGAAACTGATATGCATATTCAAAATCTGATAATAGTTCACACATTTAATGGTGATACTGTTTATAAATTCAAGACAACTGATGAATTCCGTAGGTTATCACTATATGATAAATATCAGAATTATAAAGGTCATGTCTTGTAATTCATTTTGAATTATTATGTTGAAAATACAATAATTATATATACCATCTACATAGGAGCTAAATTGATATTATTGTAGATAAACCATGTAGAACTAAAAATTATAGATAGGAGCAGTCTTGTACAAGACACACTTAGTAGCTTCCCAAAAAATTTTGATTTGAAAGAACTGAAGAAAATTACTTCCCATAGTTATCCAATACCCAATATTTTTCAAATGGCATAGTCTTAGTGTTAAAGAAAGTTTGTATTCAAAATGAGGAAAGAAATTAATGAAAGTGTAAAGAAAAGGTTGTTGACAACTAAGAAAACAGTTCCTAGAAATAGGTAACATAGAACTGGACTGCTATTTATAAATTGCTGGACTTTGTGAGGCTACATACAAATCTAAATATTTGGCTAATGGTAGAACAGCTGTATTGGATAAAGGACACAAAGAAAATTATAGTACAGAGTCCATTGCTTTGCTAAATGCTTTAAACAACAACCATATTCAGCACACTCTTAATAGTGGTGAAGTAAGTATAGCAGGTTAGAAGTAGCCTGTTTCGATAAAGAAATTAATGTCATAGTTGTTCTTGGCTTCATTGTAAAAAATGTTTTCAAATTGAAACAATTAACAGCAAAAATAATGAATCGATGGAAGACCTATATAAAAACAGATTAACAAGAAGTACAAACATACGAAATTATAGATATAATTTACTGAAAATGTGGCAATGAGACTGGATTAATTCAGTAGAATATAAAAAACGTAGGAAATTAAAACGGTTGCCTAAAGTTACTAAATCTTCGTGTCCCAGAGATGCCTTTCATGGAGGTCAAAGTAATACAATAAAATTAAAAGCTAAAGGAGACTGTATTATCACAAAAATAAAACATGTTGATTTGTGTAGTCTTTACCTAGCTATACCATATTCTGGTTATCATCTTAGTGATATGGAACATTAATATACGATATCACACAAAATATGTATGGGTTTATAGAATGTAAAATATTGGCAACTTGGGAACTGCATCATTTAGTTTGGCCAATACAAATGACGATCGATAAGAATGAAAAAACATTGGTTGCTTTTGTGTATCAAACATGCAGAAGAACAAAATAAATAACTTTAATCACAATGAGAGAGAAAAGTAGTTTTTTGGAACTTGGACAACTGATGAAGTGAAGAAAGCTCTGGGACAAAATTTTTAGATATCGATGAAGTGTGGGATTTAGAAATAAAAACAGCATGTTGTTTAAAATTTTTCATGAAAATAAAATTAGAGACCAGTCCTCATGATTAGGAATCCAATGCATTATATATCAAAACAGTGACAGAAAAAATGGATACTGAATTGGAGAAAAAATGAGAGAAATGAAAATCTAGGACAACGAGCTGTTGTTAAGATATGTCTGATTTCCTCACAGGAAAATTTGCACACTAACAGAATACAAGTAAAACAGAGTATGGTGCAGATTTACAACAATTTCACAAGACACTTCTAGATGATAAATTAGATAATACAGATATCACATTTATCAATGAATGTATGGTTCAGATTAAACACAGTTCCAATGCATTTTGTGTAGAAAAAAAGCACATCTACAAATATTTTTGAAGCAGCTTTCACTACATCAAATGCAAGTCATAGTTTGTAGATATGTTAGATCAGCTAGCAGAATCAGTTACATATTTTTGTACAGGCAGTATAGTATATATTGTCAATGGCATTAATACTGTTGAAATATGTTGTAAGCAGGGTGAATGGACTGATGAGTTACGAAACAACTAAATTAAAAATTGATCAATGACTGGACATAAAATTTACTATTGTGAGACAATTGATAAAAGTACTGTGATGAAGATAAAGATGTTGAATTTAAACTATGAGAATATTTAAAAGCTGAATGGCAACTCTATGATAGATTACCTGAGATTGTAATGAAAGACTAGATACAAATTGAGAAGAACAAGACTTGTCATCTATGTAAATGGAGTTCCTACTTCACTCTCTGTAATGTAGGCAATACTAATTTGTTTAAAGAAATTGTGAGCTGGAGGTAAATGTTTTGTATTACATTACAGACTGTAAATATTTGAATACAAGATATTGGGGAGAAAACTTGTATGAATCTTAATAACAAGCTTAATGTTCTTTTACCACATAGGTATTTTAAATTAGTAGCTAACAGAGATATTTTGAAGAAAGGCACAATTTGAAAATAATAGTAATCGATGCCACGATTTTTTATTTTTTTGTGAATGGTGCTGGTGTTGATTTCCATTAAAATTTTCACACAACTTTATTTGAAGAGAAAAATATATTGACTAATAATGTTTTCTGCTTTTTTATGGAATTTCAGTGGGAGAATATCCCCCTTTGGACTTACTAAAACTATGGGAAGTTGAAATAAATAAACCAAAATTAAACTGAGTAAAAATATAAAATGAAGTATAAATAAAATGTCATACCTAAATTGATTATTTATCTGGTCACATAAACGAAGGTGCACGAAGAAGCTACCAAGTGTGCTCAGTGTATCCACTTACTATTTATATTTATAGAATACCTCATATATCTAGTATCCCAGCCATATACATCAGAAAGAAAAAGTATTCCCAAAGTCCACCTTTGCACTGGCTCTCTCTCAAACATACTACTCAGCACCAAACGAAGAATTATATTGTTGCATTCATGAAAAGCTGAAGCACTCACTTTTCGGCATCCTCACTATTTTTTCGTCAAAAATCAACATCGTCGTCTGTCTCCATAAGAGTGATGCCAATTCTCACTTCTTTCTATACTTACACTGAAAGTCGCGACCTCAGTCTTCTTATCTCGTGTTTTCTACTGAAATTCTCGTGCATGTACTCTTGTTAACTTTACTATTACAGAGAGCGCCTAAACTTTTTTTGAAATTGGTCTTGTGCGTAAAAAATAATTTACTTAGTCTTTCTGCTGTCACTGATTGATCTGCTTTATTCCATTATTTAACGAAAACATAAAAAGACCTATTACTGAAGCTGAGTGCAGTGCATGTTCTGTATGGCAGCTCCTGCTGTTGCTGCTGCTGCTGCTTACTACAACTACATATATTTCAAGAGAAAGGGTTTGGTCAAATATAAACTCGATAAATGATAACCCAAACAAGAAATTCCTTTTCTCAAAAACTTTATTTTGAAAGCGATTCTTTCTTATTCAATCAACAAAACCCTAGAAGCTCTTTCAGCAATCGCTTCGTATGTAAATCTGCCTCCAGTGGCATTAAAGCAATATTACAAATTAATCAAACTCTTGAGACAAATGAAATACTTCTCAATTAAATAGTGAAACAATTCCCTGACAATTACAAAATAAATCGATGACAAAAATCAATACTTAATCTACTCGCCTAAAAATGGTTTCCCTTAAAATTTCAACTCCTATCATTATCAAAATTACCGTCTGCTGCTACGCACATACACAAACCCTTTTCTCTAAATTAATAAGCGCGCTGCAAATTATCAAAAATATCAACTCAATACCAAATCCTGTGTCGCTGCTGGCGGACACGGCAGTACAGTAGCTCGGCGACGACCCCTCGCCCAACACACATGCGCACCACAGCAGGCGGGCTCTTACACTGGCTTCCAAACTGGCACTAATTAATCCGTGCACTGCAAAGCGTGACAACAATAACTTAGATTCCAGAGCTTGTGTATGTGTACTGTAGCCAACCTTTAAATCCTAAGAGAATATTGCCAAGTCTCATAACCCTAACCCTCATTTTCGAAAATTTTGCAGGGTGATTCTTGCCTAACATATTGGCAAGGAACAAACATTAAAATTTTTTTACAAAACGACGAAAAATGTAGGCAAAGAGAAGAAATGTTACAATATATATCCAATGACTAAAGGTATTTCTTGCTTTGCATCTAAGTAAAATTTTATACAAAATGGCAGAAATGTAGCCTCCCTAATTGATTGGAAAGGAGAAAACGTGGCTCCTTTTACAAAAATATGAAAATGTTGCCAGCCTAGTATGTGTGTAATAGGAAAACATCAAAGGAAATATAACATGTTTTGCTACATCTACATCCATACTCCGCAAGCCACCTGACGGTGTGTGGCGGAGGGTACCTTGAGTATCTCTATCGGTTCTCTCTTCTATTCCAGTCTTGTATTGTTCGTGGAAAGAAGGATTGTCGGTATGCTTCTGTGTGGGCTCTGATCTCTCTGATTTTATCCACATGGTCTCTACGCGAGATATACGTAGGAGGGAGTAATATACTGCTGGACTCTTCGGTGAAGGTATGCTCTCGAAACTTTAACAAAAGCCCATACCGAGCTACTGAGCGTCTCTCCTGCAGAGTCTTCCACTGGAGTTTATCTATCATCTCTGTAACGCTTTCGCGATTATTAAATAATCCTGTAACGAAGCGCGCTGCTCTCCGTTGGATCTTCTCTATCTCTTCTATCAACCCTATCTGGTACGGATCCCACACTGCTAAGCAGTATTCAAGCAGTAGGCGAACAAGCGTACTGTAACCTACTTCCTTTGTTTTCTGATTGCATTTCCTTAGGATTCTTCCAAAAAATCTCAGTCTGGCATCTCCTTTACCGACGATCAACTTTATACGATCATTCCATTTTAAATCACTCGTAATGCCTACTCCCAGATAATTTATGGAATTAACTGCTTCCAGTTGCTGACACGCTAATTTGTAGCTAAATGATAAGGGATCTATCTTTCTATGTATTCGCAGCACATTACACTTGTCTACATTGAGATTCAATTGCCATTCCCTGCACAATGCGTCAATTCGCTGCAGATCCTCCTGCATTTCAGTACAATTTTCCATTGTTACAACCTCTCGATACACCACAGCATCATCTGCAAAAAGCCTCAGTGAACTTCCGATGTCATTCACAACGTCATTTACGTATATTGTGAATAGCAACGGTCCTATGACACTCCCCTGCGGCACACCTGAAATCACTCTTACTTCGGAAAACTTCTCTCCATTGAGAATAACATGCTGCGTTCTGTTATCTAGGAACTCTTCAATCCAATCACACAATTGGTCTGAAAGTCCATATGCTCTTACTTTGTTCATTAAACGACTGTGGGGAACTGTACCGAACGCCTTGCGGAAGTCAAGAAAAACGGCATCTACCTGTGAACCCGTGTCTATGGCCCTCTGAGTCTCGTGGACGAATAGCGCGAGCTGGGTTTCACACGATCGTCTTTTTCGAAACCCATGCTGATTCCTACAGAGTAGATTTCTAGTCTCCAGAAAAGTCATTATACTCGAACATAATCCGTGTTCCAAAATTCTACAACTGATCGACGTTAGAGATATAGGTCTATAGTTCTGCACATCTGTTCGACGTCCCTTCTTGAAAACTGGATGACCTGTGCCCTTTTCCAATCCTTTGGAACGCTACGCTCTTCTAGAGACCTACGGTACACTGCTGCAAGAAGGGGGGCAAGTTCCTTCACGTACTCTGTGTAAAATCGAACTGGTATCCCATCAGGTCCAGCGGTCTTTCCTCTTTTGAGCGATTTTAATTGTTTCTCTAACCCTCTGTCGTCTATTTCGATATCTACCATTTTGTCATCTGTATGACAATGTAGAGAAGGAACTACAGTGCAGTCTTCCTCTGTGAAACAGCTTTGGAAAAAGACATTTAGTATTTCGTCCTTTAGTTTGTCATCCTGTCATCCTATGACCATTTCGGTCACAGAGTGTCTGGACATTTTGTTTTGATCCACCTTACATAAGTAGATAAAAAAATCATAAAAGTTTTAACAGATGTGTAGCAGTAACTACTTAAGCATTAAATAGTCTTCAATAAGCTAATATAACCTAATAACCAGTAAAACATTATATTTTATTTTGTGCATCTGGGCGCTTACGTTTCCATGACATTAATCAGTAGTGGTCTGACTACACGATATTTTATGTTTTTATGCTCGTAGTTCCCTCTGGTAAAAACAAACCAGGACCACATGTTTTAAGTACAGCAGACTCAGAGACTTAATATCCACTGACACCCACACTAATATTCCAACATCAGTTAATTTACGGTGTAAGCAGACTCAGGGACTTCCTGGATGACGCAGTTTGACAGTGTTGGCAGACTCAGGGACCTCGTGTCCACTGACAACCACACGTCACTGCGTTGTTGCATAAGTAACTCCTCAATATTATGCAGTACAAGTCTCGGTCGAGTATTTCTGTATATTGGAAATGTCATATTTTATGGAAAATAGATTCCCCCTTTAAAATACGATATCTCTAACCAATTACAGAAATTAAGCAAGTAATAATATTTTATCATATATACAGGCGTGTGAGCTCTGAGCTCATTTAAATGTTTTCTTTAACTCTATTGCCACAGCAATTTCAGATTTGTGGCATATACACTCCTGGAAATGGAAAAAAGAACACATTGACACCGGTGTGTCAGACCCACCATACTTGCTCCGGACACTGCGAGAGGGCTGTACAAGCAATGATCACACGCACGGCACAGCGGACACACCAGGAACCGCGGTGTTGGCCGTCGAATGGCGCTAGCTGCGCAGCATTTGTGCACCGCCGCCGTCAGTGTCAGCCAGTTTGCCGTGGCATACGGAGCTCCATCGCAGTCTTTAACACTGGTAGCATGCCGCGACAGCGTGGACGTGAACCGGATGTGCAGTTGACGGACTTTGAGCGAGGGCGTATAGTGGGCATGCGGAAGGCCGGGTGGACGTACCGCTAAATTGCTCAACACGTGGGGCGTGAGGTCTCCACAGTACATCGATGTTGTCGCCAGTGGTCGGCGGAAGGTGCACGTGCCCGTCGACCTGGGACCTGACCGCAGCGACGCACGGATGCACGCCAAGACCGTAGGATCCTACGCAGTGCCGTAGGGGACCGCACCGCCACTTCCCAGCAAATTAGGGACACTGTTGCTCCTGGGGTATCGGCGAGGACCATTCGCAACCGTCTCCATGAAGCTGGGCTACGGTCCCGCACACCGTTAGGCCGTCTTCCGCTCACGCCCCAACATCGTGCAGCCCGCCTCCAGTGGTGTCGCGACAGGCGTGAATGGAGGGACGAATGGAGATGTGTCGTCTTCAGCGATGAGAGTCGCTTCTGCCTTGGTGCCAATGATGGTCGTATGCGTGTTTGGCGCCGTGCAGGTGAGCGCCACAATCAGGACTGCATACGACCGAGGCACACAGGGCCAACACCCGGCATCATGGTGTGGGGAGCGATCTCCTACACTGGCCGTACACCACTGGTGATCGTCGAGGGGACACTGAATAGTGCACGGTACATCCAAACCGTCATCGAACCCATCGTTCTACCATTCCTAGACTGGCAAGAGAACTTGCTGTTCCAACAGGACAATGCACGTCCGCATGTATCCCGTGCCACCCAACGTGCTCTAGAAGGTGTAAGTCAATTACCCTGGCCAGCAAGATCTCCGGATCTGTCCCCCATTGAGCATGTTTGGGACTGGATGAAGCGTCGTCTCACGCGGTCTGCACGTCCAGCACGAACGCTGGTCCAACTGAGGCGCCAGGTGGAAATGGCATGGCAAGCCGTTCCACAGGACTACATCCAGCATCTCTACGATCGTCTCCATGGGAGAATAGCAGGCTGCATTGCTGCGAAAGGTGGATATACACTGTACTAGTGCCGACATTGTGCATGCTCTGTTGCCTGTGTCTATGTGCCTGTGGTTCTGTCAGTGTGATCATGTGATGTATCTGACCCCAGGAATGTGTCAATAAAGTTTCCCCTTCCTGGGACAATGAATTCACGGTGTTCTTATTTCAATTTTCAGGAGTGTATCTCAAGTCATGAATAATATGAGGCTCACCACATGGTGGCAAATTCAATTTTCTTTAAATTTCTCGCGACGGTAATCATAGATTTGTGGCATGTAATTTTCAATCCAGTCATAATATGAGGCCCACCACACGGTAGCAAGTTAATTTTCTTACGATTAGTTTGGCCAATAAAAGTGGCCAAGTTTTGATTGTGACCACGAATCATTACAAATGTGGCACCACACAAAAAATATTATTTTAATTTCAAGGCATTAATCCTGTGCTGTCGAACTCTAGTTACCTACTATTTTTACATTACTAGTGATGCTGAAAAATAATGTTACAATATTTGTTACAATAAATGTTATGTACATTTTGGTTATAAAATATTTAAATAATCCTACAAACAGAAAAATAATTCCATAGTGATGCTATTATATATAATAAAAGTTACAGAATCATTCAGAAAAAGTCTAGCCAATGGCTTGTTAAATCAATTCATGAATATGTACAAAATTTAGTCAATAATTACTTGACTTTGCGTCAGAATTTTTACATTCTAATTACTAAGTTAGACCAAATTTATAATAACCAATCTGTAATGACTGTCAATATTTTTGATGTCAAATCTCAATCGTTTTTACATGGAGTCCTCACTGTCTCTGGAGGCCTCTCTAGTCTTTGTATGAATTTGTGTGGCCATACCTTGGATGGTCACAAAGAACAAGAAAAAGAAAACAGCCTACAAAGCACATAATAAAAAAAATAGATTATTCGCAAAATACAACACACAAAACCCCTCCATGTGTCCAGTACAAACTGAAAGAAATGGTTTATTCATCAAGGTGACAAGAAATAAATTTATGACATGACAAGAGAAAAATCATCACCGTACAATTAACCTCTTGCTGGAATCGGCACTGCATCACTAAATGACAATCATGAAATAGAAAAACACAAGATAAATATTAAATTGACTTATTTTACACTACTATTTACACATTCATAAAATATGGCAGATACTCTCGCCTCTTGACGTAAGAGTCATTTCACTCTGGAAAGAGAAAAGAAATCCTTTAATGCACGACATAATTATCTAGGTCATAGCTCAGCGTCTTTTTTCTTTTTTTGTCACAGCCGACTGTTTCTGGAACGTCTTTCTTCTCTCGACCATTAACGGTAAGCGTGCTATGCTCCGATCTGAAAATATCGTCTACTACACAAAATTACATCACGTTAAGTGCTTTCATTTCTGCAATGGAGAAAACTTCCATTGCGATCATGTTTCCTGTAAGAAATTCAATAAAGTCAACCTTAACAACAATAAGAAAAGAAACAATATCATTCCTATCATTCCACAATTTCACAGAGGAAAAAATGTTCTTGGCACTCATTCATCACATAATTCAACACTTTGCTGTGTATTTGTATCAGAGCTCCTTTCGTGACTCATAGCTATGTCTTAACTTTACTGTGAATTAGATTTTAAGCAAGTGTGTACTCTATCTTAACATTACTGTGACTTAAATTTCATGCAAATGTGTATAAGCTCTATCTTCCTTCATAGAATACCATTGTGGGCTTCTTCGTTTAGAAGTGTATCTTTCTTACCTTCTCTTGTACTATAAATGTCTGCAAAGTGCTTCCTCATTGTGTCACACTATTCATGAGTGGTCCATAAATCCCAATACGCCTTACACAGCTAACTAATAAACACGAAAAATCCACATAAATCATCACTCTTCAAACTACCTCATAAATCAGAACAAGTGTCAGTTCGAAGGTTTCCTAATTATGTTATTGTCCAACAAATATACCTTCTCAATTCAGAGCCACTTATACACAATATTTTACCTCAAGATAATGTCAACAGTTTCTGTTATTTCATGTTATTTCTCCCTAAAAAACGTACATAGTTATTTCTTGCATTTTCCTTCAAATAAGTCACGAAAATTTCATTGTTTCAGTGAACAATCGCAAGATGTCAACAGCTGGTATCATCCTCTCATCAGAAATGTCCCTTTGCAAAGTTCTCATTCTCTCAAACAATACAAATCATTCATGATAATTCATTTCTGGTCTTTCATACAGGATAGATTGATAGTAAAAGATTAATAGATAAACATGTTAGTCAAAGACCATGAAACAGTACTGAAAATTAAAATCGGTAGAATATACTGTAATGGCTGGGTCACCTATGTTCGCCAAACATATATTTACTAAAGATCAGTAAACCCCCTAGAGCCTCATTCCTTGAAAATTTTAATGTGTGATAAGTGATGAAGACCTCGCGATTTATGTGTTCGTATTGTCTCAAGTTCCACAGCGTTTGTGTGTGCAATGCATCGCATAGGGAAGGGTCCTTCATACACCAAGAAAAACTTCCTACTCAAATATCTTCCCTTAAGAGATAGTCGATGTGATCTAAACAATACTTTTTGACCTACCTGTAAATTCTTGACGTTGACTCGTGGATTATGCAGCTTCTTTCTTCTGTCTGCGGCTTTCTTGATGTTCTGTAATGCTATACTTATGACTTCATGGTGTCTTAAACGTCGCTGTGCAGGGAAAGCTACTAATTGTTTTATCCTATCTGGTGGTTGTTTATTTTTCAACACAAGCAGTGGAGGCAGGGTAGTGGATTCATTAGGTAGTTTATCAATAATGTTTTGGAAATTGGATAAATGTACGTCCCAGTTTCTATGTTGGCGATGGCAGTACAATCTGCAAAGTTTACCTACCTCCTTCATGATACGTTCTGATGGGTTACATGATGGCATAAAACGTGATATAAATACTGATTTAATTTTCCTGTGTCGCAAGGTTTTCAGCCAATGTTGGAAGTTAGCCATCCTTGAAATTTAAGCGTGACTAGCATCTGATTTACTTGTAACATGACTTCAGCATTACAAAAGTTCAACATTCCTTTGTATTCACGTAGGAATTCCACACCCAAGATCATTTCTGTTAATAAAAGAGGGACTACTAATAAATCTGCAGAAAACTCGTGTCCTTGACACCTGAAAACTAAAGAAGTCTATTGCGTACGTCTACACTCTTTCCTTGAATGACTCCCTTTAATTTGGTCCTTAATAATGGCAATGTTGGACAAACAGATGCCTGTTCACACTTCTTAAACATTGTCTCGCTAATTACATTCACAGGGCTGCCAGAATCAAATGGTTCAAATGGCTCTGAGCACTATGGGACTCAACTGCTGTGGTCATAAGTCCCCTAGAACTTAGAACTACTTAAACCTAACTAACCTAAGGACATCACACACATCCATGCCCGAGGCAGGATTCGAACCTGCGACCCTAGCGGTCGTGCGGTTCCAGACTGTAGCGCCTTTAACCGCTCGGCCACTCCGGCCGGCGCTGCCAGAATCAAGTACAACTGAAAGTAGAATATTTCCTACCGAGATTTTTATAATAAGATCAGTATACATAATTTCGCTGTTGTCATTTTCTTTTAATAATGTATCTCTAATGTCTTCCAGTCCAACAAAGTTAAAATAATTTGTATCGGCTTTCCGCAGCTACAAACGGTTCGTTTGCAGTCTTTGTTGCTAGTCATTGTTGTGCCGGCTCGTGTTGCCGTGAATAATTGCTTGGGTTGTGTGGTCTGATTTCTACATGCTCTAAATTGGAATTTCTGTGTTCCTGCCAATTTTGATTTGTCCCCTCATCATAACTGTTTTGGTTCTCACAATTGTTATAGCCATAATTATCACGTGGGCTCGATGCTCTGTATTCCGCATGATCACCGCGTTCCGAATTGTAATTTGCGTGTCCGCGCCATTCCTTCTAAAATAATTTTCATTTCCATAACGCCTTTGCTCTCGCGGTCCGTGATCTCTATTACTGTACTGAGAGTTCCTATGACCATAAAAATCATTTCTCTGGCGTCTATGATCTGTGTTATACGGTTGATGCCGCATATCGCGCCTATCTTCATCCGCCCTGTACCCGTGAGGTTCGTCCGAGTTCCATAAGCGTTTACGCTCACGCCGCGGATTGTTATTTTTCCAATACTGATTAGTATTATCTCTTTATGTGTTTTCATAGTTGTGAAATTCTAATTCTTGCAAAAGATCTTGGAATGCCTCCAAGTCATCTTTGCACCTACCTGCCAAAATTATGTGGCGTAATCTGATCGGCAGTTTTGTCAAACAGATACGAATTAATTCCGACTGACTGTACGGATTCGTTAAATATCTGTTCATGTGAATCATGTTTTCAAAATATTGCACTGCAGTTGAAAATTTCGACTGCTCATAGTTTGCATCATGATGATGTAATGTTTTACACGATCTAATGTAGTCTCTGACCAGTAAGTAGATAACAATGTGTGATAAAAATCACCATATGTGTGACATTCACGTACTATTGAGCGCATTCTTGTTGCAGGCTCTCCTTCACGATAACTGCAAATGAATTCCAGTTTGTGGCCAATTGGCCATGTTGGTGGTAAAGAATAGTGAAATTGTTGTAACCACTCTCGAGGGTGGATTTCGTGACTAGCATTTCGAAAAATTTTAAATTTCCTAACTGTGAGAAAATGCTTGTAGTCAAACTAGTCATTTTTCTTAGCGGATGAGTTTTCTTTTACAGCATGACTCACGTTTGCTTCATTAAGTCCCGCAAACGTGTCATACGCACGAGAAAAGTGATCAGCATTTCCATAATTAAAGCGCTCATTGTCGTTAGCAATTTGGTAATTATCGGATCTACCAGTGTCATTGCTGCGATCGATCTTTTCTTCGATGCTGGCAAAGCTGGTCCTGTATATTTTTTACGTCACGTTTGTTTTGCTGATGAATTGTCATCTGCCCTTGTTTAAAACGTTGCAGAGACTGAAATTCTTCGGTATCCGCGATCGGTACCGGCTGAGTGTCATTTGACCTCGTATTTAACCCGCTACTCAGTTCTGTCACTTTCATGGATAATTCATCTACCTGTTTAGCTACTGTCTTTAATCGAGTTTCTATCTTTGGAAGTTCATTGGTGGTGTCTAATTGGAATGACTCGACATTTTTCGCCAATTCCTCTACTTGCAGTTCTTGTGGTGACATCTGTCGTTTCACTTCAACAATATCAACATTTTGTACGTGATCAAGTTGGGATACAAGATTATTAATATCTGATTTGAATTCTTCACGTAACTGACTTTTCAACTGACTGGTCATTTCTTCAAATTTACGATTTAAATTGTCATTCACCTCACCCCGAAACAATGTGAGATTCTCGTCAATTTCGCTCTGAAGCGATTTGAGATTCTTTGCATTATTGTTGTTAAAGTCAGTGAGTTTACTCAGTAATAATTATGAAACGTCATTACTTGGGGGCAGGGAGTACAACGTTACTCTTTTCTGTTAAAGCAGAAGCACTACCTGCATTTCCACTAACAGAAGGAAAGGCAAGAATACTTCGTTCTATCGGAGTGGCAACGAGACCTGCCAGAATTTCCACCGAAAGTGGGGAAAACAAAATTACTCTGAACTTTTGAGGCGGAAGCAACGCTGGAATTTCTCATAATGAGTTCGGTTTGCGTCACTGTATTGTCATGTCGTAAGTTGCGTGTAGCACACAGTTGTTTATCGATCATTGTTGGCAAATGATCGCCTACATTCCGATTCTACGCAGTATTGTTCGAAAATTCCCAAATCTCAAGATTCTCAAAAGAATTTTCTACTCTCTGTTCCGAATTTTCGGAAACTGCGTTTGAAACCGCTTCTACATTCATCTTCGGAACCCTATCTACGTTCGCGTTTGCAGTAGCATCTGCATTCTTTTCCATTTTCTTTGCTGCTCGCGTCATCGCTGTCGCAATACGAACGAGAACATGTCACTAAAATACACCGCTATCCTAAAAATACCACTGTTCAATTAACTATTACACAATGCACCAACAAATTCAAAGACAAAACTACTGAAATAAAATTTTGTGTTAATACAAAGCAGTGCGCAAGCGATCAAAATGCCGTGCTGCCACTAATGATTACCGTTGCGTAAGCTTGCAGTTGGCAGTAGAAAAACGAAGCATATCTAACTAAGACTCATAGAAAAAGAAACAGGGGAACGTCGCGACCTCTGTCTTCTTATCTCGTGTTTTCTACTGAAATTCTCGTGCTTGTACTCTTGTTAACTTCACTATTACACAGATCGCCTAAACTTTTTTGAATTGGTCCTGTGCGTAATAAATAATTTACTTGGTCTTTCTGCTGCCACTGATTGATCTGCTGCATTCCATTATTTAACGAAAACATAAAAAACTTATTATTCTGCTGAGTGCAATGCATGTTCTGTATGGCGGCTACTGCTGTTGCTGCTGCTGCTGCTGCTTACTACAACTACATATAATTTAAGAGAAAGGGTTTGGTCAAATATAAACTCGATAAATGATAACCCAAACAAGAAATTCCTTTTCTCAAAAACTATATTTTGAAAGCGATTCTTTCTCATTCAATCAACAAAACGCTAGAAGCTCTTTGAACAATCGCTTCGTATGTAAATCTGCCTCCAGTGGCATTAAAGCAATATTACAAATTAATCAAACTCTTGAGACAAATGAAATATTCCTCAATTAAATACATAGTGAAACAATTCCCTGACAATTACAAAAGAAATCAATGACAAAAATCAATACTTAATCTATTCGCCTCAATGGTTTCCCTTAAAAATTCAACTCCTATCATTATCAAAATTACCGTCTGCTGCTACGCACATACACAAACCCTTTTCTTTAAATTAATAAGCGCGCGGCAAATTATAAAAAAATATCAACTCAATACCAAATCCTGTGTCGCTGCTGGCGACACGGCAGTACGGCAGCTCGGCGACGACCCCTCGCCCAACACACGTGCGCACCACAGCAGGAGGGCTCCTACACTGGCTTCCAAACTTCCACTAATTAATCCGTGCGCTGCGAAGCGCGACAACAATATCTTAGATTCCAGAGCTTGTGTATGCGCGCTGTAGCCAACCTTTAAATCCTAAGATAGTATTGCCCACTCTAAACACTTATTATTTATTTTTTTCTTCGTTCATGCACATGGTTCTATTTCCTGTCTCGCATTCATCATTTGCAATCTAGACTTCCTCACGGTTCTCGTTTCAATATTTCTTCTGTCACTTCCATTGCTGTCAAGACTCGGCTTCTATCTAGTAACCTGTAAATACTGCTTTTTACTCTTCATGGGCCAATATAGAATATGTTCTTTCCTGCTGTAGTTACTACTGCATTTACGACTTCTGCGACAACTATTTACAAGTGCGTTATTCTAGAGCTGAACATAAGTCATGATAAATCAGACGATGAAATAAGAAGAATGATTCGAAAGGCGAAGGAGAGGATTTAACCGTTAAAATCTAATCTTAATAAGTAAGCGATAACAGCAGCAACTCAGGATTTTCTTTGACATACTAGAGGCATGGGGAGGCCCAGTCCAATCTTCTAATAAAGAGAAACTTGCTAACTAAAGTTAATTTACTTTTCCGATCACATTATCGGTCTGCATACGAATTGTAACACTTCTGTCACTAAATGCAACTGGGTTTTCTCTTTTGATGCTAGTCAGTTGTCAGGATGAGGATTATTTCTGGGTGAAAATACTAAAAACATTAATTTTTCTCTCTTAACAACATGTGGGCAGGGTGGGTTCTTCCTTTGCTCGGGTATGAAGTAGAATGAAACAGCGTTTTTATATAATATAACTTTCATTGAAGATTTGTACAATGGTTGTCTTACTGGACTGTTCTGGCTCGGAGAGCGGCAGCTGTATCGTTTGCGAAGCCTTCTGCTGCGGCAGCAGAGGCGTCTGATTACGCATGGCGGTGTGTATCTTGTGTCGCCGTCGCGCCCAGTTGACTGGAGACGCGAATCGTGCTGTGACCCGTTTAATTATTGAGAGCGAAGTCGTGCATCGGATGGTGATACCTTGCATGTGGCGTCCCAGTGTTCCTCTCCTCTAAGCGGCCACGTGTGGCCGCGTGTGTTGTGCGTCGGCCAGCGGAGCGACGCGGCGCGGCGGGGGAAGGCCAGTGTCCCGGACTCGAACAACGGACTCCTGCTGGCCAGTCTTCGGCTGTCAGATCTTCATCCCAGCTCACAGGTGACTGCTGATGTGAGGCCGTCTCCTTCCCATCCTTACGAGTCACCCGGGTACGTAAAAATCAGTCTTCAAATACCTTCTAACTTCTGTCTTCTGGCGGCGAGGCTGCTGCTAGCTATTCCATTACAGCGGCGGACTTGGTGCCTCTGTGTTCGATGTAGTCTCTTCCTCCATGACGGTCTTCAGCACCGAAAGTGAACTGAAAACTACTCTTCTCGTCAGGCCCACTGCGTCTCGCGTATTTATTCACTTCAGTTCATTGGAGATGAACGACTTCACGGTCATTGCCTCTTCTGTCACGTTGAAAAGCTTCTCGAAGAACCTTCTTAACGTCGGTCATTGGCTCTTGGAATGTAGGCGAGGGCCTTTGCTCACATGTGACAACTGAGAAACACGTGAGCCGGTCGGGCGATGCCCTGACGGCTGAATCGACAGTGTCCGCTTATGTGGATCTTGCTGACTTCACGGTCATTGTCTCTTCTGCTCTGCCCGCTGTTTGCCAGTATGTAACTCTCTAAGCTAAACCAAGTTTTTCATTTATTTTCTAATTTCTACTTCACTTTGATTTCACTAATTTATTTACTACTTATCTTAAGTACCACTCAACATTCCTCCACCCTTCGGAGAAATTCGCCCTCGAATTTACCCTCAACATTCCTCCACTGTTCACACGGCAAAAGCTCTAATACAAGCAATGAAAACTCTCAACTTGGACGATTACACACGCTTCACATTAAGTATTTTGAAAATACTTTATCACTTTACTAGAGCACTGTACGCTCATGAATCACATAGTTCACACATAAATCGTTGTAATAAGTGTAACAAATTTTGATGACAATGAATAAACAAAAATAGATTTTTCGCTTAGAAAATTACATAGCAACACATGTTTAATCTACCCTATATTAATGAAAGAATATCTATTCTACAGTATTGTTTATTTTAACATGAAACTGTTTAGTAAAGACTGAAGTACAATAAACAAAATTAAGACACTAATGCTCAAAAGTAACTACTGAAGTACACCAGTTAAGAGTGTGGTATCCAGTCAACAGGGATTTGATGAAGTGGCGTATTATGATTTGGCTTATTTTTTCGTTTTAAATAAAAGAAAACTGTACGAATCAGAAACACCAACACAAAGGTTCCAGATATGCCCATTCCGAGCATTATAATTTTAGTTTTGTGTTCACTTTTTAACTTTAAGACATATTACATCATAACATTGGCATCAATTTTGCCTTGCTGTGAGTTTATGAACATATTTAATGACTTCAGAAGGGAACTGTCGAGGGAGTCATTGAGGTAGTATAGCTTTTGTGTAGGAAATGCTTGCATGGCGCTTTCTGAAATAAGCAAACAACATCATTATGGACCTACCAACATAGTAAAAACAAAAACAAAGACAAGAAGGAATACATTGTTAGCTGCAAGATCTACATGTCTCTATGTTCAACTTGGACATTCGCACCCTTGGTCGAAGATTGTATGGTGCCATGTCTGTATGTTGTGCTGGCGTGGCCACTCTTTTCCCTCTTCGGGAACTTCCTCCACCCTTCGGAAAAGCAGACACTATTGTTCAAGGAATTACATCTGGAGCGCCCTTAAAAGGTTTTAAACGAGTTCCATGGACGTTGACTGGTGATGTGATCTCAATAATTTGATAAGGACCTCTGTAGTTTGTTACAAATTTCTTCGTTTTTCCTTTCACAATGTATGGGGTTGACAGCTTCACCCACTGACCGATATTGTAACTTGGATATATAGGTTGGGCATTACGTAATCCTTCCTGTCGTTCCAAAGCGTTTGTATTAGATTTTTGAACCTTTTCCATAGATCCTTCATCATTCGACTGAAATCTTTTACTGTTTCTCCGACTTTTCCGTTTTTCTGCCTGATAACATCAAAAGGGGATTTTCTCCCATAGACCACTTCATAAGGTGACATGCCAGTTGCTTCATGCGATTTGGCGTTGTATACCGACACGATTATTGGTAATTATGTATCCCAATTAGAATGTTGTTCGTTAATATAATAACTAAGCATCTTACTAATTGTCCGATGAACTCTTTCTGTGCGTCCGTTGCACTGAGGGTGTAACGGTGCGTAATTTACGTATTTTTAGTAAGTGGCATAGCTGTTTCGTTAATTCAGACATAAAATTAGATCCCTGTTTTGTGATGATAGCTTCAGGTATGCCAAATTTAAGTATCCAGTTGTTAACTAAAGCTTGGGCAACTGTATGTGCTTGCTGATCTGGGAGACTCACCATAGCTAGATAGCGTGAAAAGTGATCTATAATCGTAAGAACATACTTATTACCAGCAGGTGTTTTATGAAATGGCCCATAGAGATTCATTCCACAGATTTGAAATGGACATGAAGTCTCGGGGAGCCTCTGTAAGGGTACTTTTAAAAGAGAAAGTTCAGTTCGTTGTGCGTACGCAATGCAATTACAAACGTACTGCGCAACATCCTGCTTTCTGGTTTGCCACCTAAATCGCTCTGCTACACGTCTTTCGGTTGTCCGCTGTCCACCGTGTCCTGCAAGGATATGATCGTGGGCCTCTGCCATTATTTCTTGTCTAAGGTGTTGGGGAACAATCATTCGCGGTCCAAGTTTTGTTTTACGGCATAATACACCATCTTCAAAGCAAAATTGTTTTTGAGTTGCATATTTTTTGCAATCTGTATCCTCATCTTCTGCCTTTCTCCAGTCCTCAGTACCTCGGCCTGTTGCTTCCAAAAGTGCTATTTTCCGACTTAGGCAATCTGCATTCGTGTGTTTTTTCCCTGGTTTACGGATCACTTCGAAATCCATTTCGGAAAGACATAGAGCCCAATGGGTGAGACGACTGGATGGATGCTTTAACCCAAGTAACCATTTTAAAGCTGCGTGGTCTGTAATAACCTTGAATTTCCTACCATACAAGTAGCATTTAAAGTATTTGATGCCATAAATAACACGTAACAATTCTTTCTCCGTTGTGGAATAATTTCTTTCTGCCGTTGTTAGTTGTCTCGAAGCGTAGGCTGTGGGTGTGTCGCGCCATTAATATTCTGTTTCAAAACAACTCCTACTGAATGACCACTTGCGTCACAGGATAAAATAAATTCTTTATTATAATCTGGGTAGGCTAATACCGGACTGTGTGTTAACTTATCTTCAAGGGTTTGAAATGCTGATTCACAATCTTCAGACCAATGAAATTTTGCACCCTTTTTCAATAATTGGGTCAAGGGTTGGGCAATTTCAGCAAAATTTTGAACATATTTTCGGTAATACGATGCGAGACCCATGAAACTTTGTACTTCCTTAACGCGTTGTGGTGTTGGGAAGTCCTTAATTGCCGAAATTAATCGAGGATCTGTTTTAATTCCTTTTTCACTAATTACATGCCCTAGGTATGTAACCTCTGTCAATGCAAAACTACATTTTTCCATATTTAATGTTAATTTAGCTTTTCTAAGTCTCTGAAAAACATTACGCAGACGCACAGCATGTTCATTAATGTCTTTGGAGAATACAATAATATCGTCTAGATATACACAACATTGCTGAGTTTTGAGTCCTCGCAATACTCCATCGAGTAGTCTTTGAAAAGTTGCTGGTGCATTTTTCAAACCGAAAGGCAATCTTTTAAATTGCCAGTGACCTCCAGGGGTAGAAAATGCTGTTTTATGCCTATTTTCAGGTGCCACTTCCAGTTGATGATATCCGCTACGTAAATCGATTGTTGAAAAGTATTTACTGTTACCCAAACTGTCAATGATATCTATAATGTTTGGAAGAGGATAAACATCTGAGATAGTTTGTTTGTTAAGGTGGTTGTAGTCACAACAAAATCTATATCGTTTCGTACCGTCGGGAGACTTCTTTGGAATAATTACAATATTTGAATTATAAGGCGATTCAGAATATTCTATAATTCCATCTTTTAGATGCTGTTCTAAAAATTCATCCAGCACTGGCTGTAAGTGATGCAGAACTCTTTAAGGCTTCCTATAACCTGGGGGGCAATTTCCTGTTGGGTTCCTATACTGTGTGATATCTGTTGCTGGTAGTGGACCTTCTGCTTTAAATAAATCTTGGAACTCAATTAAAACTGCTTCTATCGTGTCTCTGTCATTTCCTTTCAAATGCTCAATCTTCTGGCGTAATGCGGTTTTGTAGGCGTCTGGTTTCTGACCATCAGCAACATCTGACCAAACGAAATCTTCTTCTTCAAAATTACTGACTGTAGCTACTAATATTCCCTTATGCAATTCTTTGTCCTCCACTCCGAAATTGTCAATATGTACCGGTACTTTTCTTTCTCCCTCAACGTCTTGAACCCGTACAACACTTCTACGTGCAAAACAATGTGATACATCTAATTCCTCATTTTGCTCTAGTGGCTCTATTAGACATATTGTATCTGTAGGTACCTCGAGGTCAATGGTCATCCAGGAAAGTTTTCCTGAGCCAAATGGTATCTTATCCCGGGAATAAACCTTCAAGGACGTTGCATGCAGTATAGCTGATTTCGCCTTCCGGTTGGGGAAATCTTGCGGCAGCGGGCCCTTTGCAGCGGTGTCACCTAGCTGAAACACTATTCCGCCAAGTTCTACAGTTTGCTGTCTGAGGTCAATTTTAGCCTGATGTTTATTCAGGAAATCCAGCCCTAGGATCGCGTCGTACCCGTCAGTTACCTTCGTTATCACTTCTACATCTTCTTGAAATTGTACACCGTGAATATAGAAAATCAATGATGTACATCCTAATGACTTGACTATACCTCCTCCTATCCCACTCAATCTATACCTTGGAGGGTCATATTTCTTTTCTCCAATGCATTCATTACTCACTATTGATACGTTTGCGCCTGTATCCACCAGTACCCTTGCCTCTTTATCCTGTATGGTAGCAGATAACCAGCATTCCGCCTTCACATTCGCCTTAATGGCATGAAATTTTATTGGCAACGCCTGGCGGCGGCTCCGACATTCCCGTTTGAGTTTAACTGATTTCCATATCGAAAAACTTTCTTAGACCTGCATTCCTTGAATGTGTGACCTATTCTTTGACAATTAGTGCATTGAGGTTGTCTGCAGTTTTTTTTCTATATGTCCCTGTCGATCCCACCTAAAACATCGTACTCCTGCTGAAAATAAATTTCGCTTCTTCTTGTATCTGGTGGCAACGTCTATTTCTTCGAAAGCCGTCGCCATAGATACAGCTTCCGCAAAATTTTTAGGAAGCTCTGCCCTGACACGACGGAACATTTCAGGAGGTAACACACGTAAAAACGTATCCAGAGCTCTATCCTCTGCCTCTTGTAAAATAACTTTATTTGCTTCATCACTAGTTGTCAACTGATAGGTGTTAATATTGACTTTTTTAATCCTATCTACAAAGCTTTATAATGACTCGTTCTGCCCCTGAGTGATAGTGTTTAATTTTCCCCTATAAAATCGACAGCCGTTCTATTTTTGAAAACGTTTAAGTAATCCTTTCTTCAATTCCTCAAATGTTGGAGCATTCCGTAATTCTTCATGGTATAATACGTGTGCATTAGCCTCTCCTAGCAATCATAACTTTGTCATTTGTAAGAGCTGTTGGTCTGACCATGATCCTAACGTTGCACCTGCTATTAAATCATCAAAAAAGGCTGTTATGTCTTCGCCAGGTTTACCTGAAAAAGGAGTTACCAAGGCTGCTGCTGAGGAATCTAGGGTGGGAGGGATTAAACTGGTTTGCCTAACCTCACACAACCATTTAAATAATGTATTATTATCATTTTTAAGCTGTGCTATCTGATTAACTAAGCTCTGAATAGTTTCCTCAGTAGAAACCGCTTGTGGTGCTGACTCTGACGTTGTACGATTTTGTGTCATCATTTTACAAACTAATAGTTACACAATCTTACTACACTGAATGTAAAAGATGTTTAAAAATTATCGACAAACTCTTAAAATTATGAGAGAAAATACGCTTCTAAATAAAGAAAATATTACGACTGATATGCACACCCCTATCCTTTCACACATTAAACGATACTAACTGTGGACCTTTAGTGACTGTCATTCACACCTCATATTGAGCCAAGGGTTTCTTCTCTGACACCAAATGTAACACTTCTGATACTTAAATATAACTGGGTTTTCCCTTTTGATGCTAGTCAGTTGTCAGGATGAGCATTATGTCAGGGTGAAAATACAAAATACATTAATTTCTCTCTTAACAACGTGTGGGCAGGGTGGGTTCTTCCTTGGCTCGGGTATGAGGTAGAATGAAACAGCGTTTTTATATAAGATAACTTTTATTGAAGATTTGTACAACGGTTGTCTTACTGGACTGTTCTGGCTCGGAGAGCGGCAGCTGTATCGTTTGCGAAGCCTTCTGCTGCGGCAGCGGAGGCGTCTGATTACGCGTGGCGGTGTGTATCTTGTGTCGCCGTCTCGCTCAGTTGACTGGAGACGCGAATCGTGCTGTGGCCCGTTTAATTATTGAGAGCGAAGTCGTGCATCGGATGGTGATACCTTGGATGTGACGTCCCAGTGTTCCTCTCCTCTAAGCGGCCGCGTGTGGCCGCGTGTGTTGTGCGTCGGCCAGCGGAGCGGCGCGGCGGGGGAAGGCCAGTGTCCCGGACTCGAACAACGGACTCCTGCTGGCCAGTCTTCGGCTGTCAGATCTTCATCCCAGCTCACGGGTGACTGCTGATGTGAGCCCGTCTCCTTCCCGTCCTTACGAGTCACCCGGGTACGTAAAAATCAGTCTTCAAATACCTTCTAACTTCTGTCTTCCGGCGGCGAGGCTGCTGCTTGCTATTCCATTACAGCGGCGGACTTGGTGCTTCTGTGTACGATGTAGTCTCTTCCTCCATGACGGTCTTCAGCACCGAAAGTGAACTGAAAACTACTCTTCTTGTCGGGCCCACTGCATCTCGCGCATTTATTCACTTCAGTTCATTAGAGGTGAACGACTTCACGGTCATTGCCTCTTCTGTCACGTTGAAAAGCTTCTCAAAGAATCTTCTTAACGTCGGTCATTGGCTCTTGGAACGTAGGCGAGGGCCTTTGCTCACATGTGACAACTGAGAAACACGTGAGCCGGTCGGGCGATGCCCTGACGGCTGAATCGACAGCGTCCGCTTATGTGGAACGTGCTGACTTCACGGTCATTGTCTCTTCTGCTCTGCCCGCTGTTTGCCAGTATGTAACTCTCTAAACTAAACCAAGTTTTTCATTTATTTTCTAATTTCTACTTCATTTTGATTTCACTAATTTATTTACTACTTATCTTAAGTACCACTCAACAGAATATACGAATCTAAGGTTGATCAAGTTATTGTTCCAGAAGCTGATTAAATTAATTTATGAGTAAATGATACTAAATCAGTTTTACTTGGCGATCTGAGACCAAAAATTATTACTGTAGAAATTCCAAGCCTTTATTTTGAATTTCAAGCTATAGTTACCTCAGTGCGCAATGATAACAGGCCCTCCAGACTTCACAGAATTGGCTCAGCTACAGACTCACCATCTCCAGAGCAGGAGACTGGAATATCTCTAGCCATAACAGGTTGTAACTGACACCCTGGTGAGGTTGACTACGGGCCCTCTTGTCAGTGGAGACTTACATTGGGGACGCATTCGGATTAACAAAAATGTGAAGAGATGCTGTAAGCACCCCAGTCGGTTTCAGTTCTTAGTCAGAGCCACACTGTGAAAACAGTAGCATGGGCCTCGCCCCCATTCACTTGCATTCATTGCTTGATAGCAGCTGTGGAACTACTCCTTTTACTATCACAGTTGTCTATAGAATGCAATAGGTAATTTTGGTCGCAATTTCCACGCCATGCATCCGTTCGCTTTGCAATCGATGGACATGATGACTTTACCCATTCTAACGTGGTAAGTTATAGTCTGATTAAAATTACTTGATAGTCGACGTCTTTCACTTGCCGCTACAGTGTTGCCACATTCGCTGCCAGCTACCGCTCGGTTACAGGCGACACACATACAGGCTGGGTCACTTCACAAATGCTGTTAGTGTGTAACGTGGAGCTATGTTGGAAACGGCCAGCGTGAAGTATGACGGAAATGGGAGACGCTCATTGTGCAGGTGATTTTAAGTGACCAATGACTGAACTACGCCACACAAATCGTTTTGTAACCCTTGTATTCAAACTCATGACCGAAGCTAATCACAATATCGTGACGTACATTGTATTCGAGAAAACAGCAATCAGCAGTCTACAGCAGACTAAAATCACAATCGTTTTGTTCAAGGCATTTAAGACTAACATCTACGACAAAATAAGGCAGAAAAATTTGAGTTTCAGTGGTAAAACCAGACTGTAATTTCTCGCTGTCATTGGTTACCTGAAACTTACCTCACGCTGGCTACATCAACGTATGAGAAGTCCTGGTTGGAACTTGTTTGCAGATTGTAGACGACACAAGCTGGGTGCAAAAGCAGACTGACAGCGATAAAAATTAGAGCTAATGAAAAAATCTATACAATGACGACAATGACATGGTAAAGTATTATAAATACAAAGAAATTACGTGTAAAGCAACTGACTGAACAAAACGATAATCATAGTCTTTTTATTATATTTAAATATATGAACGATTTTACTGTCTTAGACGAGATTAGAATCTACAATCTTTTACACGGCATGTTCGTACACGAACTACTACGCTATGCCATTATGCTACAAAAAGTTGTTGTACATAGGAATCTGGCGACCCAGTCGCAGCGATTAATTGCAGCATTCAAAGCTTCTCGCAATGTCGTGCGAAGCTTATCTGATATAAGTCGGTCTCTGTCACTATAAATATATGTGACACTGAATCATGTCTAGTGCTTTTTGGTCACTGTTGTGTATGGAACATGCGTTTTTGAGTGTGTGTGTGTGTGTGTGTGTGTGTGTGTGTGTGTGTGTGTGTGTGTTGACTTTGGTGTGGTTATCATGTGTGATGAAATACGAAATAAAAAGGCAGGAACCAGGATTCAGGATCCAAACTCATCAAGAAAAAAATCCAAACAAGAACTGCAAGCGAAATTAACTGCTGTGACACTTTGGCAACAGCGACGGTGCGAGCGTGACCTTGAGTGCTTTGATGGAGGAGAGCAGTGTGGTTTTAACTATCAAGTAATCGGACTGTAGTTCAAGTGGCCTCTGTATGGACTCTCATTCAAACTCAGATCTCATAGTTACTACACACAGCAAAAAAAGTTTTGCATAACCTCGGTTCCGAGAGTTCCGCAACCTGTAGCGAAAATTGGATTTGAGATAAACATAAACATAATTTCCACCCTTTTCATTGCTCATGAAAGCCACACATTGCATGTAGTACCATCACACGGTGAGGCCTTCAGAGGTGGTGGTACAGATTTCTGTACACATCGGTACCTCTAATACCCTGTAGCACGTCTTCTTGCACTGATGCATGCCTGTATTCGCCGTGACATACAATCCACAACTTCATCAAGGCACTATTGGTACAGATTGTACCACTCCTCAACGGCGATTCGGCGTAGATTCCTCAGAGTGACTGTTGAGTCACGTCGTCCATAAACAGTCCTTTTCAATCTATCCCAGGCATATTCGATAGGGTTCATGTCTGGAGAACATGCTGGCCACTTTAGTCGAGCGATGTCGTTATCCCGAAGGAAATCATTCACAAGATATGCACAATGGGGGCACGAATTGTCGACCATGAAGACGAATGCCCCACCAATATGCTGCCATTATGATTGTACTATCGGTCGGAGGATGGCATTCATGTATCGTACAGCCGTTACGGCGCCTTCATGACCACCAGCGGTGTATGTCAGCCTAACATAATGCCACCCCAAAACAGCAGGGAACATCCACCTTGCTGCACTCGCTGGACAGTGTGTCTAAGGCGTTCAGCCAGGCGTTCAGCCAGGCGTTCAGCCTGATCAGGTTGCCTCAAAACAGGTCTCCGACGATTGTCTGGTTAAAGACATATGCGACACTCGGCCGTGAAGAGAATGTGATGCCAATCCTGAGCGGTCCATTCGGCATGTTGTTGGGCCCAACTGTGTCGCCCTGCATGGTGTCGTGTTACAAAGAGATGCCTCGCCATGGACGCCGGGAGTGAAGTTGCGCATCATGCAGCTTATTGCGCATAGTTTGAGTCGTAACACGACGTCCTGTGGTTGCACGAAAAGTATTATTCAACATGGTGGCCTTTCTGTCAGGGTGCCTCCGTGTAATAATCCGTAGGTAGCGGTCATCCACTGCAGCCCTTGGGCGGCCTGAGTGAAGCATGTCATCGACAGTTCCTGTCTCTCAGTATCTTCTCCATGTCCGAATAACATCGCTATGGTTCACTCCGAAACGCCAGGACATTTCCCTTGTTGAGAGCCCTTCCTGGCACAAAGTAACAATGCAGACGCGATCGAACCGAAGTATTGACTGTCTATGCATTGCTGAACGACAGATAACACGAGCCGTGTACCTCCTTCCTGGTGGAATGACTGGAACTGATCAGCTGTCGGACCCCCTCCGTGTAATAGGCGCTGCGCAAGCAGGCTTGTTTACATCTTTGGGCGGATTTAGTGACAGCTCTGACAGTCAAAGGGACTGTGTCTGTGATACAGTATCCACACTCAGCGTCTATCAACAGGAGTCCTGGGAACCGGGGTGATGCAAAACTTTTTTTTTTATGTCTATGTATACTTTCCGTTTTATTACAAGTTCTATAGTAACGTCGTAAATTTCTTGAAATTTGACGATGTCATCAGCACGATTGTTCACACTTTCGATCTGCAATGTTTATAAGTAAGGGTAATCGATTACAGAATACGAAAATGCGTTTCTGCGCGAGAACCGATACAGAAATTGTAGTGTGTTTGATTAAGAGGGCTAATCGGAATTCAGTTTGGTATGAGGCGTGAGGGGAGCCGTCGCGAATTGCTGGGTGCAGTGTCGAATGCTTCTGGAGTGTGCCGAGTCACTGTGCGGCGCGGGGTCGCAGGCGTCACAGGCGGAGGAACGCAGACATAGTTGAGAAGAAAAAAAACTAGAATGCAGTATCTACAGGCGGACACCGCTCCACATTGGGAAAAGTGGGCTGATCCTACTAGCGCCATTAGGCAAAAACGAAATTGTTCCGTCAATAAACAAGTAAGATAAAACGGGGAGCAGCGGCAAAAATTTGATAAAAGCATAATCCGTAATTTGAGTGCTAGGGCGTCACAGCGGCGTAGGGAGGGAAGGATGGCTGAAATGCCATTTTTAGAGACGAGGTTCTGGCGGCGAACATGACGGATGGGTTGCAGTGTCAGTAGCCCAAATAAGCTTTGCATTGAGCTCAAACATGGTGAGAGTGTGTGCAGTCACTTGCGCGTAGTCTGTGCAGTTTTATAATAGTGAATTAAAAGTTGACTTAGAAATATGACGATGGCAGAGCATAGACGAACATAGTTCACTTACCAAAGTTTATTCAACGCAACAACATGAATGTCGCCGGACATGGTAAGTCAGTTGCTGTGCCTGCTCCTGCTGCTGTACATCTCATTTGTGGTCAAGCAGCGATCGATGGCAATATGTTGGTCACGATCGCTACTAATTTGAATTGTGGAAGTTAGTGAGTCATGACGCGGTAGTTCCATATCACTCCTTTGTAAAAGATATTGGCAATGCGTAGGAAAAACTCGCATAGCAGAAAGAGCATTACATTCGTAGGAGTGCATTGAGATCAGCCTTATTGTGACAGGATATATTACGACTTTTAACCGGATGCACCAGGTTGCACCAGTGGCGTAAGCGCCACAGAGGATCTTAATCGCATCGCCGCCATCATAGTGAATTCCGAGTCGCGCAGTACGGAAGTGGTGGAGTTCTCCTAAAGGTTTTATAGTGGCCAATGCGCCTCAAGAATATATGCGATTTCTACCAGAATTTCTTACTTTCTCTCATGCATTAGCCTATGGTTTGGTGGAGTTACGGATCTGGCAGGGTGGGGAACAACGCCCGAGTGGTTGCACTGCAGATAAAGTCAAGCAGGTTTCAGGTCGAAAAAGTGTTGATACTGACTGCGCTTTGTACGTGCAAGTAAGTCATAGATAGCACCCGTCAGCCAGCCCTGTAATGCTATCGCTTACCATACCAGCCAGCAAAGCTGGTCCAAAAGTGTTGTTTCGTAGGGATTGCTGTTTATCGTTTCTACATCTACATCTCCACATCTACGTCCATACTCCGCAAGCCACCTGACGGTGTGTGGCGGAGGGTACCTTGAGTATCTCTATCGGTTCTCCCTTCTATTCCAGTCTCGTATTGTTCGTGGAATGAAGGATTGTCGGTATGCCTCTGTGTGGGCTCTAATCTCTCTGATTTTAACCTCATGGTCTCTTCGCGAGATATACGTAGGGGGAGTAACATACTGATTGACTCCTCGGTGAAGGTATGTTCTCGAAACTTCAACAGAAGCCCGTACCGAGCTACTGAGTGTCTCTCCCGCAGAGTCTTCCACTGGAGTTTATCTGTCATCTCCGTAACGCTTTCGCGATTACTAAATGACCCTGTAACGAAGCGCGCTGCTCTCTGTTGGATCTTCTCTATCTCTTCTGTCAACCCTATCTACCGAAAGCCAATGGCGCCTATACTGGGAGGTAAGGGGTGACCACCCTCCATCCCAAAGCTCTCAGGGAAATGAAAAAATATAGTGGGCACAGGCGTTTCTCTTTCAAGAAATTTTCGAAGGTACTACGCCCGTTTTCAGCAGAGATGGAACTGGAATGTTTTTTATGTCTACTAAAAAGTCGCCATTTGTCTTCTAAATATTAAAAATACTCCATACACTCAGCTCTAAACGTCCCCCTCCCCTCACCGACAATAGTATAACAAAATCCGAAGAATCATAACTTTTTGACTGAAAAAATGCGATGCCATACCAGAAAATTACGAAAGCTCATATAGGGGTAATGAGCAATGAACAAGCTAATAGTCTAGCTGAGAGAGCAGTTCGATCATAAGAAATAGTCAGTTACGGCAAACTACCTATAAGCGCAAAAAAAAGAACTAAGCAAAGAGTTTAGAAACTCCTGAGTATCAACTAAGGAAACCGGGTAAAACAAGAAATTGTATTCTCTTCCGATCCTCCAAAGTTCAACGATGAAGCTACAATTACCGGTGAAAATTACAATCATGTTAACACGACATTGTGAACTGGAAGCCTATTATAAACAACTAAAAATAAGTGAAGACATACAATATACATAGAATGGAGAAAATCGAACTACTGACCATCTGCTTTTACAAAGCAGCAATTTAGCCATGGGGAGGGACGCTCTGAGGAAGGGAATAGATGAAAATGGCAGACAAAGGCCTTAAATCAGACTTAATTCACAAATTCAAAACAGGTTTTTACAACGTTGGTAATTTGATAAGATTCTCAGTTGTACTGACCCCTGACACCTTGTGATGTTCTTGTCTCGCCAGGGGTTTCTCTGCCCGGGCGCTGAGGTTTGTCAAGGTGTGCTGGGGTTGGTCGGCCGCAACCTGAGAGATGGGACCCCTCCACGCCCGCACCAACGTGGTGACCAAACCAAAAGTTCTACTGTCACCTCCGTAAACATGTTAGTTATCTAGTAAATGGATCACAGGATGCTGGGCTGTGATGTTATCCGTGCGTCTGGGTAAGACTACACGTTAACACGGTCCATCAGGTGATAGATAGTGGACGAAACGCGAGTGAGGGTAGTGATTTGAAGAGCAGAGGGAAAAAAAGTGCCAAGGCTCGTGCCGTGGGAAAAAAAACCTACGCGACAGTGGGATGGGTAGTAAGAGCAGTAGTGGCTTACTAGCTGCGATAGTTCATGCAAGGTTGGATTTGTTAGTATGGGTATCATACATCATTACCGTGGCAAGCGATGGCGATGTATCCCAGTTGCTGCAGCCGCTACATTCCTGGAACAATCAAGATCGTTATACAGTAGTGGGAGATTGGCCATAAATCATCTCACTGTGTGGGGGATGTGTGGAGCTTGTCTGCATGCAGTGTACGGTACGGCTTCCCTGCGTGGTGCCAGTTATTCGGCAGTGTATTCCAGCTGGATATCCAGTAATGGCGTCTGATTAAAAGGGCCTCACCTGTACCGTTATGTTTGCATATGCTTGGCTATAGATGTTAGGTCCTTACAAGTATGTCTTTTGGTCTTCCATGTTTCCATCTATGGTTGTGGTCGTAGTTCCCCAGATTCAGAATAAACGGGTTCTGCGTATGTCTGGAGTTTCTGTATAGTCTTGTGGTGAGTTTGTGGATTACCTCCGTGAGAGTCTCAAGTCGGTATTCCCGGTGAAGGTCCGCGATGCGTGTGTATCGTGGAGCATTGCTTATGATTTTGAGTACTTTGTTTTGTATGAGCTGCAGACGGCGCAGGCGTGTAGGCGCAGCGTATCCCCAGACAGGAGCTGCGTACGTCATCAGCGGTCGGATAAGTGTCATGTACATGGACCTCGACACCCTTCTGTTCAGTGTGCTACGCCTGTTGAGCATAGGGTAGAGTTGTTTGAGCCTGACGGGCGGTGGGTTTCAGCTGTTACGGATCTTTGCTGCTCTGAGCTGTCGTAGGGGCAGAGCAGTGGTTGCGCGGCTGTACTGGACGGCACCTGAAGCAGAACAAGAGTTTCCCAGTGGTCACGAACCAAACGCAGTCGCTGTTAGTGGACTGTTCGTGCCTGCCTGTGCCCGCCTTGGCCTGTTCTGGTGATGGTACGGTGGTTGCTACCTTCCAGCACGCTCGCTACGTTTTTGAGCCTCTGTTGTTGCCGACTGGAGGTTGTATTAAATGGTGAGCTGGCTTTGCTACTGCTGATCTTACCTTCAAGTAGATTCATGTTACGTGTTGTTCATGGCGTTGAAATCATTTTGCCGGTATTAATTTTGTTGCCGGCTTATTGCCTTGTCTGGGCTCACTGAATTGCTCTGGAGCTGCTCTGATTGTTATTTGAACGTTGTGCCAGTATAGTTTAATACTTTTGATTGTGTTACGAATGTGGGGACATCGAAGATTTGATAGAAATCAGTCATGTTAAGGGCTGTTAATAACGTGCTAAAGGCAAGTACTCCTTTGGTTGAGAGCACTGCATGAAGGTAGCTGAGTAGATTTCTTACAGGCAGTTATAACATAAGTATCTGCATTTCATGTTTTAAAGGAAAAGGACTTTCAGAGTTGTTTTGAAATATTAATATGATTAGACGTTGTTTGAAGTGAGGTGAAAATCATTGTTGTCAGAATATATATAATACACTCTGCTCACTTAACGGGGAGTCCGTAAGATATATTGCTAGTTATATCCGTGTGGGTAAGTTAACTAGTGGAATTTGTTTATAGACACTCTATTCACGACAGTTTCTGAAGCGCGTGTCCAAACGTCGGTTACATGCCTTATATTATCAATCACGGCTGCCATGGTAATTTATGAAAGTGAGCCTTGTGCTAATATCATTTTCCTGTGTTTTAGATCAAGCTGCTGTTACCACTAGCTGTACTGCCGATGGCGTTGCGTCGGAACACATGACCGACTTAAATGGCCTACGCTGTTCGTGACCTCCCAAGCTCAACAACTCTGTGAGCCGTTTTGACTGTTTGTAAATTCTTTAACTAAGAACTTTCCAGTAAGATTTAGTAATAGCTGTAAATGTGAAGGAAGATGTAAGCTTGGTAAATAAATTAAAACCAGATATCTGAAGTTAAACATCCATCCTATTAAAGTTTGTTTTCTGTCAGTCTTTTACAGGTTTTTGTAACCAATTTAAATTGAACTTGAAGCTATTGTTGTAAGGTTATTTGTATTGCCGCTCTTTCGCGGTATCTTAACTTTAACTTTTAATGGCAGTGGGGCTGCAACATTTTTAAGGTATTCCTTTATAAAATTGCAGTTGAAAGTCGAAGTGTGCCTATGCTGTTACGGTTGTTGATTATTTCATAATATTTTATACGTAAATAAATATGAATTCTGTGTATTCACAGATTGGATTCCGTGCTTCCACCATAGCAGCCCTTTACTCTAGAATCCTCCTTTCATGTATGAAAATACTTGAGGTCAACTATAACTTCATACGTGACCTGAAAAACCAGGATATATGTTAGAAACCTAAAAATTTTTTTACCCCAAACTCGTATTGTCAATTACTAGATTGTTTCACAACATGAAGTGTATACATTCATACATAATTGTCCTTTTAAATTGTAAATATATGTGACGTCTCAGTTAACTGTTAACTTTTGGCATATTATAACTTTGTGTTTAGAAAGTAATGCATCCGATGTAACTGCATGAGTTGTATGATTGTTGTTGACCTCAAATTTTATAAATAAAATATTAGATTAATCTTCACAGATGTAATATTACGTTGTAAAAGTGTATGTTTAAGTGTATATAAATGGATAAGGAGACGTCTCAATTCAAATCTATCCCTTGTTTCCTTTTCTGCTTGCTCAATGTACAATGTCAAAAACACTGGGGATAGGCTTCAGGCATCTCTGACTGCCTTCTCAGTCACAGCCTCAGTTTCACGGCCCACGGTTCTGTTATCTGCATACTGTTTTCTGTGAAAGTTGTCAATATCCCTTGCTCTCAGTATTGTATCTTTTGCGATTTAAGAGTGTCTTCCAGACACCACTGTAGCTTTTCCTTTCTTCATCCGATCTCCAACGACATGCCGTAGGGTGAGTAGTGCGTCGCGCAGTCCTACAAATCTCTGTACAGAGGATGGTCTTCCCTGAGGTTCAGTTCTAGCAGTTTTTCCAATCTTCTATGAATAATTCGTGTTAGTGTTTCAACCACGACTTATGAAATTGATGGTTCGGTAAATTCACACCTGTCAGTGCGAACATGTTTTGTAATTGAAATGATTAGTTCTTGAAATCAGAGGGTATTTTACCTGTCTCAAGTATCTTGCACACCAGGTAGAACAGTTTTGCATGGCTTGTTCTCCAAATAATCTTAACAATTCTTAGGGAATTTTGTCTCCTCTAGGGCCCTTATTTCGGCTGAGATCTTTCAGTGCTCTGTCAAATCCTTCTCGCAGTATCTTGTATCCAATCTATTCCTTTACTTCCTCTTCCCTTTCTATAATACTGCCTTCGTTTCCGTCGTGTAGCTCTCTTCTATATCCCTTCCATCTTTTAGCTTTTCCTTCTTCCTTTGCTTAGGACTAGCTTCCCACCATCGCTCTGGATATCATACAGCTGCTTCCCTTTTCTCCGATGGTACCTTTAATTTTCATATAGGCAGCATCTATCTTGCACCTCGTTTTGCATGTTTCTACGGTCTTGCCATTCATACTGTCGTATTCCAGTCACCTATTACTTTTAAAATGTTGTCAATCTTAATTATATGAATAATTTATTTTATCTCATCATACATTCTTTCAGTTTCTTCACCTTCAATGGAGCTATTGGCATATAAAGTTGCGTACTCTGATCTGTGTTGGTTTGTATCTATCTTGGCTATGACAGAGCATTCACTAAGCTGTTCGTAGTAGCTTATTCACAATATTATTTTCTTCTCCTGCGTTACCCATTTTTATTTTTTATTCATATACCTACACTTATCTGAGCAGAAGTCCTGTTGTTCCTGCCAATGTACTTCAATGTTCCCATTACAGCTAACTTCAACTTCCTTTTTAATTTCTCTGTCCTAAATACCCGATTCAGGGATCTAACATTCCACTCTCCCATGTGTACACTGCAAGTTAAACACATACATTTAAACATGGCTTACAAACACAGGTGTAATCATTTCTGTTTAGTTGCAATGGAATCCAAATCTCATAACACCATTTGTAACAAAACTTTGTATTTCGTAATTAAAACAGCTCCACGAAATAAACCACTAGAACCTCATGCCCTAACAGCTGAGTTCCATCTCAAGAACGAGCCCACGACAAGGAAACAAATCACCACTATTTGCATTTAATTCCTGGTGCAAATACAGATGCCAATGACATTCATTAAGGTGACAAACGTCCAGGTAATCGATAAAACCATAAACACGTAAGGTGCTAACGTGAGGACAATAGGTTTCAGCAACGACGATTTTTATATAGTGGCGTGCACTGTCAGTGTAAGTGCAAAAACATTTTACTTGACCAAAGTTGCCACAGGTAAAAAAATTCTGCAATATCTGGGAGCACAGTGATAGACATACGGCACGTTATGGGATTCAGTATGTTTAAGACGTGGGGAATTCAAACATCACCAGTGACTGCATTTCTGGACTTTAAAGGCTTTTCGTAAGCTCTAGAAGACATAAATCATTTGAGACCGCCGCAAAAAACTATGTACAGTGTGCACGGATTAGAATTACAATAGCCAACGCGCTCATAGGACGCATCGCAATCGTAGCACCCCTGTTTAAATGTTGATTTTTAGTGACCGAATTATCAAGCAGCTGAACTCCTGGTTTAAGTGACATTGCCTTATGGATAAAGGTGATCGGTTTTCTGTTATGGGAGTTGGCAGTGTATAATGCTACTTTCACTAACACATGTTGGTGTTGAGGTCAGTGAGAGTCACTGCAATTTTTCACCATAGAGAGCAATATATTCTTTTTAAAAGCCGCGATGGATATACAGGCACCACCCTCAGCTTACAGTCAACTGACATCTATTTCACCAAAGGTCGAGCATACCAAGATTTTCTCACACGCTAATTCCATGTAATCCACACTGTAATCCATTACCCGTCGCAGTTGACACCAGCAATGAAGTTCGGTACACTGTATAATGATATTCACCTTTATTGTAAGAAATGCAATTTTCTCAATTGTTAGCAGTAATTACACCGTTTTGCCGAGAGGCTCCAGCTCTCAGCTAACATACAATTGCAGAGCGGCACGTTAATTGCTCATCTTTTTCTGTGTTTTTCTAGTAATATATTTATTAAATTTCGCGAATGTTTCCCTGTTTAAGAGGTTTAATCTCGTGTTTTTTTACAAGTATAAATTCATTCAGTCTGTGTGCAGTAGTTGCTCACTGATTGGCCAGCTACATAGCTCATTAACGCATCAGCGTCCATTGGTGGCACATCAGGAGGGTACCAAGCTGCACGTAGGATTCTGACTGCTTTTATAGTTCACTTCTTCGGTTAGTCTTGCTAGGATGGATAGGATGTGTGCACGTCGTGAGCGGGCGCAGGAGGAGCTGGCCGCAGATCGTGAACAGCTGAATGCGCTTCTGGTTACGGTATATGACCCACAGGTTTTTGCTTCGGGTTGCACGGTGGCGGATAATCTGACGCGTCGCATGGGACACCTCAGGTGTCGCTTCTTGCGCCCACGGGCTCTGCTTCTGAGGCGCCTCCTAAAGCACCTGACGCGGTGGGTGCGCCCTCACGCGTTCGGTCGTTCGGGGCGGACTGCCAATGTGGAGGCTGGCCGCTTGGCCTCACCCATTCACGCTGTGAGTGGGCACGTAGCCACTCCTTCGGCAGAGTCCGTGTAGGCCCACAGGGGAAGGTTTTTAATAGTTATTGGGAGCTCCAATGTTAGGCGCGTTATGGAGCCCCTTAGGCAGACAGCGTTCAGGCCTCGAAATAAAGCAAATGTGTGCCCGGTATGTTTGCCACCGGGCCTCGTCCGAAACGTGGAGGTGGCCTTGCCTTTGGCTGCTGAGCACGCAGGATGAAGTCGTCTGCAAGTTGTGGTTCATGTCAGCACCAACGCGCTTGTCGCATGACTCCTGAGGCAATCTTCAGTTTGTACAGGCGGCTGGCGAAGGTGGTAAAGACTGCTGGCCACTCGCATGCGGTGCAAGCACAGATCGAAATTTGCAGCATTATTCCTAGAGTTGGTCGGAGTCCTTTGGTTTGGAGCCAAGTGAAGGGTCGCAACCAAAGGCTTTGTCGACTTTGTAAGAGTCTTGGCTGCAGATTTCTAGACCTGCTTTATCGTGTGTGGATTTGCAGGAGTCCCCTTGGTAGGGCAGGGGTGCACTACACAAAGGTAGCAGCTACTCGGTTACCAGAGTACTTGCGGAGTGCACATGAGGGTTTCTTGGGCCAGGCGATGGTCTGAGGTACTCTGATGAACACTCGTCAGTCTATATGCAACAAGGGAAGTCAAACGGACTTCAGAAGAATGACATTTCGAATGTCACAATTTTATCACTAAACTGTTGAAGTATTCCTAATAAAGTTCCCGCATTTCTGCCCTCGCGCTCAAATTATTCTTGGGACCGATAGGTGACTGAAAACCGAAATGAAAAGCTCTGACATATCTAGTGAGTCGTGGAACGTATACCTGAAAGATACATTTGATGCCATAAAAGTGGGGGGGGGGGTCTAACTGCTGTTGACAAAAATAATGTGTCTATTGAGGGTGAAATGTAGTGTGAAAGTGAAGTCATCTGCTTGCGTATAACAGGTGTAGGTGAAATCAAATTAACTGTTGAATGTTTTTACCGCCCACCCAATTTCGCTGTGATAGTTCTAGAGTCATTCAAAGAAAGTCTACGGTCAGCAGTGCGTAAGCACCCAGATCATGCAATACTAGGGGGAGGCAACTTAAACCTTCCGATATAAACTGGTATGTCTATGGATTTATTGGGAGGGGTACAGAGAGAAATATTTTCTGAAAACTGATGGAGCAGCTAGCTCGAGAGGCCACACGCAATGTAGATGTCTTAGACCTTGTAGCTACTAACAGGCTAGACATTATCGGCAGTGTCAGTATAAAAATGAGGATTAGCTACCATGATGTAATTATAGCAACTATAATTACGAAAGATAATACATCAGTCAAGAAGGCTAGGAGAATATTTCTGCTAGACAGAGCAGATAAGCAGTTGTTAGCATCTCTCTTCAACAGTAAAATAGCATCACTTTGCTCCAGTAAGATTGAGGGAAGGGATTACGAGCGAAGTTTAAGCATAATGTAAATCGTGTCTGCAGGGCTACCATATGTGCGTAGTAAGAGGATAAAGGTTGGAAAAGTTGCACCATGGTTTAATAACGAAATTCGGAGGATGCTCAGGAAACAGAGGCTATTGCACTCTTGTTTAAAAAAGGAATGTACAGATGACGACAAGCGAAGGTTAGAAGAGAATCGTGCGTCTGTAAGAAGTTCTATGTGCGAAGCATGCAACAGTTACCAAAGTCACACCTTAGCGAAAGATGCGGCAGAGAACCCGAGAAAGCGCGTCCGAGGCTTCCATTCAGTCCCTTGTTGACCAGTCTCGTGTGTCAGTCGGAGACAGTAAAATGAAAGCTGAAGTTTTAAAATTCACTCTCCACACAGGAGAATCGTCCACACAAGAGAATCGTACCACCATACCGTCATTTGACCATCGGACAGACTCCCGTATGGACGACATAGTAATAAGCATCACTGGCGTAGAGAAACAACTGAAAAATTTGAAAGCAAATAAATTACCAAGTCCAGATGGAATCCCATTTCGGTTTCACAAAGGGTACTCTACAGCATCGGTCCCTTACCTGACCTATATTTATCAAGAATCTCTTGGCAAGCACAGAGTCTCATGCGACTGGAAAAAAACGCAGGTGACTCCAGTATATAACTAACTCAACTGGACTCCGTCCGAACAGGCCTTGAAAGGCCGAACGGTACCGACCGGCCGTCGTGTCATCCTCAGCCCACAGGTGTCACTGGATGCGGAGATGGATGGGCCGTATGTCAGTTAACGAGACCGGAGCCGCTACTTATCAATCAAGTAGCTCCTCAGTTTGCCTCACAAGGGCTGAGAGCACCCCACTGGCCAACAACGTTCGGCAGACCAGATGGTCACCCACCCAAGTGGTAGCCCAGCCCCACAGCCCTCAACTTCGGTGATCTGACAGGAACCGGTGGTACCACTGCGGCAAGGCCGTTGGCGACTCCAGTATATAAGAAGTATAGAAGAACAGACCCACAAAATTTCAAACTAATATCCCAAACTTCGGTTTGCTGCAGAATCCTTGAACATATTCTCAGTTCCACATAACAAACTTCCTTCACACTGAGAAGCTTATGTCCACGAATCAGGACGGCTTTACAAAGCATCAATCGTGCATAGCCTTTTCTCACATGATACAATGAGAACAATACATGAAGGGCAACAGGCAGACGCCATATTTCTAGGTTTCCGGAAAGCATTTAACACGGTGCCTCTTTGCAGGCAGTTAACGAAGGTACAAGCACATGGAATAAGTTCACAGATATGTGAGTGGCTCGAAGACTTCTTAAGTAATACAACCCAGTATGTTGTCTCCGACGGCGAGACAAGGGTAACGTCAGCAGTGCGCCAGGGAAGTGTGATAGGACCGCTGTTGTTCTCCATATACATAAATGATTTGGGGGACAGGGTGGGCAGAAATCTGCGGTTGTTTGCTGATGATGCTGCGGTGTGCGGTAAGGTGTCTAAGTTGTGTGACTGTAGGGAGATACAAGATGACTTAGACAAAATTCCTAGTTGGTGTGATGAATGGCAGCTAGCTGTAAATGTAGAAAAAAGTAAGTTAATGCTAATGAGTGAGAATAACAAGTCCGCAAGTTCAGATACGGTATTACTAGTGCCCTGCTTGACACAGCCAAGTCGTTTAAATCTCTGGACGTAACGTTGCAAAGCGATATGACCCGTTCCTAAGTACCCCTCGAGTATTTGGGATCTATACCAGGTAGTACTGAAGGAAGACATTGGAGCAGTTCAAAGGCGAGCTGCTAGATTTGTTACCAGTAGGTTAGAACAACACGTAAGTGTTACGGAGATCATTCGGGAACTCAGACGGGGATCACTGGAGGAAAGGCTCGTTCTTTTCGACAAACACTACTGAGGACACTTAGAGAACCGCCATCTGAAGCTGACTGCCAAAGGGTTTTTTGCCGCCACATACATTGCGTGTAAGGACCACGAAGATAATACACGGGAAATCAGGGCTCATACGGAGGCATATAGACAATCGTTCTTCCGTCGCTCTACTTGCAAGTGGAACTGGAAAGGAAATCACTGGTAGTGGTACAGGTTACCCTCCGCTACGCACCATATCGTGGCTTGCGGAGTATCTCGTAGATGTAGTGCCAACCGGCGGTGGATGGGAAGGGACTCTGCCGCTACTCATTCGTAACAATGACTCAACTCACATTCCATTCTTTACTCTCTACTGAGCAACAACAACGACCCTGATCGGGCGTGGTTGGTACGATAATCGATCTTTCTCTATACGACCTGCTTCGGTGCATAATGAATATCTCTGGGTAAGAGGTTGTGGATCCCTTCCATCTCCAACCTACAGGCAGGAAGAAAATAGAAAAAAATTGTTAAAAAATTACAAAATACAAGATTAACATTAATTAAAAATGAAACATCACAAACATGTATCCTGCGTAAGTGCTGTCTGGGTCTGGTAGATGACTCCCTCTACAAAAATTGCAATACATCTTAATAAAAAATGTTCAAATGTGTGTGAAATCTTATGGGACTTATCTGCTAAGGTCATCTGTCCCTAAGCTTACACACTACTTAACCTAAATTATCCTAAGGACAAACACACACAACCATGCCCGAGGGAGGACTCGAACCTCCGCCGGGATCAGCCACACACATCTTAATAAAAAGCCATTAAATTCATAAGCAAATGTTATACATTTAGCTACAATAAGTATTTCCTTTGAGTAGTTTGTAATGGCTGCCAAACACCGGTTACCTTTTCTTCATCAGAGCACAAAGACAGTCACTTATATCAGCTACTCCTTTGATTTGCCGTCCTCAGCAGGGTTCTTGCTAGTCGAACTACAACAATTCTCATCTTTTTTATTTTCGCTCAACCCAGGTGCCACACACAAAAGGAGGAGAGGAAATGCTGTACGTAAATATTCCATTCTCATCTTCACCAACGTATACCTACAAAACATATTAAGCCAAAAATGATTTTATTAGATCTACTTATACAGCAGTCGACAATTCTATACTATTCGTTAGGTGAGTAAAAAATGGCAGATGATAAATTAAGGCTTTAATATTTATTACATAATTACACACACAGTTATAACCAACGTGATGTGAAGAGAGAAATTTTAGGAAAAATGCTGTTTTACTCCGTCCTAACGTACTTACTGTGGTTCAATAGATTTATCATCAGCAATAAGATTAGCAAAATGCTTTCTTGTTTTATCGTCATATGATTCAAACACGAAGAATTTGTAATTATTTTACCAGAACTCTCCCCTCTACAAATACATCCATTATCAATCTCTACACCTGACTATATCATTAAACCATTATTTCTTTGGCACTGATGAGTAGCACTTTCCCTTTTATCGAAACACATTTTTCATCATCACTTACATGCGGAAAGTAATGTAGTGACGCTTTAAAAATTTGGGAGTTTGTAGAGGATCTGGCGTTTGATCCATCGGATGGGAGCGCGGCATCTTACACAGAATCAGACAAAACGTGGTTCACCTTTGCACATTATATAACGAAGCTGATGGTCATCACGTTGAATTTATGCTCTGCATTAGTGAAGTCACAGATTCTGTTCACAATAACTGATTGCTCTCTATCGTTTTCCAAACAACAGAACTCTGGTGTTTCATTGAGCCTGTCGAATGTTTAGAAGGTGTACAGTTCTGTAGTAGATTTAGTTGGCATTTCTGGCTACTATATGAGTTGAAAGGTATATAGAGAATATAAAGTATTTAAAAACTGTTATTTGAAGAAATTTGTTTATTTTAAAAAGATTTGTTCTATTTGCATGCATATGTATTTATACATGTAACAAAATGGCTTTTCTAAAGATTTGAGAGACTGCAGAAGATGAAATTTGGAACCTTTTAATATAAAGAACTTGTTTATTATTTCAAAGAAAATCGCCATAACAGTTATTACATTTACCTCACTGTATGACAAGACAGTCAACGCCTACATGAAAACGTGTTTGCGGTTGCCTACTGAACTCTGATAGTACCCGGTGTTTACCTGTTTGTCCGAAGTAACAGCCACGAATGTCTTTCTTCAGGGCTCCAAAAGTACGGAATTCGTGTGGGGAGAGATCGGGACTTTATGGAGGATCTGTAAGTGCTTTTCAGCGAAATTTCTGCTGCGTAGTCGAAACATGGTTCCGACACATATTTCGACTAAAACGCAGAAGTTTTGCTAGAAAGCCCTTACACATCATCTATAAAATCAAGATCTCTCCCTACTGGATTTCCATATTTTTGGAGCCCTGACGAAAGACATCGGTGGCCGTCGGTTTGCTTCGGACGAAGAGGCACACGTCTGGTTAACTATCAGATTTCAGTAGACAACCGCATATACGTTTTCATGAAGACACTGACTGTCTTGTCTCACAGTGCGGATAGTGTATTATAGCCTTTAAGGCGATTACTTTTCAGATGGTAAACAGTTTACTTACTGTTTCTCATGTGTGTAGATTTCATTTGACTGCCCCCTTCGGAAAGGTATGCAGTCGTAGACAAGTTAACAGTGAGGTGAAAGATGAGGTCAGTAAACTATAATATTACACGATTAACAATTTCATTTAAATTCAAGAGAAAGACACTGCCATTGTCAGTGGGTATGCCTTACAAAATTCCTAAGGCAATCTGAATTTGAACAGTCGTACAAGTTTGTCAATGCTGCTGAGATGACGTTGTTGACGTCGGTGACTGTGCTGCACTAGCTCCAGTTGTTATGAGAGCACAGTGACCAGTAGCAAGAGGTTACTGGACAGTATCTTGATGTTACGTGGAGCGCAAGTCACCTGCTCACCGATGTCGCTAACACTGTGCCTTGTAAATTGCGTTTTGGCCTCATATGGAGCAAACTGCAAGATCTGCACCCTTCCACTTTTCTTCGTAACTAGTACTGGAGTGCCTAGTGAGCGCACTCTCGGACGTACCACACCCAGCACCCAGAAGCCTTGCTACAGTTACGGTTTACTCTTTGGCAAATTCACGATTACACCTAACTTTCCCTAATGTTTCTCCACTGTTTCGCTAACGACTGCCACACAGTGTCATTATTTTCATATAATTACAAATCATTTCAAATCATAACAAGACATTTTACTTTCAATTAAGGGTCAACATTGTTACGGGTATGAGATTAAATAATATTTGAGAAAAATATCGTAAAAATGAATGCCATATCAATGTCACTGCTCAAAAGCCTGCCTTTAAGTGAGAGGAAACATCATAAACAGACGATCCATGTTTCTTCTGCTCTGTTGAAGGCAGCAAAATATTCTGGCTGTCGTGATGCTGACGTTACTGCCAACTGTTGTTGTTGTAGCAGTTTCTCGCATTGATCGTGAGAGCGTGATCTTTCTGCATTATTTGTTACTGTTGTTCTACATCTACATCTACATTTATACTCCGCAAGCCACCCAACGGTGTGTGGCGGAGGGCACTTTACGTGCCACTGTCATTATCTCCCTTTCCTGTTCCAGTCGCGTATGGTTCGCGGGAAGAACGACTGTGTGAAAGCCTCTGTGCGCGCTCTAATCTCTCTAATTTTACATTCGTGATCTCCTCGGGAGGTATAAGTAGGGGGAAGCAATATATTCGATACCTCATCCAGAAACGCACCCTCTCGAAACCTGGCGAGCAAGCTACACCGCGATGCAGAGCGCCTCTCTTGCAGAGTCTGCCACTTGAGTTTGTTAAACATCTCCGTAACGCTATCACGGTTACCAAATAACCCTGTGACGAAACGCGCCGCTCTTCTTTGGATCTTCTCTATGTCCTCCGTCAACCCGATCTGGTACGGATCCCACACTGATGAGCAATACTCAAGTATAGGTCGAACGAGTGTTTTGTAAGCCACCTCCTTTGTTGATGGACTACATTTTCTAAGGACTCTCCCAATGAATCTCAACCTGGTACCCGCCTTACCAACAATTAATTTTATATGATCATTCCACTTCAAATCGTTCCGCACGCATACTCCCAGATATTTTACAGAAGTAACTGCTACCAGTGTTTGTTCCGCTATCATATAATCATACAATAAAGGATCCTTCTTTCTGTGTATTCGCAATACATTACATTTGTCTATGTTAAGGGTCAGTTGCCACTCCCTGCACCAAGTGCCTATCCGCTGCAGATCTTCCTGCATTTCGCTACAATTTTCTAATGCTGCAACTTCTCTGTATACTACAGCATCATCCGCGAAAAGCCGCATGGAACTTCCGACACTATCTACTAGGTCATTTATATATATTGTGAAAAGCAATGGTCCCATAACACTCCCCTGTGGCACGCCAGAGGTTACTTTAATGTCTGTAGACGTCTCTCCGTTGATAACAACATGCTGTGTTCTGTTCGCTAAAAACTCTTCAATCCAGCCACACAGCTGGTCTGATATTCCCGTTGCAGCAGCTGCGCCAAGAAATGATGTTGCTGCTGCTCCACCCGTTGTTCCCACAATGCAAGAATTTATGGATCCGTAGCCAACACACTCCACAATGAGAATGTTGTCACCTCCAATCTACAAACAGTGTCGGTAGACTCATTTGGGGGCAGTAACCATGTAGAACAACGAATCTGCAAAAGTCAGTCCACAAAACGGTGAGTAGAGTACCGGAGTGAATCGACAAACCAACCAAAATCCAATAACAAATCGAAGTTCTTACTACAAAAGACTAAATCACACTTGTGCAACCACTGCTAGATTGAAAATCAGGTACGGAAACGTCTCGTTACTAGGAACCGCATTGCGATCACTGCAGCGCCGAATAGGGAGCAGCGGCCCTGCTACTTAAAGCATTTCGCCAGAGACAGTTATGATTTTAATGCTGGACCACTGTAGGGTGCGCCTACTCTAATCTTCGCTGAGGACCTTCATTGTTGGCACTGAAAACTCCATCCTGACACTTTTTTTCAAATGGCTCTGAGCACTATGGGACTTAACATCTGAGGTCATCAGTCCCCTAGAAATTAGAACTACTTAAACCTAACTAACCTAAGGACATCACACACATCCATGCCCGAGGCAGGATTCGAACCTGCGACCGTATCAGTCTCGCGGTTCCGGACTGAAGCGCCTAGAACCGCGGCCGGCTCCGGACACTAGAAGCATCTCTGTTTCCAAGTCCAAACTGATATCGGTATTGTAGCATACCGAATTATTCAATTTGAGGACAGCTTTAGTTACTAATTTCCATTGGTGCGAAAAGAAAGGGCGAAGGAAAGAGGGCGGTAGAGCGACCGTTCAAACCGTTATGCTGTGTACGGGGTAGAAATTACGTAACGAGCTTGAAAACTCAAATTCCACATTGAATATATTTCAATGTTGTTGAAATGGTGTAATAATCTGTTATTTATAACGTGCTTGCGGATTAGTGAATACTGTGTGTGTTCTTGGATGGCTCTTAGAGAAGCAATCAATGAGAAAAACTAGCTTAAATTAATATCATATTGAAAATGTTGCTCGTTTCCTCCGAAGAATATTTCTGCACGCTGGAATGCGTCAATTACACGTAAATGTTTCTCGTACAAGAAAGGCACACAAGGTCGTTGGTCCACACAGTATGTTTTACCTGTATAATTCCGCTGTGATGATACGCTGTGATGATACTTGCGTATTACATTTAATATTTTACGTCAATAAATATAGCAGGATGATTGTACCAGCAACGTGCAGCTGAATTTTCTAGATCCTCAGTCAGCATAAAAGAAAGAAGAACCACACTTTTGATTTCGGACGACATTCCCGCACTATAGTTCACATCTACCCCACAGCAGCTACAATTAAAAAAAAATACAAATTAAAATTGTAAGTAGGCTGTTTAGGTTTTTATGTTGGTAACGCCAAGTAGCGCCCTATATGAAAATCACTGACTGCTGTGTGCAGCCTGTGGCTGGTTTGCATTGCTGGAATTTGCTATTGTACTGTTAACAGCACGTAGCGTTGCGCAGTGGGAGGTGAGCCGCCAGCAGTGGTGGATGTGGGGAGACATGGCGGAGTTTTGAGAGCAGATGATCTGGACGTGTGTCCATCAGAGACAGTAAATTTGTAAGACTGGACGTCATGAACTGATATATATATATATATATATATATATATATATATATATATATATATATATATATATACATATATTATGACTTTACACTACTAAGGTAAATACATTATTTGTTCTCTATCAAAATCTTTCAGTTGCTAACTATACCTATCAGTAGTTAGTGCCTTCAGTAGTTAGAATCTTTTATTTAGCTGGCAGTATTGGCGCTCGCTGTATTGCAATAGTTCGAGTAACGAAGATTTTTGTGAGGTAAGTGATTCATGAAAGGTATAGATTATTGTCAGTCAGGGCCATTCTTTTGTAGGGATTATTGAAAGTCAGATTGCGTTGCGCTAAAAATATTTTGTGTCAGTTTAAGCACAGTCATTTGTAATTTTTCTAAGGGGACGTTTCATATGTCGACCCTTAGCCAAGGATACCTCTCTTGAATCTTCTGATTTTTTTTTGTAGTTTGTGTAATTAGTGTAGCTATTGTTTATTGCTAGCGCGTAATTATAGAGAGTTTCCTTTGTAGTTGTAGTTTTTCATTGTTGTACAGCAAAATAGTTGCGGCATGCATGTAGATTTGCACCAAGTGTTTCGCAGCTGCGCTTGCAATTAACGAGATATTATTTTCAGTGCTATGCTAATGCGTTTTCTTGTTTTTGCTTTTCAAATTGTGCTTTTCTTGTTATCGTGTGAAATACGACTACGTGATAATTATGGAGTGTGAAAAACGTAACACTAGGCTCCAAATTATATTAAGAAATGACAGTGAAGACAAGAGAAGTGTGTTAGCGCCACCGTGTAATGAATTAACAAATATTCAGAATAGTAATTTGGTAACTGTGCATAGGGAAATGGACCAGGCATTAAATAATGGTGTAGACATTGAAACAATTGGTGGACAGGGAAGAATTGTCGATCAATCGGTCGGCAACAGCTCACCTCAGGAATCCGAAATGACAGGACAAAATTTTGCAAATACCGTAGATTCAGGTTTTGCGTCCTCACGTTTTTCACAAATAAGTCAAGACACATTTTCTGCTTTTCAAAACGCGAATATTGCCGGTTCAAATGCACTGCCGAATAGCACTGAGGAACACGTTTCGGACACCAGTGTATTGTTATTACAGTTAACGCAACAAATGGGACAAAGGCTACAAAAGTTAGACACAACGCTTGAACAAAATCAGAAACAAATTAAAGAAACACTTCAACAAACTCGTGAAGATTTAACTACTGAGTTACATAACAACGAATCGAAATGTCAAAAAGTCTGTAATGATGTAAAAACACAAATTTGTGAGCATTTTCAAGCTATTTTTTCGCGGCATGAAAATGCATTACAGAATCACGAAGCAGCCATAAAAGAACTGCAAACTATTGTTCATGAAAATCACGAGACCTCTCGGACTAAAATTGACTCAGTTGATTCCGTTACGCGACTTGCAAAAACTCAGGAAAACTTAAAGGACACAGTAGATACTCTGAAAATTGGTTCAGAAGGACACATGGATGAAATTAGTTCATTATCAGAACTTTCAGAGCAGCTAAATAATTTATCTACGAAGGTAGATACTCTGAATGACACAAGACCGGTAGTCTTTAATGACACAGAAGAGTATGAACAAATTAGAAAATTCAAACAAAATCAGAATCAAATCAATACACAGTACAAAAGAGAAATCCGGGAAGTACAAGATCAGTTGACACAGGTAATACAAGAATTACATATTTCAGAGGACACTAGCGCTCCAATACGGGAAGAGGGACATAGAAATACGGAACAGCCCAAAATAATAACACAGGCCACTTCGGAAATAACGAAAGAAATTGGCAAGGTACACCGAATTTTGAGATGGAACCGTCGAAGCGAAGTAACAATGAACGATATGCGACTCGCCAACGTGATGATTTTGACTATAAGCTGTTCATTACTACACGTAAATTCAAAACATTAAAGAATTCTGTCAACGACATTCATCCACAAGCATGGCTCCATCAAATCTCTCATTGTTTTCCTCCCAACTGTTCATTGGAGCACAGGTTAGAATTTATGTATGTGTGGCTACTTAGAGAACGAACCAGCTGTAAGAATGTGATCGGTCATTCACGATTGTCAAAATGAAGGAGAATTTCATCATGCCTTCCTCTCAGCATATTGGTCTCAAGCTACTCAAGAGCGAGTAAAACATAGCATCATAAAGATGAAACATTTCGGGCAATTGGAATTTTCTAGTCTTGTAAAATATTTTGAAGACATGTTGCATAAGAATCAGTACCTGTCAAACCCATACAGCCTCTCAGAACTCATCCGCATTTCCTTAATCAAATTGCCTGAACATTTACGACACATTATTTTGGCAGGACGTTGCAAAGACGACATTGAAGCTTTCCAGGGACTCTTACAAGAATTGGAAATTGACACTGGCAATCGCGGAACGCGAAAACAGGAACACAACAATTACAGGTCACATCCGTCACAATTCCGCGACGACAGAAATAATAACTGGACACGACAAGGTTATTCTTACAACGTAAATCGTGACCAAAACAGACACCACCCATATGACAACCGTTGGCTGAGTAGTAATAATTACAGGGAAAGATCACCTCTCCGCAGTCGTGATTATCACAGAGACAATCAGAGAAACAGACAATATGGGAACCAAAATAATTATTATTAAGGGAGACAGAATAACTTCAGACGCAACAGTCCACCATGCCGTTAAGATTCCGGGAGAAATTCTCCACCACATGACTGACAAAAAAGCAACTATGTAAACTACGGACAAAACGACAGACCTGAATTTCATCAGAACTTGCGGGATTCAAACAGGGCAGGGCCCTCTCGACAAGGTGAACTTCTAGTAGTTAGATCTCCAAATCCCAATAACGACGCTCGTTAACAAAGAGACAATAGGCAATGACTCTCACCGCTGGCAGCCACAAAACGTACTTATGAAGCTGACGACGTAGCTGCCGTGGCTAGTAATTACATAAAAATGAAAGACATTAGGGACATCTTACTCCAGGAACACGATGTAAAACATAACAGCATTGCATATCCTATAATTCACGTTACAGTAAATGATGTAAAATTTACGGCAGTACTTGACTCTGGCAGTCCTATTTCAGTGATTAGTGAAACAGCCTTTAGCAAATGCAACAAATCGAACGATTGCCCCACACTTCCTTTACGTAAGATTAAATTACAAGGTGCGAGTTTTGGAAAAAGTGTAGATGTACGCCAAGAAACCAACTTAGAATATTTTTGTCAAAGACACAGCTTCAGAATATTTTTGTCAAAGACACAGCTTCTCTATGAACTTTCTTATTGTTCCATTATTGTCGACGGAAATTATATTGGGAGTAGACTTTTTGAATGAATACAAAGCAATCTTAAACTTTCACGATGCTGAAATAAGTTTAGAGGAAGAAGGTAAGTCAATAGCTTTGAAATTTGAAGATTGGTTCTCAAACCATGATGAAGAAATTAATCGGCTTTACCTTCTGTTAGACAACAGTTCGGAATTTTCGACGGAACTAGACACTAACAATCACTCTGCAAGTACTGACAGGGATGATATTGACGGGGTATTTGATACTAATGAGTTAATTCAGAATAAAATTCAAACAATTGAGGATTGTAATGACACTGATAGGCAAGACCTTTTTGAGGTTTTACAAGCTCATTCCACAGTTTTTACTCACAAAACAGGAACAATCAAGGGATTTCAATACCAATTTCGTGTCCGTGAGCATACTAAATTTTGTGTTAGATTATATGTAATTCCGGCGCATTATAGGTACCGTGTGAGAGCAGAAATACAATCTATGCTTGACGAGGGGATTATTGAGCCTGCAGTAAGCTCATACAACAATCCATTACATGTTGCTGAGAAGAAAAATGGATCGATCAGTCTTCTCTTAGATTCGAGACAAATCAATACCATCATCATTCCTGAAACAGACAGGCCGCAAACGTTGGAACAACTTCAAAATTTTAATGGTGTAAAAGTGTTGTCTTCCATTGATCTCAGATCCAGCTTTCATCAGATCGAACTTCATCCAGAATGTAGAAAATACACAGCTTTTCTTTGTTTCGGCGTTTGTTATCAATTTCGGAAACTTCCTTTTGTTTTGAACATTCCTTCGGCAGCATTCATTCGTGCGCTAAATTCCATATTACCTGAGTTCTTAAAACGCCACATCACCTTGTATGTGGACGATATTCTGATAGCAGAAGCCTCATGGGAACAACATAATCGCATCCTCAACAGCGTGTTACATATTTTTGCAGAATCTGGAATTACAGTTAACTTGGAAAAGTCTGAATTCGGTAGGACAAAGGTGAAAATTTTGGGACATATTATTTCTTCTGAAGGCATTCAGCCGGATCCTGAAAAGTTAGAAGCAATTAGAGCTATTCCAGTTCCATCCACAAAAAAAAAAAAGTCCGCAGTTTTCTTGTTCTCGTAAATTTTTACCGTCGTTTCCTGAATATGCAAATTCTAGTTTCACCAAAACTTTGTTCTCTCACGGGAAAAAATACTATTTGGAACAGGGACGAACAGGCACAGTTGGAATTGAATTCTTTGAAAGTATCGCTACTTAACGCGCCAATATTAGCTCATACAGATCTGTCACAAGATTTCTGCCTTAGCACGGATTCTTCTAAAGTCGGTCTTGGTGCCCATCTATTTCAAGAAGCCATAGAAAATGACGCTACTGTTCAGACAACCATTGCTTTTGCTAGCCGAGTGCTAACAAAATCTGAAAAAAATTATTCCATTACTGAATTAGAAGCTTTAGCTATCGTTTGGGCATTTAACAAATTCCGTTTCATTCTTTCTGGTAAGCACGTAAAAGTATACAGTGATCATCGTGCATTACAATTTCTTATGTCTTAAAAATTAAATCATGACAGATTAAAACGTTGGGCATTGTTTCTGCAAGAATTTCACTTCTCAATAGTCTACATTCCCGGCAAGCAGAACATTGTTGCGGATGCACTGTCACGCGCACCGGCTGGGCTTGAGAAAAGTAACACAGAAGGCAACCTCGAGAAAAATTTCAGTATTATTTACATTCAGAAAGTCGCCTTTGAAAACTTCATCACCACATCTTTAAAGGACATTCCTCATGAAGAAGATAAAACATCCGATTTGGAAAGACATCAAAAGTAAATGTCATGAAAAGACACACAGCAGTGTCAGTGATTTTCATATAGAGCGCTACATGGCGTTACCAACATAAAAGCCTAAACAGCCTACTTACAAAATAACAAAGAACCATGATCACCATCAACAACCATTTTCTCGTAGTGGCGGTAAGGGTGAACGTTTTACAACTTCATCTACATACATACTGTACAAATTAGTGCGAAATGCATGACAGAAGCGCTACTTAGGTTCGTAACAAATGTTATGGCCGCTTCACACAAAGCCACCAAGAAGCACTTCGCTGCAGCGCACCGGACCATCACAGGCCGCTGCGCTGCGCGGCGCTACTGGAGAGAGAAACAGCTCCTCGTCGCTGCTTTGATCTGCCGTAGCTGCCACGCCGCCGTGGTTTGGTTCCGTCATGGAATCTAATGAGCAAGATGCCTCACTTACTTCTCTTACTGAGTTTTATTCAGGGTGCCACTATTTCTCGAAGAAAGGGTAGTTAAAGGTTTGCTGTAAGGGCAACCAATTTATACAAATGTGTGGTGGCTACAAACGACAAACATATACACTATGTGATGAAGAGTATCAGGTCACCTGGCTGCAAATAAGCTCGTGGCGCCCTCCACCGGTAATGCTGAAATTCAAGATGGTCTTGGCCCACCCTTAGTCTTCATAATACACTCCTGGAAATGGAAAAAAGAACACATTGACTCCTGTGTGTCAGACCCACCATACTTGCTCCGGACACTGCGAGAGGGAGGTACAAGCAATGATCACACGCACGGCACAGCGGACACACCAGGAACCGCGGTGTTGGCCGTCGAATGGCGCTAGCTGCGCAGCATTTGTGCACCGCCGCCGTCAGTGTCAGCCAGTTTGCCGTGGCATACGGAGCTCCATCGCAGTCTTTAACACTGGTACCATGCCGCGACAGCGTGGACGTGAACCGTATGTGCAGTTGACGGACTTTGAGCGAGGGCGTATAGTGGGCATGCGGGAGGCCGGGTGGACGTACCGCCGAATTGCTCAACACGTGGGGCGTGAGGTCTCCACAGTACATCGATGTTGTCGCCAGTGGTCGGCGGAAGGTGCACGTGCCCGTCGACCTGGGAGTAGACCGCAGCGACGCACGGATGCACGACAAGACCGTAGGATCCTACGCAGTGCCGTAGGGGACCGCACCGCCACTTCCCAGCAAATTAGGGACACTGTTGCTCCTGGGGTATTGGCGAGGACCATTCGCAACCGTCTCCATGAAGCTGGGCTACGGTCCCGCACACCGTTAGGCCGTCTTCCGCTCACGTCCCAACATCGTGCAGCCCGCCTCCAGTGGTGTCGCGACAGGCGTGAATGGAGGGACGAATGGAGACGTGTCGTCTTCAGCGATGAGAGTCGCTTCTGCCTTGGTGCCAATGGTGGTCGTATGCGTGTTTGGCGCCGTGCAGGTGAGCGCCACAATCAGGACTGCATACGACCGAGGCACACAGGGCCAACACCCGGCATCATGGTGTGGGGAGCGATCTCCTACACTGGCCGTACACCACTGGTGATCGTCGAGGGGACACTGAATAGCGCACGGTACATCCAAACCGTCATCGAACCCATCGTTCTACCATTCCTAGACCGGCAAGGGAACTTGCTGTTCCAACAGGACAATGCACGTCCGCATGTATCCCGTGCCACCCAACGTGCTCTAGAAGGTGTAAGTCAACTACCCTGGCCAGCAAGATCTCCGGATCTGTCCCCCATTGAGCATGTTTGGGACTGGATGAAGCGTCGTCTCACGCGGTCTGCACGTCCAGCACGAACGCTGGTCCAACTGAGGCGCCAGGTGGAAATGGCATGGCAAGCCGTTCCACAGGACTACATCCAGCATCTCTACGATCGTCTCCATGGGAGAATAGCAGCCTGCATTGCTGCGAAAGGTGGATATACACTGTACTAGTGCCGACATTGTGCATGCTCTGTTGCCTGTGTCTATGTGCCTGTGGTTCTGTCAGTGTGATCATGTGATGTATCTGACCCCAGGAATGTGTCAATAAAGTTTCCCCTTCCTGGGACAATGAATTCACGATGTTCTTATTTCAATTTCCAGGAGTGTACCTTCCACTCTCGCAGGCCTACTTTGAATCAGGTGCTGGAAGTTACTTAGGGAATGGCAGCCCATTCTTTACGGAGTGCTGCACTGAGGAGAGGGATTGACGTCGGTCGGTGAGGCCTGGCACGATGTCGCCGTTCCAAAATATTCCATAGGTGTTCTATAGCATTCAGGACAGGCCTTTTGCAGGGCAGTCCATTACAGGGATGTTACTGTCGTGTAACCACTCCGCCACAGGCCGTGCATTATGAACAGATGCCCGATCGTGTTGAAAGATGCAATCGCCATCCCCGAATTGCTCTTCAACAGTGGGAAGCAAAAAGGTGCTTAAAATATCAATGTAGGCCAGTGCTATGATAGTGCCACGCAATGCAAAAATGGTTGCAAGTCCCATCCATGAAAAACATGACCACACCCTAACACCACCCCCTCCGAATTTCACTGTTGGCACTACACACACTGGCAGATGACGGTCACCGGACATTAGCCATACCCACACGCTGTCATCGGATCGCCACATTGTGTACCGTGATTCGTCACTCGATACAACGATTTTCCACTGTTCAATCGTCCAATGCTTACGCTCCTTACACCAAGCGAGGCGTCGTTTGGCATTTACTGGCGTGATGTGTGGCTTATGAGCAGCCGCTCGACCATGAAATCTCAGTTTTCTCACCTATCGCCTAACTGTCATAGTACTTGCAGTGGCTCCTGATGCAGTTTGGAATTCCTGTGTGATGGTCTGGATAGTTGTCTACCTATTACACATTACGATCCTCTTCAACTGCCAGTGGTCTCTGTCAGTCAACAGACGAGGTCTTCCTGTACGCTTTTGTGCTGTACATGTCCCCTTCACGTTTCCACTTCACTATCACATCGGAAACAGTGGACTTAGGGATTTTTAGGAATGTTGAAATCTCGCGTGCAGACGTATGACACAAGTGACACCCAATCACCTGACCACATTCGAAGTCCGTGAGTTCTGCAAAGCGTCCAGCTCTGCTCTCTCACGACGTCTAATGACTACTGAGGTTGCTTATAAGGAGTGCCACCACAATGCGCCTAATACGAAAAACGTAGGTTTTTGGATGTGTCCGTATACTTTTGAACACATAGTGTACGTGTCATCAATATGCAGATGGCTTCATTAGAACAACAAAAACATTTGATCGGTATTGTTGTTGGCCATGTATGATTTCCACCACAGACACATTTTCAGTTACGTTGGAGCAAATAGAGTATCGCCAGACTAATCTGTGTTCAAGAAGTGATTGCTTCGTAAGAAATTAATTGACGATGAAACCAAATTTCCTAAAACAAGGCAGTTGTATGAAGGATGTGATTACTTTTCTCTTGTAGTCGTTGATGATTAAGGTTTCTGTACGTAATCTCTCTTACTGTGTTAATACGGAGACAATTTCTTTTCAAAGAGTTATAGGAGATAGTCTCCGTAGAGCTAAAAGATTTGTTCAACATATTTTTGATATTCTTCCTAAACAGTGCAAATTTTTTGAGCGGCCTTCAAATGTATCTTCAGAATTTTCTAAAGGTATAAAAACATGCTGAGTATTGCAAAGTTTTGTTCTTGATCGGGGCAGGCACAGATTTGAAGACACTCGAAGTACTTTTCTATTACATGACATATCAACAGACCCAACACAAGCGGGAAAAAATGTGAGTCAGTCTCACCAACGGCCGTCGTCTCTGAAGAACGTTTGCCTCCGTCGTCCCGTGAAAACTTGACCGTTCTACAGTTTATCTGAATATTCCTCACGCTCCATGTTCCACACAGATAGATGTTTTTCAGCTTCACAGATGATACCTTCCGTCCTGACTTCCACCTCTTGCCAACAGTATGAGGTACACGACCGTACCACCAAATAACAGTGAGCAGCGCTCCCACGTTGCTGTTCTTTGGCCGGTCTGCAGCGCCACCGAGTGGCGACATGTGAAACAGAGGAGTACACATTCTGCTTTTAAACCGTCCGTGCTTGACCGAGAGCCAGACAGGCAAGCTGCCGCAAGTTACCAGCAGAACGGGCAGGCTGCTCTACTTCCATTCAAGCCAAGCTGTGACAAACCCAAGCAGGCAAGATGAGACTTGCTTGCCTGCCCGTGCTCCCACTGCGCTACGGTATGGTACGTAGCAGTTCATTCTGCACGCATTCATTGCAATATTATGAGAGGGTTCGGAAGTTGATGAGATCTTCTACCCAAATATAACAAAAAGAGGCTCAATGAAATATATAATCAGTCTGGATCACTGTAGGCCACAACATGGTGGATCACCTTTCGCCTTTCTTCCGTTTCACCGTTTTTCGGCCGACCGCGGTGGCCGTGCGGTTCTAGGCGCTCCAGTCCGGAGCCGCGCTGCTGCTACGGTCGCAGGTTCAAATCCTGCCTCGGGCATGGGTGTGTGTGATGTCCTTAGGTTAGTTAGGTTTAAGTAGTTTTTAGTTCTAGGGGACTGATGACCACAGCAGTTGAGTTCCATAGTGCTCAGAGCCATTTGAACCGTTTTTCGGTCTTGTTTACTCATGTATTTAATTTAGATACGAATGGTTTTCTCTGCAACTTCACCTTCTTTCGATTAATACTGGTTATTCTCAATTAAAACCACCGCCAGCTGGGCTTCAGTACATGAGGGAAAGAGGAGGGAGAGGAGGGGGCCCAGTGGAGGAGGCGGAGCTGGAAGAGACGGAAGGGAGGGGAATCGGTAGCACACCAATGGAGAGGAGTCGTGGAGGGTGGGGAGTGGAGCGACCCAGGGAGGAGGGCAAGGGCTGGGAGAGAAGAAGCGAGAAGAACAGGAGGGTTGGAGGGGGGAACAGCAGAGGGGGACAGAAAGTAGTGGGAGCCCTAGAGAGGAGGGTAGAGGAAGAGGCGGGTCAGAGTTGGAAGGAAAGATAAATGTTGGGGCGAAGCACATCATCCAGGATGGGGAGACGCTGAAAGTTTCTTTGAGAGGGGAGGGTGTGGAGATGCAGACAGGGTAGGATGAACTGGTAGAGGTGCGGCAGCAGGCAGGGAATGGAGAGGGAAAGAGACACCAGGGGATGAGAGGCTTCAAGGTGGTGGTTGGTGCAGAGGACACAGATGTGTTCAAGGAAAAGGAGGTAATGTGGGAAAGTCATAGAGGATGAAAGATGGATATGGAAAGCGAGACAGAGCACATGGCGTTCAAGGGTATGGAGGCCTTTATAGAATTTAGGAGGAGTGGAGATCCTGGCGACACTGGTGCAACAAAGGATGGGACGATCAAGGATTTGTAGGTATGAAGGATGGTAGAAGCATGCAATCCCAATGTCTGGTCCAACAGGATTTTCAGGAGGCGGACTCTACTGGGGGCTTTGTGTTTCATGGTAAGGAGATGAGGCTGAAAGGAGAATCTGTAAACCTCTGTGTGAAAGTCGTTGTTAGAAGCAATGTCCCGCTGGCAGTGACCCAGTTGCACTTCTGCGTCACCGGTGGCAGTAGATCGCCACTGAGCGCCACGGAACCCTGGTGGTGCTGCACGACTGCAGGCGCCCATTTAAACTAATACTTTGCCAGCGGAAGCACCACGGACAAGCGCTTCACAGTGGCTCCGTGAGAAGGCAGGATAATTGCGATGTGAGATCTCGTATATTGCAACATTGGGTCAAGAACACTAACTGAAAAAATTTCAACAGCTGGTAGGTATTATAAATCTCAAACTTCTCAAAAAAGTTAGGAAAGATACAGTACTAAACTTTTATAAAGTGATGGCAGTACAGACGGCAGTTATGGCAGTTATAGACTTGGACTCTAACAGCCAGTCGATGGAGGACGATTGATGTACCAGAGATGAGACTCCTAAGACCACTAGCTGTTGTAAGAGGTCCGAGCAGATGTAATTTCGATGTATTGCTCATGCGCTGCCTGCGATATGCATGGTCTCTGACCAGAGAGCAGTGTTGACTGCAGTAGGAACTGTGTAGCTGTAGCAGTAAGTTGTCGCTAGTAGAGATGGGCAAACTGAAACACTTAACTGTTTCGAAACAAATTAAACAGTACAATGTAATGTTTCGATACGCTGTTTCGAAACAATGAAACAGTTTGTGTTTTGTAATCTAATAAACGTACACGTTTAATCATCTTGAATGTCTACTGTATAAGTATGTCCATATAAACACAAATGAGGTGCGAGAGCGCTAATCATTTCGCAGAAAGTATGAAACTATCACCTGGGCGTCTTGGCAGTTTCGTATTTCCTGCAGCAAACGCGCTGCTTTCGTGTTGTGTGACTTTCATACTTTTCAATTGGCTGAGGACAGCCATAGCTGAAGACAGAAGAACCATCACGAACGGAACTGGAGGTAGGAGCAAACTGCAGAAACAACGGATATGCTACTGGGATTCCCACATTCCGTTAGTATGGGTAATATACCCATCCTGATAATTTCCATGCACACAAAGGGAATCATTGTGGATAGTAGGCACAGTGACTATAGACTCACAAATAACGCCAAATAATTCGAATAAATAACAAAATATAACAGAAAAAAATTTTGTCTTTCAGGGTGTTTCGAACCTTTACTATAAAGTCACCATGCTTCCCAGCCCTTCCCGTTCACCATTACACTATCAGTAATATGTCAAACAGATTGCTTGCAACTATACCTAGATGAAATTTATGTATATCTCTAATAACTGTCACTCTAAGCCTTTTTTTATTCAAAATGTTGTAGGCTTACTTGCGTTTCTTAATACGATTACTGTACATGAAAAGAGAAGCGTATGTTATAAAAAAAAGTGTAATTTAATCGAATGATTTTCACATATTTATTATTTTGAATAGTATGCGTTGTTTCATTGTTTGGTTAGTGTTTATAAAGCAGATGTTACGCCATTTCGTAATAGGACTGTCAGCTAGAAACGAAGCTTTATTTTCGGATATCTTAAGCTTCATTCTATTGCTTGTCAAAAAGAATTCGACATTCTTGAAAGTGTTTCATGAAGTGTTATGTTATGTTTCAGTATCTGTGCCGAGCCCGAATCTCGTACGACACAGAGCGGAATGAAACATCACTGTTTCGATACAATTAGTCCGTTCCAAGCGCAGGTGGACTGAAACAGCCTTAGTTTGAAACAACGATACAGTTTCTGTGTCTGGCTCGAGATCGAATCTGGTGCGGTTATCCGAAACAGGGGCGGAATGAAACACCACTGTTTCGAAACAGTGAACTACAGCCGTTCCGAAACACGGAAACAGTTCCACGTATCGATACACTGTATCGAAACATAGAAACAGTGGCCAAGTCTAGTCGCTAGTCTGGAGTCTGCTCTGGTCTGGTATGGTGTATCGTGTTGGCTGGCCCGGTCGCGGTGCAGCGATGCCGGAGCCTGAGTGTTATAGTACAAGGTAAAAAGCAGCCTCGCGCATATGTAGTAATGTTATCTCAAGTAGCATGTAAATGTTTTAAAACTCTCGTAATAATAATCTTCCTCATAAAAAGTAACTTTTAACAACCATTCATTTCAATTTAAAGAATTTACTAATTTCTCCCATCCATGATCATCCCGATTATTGCAATAGAAAAATCAGTTGCTTTCTTTCATAAATGACAGATAGGTCGGCCAGCATTGCACAGAGCTGAGCCGGAAAAATTTATTGTCAGAGCAGATATATCCGGCGACTTCATTGAGGTAAGAATTTTCCCTTTTTTATTCAGAATGATCTTTCAGGGCCATGACGCAGCACTGCTATCGTCCAAAATTTACCAGGTGAAATTCACAGTGAATTATTCAAAAAGTCATAAGTGAGCGACAATTTAATTGAGAGGTTTAGGAATTTTTCTGTTGTGAGGTTACGCTAAATGTGAATGAATTTTGAGCTTAGATTAAATCAGAGAGAATTTTGTGTTGAGGTTAATGTGAAAAGAATTTTGTAGGGCGGCTGCAAATGAGAAAGAATTTTGTGGGGAGGATACACTAAATTAGAATCATACTCATATTATTTACAGAGGTTACACTTGGCGACAACCGGCCAGGATCGTATTTGTTTGTGAATCTCTGAGAAGTAGTCATATATCTGCTCTTATTTACTTAAATGTAGTTTGCATCTGGCACAACGCATTTACTAATTTGTCACTTTTTCTTTCACAGATCATCGGCAATTTATTGCTCTTTGTTGTAATTGTGTTTGTTCCATTTCGCTTTGTCTTTTTGTTTAATTTTGTGGTTAATTTTGATTTGTGAAAAATGCTGCGAAAAACTGTTAACAGTACATCGCGCTGTGCAATGAGTGAAATAGTCGACTCGAATAACTTGACCGATAATACTTGCGACACTCAGTGTAATAATGATGATCCCCTAATTACAGATAATAAGTGCCTGCCTATCACTAGTATTTAGTCAAATCCTAATGATTGGCAAATAAATTCAATTATGTCCACAGTAAATTTAACAATTGATGACGCGGCACGTTCCGATACAATGAACGCTGCCCAGTTTGACACACCCGGTTTGCAAAATTTGAATTGTGAACAGATAAATTTTTCTCACAAAGATGAACAATGTAGTCAAAATACGTCTGATTTATTTGGTTCCGAGGTAGTGACCCACAGTGCACATCCGATTGGCAAACCTTTTCGAGAATCACAGAATGACCAAATGGTTACACAAAACATGACAATTGCAGGTACGCCATCAAACAGTACAGAGAATAGAGTAGGTAATTTTGGCATGGATCAAGTTGTAGCATTATTACTACAATTCAAGAAAGAACAAGGCGACACTTTCAAACAACTTAATGAATAGCAAGATAACCTTAATGAAAATTTCAAACAGTTGAATGTAAAACACAACAACCTAAATGAACAGAACAAACAACTTAGTGAACAGATTACAGCCGTTGCCGCGCAATGTCATGATACTAAAGAACAATTACGTGAGGAAATTAAGGCTTGTGCTAGGAGTAGTAGTGAAGAAATTAGATCTGTGGCTCAAGAATTAAATAATACACATACAGCCACAACTAAATTACTTAGAGATGAAATAAGTGCAGTCGCTAAACAATGCTCTGAAAACGCAACGCAGTTACGTGACGAGTTTAAATCAATGTCAGCAGAACTTTCACGTATACTGGATGCGAAAGTAGACGCGAAATTTGACCAACAGAACAGCCAAATTGACGAACACCACCTACAAAACAGTGAAACGCGTTACCGTAAATTTATACAGGAACAGAATAAAGTAAAGCAACAAGTCATGGAAACAATTACTGCAAAGAGACAGGAAGATAAGCGTAAATCGTTTACGAAAGCAACAACATACATAGACAACAATATTGCTACAGTATCAGACGAAATTAATACTATCAAACAGTTGAACACCGAATTACATGATGAAATCTCTGATCTTAAAACAAAAACAGACACACACACAGTAGACTTTCAGACAGTGACCGACAGACTTGAACAATTAGAACTAATACAGGATCCCGATACCATCAAAGCAGACGTTAAGAAATTAAACAAAACCACACGTAAAATACAAGAACAAATTAATGCTTGCGATACTAAAAACGATGATCAGGTAAGAGTACTGACTGAAAAATATGATGAATTGGCCAGTCGTATTGATGTTATCGAAAGTAATAATGACACCAAATCAGACGATACGTCACCAGTTTCGTTTAATCAAACACCCGAATTCCAAAATTTACAGCAGACAATCTGTGAGATAGGTTCGTCTAATAATACATTACGTAGAAAATTGTCAACTTTACAGCAAGAAGTGACAGAGATGAAAAATGTTTCAGCCTCTAACACGGCGCAGCATACGCCACATTCCGAACATTTCTCACACTCACACTCACACAGCATGTATGATTTAGGTAATTTACAGAGAGTACGTGAGTTAGATTCCGAACAGTCACAGAAAAACAGGTTATCATATAATCCTGAACCTGTTCAGACATACAAAGACGATAATTTTGATAATAAGCACTTTCTATCCGTGAGAAAATTTAAAGTATTTAAAAATGACAGAACACAGATCCACCCCTTGGATTGGATACAACAATTTAGCTTTGCTTTTCCACCGACTTGGCCTGTAACACACAAACTTGAATTTATTTGCAGTTTTTTGGAAGTCGAACCGGCAACTCGTATGAGACCGATCGCGAGACAATGCTATTCGGTAGAAGAAATTCAGAATGCTTTTCTGTCAGCGTATTGGTCGAAGACGACACAGCGCGGAATCTAGGATCAATTAATTAGTTTACCGAATTATAAAAACTCAAATTTTTCCACTGTCACGCAATTTTTTGAACACATGGTCCAACAAAACCAGTACTTCAGTGAGCCATCAGTGAATCTGCACTTATCCAATTATGTATTTCTAAATTACCACGATCATTAAGAGTATCACTTTTAACAGGTCAGCAGAAAGAAAATATTTCGGCATTCAGAGATCTGTTACAGCTTTTGGAAGTTCAGCAATCAGATTATTCATTCATAAACAAAAATTTTTCATATAATAACGAAGGTCAACAAGCATACAGCAATTACGATCAGCCACGCTATTTCAATAGCAAAGGTAATAGACGCTTCAGGAACGACAACCACCAGAACTTTAATAACAGACAAAATTTTAATTATCAGTATCGTCAAATTATCAGCAACAGGAACCACATTTTGGTAACAATAGAGGTTTTTCCAAACAACAGCAACAAAACCAACCGGTTGGTATACCTAACCAACAATGCAGTCTTCAAGGTCAACCAAGCTTTAATGTTTCGCCGCCTACACGTATAGCGTCGGCCACACCAAATAGTAACGCACAGCAACAAGGAAATCAGTACGTACAGAAAACACACCATTTCAACTCATATCGCAATGCACCGTATAGAAATGACAATCATGACAGACGTAAAAGTAACGAGCACAATTTTCAGCGTACGTTTAATAACAGTCGGTCTTACCAGCAACAAAATCATCCGCAACAACAGATTATCATGAATGAACCAGACAGCAGATATCATCCCGAACGTAATACATCAGGAAGAAATAACAGAACAGTACAAATAGTTGAAATGCCACAGCATCCTCCCGCAAATAATAGCACGTCAGATAGAATTTGACTAGATACAGTACAGGTTGCATCTTCCAGCAACGCAAGCAATACTTTTGACACACAAAATCTTGTTCACGAAAATGTTATTACTTTTGACGACATCCGAGACACTCTTTTGCAGGAAAAACCAGTTATTCAAAAAACCATTTCACACCCTGTCATTGAAGTAAAGATTGGATCATCCAAATTTTCAGCAGTAATCGATTCTGGATCACCTATGTCAGTTATAAATGAGGAAACTTTCAACGAATGTAACAAAGAGAATACCTATCCTACGTTACCATTAGGCAAGACTAAAGTAAAAGGAGCAGTATCTGGTAAAGGAGTAGATGTAAAGTTACAGACACATTTATCATTTTGTATTGCAGGTCATACGTTTCACTCAAATTTTTGGATTGTTCCATTATTGACAACAGACGTTGTTTTAGCTACGAATTTTCTGGTACAACACGACGCAATTATTGACTTTCAGAATTCCTATTTAATGTTAAAGGATGAAAATGTACAACTGGCATTAAAATTTCAGCACTCTTTATCTGTAGAAGAACAAACGATTAATCGTACAGAGGTCATTTGTGCTTCACGTAACATAGACTGTCATTCCACATTGTTCACAGATACGTACGTACACAACTATAATACTCCAGACGAAGCCGACTATGACGTTATACAGATGATTTCTGATAAAATTAAACAGAGCAGTGCAAATACAGACGACGAACGCACGCAACTACGCAAAATTCTTTTACAGCAAGCTCCAGTTTTTGACAACGTCCCTGGTACTATGTCCGGTTTTATGTATGAATTTCAAGTTAAACAGCACGATACATTTAAAGCCAAACATTATCCCATTCCGTATGTTCACAGAGAACAAGTTAAGAATGAATTGCAAGCTATGCCTGACCAAGGAATTATTGAACCGGCAGTCAGTCCGTACATAAACCCGCTCCATATTGTTAAGAAAAGGGATGGTTCACTTCGCCTCGTACTTGATTCGCGTCACATCAATGACATTATTATTAATGAAACAGATCGCCCACAGACACTAGAAGAACTTCTACAGAAATTTCGTGGTACTGCTACCTATTCCACGTTAGATTTGAAATCGGGATTTTGGCAAATTCAGCTCCATCCGAACTGCAGAAAGTACACATCTTTTCTCTGTTTTGGTGACTGTTATCAATTTTGTAAATTACCGTTCGGTTTAACTATTTCTTCAGCAGCATTTATTCGCGGTTTGAATACTATACTTCCGACAGAACTAAAAGACAGAATCACAACGTATGTAGACGACATTCTTATTGCAGAAGCTAACTGGTCTGAACACAATCTGATTCTTGAACAACTGTTACGAACTTTTCGTGCACAAGGACTCACAGTTAATCTCAGTAAATCGCACTTTGGCAAAACTTCTATAAAATTTCTTGGACATGTAATTTCAGCAGAAGGCATTGCGCCTGACCCGAAAAAACTTCAAGCTTTACGTGACATTACTGTTCCTACGACAAAGAAACAACTACGCAGCTTTTTGGGTTTAATTAACTTTTTCCGTAAATTTATTCATTACTCTGCTTTAGACTCCTCTAGATTATGTCAATTGACGGGTAAAAACACTATTTGGTCCTGGGATAGCCAAGCGCAGTCTGAGTTTGTTAATTTGAAACATGCCTTGTTGAATGTAGCTCTTTTATCACATCCCGATCTTACTAGAAATTTTTCCATTGCCACCGACAGTTCTAACACCGCTTTAGGTGTACACATTTTTCAGGAAATTGAAGAAGATGGTTCTACAGTAATTAAAAACATCGCCTTTGCGAGTCGCATTCTGTCACCTGCTGAACGCAATTATTCTGTTACAGAACTTGAAACATTATGTGTTGTATGGGCATTTACGAGATTTCAGCATTTTCTTTATGGAAGACATACGACCGTTTATACAGATCATAGAGCTATCCAGTTTTTACTTTCAGCAAAATTTAAACATGACAGATTAAGCAGATGGAAAGTTTACTTACAGGAATTTAATTTTACAATTGTTCACATTACCGGTACACAAAATATTGTAGCAGACGCACTATCCCATTCTCTCAGGAACAATCAGCAAGGCATCGCAACCAACTTGTGCCAAGCAAATTTTAGCGTCATGTATATTCAACAAGTTGCATTTGAAAATTTCATTTCGTCGTCATTACGAGATATAGCACAGGAGCAGAACAAAGACAACGTATGGAAAGAAATTAAACACCTTTGGCAAGATAGGAATAATGTTACCATTAGAAACCATTACACTGTACGCAATAATATTCTGTTTCGCCGCTCTCACCCTGACAGCAACAATTGGTTACTATGTATTCCTGACGAGCTTGTTAACAAATTAATTTGGTATACTCATTTAAGTTACGCACATTATGGAGCCAGAAAATGTTTTCTTATACTGAGACAGAACTGTTATTTTGCCAATATGGAGAAACGTATTCGACGAGTTTTAGCGTCATGTAAAATCTGCCAGAAAGCTCATTTAAGTTACGCACATTATGGAGCCAGAAAATGTTTTCTTATACTGAGACAGAACCGTTATTTTGCCAATATGGAGAAACGTATTCGACGAGTTTTAGCGTCATGTAAAATCTGCCAGAAAGCTAAGTCAGATACGACTTCACATATTTCTCCATTACATCCCATTGTACCTTTTAAATTGAGACACATGGCCGCTGTAGACATTTTTGGTCCGATTCCCAGATCTAATAGAGGTTTTTGTTACATCTTTGTCGCTGTTGAACTCACTTCGAAATTTGTTACCTTCACTCCGTTACGCAAAGCTACTGCTAAAACTGTTTCGAGAGCATTTGTAAAACATTTTCTATTTCATGTAGGACATGTATTGAAAGTAATTTCCGACAATGGACCACAGTTTCGATCTGCTATATGGACACGTATGTTACGAGCAAGAAACATTTCTCCGATCTATATATCCAGGTACCACGCTTCTTCGAACCCTTGTGAACGTCTAATGAAAGAAATTGGTAAACTATGTAGAATATACTGCCATAAAAAACATATTTATTGGGACACACACATACTCTCATTCCAGGATGTAATTAACTCCATACCAAATGAATCTACTATGCTATCTCCGACTGTTATAATGAAAAATGTTGAACCACTTAACAAAATTAAAGAATTAGTATCCTTTCCTACATCTCGTCGACTACGCCACCATGAAATAATTGACATTGCACTCAACAACATCAAACGTGCCGCAGAGCGCCGGAGAAGACAGCAAAAACAGGTTTGTACACGCCGTGACTTTCACATTGGACAGAAGATATTAGTACGCACACATTATTTATCCAACAGAGGAAAGAGTAGATGCAGTAAATTTGAGCTTCTATATGCAGGTCCATACAGAATTCGCAGCATTCCTCACCCCAATGTAGTACACGTCGAAACTCTGAGAACCAGAAAAAGTAAAGGCAATCACCATGTCTCCAATATTAAACCCTTCATTGAATGAACATACTTTATGATTTATCACACTGTAATGCCATTTTCTGATTTTTTATGACCACTTAAGAAGTTATATTTATGTGACTACTTACTGATGATTATCATATTTTTTCTTGGCAAGTGCCTGGCAAGGTATGGTTAGCAGGTCACCTTTCTTGTCGTTATATATCAGACCGTGCACATTTTCCATTATTCGTGTATGTATGATTGTTTTCCTGTTTTGTCTGTATGCAGTATGAAATGTTTAAGATGTAACAAACACCAGTTGACTTTGACATTTTTCCTTATGATATCTCAATATCTTGACTATTTTACATTTTTTTTCTTTTGCTACTACATTATGATACTCTGTGTACTTTTTTTTGCACCTGAACACTCTCTATGTTATTGACATAATACATTTTCTGTCATGCTGTGCTGTATGCGTAATTATATCACTAGAAACAAGTTTTTATTTAATGGGTATATGATTTAAATGCAAGATATTAATCCTTATTCATCATTTTCAGAAAGCAATAACGTGTAAAAGAAATAAATTAAACAAACCACAGTGGATTACTATGAAGTGGAAATTTCACCTTCGGAATGAACGAAATAAAATGCAATACCTCGTCATGAAGAGTATATGGATCAGAATTAACAAGCATTAACAAGAATATACTATACACATCGTATGATAGCAGTCTTAACTAATTTTTTTCTTTCAGAATACGAGGCGATTGATGCAGTTTGTTAGACAGAACTACACATCTTAGTTTTAGTGATGAAATATGCTAGAAATAAGAAACTATATACTATGAATAGTTGTATGAAGTAAATGGTAATATGAATAATGAATAAAGAAGTGCCTTTTTTGCAGATGATAATGAATGATGATGAATAGTTATATGAAGAATATGCTAATATGTATAATGAAGTTTTTCTTTGCAGGTGATGATAGTGATGAATTTTATATGGCCACTTAACGCACCACTTTTAAGTTTTTCTTTGCAGATGAGAATAATGATGAAGTTTATATAATTACTATTAGTTAAGAAATGCTATGTAGCTATTTAAGTATTTGTTGCAGTTCGTTTTGACAGTATGTCTTATGTCGCATGATATAATGACTGAATGTTTTGGGAAGGACAGCTAGAGTACATACATATTGAGTACACGTTTCATTACGTGTTAATTCAAAGTTCACTACTTTTCAGCATAATATGCGTTTCTTCTTTCAGCTTAATAATCCATTTTGTATTTTTTCCAGGAGAAATTAAGGTGCTATATATAAGCAGTTAGTTATTAAACCTGTTCTAGTACTTGCATTTTTTTTACCCATTAGTGTGTGTCATTCATGAATGTGATCACATATACTCTACTTGTTTCATAACCTTGCTACAGCTGACTCATGACGAATGACGTTACTAACCCTTATTTGCAGCAATAAGTCAAAAGCAAATATTTTCATGCCCTAGCAATTAATGATCGATCTCAACGCAATGCATTGCTAGCACAAAAAAATGTATTACCAGTCCCAAATAATGCTACCAGTTTAAGAGATATTTCTAGTTCCAAATATAATGCAAATTTCTCAGATGTTTTCTAACCACAGACCTTGAGTAATAGTTACAGTGTGTTACTTTTTAAATATGTCCTATGTCACTTGAATGATGAGTTCTGAGTAATACTGAATGATGTTTTGTAATAATGCATAAATGCTATGCTAATAATTTCTGTAAATAATATTTTTGTTATACTCTATAAATGCTATGCCAATAATTAACTCTCATTTTGAATGATGACTTCTAAATAATACTAAATAATGTTTTATAAAACTATATGAATACTTTGTAACTGGCCAATGAATGCCACTGTTTCTTATATTTTAAATTTGTCTTATGTCACTCACATGATATCATATATGAATATTTTGTAACTGGTCAATGAGTGCCAATAATTATTTTAAATACGTCGTATGTCACTTGAATGATAAAAAATGTTTTGTAATATTCAATACTTGCTATATGTTTAGTAATTGGCCAATGAGTGCCAATATTTACTGTCATCAGATGACTTATGAATAATGTTCTGTAATACTCCATACATAGTACTGAAATATTTAATAACTAGGCAATGAGCGCCAACAATTACTCAAATCGGTTGATAGACTTGTGTAATTCTCAATTATGACTAGCATAGGACTTAATGTCAATGGTTCAAGTGGCTCTGAGCACTATGGGACTTAACATCTATGGTCATCAGTCCCCTAGAACTTAGAACATCTTAAACCTAACTAACCTAAGGACAGCACACAACACCCAGTCATCATGAGACAGAGAAAATCCCTGACCCTTCTGGGAATCGAACCCGGGAACCCAGGCGTGGGAAGCGAGAACGCTACTGCACGACCACAAGCTGCGGACGACTTAATGTCCTTCACCTTCTGACCTAATTACCAGAAATTACTGCAATATCCGTTTGTCCTGTCCATCCTTATGATCATGGAGCACTATATTTGGTTTTTGCACTAATTCTACGTTAGTGAAAGAGTATGGATTCTGCAAGGGTGTGGTGTTGACACATCATGCTGTCCACCACGTTGAACGATGGAGATGTTATTATGGTCCCACTGTTTGGTGTACCTAATATACTACCAAAATGATAACATTGAATATTAGTATGACATTTCAGTGTCTTGGCTACACTGATTAATACTTCAGGGAAGAGAACTTCAGATTGTCTCACTTGGTGTTGTGCTTCTGTAGAAAGATATGGACTTTCAGTGCAGCTACGTGCAACCTACTGTGCCACAACCATGATGCAATCCTTCCCTTTCCTTTCCTAGTTCTTGTAAAATGGTAACAAATATATACAGTGCGTGTGCACTTTATGTCATTTATTAATAAGTTTTGTACTCATTGCGTATCCTAGTTCTTGCAAAATGGTAAAAAATATATACAGTGCGTGTGCACATTATGTCATTTGTTAATACGTTTTGTACTCATTGCGTATACATTTTGTCATTTCTTGATATGTTCTGTACTCAGTGCATGTGCACTCTATTTCATATCGTGTTCTGCACTTATTTATATATTCTGTGACTGTAGATTTAGTTAAGTAGATTTTAGAACAATTTGTTGCTCATGGCAAGTCCAATTGACTCACCATCGCTGCCAAAGTTTTGCCCCCCCCCCCCCCCCCCAGTGGAGGGTTATGTAAGAGGTCCGAGCAGATGTAATTTCGATGTATTGCTCATGCGCTGCCTGCGATATACAAGGTCTCTGACCAGAGAGCAGTGTTGACTGCAGTAGGAACTGTGTACCTGTAGCAGTAAGTTGTCGCTAGTCTGGAGTCTGCTCTGGTCTGGTATGGTGTATCGTGTTGGCTGGCCCGGTCGCGGTGCAGCGATGCTGGAGCCTAAGTATTATTGTAAAAGGTAAAAAGCAGCCTCGCGCATATGTAGTAATGTTATCTCAAGTCGCATGTAAATGTTTTAAAACTCTCGTAATAATAATCTTCCTCATAAAAAGTAACTTTTAACAACCATTCATTTCAATTTAAAGAATTTACTAATTTCTCCCATCCATGATCATCCCGATTATTGCAATAGAAAAATCAGTTGCTTTCTTTCATAAATGACAGATAGGTCGGCCAGCATTGCACAGAGCTGTGCCAGAAAAATTTATTGTCAGAGCAGATATATCCGGCGACTTCATTGAGGTAAGAATTTTCCCTTTTTTATTCAGAAAGATCTTTCAGGGCCATGACACAGCACTGATGTCGTCCAAAATTTACCAGGTGAAATTCACAGTGAATTATTGAAAAGTCATAAGTGAGCGACAATTTAATTGAGAGGTTTAGGAATTTTTCTGTTGTGAGGTTACGCTAAATGTGAATGAATTTTGAGCTTAGATTAAATCAGAAAGAATTTTGTGTTGTGGTTAATGTAAAAAGAATTTTGTAGGGAGGTTGCAAATGAGAATGAATTTTGTGGGGAGGATACACTAAATTAGAATCATACTCATATTATTTATCACATTTTTGTGGGGAGGTTACACTGTTTACACACTTATAGATTTGATAAAGACTAGTCAAGTTAGTAATGACTAGGCGTCAAGAGCATTCATCAGAAAATAGAGCTGTTCTGTATGGAAAGAAATGGCAGGAACACATTTAAAGAATGTAATATGAATGACTACCTAAATTAATGTACAAATGTACTCCTCAATGGAAAAGAAATGTTGGCAGTCCTAGGAACATGCGGTAAGATCAGTTGCCATCTGCTGGAAGTTGGAGCAGGCAAGGATGTCTAAACCAAATTTGGATATGATAATGAGACCCATATAGTCATACACTTCACCGAACAGTTTAAAGGTCATCGTTTATCATTAGCTTCTGCGTGACAAACTATCCGAGCTATTGGAGACGTCACCCTTACATAGAGACAACGTTGTTTATGCACGAGAGTATACCATCCCATTCTCTGCGCATCATATGACAGTATGTATCATAGAGATTTAATCAATAATTTATTGGTTGAGGAGGTCCCAGTAGGAAGACCTCCTCATTCACATAACTTTAATTGGGTAAATTGTAATCTTTGAGGACAATTGCAGGCAGTGGTGTATTCCACAACCATCGACAAAGGACACACTTTTCTGGTGATGGCACCAGACTGCTGAGGTCATCGGTCCTTAGGCTTACACACTACTTAATCTAACTTAAACTAACTTACGCTAAGGGCAACACACACCCATGCCCGAGGGAGGACTCGAACCTCCGACGGGGGGAGCCGCGTGAACCGTGGCAAGGCGCCTGAGACCTGGCGGCTACCCCGCGCTGCACTTTTCTAGATCTTGTGCCCCATGCATTAGAGAGAGCCGAGGGCAGCCATATGTGTTTGCAGATTTTTGTGGTTCTTTGAGAATGGCGGCACGAGGAGAAGTAAGAATTAGTATCTGCTACTCTGAGAACCTCCTGTGCTGTTAACTGTATGTTGGATGTTGTAGGACAAAATGCCTCATAGCTCTACAAATATTCACTTCCAGACGTATGTTTAGCAGATTTTTACCTGTTTTAGCACTGCTAAGAAGGAAGTACATGTTTTTAAGATTTCGCACTTCAGTTGGCAAATACGGAATTTGGCAGGGTCAGTTTCTTGTCCGTCTGACTATCAGTCTGTCTGGCTGTTAAAAACATATTTCTCAGGAACAGGAAGACGTATCATGTTGACATTTATGTCACATGTTCAGGTCTACGTTCCTTGGCAGTGTAAAAAGCTGGAGCTTCTAAGTCACTGCAATAAATAGCACGGCCATTTATGTCACATATTTTGATGCTCGTTAACTCAGTCATCAAAGCCTACAGGATACTTACCGTTGACCTAGTCATGAAATTTGCCAAGAAGCAGGGATTCACATTACGAAAAAAGGAAAATATCCGAAAATTGTTAACTTGTAACCATATTATACGAAAAAAAATTGTCATTTTTTGTCGTACTCTCTGCCTGTCCGTCTGTTGAGACACTTCTCCCTGAAATTGAAATTTATGTGACATACTGAGGTCTAGAGAGCTTTAGTGGTTTAAAAATGTCACGATTGTAAGTCAGTGCTATAAATAGATACGCTGAAACTTCCTGGCAGGTTAAAACTGTGTGCCGGACCGAGACTTGAACTCGGGACCTTTACCTTTCGCGGGCAAGTGCTTTACCAACTGAGCTACCTAAGCACGACTCACGCCCCGTCCTCACAGCTCTACTTCTGCCAGTATCTAGTCTCCTACCTTCCAAGGAAGTGAGTCGTGCTTGGGTCGCTCAGTTGGTAGAGCACTTGCCCGCCAAAGGCAAACGTCCTGAGTTCGAGTCTCGGTCCGGCACACAGTTTTAATCTGCCAGGAAGTTTCATATGAGCGCACACTCCGCTGCAGAGTGAAAATCTCATCCTGGAATAGATGTTTCCCGCGCCCGGGTTCCCGGGTTCGATTCCCGGCGGGGTCAGGGATTTTCTCTGCCTCGTGATGGCTGGGTGTTGTGTGCTGTCCTTAGGTTAGTTAGGTTTAAGTAGTTCTAAGTTCTAGGGGACTGATGACCATAAATGTTAAGTCCCATAGTGCTCAGAGCCAATAGATACGCTGTTTATGTCAATGCTTCGATACTCGCGAAGTCACTCAATAAAGCCTATGGGGTACTTCCCTCAACGTAGAATCATGAAATTTGGCAAGAAGGAAGGTTTCACAGTTCACGCAAAAAATTCAGAAATTTGTTAATTTGTAATTATATACACAAAATAAAACTTCTTTTGTCATTTTCTATCCTACTTCAAGCTCGTAATTGAAACATTCCTGGAACCGACATCTTGCTAGTATCAGTGTCGATAACAGGCAAAAATTGCCGAGATCCTCGATTCAAGGAATCGATGAATTGTCGGTGTACATAGTTAATTTTATGTGGAACCCTCTTAGCACGAGACCTACCCGCACCTAGCCAGTTCTTTTTATACATTTCTGTTAAGGACTGCCCGAATCTCGTGGTCGTGCGGTAGCGTTCTCGCTTCCCACGCCCGGGTTCCCGGGTTCGATTCCCGGCGGGGTCAGGGATTTTCTCTGCCTCGTGATGGCTGGGTGTTGTGTGCTGTCCTTAGGTTAGTTAGGTTTAAGTAGTTCTAAGTTCTAGGGGACTTATGACCACAGCAGTTGAGTCCCATAGGGCTCAGAGCCATTTGAACCATTTTTTTTTTTTTTGTTAAGGACTAATTTATTGACGCTATTTATTATATGCATAGTTAAACAATTCCATCACGTTTCGAATATGAAAATGTAGTTTGTGAGACGCCATTAAAAATTGATATAGCACTCGATGTCTAGAAGGAAAATAATCTTCTCAAATGAACAGGCTCTGATATTGGTGACTGACAAATTTTGTAAAGTTGTGTCACAGCTATATATTACAACAAGGAAAACATGTAGTGACGGGCCACAGAAACATGTATATCATATCATTACGGTTCTTTTTCTTTCTCTAACATGTCATAATACTGAAGAGGTTCTCAAGTTTTCAAGAAACAGTGACGAGGAAAGAGCAACAGATTGCGTATTTCAGTTATCACTATAACCTTAGTTTGAAAACATGTTGCTGTACTTATGATAATTTACGCGAAAAAAGTGTTTACAACGTGATTTAAGTAAACCAGACTTTCACGTTCTTCTGTTCACTTATTTCTAATATGACTGCTTACGTTTACCTTCACTGTGCTCTTAAATGCGTCTGGAACGTCTTTCAACTAATAAAAGTGGCAAAATAAAATAAAAATCCAATTTGGTATGTGAGATTCTTTTTTTACTTTCCTCACTACACGGTTAGCAATTCGTTTAATGTCATTATATCTGTAGTTATCGCTGTAACATACTTCCAAGTTCTGTTTACATTATTTATTGCAAACCGCAGCAATGACGATGTTTCAACAATTATGTGTCAAATGAAGTGACACGTAACAATGTGTGCGACACATCACATGAAACGACACAATTAAAATTTAAAAAGCGCAGTTCAGATCGAAGAAATTACTTTATAACTTAGAAAATCGTTCTCTTTTTCCTAGTGTTTATCCGTCGCGTAGGATCCTATACATGATTTGGAAGAATTACTTTCTGTTAACTTCGTAAGTAGATGTCCTTTCAGCCACCACGTAGGACGTTAACCTAAGGAGGGGAACTGTGTCCTCGATTTGTCTGCGAATCGTGTGAACCATGCGTTATCGTATTTTAACTGACAGAATATCTTCTTTCTGAGGTGGAGATACGGAATCAGCCCACAATTTTACCACACTAGCTTGAAAAACAGCCTAAAAACTACACTCAATCTCACTGGTGTACCTGACGACGTCAGTGCGGAAGATTCGATTTGGACCTCCACACCTGCTTGTCTCGCAAGCTTTACTGACTGACGCACAAAGAGGCAAATGCACACGCACTAGACTTAAAAATTCAACCCGTCCTGCCAGTCGGTCTGGTATTATGTCTTTACCAGCCATTTGACATCTACTGATAGATAAGTGACACCCCTAGAGTTAACCATATATTACGGTCTTCAGTTAAAGATCCTTTCATATTCGTTCAACAGAGAGTACAGGGAAATAAAGAGGTATTTCAACGTTGTCGCCAGAGTATAAACTCACCAGTTGTTCGCAAAGCAAGAATCGTTTACATCGTAGCTGGATTTGCAGGACTGATGTGATCGAAAAATCGATCTTTCGTAGAAATTAAAACATCACACGCGTGTGAGATAACTTCGCACAAGAACCTACCTACAGTGTATCACAACTTAGTGAGAAGCTTTCGCCGGCCGGAGTGGCCGAGCGGTTCTAGGCGCTACAGTCTGGAACCGCGCGACCAATACGGTCGCAGGTTCGTATCCTGCCTCGGGCATGGATGTGTGTGATGTCAGTGAGTTAGGTTTAAGTAGTTCTAAGTTCTAAGGGACTGATGACCACAGAAGTCAAGTCCCATAGTGCTCAGAGCCGTTTGAACTATTGAGAAGCTTTCTACAAATGTCAAACACTGTAATTGTAACAAGGGTAACAGACACAGTCTTTTCGCTACGACTGTCTTCTTTGGAATGAGAAGCAATCGGTGACCAGAAACTTTTGGTCATATAATTTTCATACCGTAACATATATCATCTTGAGAGTAAAATTCAAATAAAATACTTTTGAGCATTACGCCGTCAGAATTCGAAAATGAAACCTTTATTAAAACTGACGTTTCTTCAAGAAAAGTATCATTGCAAAGATAAACGTCTGTTTTAATAGCGCTTTTAGTTTCAAAACGACGCTGCCTGATCTCGAAATGAATTTTATTCAGATTGACACTGGCCGTGGAGATCTTCGCACTTACAAAATTAAAACAATAGTTGCTAAACATTCTCAAGGTATGCCAGCAATGCTATTATTCAGTTAGAGATACTTCATGTTCGTAGCATCAGCTTCTGAGAAGTTTCTTTGTTTGACATGGATATAGTCTCTTACTTCGAATTCAAAGGTTGTTGTTGTTGTGGTCTTCAGTCCTGAGACTGGTTTGATGCAGCTCTCCATGCTACTCTATCCTGTGCAAGCTTCTTCATCTCCCAGTACCTACTGCAACCTACATCCTTCTGAATCTGCTTAGTGTATTCATCTCTTGGTCTCCCCCTACGATTTTTACCCTCCACGCTGCCCTCCAATACTAAATTGGTGATACCTTGATGCCTCAGAACATGTCCTACCAACCGATCCCTTCTTCTGGTGAAGTTGTGCCACAAACTTCTCTTCTCCCCAATCATATTCAATACTTCCTCATTAGTTATGTGGTCTACCCATCTAATCTTCAGCATTCTTCTGTAGCACCACATTTCGAAAGCTTCTATTCTCTTCTTGTCCAAACTATCTACCGTCCATGTTTCACTTCCATACATGGCTACACTCCATACAAATACTTTCAGAAATGACTTCCTGACAGTTAAGTCAATACTCGATGTTAACAAATTTCTCTTCTTCAGAAACGCTTTCCTTGCCATTGCCATTCTACATTTTATATCATCTCTACTTCGACCATCGTCAGTTATTTTGCTCCCCAAATAGCAAAACTCCTTTACTACTTTAAGTGTCTCATTTCCTAATCTAATACCCTCAACATCACCCGACTTAATTCGGCTACATTCCATTATCCTCGTTTTGCTTTTGTTGATGTTCATCTTATATCCTCCCTTCAAGACACCATCCATTCCGTTCAACTGCTCTTCCAAGTCCTTTGCTATTTCTGACAGAATTACAATGTCATCGGCGAACCTCAAAGTTTTTATTTCTTCTCCATGGATTTTAATACCTACTCCGAATTTTTCTTTTGTTTCCTTTACTGCTTGCTCAATATGCAAATTGAATAACATCGGGGAGAGGCTACAACCCTGTCTTACTCCCTTCCCAACCACTGCCTCCCTTTCATGTCCCTCGACTCTTATAACTGCCATCTGGTTTCTGTACAAATTGTAAATAGCCTTTCGCTCCCTGTATTTTACCCCTGCCATATTTAGAATTTGAAAGAGAGTATTCCAGTCAACATTGTCAAAAGCTTTCTCTAAGTCTACAAATGCTAGAAACGTAGGTTTGCCTTTCCTTAATCTTTCTTCTAAGATTAGTCGTAAGGTCAGTATTGCCTCACGTGTTCCAGTATTTCTACGGAATCCAAACAGATCTTCCCCGAGGTCGGCTTCTACTAGTTTTTCCATTCATCTGTAAAGAATTCGTGTTAGTATTTTGCAGCTGTGGCTTATTAAACTGATTGTTCGGTAATTTTCACATCTGTCAACATCTGCTTTCTTTGGGATTGGAATTATTATATTCTTCTCGAAGTCTGAGGGTATTTCGCCTGTTTCATACATCTTGCTTACCAGATGGTAGAGTTTTGTCAGGACTGGCTCTCCCAAGGCTGTCAGTAGTTCCAATGGAATGTTGTCTACTCCGGGAGCCTTGTTTCGACTCAGGTCTTTCAGTGCTCTGTCAAACTCTTCACGCAGTATCGTATCTCCCATTTCATCTTCATCTACATCCTCTTCCATTTCCATAATATTGTCCTCAAGTACATCGCCCTTGTATAGACCCTCTATATACTCCTTCCACCTTTCTGCTTTCCCTGCTTTGCTTAGAACTGGGTTTCCATCTGAGCACTTGATGTTCGTACAAGTGGTTCTCTTATCTCCAAAGGTCTCTTTAATTTTCCTGTAGGTAGTATCTATCTTACCCCTAGTGAGATAAGCCTCTACATCCTTACATTTGTCCCCTAGCCATCCCTGCTTAGCCATTTTGCACTTCCTGTCGATCTCATTTTTGAGACGTTTGTATTCCTTTTTGCCTGCTTCATTTACTGCATTTTTATATTTTCTCCTTTCGTCAGTTAAATTCAGTAGATGACGTAAAGAACTGTGCAAATATGCGGAATATGAGGTAACAAACTCCTACTAAGAATTTTGCTACTCTAGGTACAAGTAAGTAATGGAGTTATGTCTCCACGCTCACTCACGCACACTCATTAAGCTCATTCCTACACTTACAAAAAAAGAGAGTATTTGTGTGCAAACTAACTGAGAACCTCTAAAATACACCGACGGAAAAAATTGCAACACCAAGAAGGACTTATGGGGTATAAATGAAAGTTAGTAGGAGTTAGTTTAAATAACGTTTGGTGGCTGATCATTCTCGTGTCTGTTTCTGTTGCGGTAGGCTGATGGTTTCTTTTCAAAGGTGTTCAGCAGATGTTGAATAGCTGATGCCATATTTCCATGCTCTTTTGTGTTCTTTATACCTTATTTCGGTTATGCTGCTGAACTGTCCTAAATATAGAGCATCATAACTGTTACACTGTAGCTGGTATTTTTTACATATGTCGATGTCATCTTGTTTCTTCAGCCATTTCTATGTTGACTTATTGCCTTCGTACGCTACTTTTATTCCTTGCTTCTTGAGGATGTTCCTAGTTCTGTGTGTCAGTTTCTTTCTGTACGCTAGTGTGTGCCTCTTTCTCTATTGAGGCTCCGTGCTTTGTCCTTGTGTGTACGGTGACGTTGTTGGTATGAATGCTTTTGGTGGGTGTTGTGTGTCTCTGTATTTGTGTGGTGTTGTCTTTCATTTATTTTATAGTTATCTGCATTTTCTTATTTAATTCAGTCAGCCTGTTTAGTATATGACCAGAATATGTAAACAGATGTGCTGTTTTGTACCGTATTTGTGTCATGTGGCAAGCATGTGTGAGCAATATGTATATGGACATGACCTTGTGGACAAGATGCTGTGTATTTTTTAATATTTTAGCGATGACCAACTTTCATAATGTACTGAGTTTTGTACATCTGACGCCTTGTACATGAAGTCGAGGGTAAAATGAGCATGGTTTACTACAAAAATGTTTAAGACCTGAAGATCACAGTTAAGACTGTTGAAATCGGTTGTCTTCAATAAAAAATATTTGTGGGCTCTTGGCTTTTGAGTGGTTAGTAACTATTAAAACCGATCCCCTTCAATACTCTCATGCAGGTTCTAGGAGTATTACACTGTCACTAATTTTCACCTAATAGCTCTACGAAAGTTTTTCTTGTGAGTCAGCAGTGGCAGTGAAGCTTTTCAGAGGCTTCTGAGGCTTAGCCTGCCCAAAAATTTGTAAAACACCTACAATTAGAATATAACAATACATTGAAGACAGTGTAAGGTTGTTTTGGTTATAGCTACAGTTTCATTCCATCCCTCCATGAGTTGAGAGTTCATTGCGTTATGAATGCGATTCAGGTCAGCAGTTCACTATGGGCTTCTAGAATTAGTCGACTGTTCCCATTGAAACCTTCCTGTCTCCTCTATATCTCTTTTGTTACGCAAACTTCCCTTCTGCAATAACCTATGAAACCTTCCCTTAGGGTTTCTATCTCTTGCTTAATTATAATAAATGAAATCTTCCCTTTGAAATTAATTCTCTTTCTCAATAATAATAGGTGCAATATTCGCATACAAAATTTAAATGCTGCTTATTAAAAGTTATTTGCTGATTATTTCGACGAAACATAGAATGTGTCGTCATCGTGGCCCTCAGTCGTTACCTGCAATAACCCAAAACTGTTTCTTACCTTTCTTACTGTTAATGAATCGCCATCTGATTGCCACATCGAACTGTGACATGATACAGGGCAAGCATGAACACAGTCCATTACGTTACCCACTGGTCAGCAGCGCTTGTGCTTTACACTACAATAGGCTGTCCATCACAGCGGAGAACCACCATTCCACTGGAACTATCTGCACGAGCCTTGTCAATAATCGACGTGTAGGTTCAGGTATTTCCCCTTATCAACGAATCTTATTAACGACATAGTTAAGTTTTAACGTACGCCGGAACTTCTCTGTTACGCGAGGCTATTACAAAACACTGACATCCGTCTCCTTATGAGTCATTTTCAGACAGAACAGCAGCATGAGATAAACATACTATGAGTTCTATCTTCCCTGCGGTATTATAACCACCTGCCCCATAGACGACACTTGCTCTCCCCCCCCCCCCTCCCATCCCGGTATCGCATCAAAGATCTCACAAACCCTTACATACATCTCCGTAGTGTCTGGTCGGTCTCAGCAACGACGCAGTGTTTAATCTAGTACATACCGACTGCTTGAAGGACAATGGAAAAGTCGTGACTTCTGAAATTTTCCCGGCGTATTTCTTCCTCTAATAATTTCCGGGTATGCAGCCGACGGGATCCGGCTGCATACCCGGAAATTATTAGAAGAATGGAAAAGTCGTCTATATATTTACCGACAAAAATTTTCATGACATATACTTTCCACTGAGTGCGTTATCTACATGATGGAAGTAGTAGCAGTACACACAGATCTCTCGCAACCGTGCTACCTCAGTCTATCAAATATTGCTGTTCACCGTTCTCCACAAATAATTTCTTATGACAACGTCACAGCTGTTCACCCGACTCTATACTCAGAAAATTCTTCTCTCGGTTCGTTGATTATGAGGATGAAGGGACAAATAACTCAGCTTTTGATTCCCTCGGAAACTCCATCCATCATCGTTACCATTTTAGTACGAATGCTGTGTCATATTACTGTGCAACGATGGTTTTGGTGTTAGTGTTGGTACTACCAATGCATCAATGGGCCTTTTTTGTTGAAATTCTCCATCGCTAGGTCTCAGCGATTTACGAGGCAACAAATATTTGACGATGCATTCAATATTTACTCAAGATTCCCGTTCGCAAGTTATATAACATCCATTTCATAATCCTTATCTGATTTACACTTAATACATCCACTAGTATTACCTACAGGATGTGAAGGTACAGTATGCTTAGCAAGCTTACATGACGCTTCTGTTTGCTATGAAACATAAATTTCCAGTGAATTAAGTTTCCTTCCCAATGAAAAATGGCTCTGAGCACTCTGGCACTTAACGTCTGAGGTCATCAGTCCCCTATAACTTTGAACTACTTAAATCTAACTAACCTAAGGACATGAAACACATCCATGCCCGAGGCAGGATACGAACCTGCGACCGCGCGGTTCCAGACTGAAGCGCCCTAGAAGCACCGGTCGGCACCGGTCGGCCTTCTCAATGACATGACACTCATTAAAAAAATGAATAGTCAGAACGAAAGACCTGTGGGGCCAATCGATCTAGCTGTCGAGTGATCTAGTCTGTTAGTATCACTGCACAGCTGAACTATCAACTTTACCAGTGAAATAAGAACATGTGGGAGCGTGCTTGGTACCTACATCCGCTACTACATATCCTGTCACACACGAAAAGGCGTCGAGTGGAAACAATTACCACTCTACGAGCGCTACTATCTCTTCTATCTTACTATCGTAGTCCGAACGTAAGAATTACAATGAAGCAGCAGAATTGTTGCAGTCTTCCTCGAAGGCTGCTTCCACGAGAGCGACGTCACATTCGTTTCAGCGATTCCCATTAGTGCTCCATCAAAATGCTAATGCCACACACTTACCTGGAAACATCAGCATCGTCTGCTAGCAACAGTTGATTCTGACGTTCATTCTAGATACTCAAAGGCAGCGCTTGTTATTTTCAGAAATGAAGCTTCGCTGCCGTGAAACAAAACGGATAATAATTCTTTTATGTTACCGAAGCACTTGATTTAATGATCACCGTGTTTTCGAAATAAAATATTATAGTCCATACGATACGTTTATGGAAAATACATAAGATAAGTCAGACAGTGTATATATTTCACAAGAACCACACTCGTTATTTATGCTCTGCGTCTACAATCATTCGCTGCAGGTCACTGCATGATATACGGCGCATACAACTTTGTAGTGGAATAGTATCTTTCCACTGCACTGATGGACGGGATTAGAATGAACAGTGCATTTGTTCTTCGACAGTTTCTTTCGAGGTCAGCATCATTTGTCCAACGTTTCTACAGATAGTAGACACCATCCTTCATATCCAACATTGGATGATTTGCAAAATAGCCCACGTGTTCTAGCAACAAATTTCTGTAGATGTGAAAACGTGGAAGTCCGTTGTCAGTTTATTCAGAATAAAAAGAAAGCCATTATGGTTTGCTCAGAGGTCATCATGTAAGATTTTTATTTTTTACATTCATTATTTTGATAGGTCGATTTATTACCTAGTGTAAAACGTTCTCGATGTTGAAGCCGTGACATGCCTGAATTTCAGGTGAAGCTTGCTGTTGGTGAAAAGACGCATCTTGAGGCGGGACTAGCGTATAGGACTCACACATAACTCCCTGTTGTCAGCCACCGACTGAAGGTGAAGATGATGAATAACGAATTTCAGATGGTTCAAATGGCTCTGAGCACTGTGGGACCTAATATCTGAGGTCATCAGCCCCTAGAAAAAATGGCTCTGAGCACTATGGGACTTAACTTCTGAGGTCATCAGTGCCCTAGAACGTAGAACTACTTAAACCTAACTAACCTAAGGACATCACACACATCCATGCCCGAGGCAGGATTCGAAACTGCGACCGTAGCGGTCGTGCGGTTCCAGACTAGCGCCTAGAACCGCTCGGCCACTCCAGCTGACTGCCCTAGAACTTAGAACTACTTAAACCTAACTAACCTAAGGACATCACACACTTCCATGAACGAGGCAGGAGTCGAAACTGCGACCGTAGCAGTCGCGCGGTTCCGGACTGAAGCGCCTAGAATCGCTCGGCCACACTGGTCGGCTAGCGAATTTCAACTAAAACATGACACACCTCTACCGCCGAGAAAATTTCAAATTTTAACTTACTGCAAAACTATTGCTTAAGCTGTATTAAGCCACCCGCAGTGGCCGAGCTGTTCTAGGCGCTTCAGTCTGGCACCGCGTGACTGTTACGGTTGCAGGTTCGAATCCTGCCTCGAGCATGGATGTGTGTGATGTCCTTAGGTTTTGTTTACGGGACTCCTTGTTGTAAGTTTACGGGACTGATGACCTCAACTGTTAAGTCCCACAGTGCTCAGAGCCATGTGAACCATTTTTAAGCTGTATTAAGGAAAATGTTAAAAGTAATTCCTTTCGTGTATCGAGAACAGTCATGGACACGTTTCGAAGATATGAAATTAGTTATTTGATGCAGAGGCTCTGGTTTCCACATTCTGCTTCGGTTGCTGGATCTACAGACACACAGAAAGAAAATGGCGCAAAAAAAATCAGGTCCCCTTTAAAATTCAACCTTTGGTTATGTTCGTTTTCGCATTATCTTGTGGTCTGCATTTAAAGTGCTTCACCCATATTTCACAAAGTTTCCTACCGTTAATTCTTCATGTAAAATACTCCGTACTTTTTACTTCTTGGTATGCATTTAACGTCAGTGGTTTCAGTCATCTGTAATCGCTGAGGGTCTCTTACCATGTTGCGCACTCTATCATTGTTTTCTATTGTTGCAGTTTTGTGACATTATGTACGACGTGGAATATGTTCATGAAAATTGACACCAAGTTTGAATTCAGCCATTTATTTCTCAAGTATTAACATGGGCGAGCATGAAGTTATTATAAATGTCACTGACTTTGAATTCTTGTTGACTGTGAAAGGCGCACAATATATGTAAATTGAAGGTGGAGGAGGAAGGAAACGAAATGCAGGGGATCACTGCTGTCATCTGCAGCGGGACATTACGTGTAATCAGCAGCGACGAGTGAATCTGTGTACCACATCAGGATTCGACCCCGTCATCGCCTGCTTGCTAGGCAGGTGAGTTAATCACTGCATCGTCTGCACACATCGTTCTCTTAACTGCGAGGACTATCTCGGCACGGCTCGTGGCCGATCCAAAAACCTACCGAGCGCCACCTATCCGCAGTAACTGTCCATTTCCTCCATATTTCTTCATATTCTGTCACTGGGATTTCAACAGGTTGGACATATTTGTACTTCCACATTGAATAAGGTGGATCCATTGCCCAGGTAGCCAATGTCGGAAAGACCAAAACATGTGTTCAAATGTGTATGAAATCTTTATGGGACTTAACTGCTAAGGTCATCAGTCCCCAGGCTTACACACTACTTAACCTAAATTATCCTAAGGACAAATACACACACACCCATGCCCGAGGGAGGACTCGAACCTCCGCCGGGACCAGCCGCAAAGTCCTTGACTTCCGAAAGGCAGACGCTTCGCATTCACATAATCTGATTGGCCTAGCTGGGTAACGGATCCACCTTATTCAATGTGAAAGCACAAATACGTCCGACCTGTGGAAATCTCAGAGAGAGAATGTGAAGGAATACGGAGGAAATGGACAGGGAGTGCGGATAGGTTTCCCTCGGTAGGTTTGTGGATCGGCCGCAAGGCGTGCCGAGATAGTGCGCAGGACTGAGAACGCTGCGTCCCGGATTGCGCAATGGTTCATGCACCTTCCTAGTGAGCAGGAGATCTTGGGTTCGAATCCTGGTCCAGTATACTTTTTCAATCGTCGCTGCCGATTCCTCGTAATGTCCCCATTCAGCCGACAGCAGTGATCCCCTCCCTTTCCTTATTTTTCTTCCCATCTCCACCCTCAATTTACGTATAATGTGTAACAGCTTAGGAATTTTGTAACGCATACCCACTGACAATGGCAGTGTCTTTCTTTTGAATTCAAATACTATTGTGTTTCAAAATAGCGAAGACGAATATGTGCTCATAGCTCTTTAGTTATGCGTTTTAGGGTACATGTTTACTGGACGTCTTTTTTCTTGTTTTAGTCCATACTACCACTTCCCAAAATATGGAAAGCAAAGAGTTTGCAGTGTAAGAAATATGTTTCACACTATCTAAGATCAAGAATTGCTCATAGCTCTTAAGGCATGCGCTTTAGACCCCACGTTTACCTGACTTTTTTGTTTGGAATGATTATTCCTGTCATATCCTTGAATATTGAGCATCACTTCTGAAACACCATGTATATCGTATGTCAACGCCTTCACCACTGTCTTCAGGAATAACTGTAGACACAGCAACAGAGCGAAGTGGGGCTATCTTAAGACAAGTGACTTGCTACGATTTCAGCTTCTCATCCCGGTACTTTGATTTGTGAACTCCATAATTTTTCAAACTGACCTTTATACTAGTCCCTGGATGGTTCCTTCAACAAAGGCCCATTAGATATATTACATGTAGTTGTCACCGACGGAACTTATAACAATATCGCTAAGGGAAACTAGGAACTCATCATCAGCAAAGCAAACTACATCAACGACAACGCTGTAATTCGACAAAGAGAACGTGACCAGACAGCGAAAAGTATTGGGAAGATGGCGACACTGCCTAGTCCGAACATCTGTCTCGGTGTCACGTCGAAGATAATCCGCAGAGTGAGGCGACATAACCACAGTACTTTTAACGACTGGGGCGGCGCTGTTTACACTAGGAGCACAAACACCACGGAGCGCTTCTGCGAAGCAGCACAACTTCGGGGATTTACTATTGTCAGCTCGGATCTGCGAAAGGTGAGACGCAGCTTCTGCGCGTCTTCTAAGACTGCGGATAGCAGCCACGAATAAAGCAGCAACATCATAAAACAGGTGTTTTAAATGGAACCGGATAAAACAAATTAAGAAGATGTCGGGAACCTCTAAGAGATTATTCTACGGGATATGCAGCTCCAAGTAAATGGAAATGACATTTGCAGATAATACCTTTCGAGCAAACAACATGTCTCAAACTAATCATCATAATGAGCTCATTTCAACGCTATTGCTACATAAAGGCAGTTTCAATGCGTTACTATTTTCGGCTATATACATCCATGTTGCTCCGTAATGTTTTCAAAGGTCAATTACTTTCCATGACTCTTCATTACCGCCCACGTCATCGCGTGGAACACGCCAAAAGGTCTTCAACGCATCTGTCATCCATTTGCTTGACTAATGTTCCACAGCCTGTCCCAACGTCGTTAAAATCATAAATACCGTCTACCACTTAAGTCTGTTCCGTGATCGGCTTGTTTGTGTTCATGTACAGTCGTGCTCAAAAGTATCCGAACGACCTGAATTGCATTTCGCCTGATTCGCATTCAACCATCATAACGCAGCTGTCTAGCAGGTCCTCTAGTCGCCCTTCGGTACAGTCGTTTGACTATTGAAAATGGTTCCAACAAATCACCACTAGAAAACACTGCTCTGTATCGCATTAACTCAAGATTGAAAGTAATACCACGATACTACGCCGGCCGAAGTGGCCGTGCGGTTCTGGGCGCTACAGTCTGAAACCGGGCGACCGCTACTGTCGCAGGTTCGAATCCTGCCTCGGGCATGGATGTGTGTGGTGTCCTTAAATTAGGGGTTTACTTAGTTCTAAGTTCTAGGCGACTGATGACCTTAGAAGTTAAGTCGCATAGTGCTCAGAGCCATTTGAACCACCTGAACCACGATACTACAAATATCAGGGAATACCTTATCACAGATAAGACTGTCCTTAAGGCTTGCAAGCTCACATTTATTACAATAAATGACATACCTGAAATGTTACCAGTCGCATTATTACGTCAGACAGGTAATGCACGTAGTAAGTTCGTCGTATTCATGATTTCCTCTTCAAAGTAACACACCGTACTTATTATTTAACACAAAATGACATTAAAAATTTAAGTTTTCACGAGCTGCTAGTTGAGAATTTGTATGAACTTCAAATGACACGACGAACCGTCTCGTTTTGCATAAGGATTCAAACCCAAGTCATGCACACCAAGCAAAAATTTCGTGACTGACGATAACTAACAGTCATTCCTGACTATGCATACAGAGAGTGATACACCTCGATTTTAGACAGTATAAGTCACAGAAATATCAACTTTAAATTACAGAGCGTAAACATTTTTGACGGACGCGAATTCCTACCCAGCATCTATTGTCCCTGTTAACGAAATAAGAGAGATCTTAAATATTGCTTCTTCATAAGTAATTTACTTGAAATGCCGTGAGGTAAAGCTTTGTGTTGGACAGGGAATGGAACCCAGAACCTAATCGGATTGTTATCGAAGCACAATCAACTGTGACATATCGGATTTTCTCGGCAATAGCAAGATGTTTTAACTGAAATGACGAGACGAAACATTAAGTTTTTCCTTCCCAGGATTCCAACCCTGCATCTATCGCTGTTATATTCTAGAGAAAAAGAACGTTACACATGGTTTTGTTACACCAGCAGCGACATGTGAGCATGTTTGGAATAGAAATAATGTGACGAAGAGTTCAGTGCTGACTGGTAATCGAACACCACACGCCGGTCGGAGTGGCCGAGCGGTTCTAGGCGCTACAATCTGGAACTGCGCGACCGCTACGGTCGCCGGTTCGAATGCTGCCTCGTGCGTGGATGTGTGTGATGTCCTTAGGTTAGTTAGGTTTAAGTAGTTCTAAGTTCTAAGGGACTGATGATCTCAGCAGTTAAGTCCCGTAGTGCTCAGAGCCATTTGAACCATTTTGAACCCCACACATATCGTCATTGACGAAACACAAAGAGACGTCAGATACCGAATTTTTCTGCACCAGCAGCTCGTAATAACATCCTTGAACTTACTGTGATCTCGCTAATAGTTCTGTGTCTCACTGGGAGTCAAAAACGTAAGATATCGTTATTGTTGACAACGAATGAAAATACATTAAAAATCAAAATTATTATTCACCAACAGATAGGTGTTCTCATGCTAGAGCTTGATAATACATAATGAAAATTTTAGTGCCGGAACAGATTTCGAACGCATTCACGCGCAATATGTGGAGATGTTGAGGAATCTGCACTTTTCAACAAAGAACAAATTGTAGTCGAGCTGTATTGTCACGAAGGGATCAAATTCCGCGTTAAGGTCGGTCTGAGTTGCAATCCCAGTTCAGAACCAATTTTATCGACATACAGAAGCTCAAATTAAAGATGGAATAAGTGTCCTGTGACCCTACATAGCGTTTCTTTCGTCACTAGAAATAAATAACTAGTACAAGAAAGGTTACTGGTGATGGTTTCTACATGTCGCCACTCCTCACTTTATTGTGGTTCAACCTAACGTCTACTTGGTAGAGAAGGAATATCATGTTTAATGTGCATTTCAGACCACAGTGCCATTATACCTTCTTCACTTGGCGTAGCCAGAACAGAATAGAATCTGTCTCTCCCCGTCAAAAATCATGGACAGAAGTTGGAATCGAACCCAGACCATGAGTAGGTGAATCTATCAGCAGTCCGTCAGACCACCAAATCCTCGTCTCTCTTTCCCATTTTTCTATTGTAACGCCGTTGCGCAACACTGGATGAGAATTCTGACACACAGGCTCCGTGTAGTGGTTTGCAGCACGTTCAGTACATTCATTTACTTGGTTGACCGAAACGCCATGAACTAGCTGCCTCGGCTACCCAGTGCACACATTCGACTCTATTTTGTAATCACCGAAACAAAATCACGTAACTGCCACCTACACAGAACTGCCAACAGTGCAGGATCTACTCTATTGCGCTATCTGTTTGTTGAAAACGTCGTGCAGTGCAAAAGAAAAGCCGTAACTGTCTGTCTCTCAGAAGTCTACATTTGGCCATACGCATTATCTCACAACACTGGTGAATGCGGAAGTTCTGGAGGAGTTGTTAACTTCTAGAGGTGCTGTAGCTAGGGTACAGCTAGTATTGTAACGTGTAGTGCACCGGAGACAAAACGTCTTGAGTTCAAATACATTCACTGCTACATTTTTTTAAAACGCAATTCTGCTGTCTGCTGAAGTTATCAATCTAATGGAACTTTGAACATAATTCCCTTCACTTCTCAACCCAAAATAGTCGCATGTTGATAAAGGGCCAACTACTGTGACATTTTGTTCTTTTCAGGTTTAATAGAGGGCCAGGCAGCAGATGCATCTTGAAACTTTTGTATTATGTATGGGGAGACCGCATCCGTGCCAAAATACGTCAGAAAAGTATTTTCTACATTAGCTGTCGTGTGGTAGTGGCATTTTATTCTTCTTCAAACCTTGTTTGACAGCTTTAAATCAGAACAAGTTTTCTACATGCATGTAATCAATAAACTGCATGTGCATTGTCTGACTGTTATAGATAACATCAGAGAATTGATATATATCGTTGATGATTAATTTCTCTCTCATGCTTACTATTGTTTAAGCAACACTAAAAGAAACCCTACGAAAACTGTGCACTGTTTTATAAGAAATGAAATAAAACTAGCCACGATAACCTTACGAATAAAGTCTGTTTTAATAAAGCTGAGTATCTGTAGACAAGTGTGCCTCTATCGAACTGAAAATACTACTCACTTAGAGTTCGACAGGTTCTGTGTTTAATTGGTATGCTGTATTATACTCAAGAGGTATGCAAATGTAGCATTTCATAACTAAAGTTATATATTCCTAGAAACGTAAAATTTGCTTGTCAGTAGCGGAATGAGGCGTTACCTGTTGTGCAGCATTGTAAGTTTTTCAGCATTGCACTATGAGCCAAAAGTATTTTCATCGCGATAAGGAAATAGTGATGAAAATAAGCGTACTGCATTGTGTCATAAAAGGTCTTAGCCCAGTGATTCCCAGTATTTCTTTTTACTATGTAATTTCTCATGACGACATCTTATTTACGTAATATAAATCATCTGCTAATTTTAATGCAACTTACTAAAACTATCCTTTTTGCCACAAAGTTGCTTACAGGTTTCCCTAAGAGGAAACAGTCCGTGCTATCAATAGCTGTAACCATCCAAGTAACCAAAACACAGTTTCATGGTTTTCTGTTATCTAAGATACTTTGTATGTTACTATTAGCCCCTAACTCATTAACACTTTGCCGTCCGCATGTCTCGTACAAATTTATTCGCTTGGCGCCGACAGCGGTGAGTCGGATTATTTGGCTTATCGCTGGCCGCTTCTCACCTTTCCGTTGATGGCAAGCTTCAAACACATTGACTTTTGCGTGTTTTAATTTTCCGAAAATCCTCTATTTTGGCGTATCGTTCCACAAACTCGAATTTCCTTTTCAAGTAAATTCTCTGCAAGTTCTACACTGTTATAATAATTATCCATGCAGTGCTGATGGTGTCAATAATTCCATCACAGTTTTTGCTAAAGGCTGTCAGCATCGGAATATATCTTGAATGAGGAAATGTATTCCGTACTCGAATCACACAGCCCCCGAATGAGTATGCCGTATTTCGTAATTTTCGACGGATTGTAAACTTTAAAATTTAACCGTCCACCCCACAGTAACATTCCTACATCAGTTGAGATGTTTTGACTTAGATTAAATGTTTCTTGAAACATTTTGGAACAATAATCAATTACGAATTGCACTTTGACAAGCCGGTCGGCAGTATCCAGTTTATTGTTGCTGTCGGAAAAATGTAAATATGACAATATTTGTCTGAATCGGTTGCGGGACATCGTTTTGCGAAATATCAGTGTGTCTGTCAACGGATTCATTGACCAATAATCATTTATCCTTGCTTTTCTTCACAATTCCCATAAGGATAGCAAGCGCAAACCATTTTCTAGTTCGGGTCCCGTAGAGGTCGACAAATTTGGCATTTTTTTTAAATCCAGTTTCCTTCTATTGCAATTTTGACTGTAGTACTTTTTGGTTTCGTTGCTAATATATTCAAATAGATCGCTCCCAATATATAGTTGTACGATATCCCCGACGCTCTGTGTATCTTTGGGAAATATGTTGGGACCCGGGGATCCTTCAAATTTATTATTGATCCTCGGTAAATCAGAGTCTGTCCACTGTGCACTGTCTTCTTCGTCTGACTCAGCCGAAATCAGTTGGCAATCGTAGTGTTCGCCGAATTCTTCTTGGACGTATTTCACTATCTTCCCACGATTCTGCTTCACTTTCATTTTCATTTTTTGATATCCAATGTATTCTTCCCAATCGGTCAAGTCGTCCGGAATGTCAGACAAGACGTCCGCGCTTTCATCGTAAATAATCCTATTGTCTCTTTCGACCGCCATGATGAAAGGGCTCAAGTACTTATAAAAACGAAACACTTCTGAACGTCTGTAACTTATTGTTTTCTAAACAAAACACCAACAGAATGCAAAAGATACTAACGTGCTGTTGCCGGCCACTGCGCAATACTATGCTCACGAAAACACTATGACGTCGCCGGCCACTGAGCGACACTATGCAGACGACACTACAGTGCTGTCGCCGGGCGGCATAGTGTAAACAGTTTCCCTCGCCGGAACTTCTTCGTAAAATTACTGGAACAGCTGTAAAAGGTTACTCCCTTTTACCTTTCTTTCCCACTTGATGTTGCAGAGTGAAAGCGACTTGAAAGCACAATACGCCCCACCCCCTTCCCCATTTCGCCACCCACAGCAGGCAAGTGAAAACTTCTTTATGTTTACCTATGATAAAAGCGCAACATAAACTGTATTGCGGTATACATCAAGAAGATTATATCCATCTCCGCAACAGTTCGGTGCCGTATTTCTGACAACTGGAATAGTGATGGTCGCCAAAACTCCGAGTAAGAAGCATGTAAACAGTGCACCATACTTTTTGAAAAATTAAAGCCATGTGCACAACTGACATACAGTCTGGGACGCTTAGTCTTCAGCGAACATTGTCACTGAGCTATCCTGCCCGAGTAACCTCTTAACTTGGGTTGGCTCTGAGCACTATGGGAGTTAACTTCTGTGGTCATCAGTCCCCTAGAACTTAAAACTACTTAAAACTAACTAACCTAAGGACATCACACCCATCCATGCCCGAGGCGGGATTCGAACCTGCGACCGTAGCGGTTGCGCGGTTCCATACTGGAGCGCCTAGAACCGCTCGGCCACATCAGCCACATCGGCCGGCTCTTAACTTGGGGCAACATATCTCAAGTAGCTCTCTCTTACTTTCTAAACTTACACTTTTCCAAATGTATTGTTTTCTTGCATGTGGGGTTGGTGCGTTTTACTTTAAAACTGTAGTGACATCAAATAATATATTCGAAACCTGTATATGATATGACGGTACGAATGTGAAACTAGGGATACATGGTCTCGCTAAAGAATTATGACCAGCTCCCTTACAGAAAATAATCTATTTAATTTTATTGCACTGTCGTACATTTACTGCCTACCTACACAGCATACGATTTCGATTTCAGTAAATCAACTTAAGATATGTTGAAGTAAATTGCACCCTTACGGCATCACAAATATAAAAATCGAACTCGTTGAATCATATCAAACACTTTTTTTCAATTTGACACGACGTATTTAATTCTTGTGATACTGTCCCAAACGAGTGCTTTCTACGAGGGGCGTTCAGTAAATAGTGCGTTTCTTTTTCAGAAAGCAGTTTGGTATTTTTATTCTGGATTCCGATACATCATATTACACCCCGGTCTTTTGGCTACAAATCCCCATTTTTCAACATAATCTCCATTCAATGCGAAGGCCAGTCGCCGTCGCAGCAAAGCCAAACAGATGGAAGTCGGGAGCTGTGAGATCCAGGCTGCCGGCTGAATGAGGCAGAACAGTCCAATGAAGTTTTGTTAGCTCTTCATCGGTGCGCAGACCTGTCTGAGGCCTCGCTTTGCCATGGAGGGGAGAAGTGGTTCTGCATTTCTGTGGTAACGAACATGGCTGAAGTCGCTCCGGTCATCACGAGTGAGATGGGAAAAGTTTGCGCGACCTTCTTGCGATGATGCCCAACGACTCACGATGCTTTTGTTCACTGTCATATCTCCGTAGACATTCTGCAAGCGGAGAGGCGCAAAGTAATGCACGGACGGCATATTCTTTCTGGTTGCTGACTACTCCTTTTACAAAAAATCGAAATATAATACCAAAGCATAGCAATATGCAATAGTCATACAGGGTGAAAAGTATTTAAACCGACAAACTCTGGGAGGTTTTAGGGGACATCAAAACAAATATTTTTCCCTAATGTCATTTTTTCCTATGAGGAGTATTTAAACCGGTAGAGGAAGATTTCTCTGGCGGCAAATTAATTAAACCAACAAACACTTTTCCATTTTTTATGACCAAGAGACAACACATTAACAAAACCCAATTTCAATTACAGGAGATTTTCAAAAATGCCTCGATTGACACGTAAACAAAGGTTACACCGTCGGATCATGTTCTGTCTGACACGGGCAAAAACCCCAGGAGTATCGTGAATTGTTCCTGCTGCTGCTACTATCCGGTCAACCAGATCCTCTTCTGATGCAACAGGAGTTACGTAAACAAGGTTGCGCATCTCTCCCCTCACAAAAACGTCCAGAGGGGATATATCTGGCTATTGAGCAGGCCATGGCACAGGACCACCTCAGCCAATCCACGTTTCTGGGAACCGTCGGTCCAGGTATCGACGTACACGACGACTGAAATGTGCCGACGCTGTCATGTTGGAACCACATGCGTTGTCTTGTAGGGAGCGGGACGTCTTCCAGCAATTCTGAAAATGCTCTGGCGAGAAAATTGTAATAGTGCCTGCCATTTAATGGCCTGGGTAACAGATACGGCACACTTAAACGGTCCCCAACAACACCGACCCACAGATTAACGAAGAACCACTTCATTAGTGAACAACACAGAGGATGGAAATGTAGGATACATTTCACACTGTTCCAGCTACCACTGCGAAAACTGTGCTCTGGGTGGATAATCAATTGGTTCCAGGTTGTGGTGCGCTATGTAGAATGCTCCAACCATATCAGTGTACTCACTCCACGTGTATCGCTCAATTAGCAAACAGAGACAATACACTACTACACTGGTGGACAGCAGTTGCCTACAACTGAAGAGCTTAATACGCCCTGTAACCACTGAAGATCGTAATACGGCCGCTAACGATCAAAGTGCGTAATAATGCCTCCACCGGTTTAAATAATCTCATAGGAATAAATGACATTAGGGAAAAATATTTGTTTTGATGTCTCCTACAACCTCCCACAGTTTGTCGGTTTAAATACTTTTCACCCTGTGGAGTTCGTAAGAGACCAAAGTAGAAATCTATCAGAGGCCGCATGATAAATTATTTACGGTTCTGAGAACTGGAAAAATCGAGAAATTCATAAGAATGCATTTACTTGATCGAGAAAATATACATTTGCAAACATATCAAACAATATCTATAACGCAGTAAACAACGCCTTTTTGCTTTATCCTTCGTATCTTGTTTCCTTTATAAGCGCCAAGAAAATTATTTTTCTCGTCAAGTAATTCTGACTTCTTCACTGTTCCAATAATTTTCTTTAAATTGCATGTATCTGCTTACGTCTAGGTATATGTCTTTTTGGTTTCAAATATTTCAGAGAGAACACTAGTAGGAAAAAGTACCAGGAACTTAAGTAGCTTTCTGTGTGCCACGGATAGAAAGCAGGCCGGCCGGAGTGGCCGAGCGGTTCTTGGCACAACAGTCTGGAACCGCGCGACCGCTACGGTCGCAGGTTCGAATCCTCCCTCGGGCATGGATGTGTGTGATGTCCTTAGGTTAGTTAGGTTTAATTAGTTCTACGTTCTAGGGCACTGATGACCTCAGAAGTTAAGTCCCATAGTACTCAGAGCCATTTGAACCATTTGATAGAAAGCAAACAACGCAATGAAGATTAAAAGGAAACGAAAGTACAAAATCCATTTCTGTAATAGGAGTGAGCTCGGCCGGAACAGGTTAACTTCAGATGAAAGCAGACTCTGCCACAACCCCCTGTTTCTACGCAAACCGACTGTTTAGTGTACGCAGAAATTAGAACACCACACTCGGCACTATCTACAGGTCATTGACGTCATACAAACACTCGCGACGTGGTTGATTACTGCTGTACACCTAGGCACGAAAGATACGCGTACTTGGAGTAATCGATTTTGATCAGAATATCGCTCATGTAAAGCAGGCTTAAGTTTCATCACACTGGCGTGTAACACTGACAAAAATTTATATTCATTAATCCACTTGCAAATGATGAACAGCAACTACGATTTAAATGGGCAGTTTATGTAGGTATAACATGCAACCAGTCACTTTTTAACCAGTCACTTTCTAAAGAAATACGATTTATTGTTCTGTTAACTAGTTTTCGAACCACTGGATGCTCATCGTTAGATGGAAGTATTATAGGATCAATACGTGTTTGGACCATTTGCAGCTATACGTTAGCGTCGCGGTGTTGGCGAAACAAACAAAAATTATGGCACAGGTACACGTTTCGTTAACTTATACTTCAACTGAGAACGTAGTCTTTCGCGACGGCGCTGTTGTATAATGCATTCTCGGACTTCTTACCGTGTCAGTGCAGCGTAAAACCTCGAGCTTTCAACTGATTGTCAGAACTGCTGCCGTGGTGGCGTTATTGAGTCCATAGACGGCTACTTATTCGTCAGTCATTACGTAATGCCGTCTGAGATGGTGTCAACGTCTGCGCTGGTGGCGCCACCGCTCGTACATATGCGTTAATTTTGCCGGCGCCGCGGCGCTAACGTCTAGCTTTACATGATACAGAAAATTATATTCCACGCCTGCATCTGACGATGAGCCTGTTAACTAGTCAGCAATATCCAAAGATCGAATTTTATTAAAAGGGAGACTGGTCACAAGCGCAGTGCATTTGGCAGTGCATTTATATATCTGATATTTCTTCCACCCCTCTTCAGATTTTTATATTTATTTACGCATGGTGAACATTATTTCATTATGTATGACTTTTACAATATCTATCCTAAAATCTTCTGTTGCAAAATTTTGCGAAATTGCTAATAAGGAAACAGTGTTCACGAGCACGTAAATAAAGTAAACAACTGAAAAACCTGGTAAAATAAACGCCTACAAAAGTAACTGGTTGCAGCTAGTTCATCACACACTACCTTCAGTTTCAACAGCTGTAGTGTTCTGTTACGTTCACAGCGCGCAATCATTATTTACTAATGTTAATAGGACAGAGAACTGAATAACAAAATATGGCAGTGTGATAGGCTGTCCCAGTCGAAATGCAATTAGAAGTAACTTCGCTATTATTTGCCCCAGCAAGGTCATTCCAGCGACTGAAATTGTGTGAATAATTACGACCACTATTAGGAAGCAGTTTTTAAATATTTTTCTAAAAATACTTTGATGGTTTATTACGTAGACATTGTATGTTTCTGTAACACTAAGTCATTTCTTTATTTTAAAAAAATGTCTTAGTCTTCTGAAGACAGCATACATCGCCTGCACTATACGAAAACCAAAACAGTAAAATGGGAACTTTCACTGGCCTGCATCGTTAGCTGCGAACCGAACGTCGGCTGAAATCTCTGCCCCTCCCCTTCCCCTTCCCCTCTCGCTAATTTCTTCCGCGGGCCGAATTAAAACCAATCGCGAGCCCAATCTCCGGTTGCCCACCCACGGTGCAGCGTGTCTGATAATGGGTCGGTTATTTGTTGACATGCACTGGACTTTGCTTCGACTGGCAAGTCCTTTACAGTATTGCGTCAGAACAAGGTTCGATACACAGATAACGATAAAACGGACGAGTTAACCCAGTGACCCGCGAATCTAAGAGGCTGAAAGACTGGAAGTCGCCGACCTTTCTATTTCCGAAAGAGTCTTCAGTTCAGCGCCACGTATGGTCAATTGGCATTCTTCAGAACGTTACGTATCGGAGCAGCATTGCATCAGATAAAAGGCATTATGTCTTTGTTTACCGGGTTGGTGGTCTGACAGCTGTCACAACAACATATATGATGTAATAATTCCGATGAAACTGTATCTTCGGAAAAGACACAGATTATTTGAAACAGGCCTCTCACTGAATCTGTAAACGATTTGAAAGGATTTCATTCTCAGTGTTGCATGATACAACATTATACCGCTGGGTTTATTGAAGTTACGTATTTCCTACGAACAGAAGAAGATTCGAACACTTTCAGTCTGACGAGTGAATTTACTTGCGTAATCACTTTCTTGGTAGGTAATGCGAAGATTACTGGGAGCGAGACGTCCCCTAAACTAACCGCATATGACGTCATTGCCAAGGCTGAGACTGGTGAGGGTCACCCACCTTTGAACCAACATTATTGTCGCTACAGAGAAATGGCCTAGGTGGCAGCTAGCAATGAAATTTTTTACTTATAATGTAGAGTGACAGAGGCCCATCCATGTGCTGAAATGATAAAAACCATTCTCTGTTCTCGTAACTACTTATTACACACGAGTAATTGACAAATTACTCAAAAATTATGCAGTATTACTACATCTTCAGCTTATCTGGAGCCTCTGTTTTTCTCACGCAGCCAACTGGAAACCGGGAAAAAGACACGCTTCCTTATAATGTGGTGGCGTGCGTGTGTTATTATGGCCTAAAATCCATCAATTGGCGACAAGGAATACAAGGTTTACCAATGAAAAACAGAAAAAATTAGTTTCAGGTATTTACTACCGTTACCTCATGCGTTATAATTGATCAGATTTGTGTGATAATAGTTGTTACAGAAACTTTTATTAGCTTATACAAGTTTCCCAATTGCAATTTCTTTACACATTTTCAGTTTACATCGGCTTTCCTCGTCTCTGCCTGGAACTTTGATTTTTCTTTTGAGTCACATTCATGGCTTATACAATTTTGCTCTTGAAAGCAAATTCGATCATTTAGTGGGTAAAACTGTCGCTATAACAAATCAACAAATCAACTGCTGTCCCTTCCGTACTGTATAGGAATGCCTTTCGTAGTCCGTAATAAAGTCAGTACTCGGGGGATATCGCTTTCTGTCAATGAAATCACTACAGCAAACTGCATCTCAATCATCATGGGCAGAGCATTTTCGAGATGACGATACAAACTTTCTGTAATGATGGAGAAGGAGACTGCTACGTGGGCCGGAAACGACTAAGACGCAAGTTACAAAGAGAAATGAGAAATATAATTGCGTAGGCTTCCGCGGCCAGAGTCGACATAAAAGTTTTCTGGGTTTGGTACCGCGTCATATTATAAAAACTACTGCTGCTATAGAAAAACCAACGTTTCTTCTGGGTCTAATGAGAAAGTTACACAAAGGCAACTAAGAGCGAAAAGCAGATTTATTTTCAGTGTAATATCATTAATGTGAAAAAGCCCATGGTCTTGTTCGAACAGTGATACAGGCAGAAAAAAACCTGCTAACGACAGGTGTCATACGTAGTACTTCTCAAATGATCCAACGAGATTAGATCAGCTGAACGAGTTGCCCACGGTACAGGATCTTCGCTTCTGATCCACTTCCCATGACACATGTGATAAAAGTGTTCTCGAGCAAGGCGTGCAAAGACAGTTGGGGACTGATTATGCGGGAACCATTTACGTGCACGAAAATCAAGTGAGTGCATTAGTGCAGAGTCGCGTCTGTCTGTTCATGATTTCAGCTTACATTTTGAGTTAGTTTGCCTGTATTACAATATTAGCGAATTCGTGGGTAGTAAATTACATTGTATTAACGATTCGCAGGTTCCCGAAACTTGACAGTGCTATGCTGTGGGCTCCCCGCACTTTCTCTCACCGCTGCTTGTGTTAATTGTGGCATGTAGCCCACTGTAAGTTTTAGACGGCTGCGTTTTTGCGCTATCATCAGCACGAGGATAGCGAAATCTAAGTTCTGGCGAGTGACGGCTTCCGTGTCTAAAAATGTCGGGTGTTTGGTACCTGAGGATGTAACTTTATAGCCACAAAACTAGTTTTGATCTAATAGGATATCAATAAATCATCTCACGACAGCTGTTACGGTTGTTTACTATTCAAATGGATTTCTACAGCTGTGGTTGCCCCACTCACCAAATGAATTTTAAAGTGAATTCCATCCATTAGTATGCGTTTTTGGTAATACCATGCATACTCAAAAAATCACATCCACCCTTCCCCTGGCCATGGGGTATCTACTCCTCAGAACACAATGTCTAATTATATCCAAACTTAGAGGGTATGAACCAAAGTGCTGCCATCTTGAGTCTTGACCTAGCTGCTTTTTGCTATCGATGCGAATCATCGACTAAATTGTATTTGGCTGAAGAGGGCTGATATCCCCAGCAATAGCACAACGACTGTAACTACTAACCTCCGGTTAAGACATCATTCACCATTTCTCACAATTTGAATTTTCTTCTTTAAGGAGATATCACAACTGAAAAACGCAATCGTATACGAGTTACTGACATTGCAAGTTCAAATACTATGCTTCACAATCCATTTTTTTAAAGAGAGCACAAATTTTAAAATTTTTAATTCAGACACTGCTGAATGACAATTGGAACCACTACACATTTGAAATATAAGGTGGTGGGCAAATATTCAATACTAAATAACTTGTGAGTGTAACAAACCCAAGCAGGTAAAAAAATTACAATATTGTTTATAACAATATCAAGTTAGCAGTGGGACCCGAAAAAATTTCAGAATAAATATTTAAGAAAGGTCTTTTCTAAGAGAATGAATTAACAAAATATAAAATTCAATAACAAGTGTTTGAGGAGCAGTAAGTCTACATCTACATCTACATTTATACTCCGCAAGCCACCCAACGGTGTGTGGCGGAGGGCACTTTACGTGCCACTGTCATTACCTCCCTTTCCTGTTCCAGTCGCGTATGGTTCGCGGGAAGAACGACTGTCTGAAAGCCTCTGTGCGCGCTCTAATCTCTCTAATTTTACATTCGTGATCTCCTCGGGAGGTATAAGTAGGGGGAAGCAATATATTCGATACCTCATCCAGAAACGCACCCTCTCGAAACCTGGCGAGCAAGCTACACCACGATGCAGAGCGCCTCTCTTGCAGAGTCTGCCACTTGAGTTTGTTAAACATCTCCGTAACGCTATCACGGTTACCAAATAACCCTGTGACGAAACGCGCCGCTCTTCTTTGGATCTTCTCTATCTCCTCCGTCAACCCGATCTGGTGCGGATCCCACACTGATGAGCGATACTCAAGTATAGGTCGAACGAGTGTTTTGTAAGCCACCTCCTTTGTTGATGGACTACATTTTCTAAGGACTCTCCCAATGAATCTCAACCTGGTACCCGCCTTACCAACAATTAATTTTATATGATCATTCCACTTCAAATCGTTCCGCACGCATACTCCCAGTTATTTTACAGAAGTAACTGCTACCAGTGTTTGTTCCGCTATCATATAATCATACAATAAAGGATCCTTCTTTCTATGTATTCTCAATACAATACATTTGTCTATGTTAAGGGTCAGTTGCCACTCCCTGCACCAAGTGCCTATCCGCTGCAGATCTTCCTGCATTTCGCTACAATTTTCTAATGCTGCAACTTCTCTGTATACTACAGCATCATCCGCGAAAAGCCGCATGGAACTTCCGAAACTATCTACTAGGTCATTTATATATATTGTGAAAAGCAATGGTCCCATAACACTCCCCTGTGGCACGCCAGAGGTTACTTTAACGTCTGTAGACGTCTCTCCGTTGATAACAACATGCTGTGTTCTGTTTGCTAAAAACTCTTCAATCCAGCCACACAGCTGGTCTGATATTCCGTAGGCTCTTACCTTGTTTATCAGGCGACAGTGCGGAACTGTATCGAACGCCTTCCGGAAGTCAAGAAAAATAGCATCTACCTGGGAGCCTGTATCTAATATTTTCTGGGTCTCATGAACAAATAGAGCGAGTTGGGTCTCACACGATCGCTGTTTCCGGAATCCATGTTGATTCCTACATAGTAGATTCTGAGTTTCCAAAAACGACATGATACTCGAGCAATACTCCTTAATATCACAGAATTGCACAGGCACTGACGATCAATTGGCTAGAGAGGATCTCTGTACCTGAGGCACTTAGGAACAAGCGGCTAAAGACTACAGAAGGAAACGCAAACTCAACGTAGGGACCTGACGAAACGGCATGAAAGGTGGCCGCAGGGATAAATGACGGTGTCAGACGGTGACTGCCCGACAAACAGCATCCCGGGGTGGAACCACACCGAGCAGACGCACACGGCAATATACAGTCATTCAGTTACCGATAAATGACTTGGCAGAAAAAAAATGGTTCAAAAGGCTCTGAGCACTATGGGACGTAACATCTATCGTCATCAGTCCCCTAGAACTTAGAACTACTTAAACCTAACTAACCTATGGACATCACACAACACCCAGTCATCACGAGGCAGAGAAAATCCCTGACCCCGCCGGGAATCGAACCCGGGAACCCGGGCGCGGGAAGCGAGAACGCTACCGCACGATCACGAGCTGCGGACTGACTTGGCAGACACCTTGGTTACAGAACTGTGACAAAATAAAACACCTACAGCCTTCCTTATGGTTTTATTTTATTTTGTTGCAACCAGTTTCAGCGCTCCAGTGCACCATCTTCAGGCTGTAGTTGTTGCGGAACAGGTTGATATGATCTCTATATCAGTTGCCAGCATAGCTGGAAACGCAGATAATGTGTCAGCACTCTAACCATCAACTGCTAAGGATGGCTGTAGGTGTTTTATTTTGTCACAATAGTAAACGGCCGTCGTCTCAAATACATCCTGCCAAAAAGATGGACACACAAAAACTTGGTTATAAAAGACTTTATTTTGCCGGAAATGTTCCACTTTGAAAATCAATCCTTCATTTTGGGAATGCCTGTCATACAATGGTTTTTTCATCTGAGGAAATAGGTATATGTTGCATGATACTTGCTTTCCGCAAAGACTTGGCAGGCTTCCACAACTTGAAAATGGCACCTGTATCTTTTGTGAAAGACGCCTACGACCGTTTGCATGAGCAAATATCACTACAAAATTTATTCTTATTGACTAACTTAAAGTTGAAAGTTTGAATAACTTAATTGGAATGGCAACGGAAATATGGCGTTGCTGTGAGAAACCAAGTTACAAATTTTCTATAGCAACAACATTTATTTCTTAAAGTTCATGAAAATACTTCATAATCACTCACTTTACTTAATAGTACTGTTATTCATCCGTAATACAAAACCGAAACAGCAATTTTATCCAACCTGCCAATCTCTCCTGATTAAGATGACTGTAGGAGCCATCACGCAGAGCGTCCGTGCGTACCAGACTCTCAGCAGGGAATCTTAACCGTGCCCCCGTGTCCGCGGTCTACACATGGTGGCCGGAAGGGCTCAGAGTCTGCACAGCGGCTATTTGCCAACCTAACGGGGCCTGCTAACGCTCGGGTAACTCTCTGGTCCAGTGCAGTCGCACTCCACATAATACTACGGTTGGCTAAACTGTATCTCCACATTCACAGAACCCACAGCAGACAGCCCACGCATACGTCAGCAGACGACTCGCATTCACACTTGCAGATTATACTAAGATTACATAGTATAACATAATTACGGATAAAAATTCCGTGAGTGTCGGAAGAGCACCCAGGTGGCGTTTTGAGCATGTGACTATTGTATCAAGCCACGTGAGCCGCTACAATGTCACTGGCAGTGACTTCAGAAGAATACGGGGTGGCGGAGCCGGGGGGAGGGGTGTAATGAGGTTAAATTTTACCACCCAAAGAAGCTCTATGTGAGACTGTCGTGTTGCGTTGTCGTGGAGCTAAGACGTAAGACATTCCCTAGGACACCCTCCTGTAGCAGTATGTTCCTTTGACAGTTTGTCACTTACGAACCTACTCTATTAGCACCACACCATGTCAGTTCAAAAAAGACACATGTTTAAAATGTCGTTCAGATTGTCGAAAACTGATCCGTTACTGATTTTCACGTATTCCTCTGGTCTTATTGACTGTGGTATACCGATCACAGAGGAGCAGTGCCTCCTCTTTTTGATTTCAGACTTGGTGACTAGAAGTATTTGTGCCACATGATAATTTGTCGTTGTGTACACTTCCACCAACTCCGCGTAGATTGTTGCAACGTGGTCCGCTTCAAGTACAGAGAAAGAATTACCTCGTGACACTTCACTTTGTCTGTTATTAGCGCCATTTTGTTTCGGATCCTCTAACACCGTGCCACAGTGCTGTAGAACGGGGTTCCAGTGTGCACCACTGCTACTGACTTGTATCTGCAAACGAACTAGCAAACGAGGTAACAATTAAAATGTTATGACTACAATTAAAATATTATGACTACCTCTCGTGGGTTTTGTTAGCCAAACTGTGTGAGAGCTGTCTGCTGCGCCCGGAAAAAGGAGCATAGAAAGCCAGCCAGCATTTGCAGTATGAAACATCTACGGTGAGAAAGTTTCTTCGGAAGCGATTGTAGGGATTCTGCAGTGCTGTTGACGCCTCTCCAGAGTGGCATGCTCCATACTCCCGTCTCCAACTGGCACCAAGCAGTAAATTGGTCCGATGATGATCGAATAAGAGATCGAAACCGATCACAGAGTTCAATAAATAGCTTCCATGCGATTCAAACTGCTTTTACTGAAATAATTTTACCATAGGTTTGTCGATCACTGTTTCACGGACAATGTTCCAAAAAGGATACTGCATAACTTGGGATAGCTGCACTAACTGGAGATATTTTCGGTCTATCCATCACGCCAATGATCTGACCTTTCTCAAAACTTGAAATACGGTTATAGTCTGCCCCTGCACGTCCTTTGTGCGTTGATATGATCTCCATCTGAAAAGTTCTATTACCTTTAGGCACACATCATAGCTATCGTGTACTCACACCATTCTACACCTGTAAGAATAAATTAATATGCAGCCACTCCATCCATGTGATTCATTTTGGGTTCCTCTCATCCAGGTATTATCTACAGTTTGTGGACATATCGCTAATTCTGCAGTATCTTTTTTGGAACATTGGCCGTGAAACAAACGGTGGTCGATAAAACTACAGTAAAATTATTTCAATAAAAGCAGTCTGAATTGCATGAAAGTTATTTATTTCATTTGGCGATCCGTTTTCTGTCTCTTATACAGTCATCATCAAAAAAATTTACTGCTTGGTGACAGCAGGAGAGGCGGTGTGGAGCATGCCAGTCTGGAGAGGTGTGAACAGTACTGCAGAATTGAACCTACGGGGCTAGTTTAATTTCATTTGCATAAAGTATTTCATGTAACATTTAAAGAACAGGTTGTTTTCATTTCTAACCATCCATATTTCATACATAACTAAAATTTTATATCCTCTTTCTATAGCTTTATTCACTTTACCAGTTGTTCAAGTTCCAATAAGACTTCATTTGTCATCATAGTGATTACATTTATTTAATCTTTGTTATGCACATTTTACACATAAAGGAGGCAACATTTTTCATTTCTATCGCTCTTCATCCAAATAAGTAAACAGGATGCTGCAATCCTCTAGGTGCCACTACTTTACATTTTTAGAATAACATATAGATTCATATATTTCTGTTGGATGACCTACAGCATAATTATCATAACATTGCACAGCTAGGTAGATACAACACACATTAGTATATCTTATTTTCGTATTAACACTTGAAAGGAGTCTACTGGGGCACACTTTTATGTGACACACAAATATGTCATGATTGTTAATGTAAACTAAACTGAAACTACGATATTATAAATGATATATGTCTCTGATAGGCTTTATGACGCAGATCGTTGACAGTGCACCACGGCAGACCTAAAGATACCGCTTGTGGTCTAAGACTGTAGTGATGGGGTAACAGTGTGCTGGGTGCAGAGTTGTAGGCAGCTGTCTGTGAGCCAAAGACGATGGTGTAGGTAGTTTTTGTCGTGTGCCATGTGAAAGTGTTACATTAATGTAGGTATGTCAATATTGTCGAACATGGAAGCGTAAGTCTTCATGCAAGCAAGAGAAGGACGTTAAAAATTATGATTTTTGTTTTGGCAGCACGTTACTATAGATGATATGGCTGATAATTTGTAATTGTTGTGTAACCCCAGAATAAACGTAAACTGATTTGATAAAAAGTCTAGTTATATATTTCACTTTTGTAATGTTTCTAAGATTTGTTGATGGAGCCATATGTAATCTGATGATTTGCATTTATGTTGGATTAGTGAGGTTAGATAATACTTGCTGTTTAAATCTCATTGTTTGTGAATCAATTGTGAGTAATGTAACTTTAACTGTCAGATGTTTTTGAAAAGACAAACTTTACTTGAAATAAAATGTTGCTAAAAAACTCACCTGAATCAGTACTGCCTCCCTGTCCACGTTTTTCCAAAAAGTTGGATTTTTTTAAATGTTTTCATTTACCAGCCGAAACTGTTTCATGTGAATTTCAAAGCATTACAGCCAGCACTGCACACTGCTGAGCCTGTAGCTAGCATTTTATATTTTTCATGAGATACCAGAATATATCACATTCCACCATTGATGTTTTAGAGGTAAGACAACTGAATTTATTTGTTATGTGCATAGTTCATTCAACGTAATTGTAAAGATTTTTTTAAAGAACGTTACACACTATCTGCTTTAGCTCTCAGTTTTTTGTGTTTGTATAGGCACTATGAAAAGCATGTCCTGAATTTAGTGGTTCAACAAGCTTCAGCCAACTATTTTCAACCTTTAAGCTTTTTATAAACTGCTGAGTTAATCAAATTACATTCGTACATCACTTTACTGGACTCCTCCTTAATGTCTTTTGGTAAACAACATTCATTGATTCACAGATTTTATTATTAATCGTTCTTTTTGGTGTGCCAGTAAATACTAATGATAATAATTTATCATAGGTAATATTAGAATATTTGTTTGCCGCCTTTTACGAGAGCCTGGAAACTATTATTGTAGTCATCCAGAAAGCGATGGAGAACATATTGACCATAGTTCCTAGTCTGCAGGCCCACATTCTTGTCAAGCCCCCTGAAAGAAATGTTTATATTCGCTATTTGCTCAGCATGATCAGGACTAAGTTCTGAGTTCTGATTTATAGGCATATAGAACATATGAGTTCTAATTTATAAACATATTTAGTAAGGTTTCACGTGCACAACACTGTAATATTCATTACGTTAATACTAATAACAAATGTCTCAATCCTAAACAGCACAGAGACGACCTATTTTATTAAATTGTCTTCCACCATGACTTCTGATAATCAAAGTAATTGCTCGCCAGAAAAGTGAAGGATTTTTGTCACCACTTGCCAAGGGAATCTGTAAATATTATGGGCGACACACTAACAGTTACTTTCCCGAAAGGTCGGTGTACAGTGCTCGCGATTTCACTTCCTATTTGTACCGAAAACAAGAGTTTAGTTGCGAGTCAGTCTGTGACGTCATCCGAGGCATTGTGTACTCCGGAGTTGTACTGACGTGGTCCGTACAGCAGCTGGATGCAAAATGAAGACTAGTCTTGCCTCACGGGCTGTATTTATATACGGGTGCAGTGGACCGCAATGAACATCTGCTGTTATTCCGCGCTATGCTCATGATAGCAGCCTCGAAACGGCCACTTTCTCGGACATATTATATTTTTAACAGTGTTAATTTAGAATCTTCGTAAATTTTGTATGATTGTAGTTAAGTTCGTTAAAATCACAGAAAAAGTTTTAGCTCGCCAACATATGAACTTTACCGTCTAGAATTATTAGAACAGAACTGACAGTAGAACATCACCTCTGAACTACAACTTTGAAGGACCTTGTATCTGTTATTGTTTACATCTAGGCCTTTAAACTAGTTATAGCTCTATTGTTTAATAGGTTTCATCACATGCTGCAGACAGAACTTCCTAGCATTAATGTAACAGATACTTAATCTAGAGCAAATAAGGACTTTTTGCTCCAAATTTAGTTTTCAGTAAATTGCTCGAAAACTATTAGAGGTAGCTCAGTTGGGTTACATAATAAATGTTTTTATACTAAACTGAAACTTTGTACGAATTTTCATGTTTCTATGTTTAATATTTAGCGCCTTCAATTTTTCTTAAAATTGTGGATTCTAACCAAAATATGACTTTAATCACCTTGAGATCTGTACCAGTTAATTTTGATATACATCTGAACATTATGACCAGTTTTTAGGTTACTAGCTTTATTATTAAGTGCCACTTATTTTTTTTCTTAAAACGATAGTATTAGGAAAACACATTCATATGATCAATCTGAGATTTGGCAATTTAGACATAAATACTCTGAACCATATGTTGACAAAATTTGGAAAAGTGACTTTAACTTTTAATTCCACCACTGTTTGTGGTGGCGCTACTAGCTGTGAAGTGGGGTAAGTCCAGACGTACTCGCTTGCCTCTATATCTCTCAACAGATACTGTGCTTGTTTTTCCACTGTTTCACTTTTAAAATAACCATGCCAAAACCACCAATGGTATTGATAAACAGTATTGGTTTCTTTATCAAAGTCATTTAGTTTAGTTCCAACTATATTTACTTCAACACCATTGAGAGCATTATGAATATTATTGTTGTTTAAACTGTTTAACTAAGCTACAGATCTTTTACTATAATTTTCCTTTTTTTCTTTATACAATAATGCAATTTTTATTAAGCACATATTTAGATGTATATATAGCAATACAGATTCCAAAAATTGTTATGTAACAGAATGACTCTACATTAGCTGTTTCTGTGAACTGTTTTCTTAGTTCTAAACAGCCTCTATCTCCATCACAGTTACGGTATTTCTTTCTTTGTGCTGAACACCTGATTTTCTGTAACTTTTTGACTGTGCCATTTGAGAAATATCCCTATATTTTCGTTTTATAGTACTGTCACTGGGAATTGGGCCTATGTAATTTACATTTTCACATGTATTGAATAAATGTGAGAAATAGAATTTCTTTACTGATTTCATATCAAATCTTTCTTGAAATGACTAAGTTTCCCTTCTACAAAATTCCCGCTGTCTGTAATTTTTAAGCCTAATTGTTTTATCGTCAATAACATTAATTTAGTTCCTTTATAGATAGTATATAGCTTCATTGTATTTTCAGCACAGTACTTCATAGTCAATTGTGAACCATGATGTTCAGCATAATGAGCTATAAATGTATAATCACTATTTTTATTAGATATCATCCACCTACAGAATTCCTCATTTGATTTAAACTTATAAACAATGTCACCATTACAATTGTGAACTATTATGAGACTAGGAATATGTACTCCTGTTTCTTGTTGAGTTTTATAATCAAACAAGATATATTTTTCAGTATACATTCAACTAATTGACGTTGTGGATCCTTCTTTACAACATTTAACTTTTTTCTGTAACTATATTATTGCACTTCAAAGTTTCAAAAATATAATAATTTTTAAATCTCTTCTGTTCCCGCATTTTTTACATTCTTTAACTATGTATTCTTCACTAAATTTTCTTTCAAATTCTTGTACACCACCTTTTTGTATTGGATGCTAATTCTGTGGTTTTCAATTTCTACTTCTAGATTACAGTTACAACATTTTAGAAAGCCTCATGTATCATCTTTAGATCTGAAACAAACCCTTTTATATTTTTTGTATAGGTAACAAAATAACTTTACTATACATTTGGTTACCCCAGTTTCAGCTACTTCTCGAAAATAATTAAATTTTATATATTTTAATAATAATTTTACATCTGGAATTCTAGTTTTTTTTATAAAAATGTAATTAAATTGTTTCAGTATAAGTGGAAGCTCAAAATAAAATGAGTGACACAAATAAAAAATATTCCACAACAGAGCTACTGGGAAATAAATCATAACTACTACATGAAAGATTCGGACTCTGGCTTCTTACAGAAGGTATTAATAATCATAATTTCATTGTAAATATTGGAAATATAATCTACACAAAATGAAAAAAAGATTAGAAGAGCTTAAACCAATAACAGCACCATTTTGTGCCAATTTTGTGTTTGTAAAAATTCCACATTTTGAAGAAGGTGAAGGAGAAGTGAAAAATGGAAAATGTCTTGTAAACAAAAGAAGCTTGTAGAAGTTTTAATAGTTTTTAAAGATCCAAATTCTCTAAATTTAATTTGGCTGAACATGAAGTCAACGCAATAATTCCATATTTATTAGATTCCAAAACACAAACAATTAAAGGTACTAAACAAATTACTAGCAAACATATAAAAGGATGTAAAAATCCTTCCTGTTCCTTATAAGCTAGAACTAGCAGATGTTAAATTAGTTTCACTTTTAAGGAAATTATCAGAAAATGTAGAAGGACTTAAAAACCATCATTATTATTTATTTTATTTGGATATAACACGAGATTTTGCAGTTACTTTTAATAAAGAAGAAATGTGCAAATATTTTACAAATAATTATTATTCTCAAATAGAACTAGAACATTAATAGTTAATAACAACAACACAATGGGAAGATTCTGCTTAAAATGTATAATTCTAATTCTAGGTTTAAAATATACAGAAAATTTGTTTGCCAAATAATAAGTTCAGGAGTTAACAGAAAACTTGGTATATATGTTAAAGATCTTATTTAATTGTCTAGGCAGAAGATTAAAGGAAAAACTTGCTTTTAATTTAGTTAAAGAAAATGGAATTACATGACTCAATACAACAGTTTATCGTTATATTGAGCCAGATTTTGAAAAATAATGGGAATTCAACCCATTAACAAATGGTTTAGAATTGATGGCAAATGACAGCAAATATTTCGAGAAAGCACATTTTATTCTGTCCTATTATCTAAAATGTCGCAAAAATTTACAGATACAGTAGAAAATAACTTGTGTTTCATATACAACAACCTCTTGCAACAGAAACACAAAAATATTAACATGAATACAAATATAAATTAAACTTAATTTCTTGCTCATTAATTGCAGAGAAATCTTTGAAGAAGCAGAGAATGTAATTTCTGAGAAACAAACATGCTCTGTATAATCTGTAGACACATAATTTTCTAAATCCAAGATGCTATTTTCTACAACACCAAAAGGCATAAATATTGATAACTGCTATAAATAAAAAAATTATATTATTACATTTGTGTGTAAAAAAGGATGAATACTCATAGCAAACAATTAGCCATCTAGAATTAAAGAAACTGAACCAATTAATGTGTTATATTCAGAACTGACTAAAAACCTAGAGCAAGAATTATAAACTGGAAGTCTACAAGAAAGAAAACCAGAATGTTTAGATAACACAAATCTTTAATGGAAGCACAACTAACTATTTTGGAGAAGGAAAGGAAAGTAGGAGAATATGAAGAAGAAATAATTTTTTTTAAAAAAAGCAGTGGATCGATTTTGCAACAAGTGGAGTTTATAACATTTATGATTTTGTGGTAAACGACAAAAATAAGTTTCTATATCTAATAGTATTGGGTGAACACATTGTTAAAAGATCTGTATACATTGTTAAAGGTCCCAATTAAAATAAATTTATAAAACTGAAGAAAAATAAAGACATTCTTAAAAATGAAGGACTTATTTGTATTCTATGTAATAGTTCTAAACACAAATTAGAAAATTTTTACTATGCTAAAGGAGAACGATTATTGGGAATAAAAACTGATGTTTTTACTACTTTTAATGGAAATCCTTTCCCTAGAATAGTTTACTAAAAACCAGTAACGATTTTAGAAAACAAAGAGAGTTTGTTGAATAAAAAAAGTGTAAAAGACTAGAACACTGCAAGACTGATTAGATATAAGTACTTACAACATTGTAACTGAATAATCTGGCACACACAAGGTAGGAATACGGACTTGGAGTTTTACTGAGTACAAAAGAGGAGCAGGAGCAGTGACGGCAACGCTCATACACAGTACTATGGACATTTTGCTACTGAATGTGGGAGCTCACCTCTACAGCGTCGCCATCCTCCGCTCTTTCATTTCATACCCAGCAGTGTGAATCAGTCCCTGTGGGGGCTTTTGTCTTCCATCATACCCATTAGGTGGTAGCTCCCAGCAGACCTTGCTTCTTTATCTTTCTGTGATCAAAGCGCCTTTCAGATGACACATGTTAAGATTTGTGATGACAATAAATGTATCATTCTTCGAGTCAAGTCATTGTCCTGCACGGCTGATTTTTATTTTTTAAGTAAGTTCTTTATTTCATTATTTTATATTTTTAGGTAACGTCACGCTCTTGGGCAACTTCAAGCTTCCTCCGTCACAGCGGAAATCTAAAGTCCCATATCTTATTTTCTGCACAATACTGTGGATCGAGCTCCATCTATTGGTACCCCTAAGAAAGGTTGCTTATTAACGTGATGGTAACGAGCAAAACACAGATGTCAACTCCGTATATAATATTATGAAACGCCACCCTTATGCTGCTCATTGACATCTGTGTTGTGCTCATTATCGCCATGTTCATAAGCAAACTTTATTATGGCTCTTCAATTTCTCCAGGCCAATTTCATCACGAAATAAATCTCGGGTGAACAGCCTGGTGTGAGTGAAAGAAAGGACACAATATTTCTGCAGTGGACCTTGTTGCCATCATCAGGTGTGCTGAAGTACTGCCAAGGGACGGCAGGCGTGAGGTATATATCAGATTCCCCTTCCCCTCACTCGGGCGATCCCACCACCGTACTTGCCGCGGGCGCTCTCTCGGCCGTCCACGCCGGGGTTCGACACCCGGCTTGTGGCCCCGCGTCTGGGTGTTCCCTCGCAGGTCTCCGCCCAGAGAGTTTTGCCGGCGGCGTTTCGGAGGTTTCTCCCCCTGCCCTCGAAGTCACTACATTGTGGGATATTTCTGTCTTCTCCTTAATCCAGGTAATGACTGGTTTCCAAGCTTGGTTAAGGGAATAGCCGATGTCACGATTCTGTTAAGGTTTCCTTACTCTGATTTCTATAGCTTCCTTGATGATATAGTCCCAATATTTCTAAATCTTTGTTAGGACCTTGGTCTTGTCATAATCCATGCCGTTAACTTCTGACAGGCAGTGTTCGGCGATTGCAGACTTATTAGGCTGTTGCAATCTCGTGTGCCGTTGATGTTCACGGCATCGGTCTTCAGTAGTGCAAATTGTCTGTCGTACGTATTCCTTACCGCACTGGCACGGTATTTTGTAAACCCCTGATTTATGTAAGGCAAGATCGTCCTTAACACTGCCACGAAGTGCTCTGGTTGTAGTTGGAGGGCAGAAGACGGTTTTTATTTGATATTTGTGTAAAATACGTCCATCTTCTACCGATAAGGCCCCACAAAATTGAATGAATGCCATGGACGTTTCCTCAGGCTCTTCATTAGTTTCCACCGGTTGTGTTATTAGTGGCCGACGTAGAGCATCCCGGATTTGCCTGTCCTTATAAGCGTTCCTGAGAAACACGGACTTCAGATGGGCCAATTCTTGTTGAAGACTGTCCTCGTCAGAGAAGGCGCGAGCTCTGTGCAGAGGAGATTTTGGCACGCCGTTCTTCTGAGCAGTGTGGTGGCAGCTATCCACATGTAGGTATAAGTCGGTGTGAGTTTTCTTTCTATACACACTGTGCCCCAACCTGCCGTCATCTCCATGGTGAACCTGATATTCTCGTGTCTTGAGTTGAGATGTGCGAGAAATTCCGTCAGCTTGTCTCCTCCGTGTGGCCAAATGACAGACGTGTCCTCCACGCATCTGAAGAAACGAGCAGGTTTTAGATGGACTGACTCCAAGGCTTCTTCCTCGAAATGTTCCATATACATGGTAGCGGCGACGGGAGAGAGAGGACTCCCCATAGAAGCAACTTCGCTCGCAGTAGTCAACTTCAAATAGAAAATACACTCCTGGAAATTGAAATAAGAACACCGTGAATCCATTGTCCCAGGAAGGGGAAACTTTATTGACACATTCCTGGGGTCAGATACATCACATGATCACACTGACAGAACCACAGGCACATAGACACAGGCAACAGAGCATGCATAATGTCGGCACTAGTACAGTGTATATCCACCTTTCGCAGCAATGCAGGCTGCTATTCTCCCATGGAGACGATCGTAGAGATGCTGGATGTAGTCCTGTGGAACGGCTTGCCATGCCATTTCAACCTGGCGCCTCAGTTGGACCAGCGTTCGTGCTGGACGTGCAGACCGCGTGAGACGACGCTTCATCCAGTCCCAAACATGCTCAATGGGGGACAGATCCGGAGATCTTGCTGGCCAGGGTAGTTGACTTACACCTTCTAGAGCACGTTGGGTGGCACGGGATACATGCGGACGCGCATTGTCCTGTTGGAACAGCAAGTTCCCTTGCCGGTCTAGGAATGGTAGAACGATGGGTTCGATGACGGTTTGGATGTACCGTGCACTGTTCAGTGTCCCCTCGACGATCACCAGTGGTGTACGGCCAGTGTAGGAGATCGCTCCCCACACCATGATGCCGGGTGTTGGCCCTGTGTGCCTCGGTCGTATGCAGTCCTGATTGTGGCGCTCACCTGCACGGCGCCAAACACGCATACGACCATCATTGGCACCAAGGCAGAAGCGACTCTCATCGCTGAAGACGACACGTCTCCATTCGTCCCTCCATTCACGCCTGTCGCGACACCACTGGAGGCGGGCTGCACGATGTTGGGGCGTGAGCGGAAGACGGCCTAACGGTGTGCGGGACCGTAGCCCAGCTTCATGGAGACGGTTGCGAATGGTCCTCGCCGATACCCCAGGAGCAACAGTGTCCCTAATTTGCTGGGAATTGGCGGTGCTGTCCCCTACGGCACTGCGTAGGATCCTACGGTCTTGGCGTGCATCCGTGCGTCGCTGCGGTCCGGTTCCAGGTCGACGGGCACGTGCACCTTCCGCCGACCACTGGCGACAACATCGATGTACTGTGGAGACCTCACGCCCCACGTGTTGAGCAATTCGGCGGTACGTCCACCCGGCTTCCCGCATGCCCACTATACGCCCTCACTCAAAGTCCGTCAACTGCACATACGGTTTACGTCCACGCTGTCGCGGCATGCTACCAGTGTTAAAGACTGCGATGGAGCTCCGTATGCCACGGCAAACTGGCTGACACTGACGGCGGCGGTGCACAAATGCTGCGCAGCTAGCGCCATTCGACGGCCAACACCGCGGTTCCTGGTGTGTCCGCTGTGCCGTGCGTGTGATCATTGCTTGTACAGCCCTCTCGCAGTGTCCGGATCAAGTATGGTGGGTCTGACACACCGGTGTCAATGTGTTCTTTTTTCCATTTCCAGGAGTGTATGTTGACGTTAGCACATGTCTGAACAGATGGGTGGTTTTCTCATGAAATTTCCAGCCGATGAGTTCCAGAGATTCAGGTAACGGAACTCTAGTAAACAGGGAAACCACGTCGGAGTTCACAAGTATGTCAGATTCCTTAATCGTGTTTCCTCCGAGGGCGTACGGCTTACCGGAGGTCCACAAGGAATACGTCCCGTTACGTCCTATTGTCATCAATATTGGTGCCCGGAAATATCCTCTCGCCAAGTACCTCAAGGAGCTGCTCAGCCCTCACGTGGGGACATGCCCACAACATACCCGTAACCACCTCACGATTAAGGAATCTGACATACTTGTGAGCTTCGAAGTGGTTTCCCTGTTTACTAGGGTTCCGTAACCTGAGTCTCTGGAACTCATCGGCCGGAAGTTTGATGAGAAAACCACCGACCTGTTCAGACATGTTCTAACGTCAACATATTCTCTATTTGACTGTGACTAATACGAGCAGATTGAAGGTGTTGCTGTGGGGAGTCCTCGTAATTTCTTTGTGACCTCTACAGGGAAGCCGGGATGTTTGAGAAGCGCCAAAGTTTTCCATTCCACCCTGTTGGTAGCATCGGTGTCAATCTTGTGGTATGTGGTGTCCTCTAGCAGGTCCCGCATCTTTATGGTGTAATCCTGGTGAGACAAACTTACGGTAGCATTACCTTTGTCTGCCGGTAAGACCACTATGTCTGGATCTTTTCTTAGCTTCCGGATGGCAGCCCTCTCTCTTTTGGAAATATTCGGTTTCATAGGTCTAGTTCTAGTTATGCCCCTATAGGTTTCTCGACGCATCTCTTCCACTGCCTCAGGTGGGAGTCGAGCCGCTGTCTGTTCAACTACACTAATGATGTCGGCAATGATGCACCAATCACAGACATCATTAGTGCAGTTGAACAGAGAGCGGCTCGACTCCCACCTGAGACAGCGGAAGAGGTGCGTCGCGAAACCTACAGGACCATAACTAGAGACCCTTGGCAGTACATCAGCGTACCTGATGATGGCAACAAGGTGGATTGCCGAAATATTGTGTCCTTTGTACATTCACACCAGGCTATTCACCTGAGAATTATTTCGTAACCTTTATTATCTTTAGATGGATCTTTCTCCACGCTAACGTGTGGAAAATAATATATATATATATATATATATATATATATATATATATATATATATATATATATATGATTTCATGTTTCTCCGTGGCAAAGGTAGCTCGAAAATGCCCAAGGGGACGAAATGAGCTAATTGCAAATTCATTAAATATAGTTTTCATTAAAAACTAAAAACAGCTTATGTAGGACAATGGCTTCCCTGAATAAATTTATAGTGGCTTTGGACCCATATATATATATATATATATATATATATATATATATATATATATATATATATAACGTTTGATTCATGTAATGATCATGAATATGGGTTCTACACTGTTCGTAACATTAATGCTATCTGTTAAGTAAGATCGTGGTCGGGTTAACCAGTAGAAAAATTATTTGAAAAGAAAATAAAACATATACAAACATCACATATCAAGAAACCAAAAATATAGTTACAGCCTGCTACATAATAGGACCAGTTTTTCATCTATCTGATCAGTTTCAAGTATCACACAACTGAACGTCATACAGCCACAGCTGTAGTGACCAGATTCATCTTAAGGATTGTTACCAGAAAGAAATACAACCTTTATGAATCAGACTCTGGAGTTGGGCCTGGAGTTGGATCTATTCATCGCCGAGCGAGAGAGATGCATCTCAGCCGGCCAGCTGATGCAGCATGACAAGCGTTGCAGAGAAGGACAGCAGTGGGTAATTTCTGAGCGCCACCATACCGAGTGTCATTCTCATAACGCGCAAATCCAGCAAACAAAAGGAACCATCAGTGGTACAAATCTCATTGCCTTGGATACCATGAGCCTGAGAGAAGGAAGAAAGTGTGGAATTCTTGGTGCATAGTGCTTAAGTAAGTGTAACATTGATATTCATGCCCGTGTTGGGGAGCCGGCCGGAGTGGCTGAGTGGTTCTAGGCGCTACAATCTGGAACCACACGACCGCTATGGTCTCGGGTTCGAATCCTGCGTCGGACGTGGATGTGTGTGATGTCCTTACGTTAGTTAGGTTTAAGTAGTTCTAAGTTCTAGGGGACTGATGACCTCAGAAGTTAAGTCCCATGGTGCTCAGAGCCATTTGAACCATTTGAACCATGTTGGGGACATTAAATGCGAGGCGCACCACAAAATAATATATTATTAACTCTTGTAGAAGACATGTAGTAGATTAGATTGTGTTTAAGATAAACCCATGTAAGAAGTACGTAATGGAAGTTAGAGATCGATCCGGGTATTGGGTCCTCACACATGAGAAAATAATGTAATGTCGTTAGAGCATAAGTTATTTTTAATGTGAATTTCCGGCAATGGATTGCAGCCGTAAGTCAGGCCCTGGCTTGTGGATAATAACTTTATGCAACGTGAAACAGCGAAGTATGTCGGGCCTACATGAGCGTAAAAGTTCCAGAAAACGCGTCCTTAGCGGGATTGCGAGTAACGCTTGCCATAAACTGCCATTGAAACCAGCGCACTAGTGCTAACCTAATGTGTGTCAGCGCGTGACTTAAAGAGACGCATTTGCGAGACACATGCTCACTGCTGAGTGTAAACAGAGGGCAGACAAGTAGTACCAGTGCCTTTAGTGTCACAGTTGTTTTGGACGACAGCGGGTGCTTAACGGGCGCCCACATGAAGCTTCCGACGGAGGACCACAGTTTGCAGTCTGTGCCAGAGTAACGGTTCGACCCTCTGAGTTGTCAAGGATCTCGGGGCCAGCCAGCGGCGGGTCAGATCAGGTCTTTCAACAGCACGGTCTACTCCTGCCTGGAGGCAGAGGGGTTACATTCCGGCTGCTGTCTGCATCAACCTTCCACCGTCGAGTGGAGCAGGTGGGGTGGCGCGAGTGCCAATTTTCACTGGAGGCTGGAGCGCCTCTGCCATCGAAGAGTTCGCTGCGTGGGGTAGCGTGCTTCTCCGTGGCTGTCGCTACTTTGCAACGTGGCTGCGTCCTCAGCATAGTGGGGCCACCAAACCGCCGAGTGAGCGGGATTCACTACGAGCAGGACGACGGACACCTGTACCGCCTCAGGCAAAAGAAAATAAAATGTTTACAGATTGCCGCAGAGTGTCTCTGCCGCCGTGAGCTGCCTTTGCCCCACACCACAGCCTCCACTCCACCATCCCCGTACCTCTGGCAACTTCAGTCCGAATGGATACCTGTCGTGTTGCAAAGAAGCCCACGTCCGAATTCTAGATCCTTGATGAGGTAACGTCAACCTACACGCTCGAGTGAGCAACATGTCCGTCCTCATAGGCGCTGGGGGTTATGAGAACCGCATACTGTTATGGTCCCTGTGAACCAGTTGATTCCATATTCGCCCAAACGGTCATAGGATCCCGACCAAAATGAGCGGCAATACTGCGTAATTGTCAAGTCTCGATATGCAACGATTCTGTTACTGTCGAATACGAACAGGTGCTGGCAGACGTTCTCTCATCTTAGGCGAGGTGCAGCAGGATCCTCTCACAGAGAAACAACATTCAGTTGTGGTTTCAAAATGAAATCCCCTCTGCGTAATCATTTTTACATATAGAATATAGATGGAGATATTTTCATACACTGTGCGAATATGCTGAAATGCGTTGTATAACCAAATATTTAGTTCCCGTAATGTCAATTTGACGTTTTCTGCATGCCAAGCGAATGGTGTTGGAATAATTTTAATGGCTATTGGTATAAGGCATCTTGTACTTGGATATTCGTTTGACAGTGGCTGCCGTAAATTAAACCTGTGTCTGGGCCTCAGTCTGTATTTTGTCCTTCCTTCCTGGCTAATAATAAAGTCAGAAAAATAATTGAATCGAGCAAATAATATGCGATGCATTGGTAAAGATTTGTTTCTGGAAGCATATGTCACAAATGCGATAGCATGATGTGGTCACTATTACAACATACTCAATAAGTAATAATGTATCTTCTTATAGTATATCATCACTATTATTATCAAACATTCACTGACACCATTAAACAAACATGTAATTGATTGCAGTAAAGAAAATTACCAATTTGTTATAAAACGTGATTTTTCATGCTGATACTCGACGTGAAAAGGCCATGAAGGGTTCAAGCCGTACTACTGTCGTTCTTCCTGCCCACGAAATCGAACACGGTGGCTGTTAAGTTGCTATGTTAAAGAACGAATTAATTAATGCCAGTAGGTTGAATACGAGGGTTATCAGCTGAAAACAATGCTACGAATGCGAATCGTTACGTGTGCATTATTTGAAGTCTCCTGAATGAGCGCGCCACGTTTCCGTCACTTTCGACAGATAGGGTAGCTGCAGCACTGTTTCAAAATGGCGTCTGTAGGTTACGTACGTTACAAGCAACGTGCCGCCATTGAATTTCTCACTACAGGGGAAGAAGTGTGGTAAATATTCACAAACATTTGTGAAAAGTCTATGGAGCTTCTGCTGTCGACAGAAGTACAGTTAGTCACTGGGCACGGAGGGTGAGGTCATCAGAGGGCGGTTCGGTGAGGCTCCACGAATTGCAGCAGTGGGGGAGACCATTCACGGCTGTCACAACTGACATGTCGCAGCGAGCTGATGTTTTCATTCGCGAGGACAGACACCATTAAAGGATGCCACTCGTGGAAGACATTTTGAGGACGATGAGGAGGTGATTCACACAGTGAAGAACTGGCTCCGCCACCAGGACAAGTATTGGTGCTGATGCGGCATACACGCCTTTGTTTCGCGCTGGAGGAAGGCCATAGAACTCGATGGAGATTACGTGAAAAAGTAGGGTATGTAGATAAAACACCATTCTTTCGTGTGTGTAGTTCTCATTATGTTCAATAAAGAACTGTTGAAGAAAAAAACGCGGTGCATTACTTTCTTAGCAATCCTCGTATTTGAGCTAGTTTTCCAGTTTCTCAAAAAAAAAAAATGGTTCAAATGGCTCTGAGCACTATGAGACTCAACATCTTAGGTCGTAAGTCCCCTATAACTTAAAACTACTTAAACCTAACTAACCGAAGGACTTCACACACACCCATGCCCGAGGCAGGATTCGAACCTGCGACCGTAGAAGTCCCGTGGTTCCGGACTGCAGCGCCAGAACCGCTAGACCACCGCGGTCGGCCCAGTTTCTCATATTCCTATTAAATTCATAGCGTTCAGAAATATTACACGGAAAATTAGCTATTATAATCTGGAGTGGGGCACTGTTGCAGCCAAGTAGATGAAGTCCTCATGGCTAAGTGTTTGAATATTTGAGTAATGTGAAAGATGATGTGTTTGCTTACATCCAAAGAATAGGTTCATTTTTTTTAAATCCAGCCTCTTTTAAAAATAGGAATAAACGTGCTGACTTCAGAACATAATAGCAACGAGCACTGATTATTCTCTGTACATATAAGTTAATCGCTTTAAAGGAAGCAGCCACGTTATTTTATTATTTTTTATTGCTGTTGTTTATGTTTCACTCTCAGAGGTTTCTTGTGCAGTAATTCTTAAGATGAAGGCTCGTCCCTTGTAAAGTGTAGATTCTAGTGTTTATTACACTGTAAGTAGTTGCTTCAGCTGACATTTGAACACTTACTTTTATAACCACGACCTTATTTTCATTATGGATCAAATCAGGCGAAGAATATTTATTAGTGCTGGATATACACAATGAGACTTGTCGCGTTTTTTCTGTCGATCCTCGTTAGCTCGGTTCCGTTATGGACGGTGTGGCCCACGGTGTACTACGGGCTAGATATTGACAACACGCTGGTGCATTTCCATCCACTCCCTTGACCTTGACTGAGTTCCGACGATCAAAGACAATGGACAGAATTGTTTTACATCTGAGACATGTGTGCATTATTTGCTAATCAGATAGTAGGTTCGTAGAATAATGCACTACTGCAACGTAAATTACACTACTACGTGGGCGCTTGATCATCGATTAACGTTTTGTATTTTTCTTCCTAGATAATGGTTTGCAACTATAATTTTCTTGAAATTTCTAGATTCATAAATGCCCTATAATAGCAGCATTAACAATCTAGCGTATACTGTAATGATGGCAACTCTTCCCTATTCTTACACCTGCTCTGCATCAGTTTTGCAGCCCCTTATTTGAATTCAGACTTTAAAAAATTATTTCTGCTACATATGTTGCATTTATTTCATTTACAAAGTTCTTTTACTTGGCTTCAATACATTTTTATATTTTTGCTCCGTGTTACACTCTTTCGAAAGACAAACGGCCAGTAAATCATCCTGTTGCCAGATGTCTACAGCTCCAACATGTCTGTGATGTTTGGAGGATGGTATTGTGGTAGAGGGTACTATGTGGAACTCCGTCACGTCTCCCCTCTCCTGTACGTCGCGAGAGGTGCGGCAGAATAACAAAAGTTTAAGAGTTCGATTTCTTCACGATGTGAGAGATGCACGTACAGGGAGGCAACATATTGGTTGACAGTTCTAGGAACTTACGCTCTCGTGAGCAAATATAACGTAGGCAGCATGATGAGGCTGTCGGAGGACACGCTGTCGCGTACAGGTAAAAACTAAGAAAAATGTACTGCAATCGAGAAGACTGTCAGAAGAACGACATGTGGTGCTAGGAGTGCCACTTGAACTTCAACATAAAGAAACGTAACGGAAATAAGTGGAAAGATCCATTATTGTATGATTGCACGATTACCAAACAATCGGTGGAAGCAGTGGCTTTCATTAAATATCAGAGAATATGCGTACACAGTGAAATAAAATGGAACTATCAACATTAAACTAACGGATGGAGGGCAGTTGCCAGAACCAGATTCATAGAATGAAACCCGCTGTAGACGATAAAGGAAAGCCAAAAATGTTAACACAGAAGCATCTGCAATAATGAACAGAGAAAATAATCGAATGATGAAATTAGAAAATATTGAGAAGAGAAAAAAATATTACCAACCAAACGAACGAAAGTATCAGCCACTTAAAAAAGGTTGCGTAGACCACGTTTGTTACCAATGAACAGCATAGTCTTACCGTTCAACCTCGATTGTGAGTGATATAGTTGCTGGGCTAATGGAATACCAAATGGAAACTCAGGAAATAGAGGTTATCCTCAAGTTCATTGCGGGCTCTTGACTCAGACAAGATTACGTTTTCAAAGCTAACAACTCCGTGACCAACTCTGTCTACAACATGCCTGTTATATGTGCAGTAATATTGGAATTGGAAATGGAAATGAAGTCCCATGCTTCTTGACAGAGCGTAGGGGAACGATGCGGGAGACCCGGTGCGGGTGCTTTGCCATTGCCTTCCTCCGAGCGTGATGGGGATGAATGATGATGATTAAGACGACACAACAACACCCAGTCATCTAGAGGCCGGAAAAATCCCTGAACCCGCCGAGAATCGAACCCGGGACCCCTTGCTCGGGAAGCGAGAACGCCTCCGCGAGACCACGAGCAGCGGATAATACTGGAATTACTAAATGCTAAAACACAGACTTCCAAAATAATAAATAATAACACAAAACAAGAAAATTAAAAGAAAGAAAGATACAGTAGACAGTGACATAATTTTGTTTAACTAATAGCAATGTAATTAGGAGATTGCGAAAGTAGTTTTGTGCCATAAAATAAAATACTTGACATAGCGAGGTAAGAATTAAGATGCCTTCACTGGTAACGCAAGAATACATGGAAAGGAATTGTTGATAACGCCATTGGCTGGGAATTGAATGGATCTGGCGCCCATGGAGAAAAATGACGTCATAGGGAGAGAAGTGCTGTCAGCGAGTACTGTACCGTGCGGACACTGTCAGTTTTGTTGGATGCCACTTGATCTTTAGAATGCACAAGCTCCCTTTCAGGGGCTATTGGATGTGCTCAGAGTATCATAACCGAGATAGTGTCAGGTTTACGTCGATGAAATAATTGTACTTTTAAGGACGTGGAAGAGAACATGCAATGATTGGAGGAAGTTTTAAAGAGGCTACATTCGGTATTGTCTACACTCGGTATTGAGTAGTGTTATATCATAGCACCAAAAGTAAGTTATCTAAGTCATGTAATTGTTCACGAGGGTATGAAATATTGATACATGTTTGACTCCTGCAATAGGTGGTTTCCTACCATCATAAATAACAAAGCAACGTAAAACATTTTTTGGGCTCTTTAATTACTGTAGGGAATTCACTAAGGGATTTTCCACATTTGCTAAGATGTTGAACAATTTGTAGGAAAACGTGTAAAATTTCAGTGGCTGAATGACTATCAACAACGTTTGAAAAATTAAAGGAAGTGTTTACAGTTAATCTGCTACTGACATTTTCGAACTATGAGAGGAAATTTATTCTATCGTGTGAAGCAAGCAGTGAGGCAGTTATATGTATTCTCAGTCATAATGTAGATGACAATGAACATCTTGTCGCTTTTGTATCAAGACAGCCGAATAAAGGATGGCAGAATTATTCAACCACAGAGAAGTAACTGTTGAGTCATATATTTTATTACATATCGGCATGCATGCTACAGCATGCTTACCTAATGTGTTCCAAAGCGCTGTGCATAAAAACAGAATTTCTTGATGGTTAAATCTCGGGTTCTGTTAGTGATAAAAAGTTTTTTTTAGTGTTGTATAGCCAGCAGAAAGATCGATTTAGTGTGACCATCTTACAGTACAGCGTCAAAATGTAATATTTAGTTCATGGGCGGTTCCTTGGGAAACCCAACGAAAGAGCTATTTTATCATATTTTCGCCATCACCAGAGGATCAAATCCGTACTGAGGATTACACGACGGATATACACAGCAAAAGGCTGAAATGTTTACGATACTTTCCTAAGATCCTAATCTCAAACAGCCTTGAAAATTTTTGATATTTTTGCTATATCCAAGATACAGAAGTTCAAAGTTAACCCATTTTTACATATAAAATATGCTTGTAAAACACCTTGTGAGGCGAGAACATAGTTTATGAAGTGACATAGCACGGAGAAATATGCCCTTAAGTGTCTCCATTATCATTTGGCGTGTAATGTCCGGTCTGATGCGTAAAATTAGTTTTTGTTTTTTCAGTTCCTCATGAGTAATCTAAATTCTACTGACCAAGAGACTTCTTTTCATATGAGTTATAATACCCTGTTGCAGCAGGGAGAAGAATAGAACCAGCGGAAAAATGATCCTATTGGAACACATACAATGGGAATATATTCCTCTTTATTTAAAAGGCTCTGACTGATAAGTGGGATTATAGCTACTTCATTCTACGTTCCTCAGCACCTTCAAAATTTTCCATAAATTTTGGCACACAAATATATTCGCACTTTTTTATACTGAGAGAGAAGAAAACAGTGGCAGTAGCTAAGAGAATGAAAAGTAATAAATACTGGAAAATAGTAGACAGTGGTTGTGTTGTAGAAACAGTGAAGGAGACAATGGCAGTGTGAGAGAAAGAAAGGGACTTAGTGGCAGTGGAACATGTTGACAGCGACAGTATACAGTGCTAGAACCAAGGAGACGCTGCCAGGGAGGAAGAATAATGGGAAAGAGAAAGGGGAAGTTGGTGGGAGCCAGTGCTAATGAGAGACAGCATATGACAATGACAACAGAGAAGAGAGAGATAGAAGACACAGCAGCAGCAGGAAGGAAGGAATGAGAAATAGTAAGAGAGAGTAAGAGTGACAGTGAGCAGAACAGAACGAAGGGGACTATGGCCAATGACAGGGAGACATGTAGATATAATGACAATGAGTTAGGCTGAATGAGTTAGTCAAAAGGGTAACTGGGAGTGGATATAGTATGAGCGACTTACAGAGATGGGCAATTGGGTGTGAGTGAGTCACATTAAGAGGAGCTTGTGGGAATCTGAGGTGAGTTGCCTGTTAAAAAAAAAACCTTTAATATGTTACCATGAAAAAGTTTTTGGGAAAATTTTTAAAGGTGCTAAGGAGGGTAGAGTGAGGCAACTAGAACTCCAATTTTAAGTCAGAGTCTTTTAAATACACAGGAACATATTCCCTTTTTTGTGTTTGGAGGAGTATTTTTCCTCTGATACATATATTACTTGTATGAGAGAAAGTGTTAAGTTCTGATAGACCATATTGTATTGAAATAATTGCTGAAATTGAAAGATTGTTCAAGTAGGATAACGCATTAGGCTATGAAATTGAGTGAATTTAACTATGACGTCATGTACAAACCAAGCAAGAAACACAGTAATGTTAATAGCATGATTAGGAAGTTTGGGTTCATGCAAGCGCTGGGAAGGAGACTTGCTGAGTGGCAAGAAGCTGATGCTGACTGCCACGTTTTTAACGCATAGCAGAAGTTTGCAAGCACAAGAGCCTGTTTTGTGGGAAGATGAAGTATGAACCATGTGTGGTGGTACCTGGAGCTTTAAAGGAGGAAGTGTTAAGACAGTCACATGCCTATATATTTGTGGATATTTGGGGGTTAATAACAACTGATTGTCGCGTAGCCGAGAAAGTTTCGTAGATGACCAGGAGATAAACTGTTGAGTAGTAAATCAGAAATGGTATACCATGTGCACAACACGCGAATCTCAGTCATCAACTAATAACATTCCAGATGTTATTAGAAGCATTTAAACCATGTGAAATAGTGGGAATGAATATCCTAGGCCCAGTCAAACAAAAACCTCTGCACAACCATAATGGATTAATCGTCATAAATGAGTTTTTACTTTATGTCACAATGGTTTGTAATAAAGGTCAACAATCAAGTATGGTGGTGAACAACTGGTTGCTGAAGTTTGGCATTCCTGACATCATAATTACAGATTAGGGCAATAATTTTATATCTGCTCTGGTTAAGCGGGTATGCCACTTAATATACATTCAGGAGCTCACGACTAGCCCACTCGACACTCAGTGTAATGGCAAATCAGAATGTGTTCATCGTACAGTTGAACTATCTTCAAATAATTGAGACGTTTAGTTGCCTTATGTCTTGTCATAGCACAATGTTAAATTACACAATAGTGTCAGTCTTTATTATGATGAAATGTTCGATTGAAAGAGGGACTTGCTAAAGAAATTTGTAAAGATGTTATGGGATGTTTGAAACAAGGTAAAGACAGCAAACATGAAAGTAGTCGAGCATCAACAGCAAGCTCTATAGAATCGTCGATAGATTCCTACTCACCCAAGTGTAAAACAAAGAAGTTTCTGACCTGATATGATGAACTATATCAGGCCAAAGAAATCACTTCACCTATTAATGTCAAGTTGCATTTACCAGCAAAGACTTCCACTGTGCATGTCAGACATATTAAGCCATGCTCTGCTGCAAGAGCTGGCATCATTGTCAGTATGGGGCGCTAAATCTAGGAGAAGGAGGAAGGAAGGGAGAACGGAAGGACGAGCAAAGCATGCACGAAGTGAATTACGCACTTAGGTTGCATCAAGGAGTAATGATGTGATGTGGCGTATAACGTAGTTTATAAGTAACAGTTGAAATACTAGGATTGCAGTAATTGTAAGGTATTGGGCTTATATTGTGAATTTACTCTGTTAATGCTAAATGTTGTGTTTTCTGAGTTTACTTTATGACTACACGAGGTATGAGATATTGACAGGCAGCGTGGATGTACTACTGAATGTTGTACGCATGCCTGTTTTAAAGGGGAGGAAGAATTCTGCAAATACCTTTCTCCCTGCTGGCGGCACTACCGAGAACGTCCAGAATGTGTGCAATAATTCTGGTGCTTCTACATCTCTTTGGGGAAGAAGTGGTGGATACTCGGCAAAATCGACAACTTGAAGCAGGAGAATTATAGTAACACTAGTATTATTACTAGCCACCAGTGGACATTGCAGGTAAGATATAACACCTGGGTTGTAAGGAACAAAATACGAAGACTGCTGAAAACGTTGGTAAAATTGCATCAGTAAATGGAGAAAGAAGGAGTGTTAACAGGAGTATGGGGAGAATATCGGGAGTTACGACTTTCGTACGAGAGAGTCATGGAGCAGTTACGTGACGCAATGGATGTAGCACAACGAATACTGGTGTAAAGAAACAGGGCATATTGAATGCAGACCGAAAATTACTAACACAGTGATTGTAATTGTGGGTAACGATACAGTCAAGAGTTGGGCAGCACACTGGTAAAAGTGCAAGAAGTGGCGGTTGCTAATAGAGCAACAATGTAATGGCATACCTCACAGTTAGCGAATTAGGAGCAGGAAGTGTTCAATAACACCAGTGTGGAGAGACAACTGGCTGTGGAATTGACGAAACATAGCTAGGAGAGAAATCAATAAAGATCTAGATTAAGTGTAGACGTGACTGAATATACTGAAAGAGAGAATGGCTGTCGCGAGGTCGTACGATCACTGACAGACAGCTTAAGTGATGCAATGGTAGCAGTGCCAACGTTGCAAGAAGTGAGTCATCGCGTGGTGCATAATCATTATTGCCACCTAAGCAATTCTTAGGGGTACTATGGAAGGTACAGCAGGAATTAACGGCAGCGTGGCAACACATTGTGGAGCCAACGGAACGGAGCTTACCATTATTCTACCACATTTCCATATGTAACAAAACTACTAAAATGAACATAGTAAACTATAGATTTTTTAGAGATTTTATACATCGAATAATATCTGTGTGAAAATAATGAAGATTTTAATATATTTGGAGATACTTAAATGAATTTTTATGAATATGTGTAGATTAGACGCAAGAATATAATAGAACGAGTGAGTAAAAAACTGTAAATGATTGTAACACTCTCAGGGAACTGCACTGCGCTACAATCATTTACCAAACATTCCGCCATTAAGCTGGGGAACCAAACTGAGTTTTCCTTTCGGCATTTTGTTTTGCATGATCTTGACACGCTGAGTGGCATAAGCAGTACTGAAAAGCAGTCAGATGTCAGGGAAGCCGCACCCAGGGTGGATATCCAGAGAAATAGATCTAATTTTGTGCCTAGTAGTGCATCTAATCACTTCTATTCCTTACACATTTATAAGTCGTCTCTGAAATTGATTGGTAGCAGATGCCAGAAATTCCGGACATGTAATTTACATGTTTTGGAACCTCTGCTTCAGCTGTAACAATGGTTCTGAAAGGTTTCGTGACGGATCATACTAATTCACTTTGTCAGAGTCGTGAAGAAATATGTAGAACTGTTTGTAACCACTTATTTCGACGACATAACAACAACAACAAGACAAGACTTTTATATTACTTGTCCTAATTAGATGTGTAACGAAGTGTGTCATCTAAGTACAAGTGTGGAACGAGTGTATATCGGCTAGCAGCTTGTTACGAGACTAAAAGATTACGATGCATTTCGTTGTCAAAGCTACGCGCTAAGGTCGCGCACGTGGCGGATAAAGCGGCTATTTTCGAACGTAAGAGTTTAAGGTACAGAACAGTGCCACACGATGCTTATTACAGAAGTTTTGGTTATGCTTGACATATAAGTATTATATTAACAGAACAGATAAAGAAGAGACAAGGTCACACAGTAGTAGCGTAACAAAATTTCGGTAACAGTTACGTACAACAGATCTGGTTATGTCCGGTTTGTTGCTATGTAAAAGGTAAGTGGCAACAAAACGACTATTCACCTTGATATGTAGAATGTATAAGTCTGGTGATATACCATCTGACTTTTGGAGAAATAGCAGCCACACAGTTCCGAATACTGGATGGACTGACAAGCGCGAGAATCATTGCACAATCAGCTTAACAGCTCATGTCTCTAAGTTTCTGACAAGAATAATATACAAAAGAATGGAAATTGAGGATGTGCTATATTACGATGAATTTGGCTTTAGGGGAGGTAGAGGCATCAAGGAGGCGATTATGACGTTGCGATTAATAATGGAAACAACACTAAAGAAAAGTCAAGACGTGTTCACGTGATTTTTCGAATTGTAAAAAACGTTCGACAACGTTCTAAGAAAAAAGGAGGTAAAAGAAATAAGGAGAGATGGGTAATTCGCAAAATGTACAAAGGCCAGGAGGGAATAATAAAGAGTGGAAGACCAAGACCTAAGTACTCGGATTAAAAAGGTTGTAACATAGGGATGCAGTATTTCACACCTACAGTTCAATCTATACATCGAAGAAGCAGTGATGGAAATAAAAGAAATGTTCAGGAGTGAAATTAAAATTCAAGGTGAAAAGATATCATTGATACGATTGGCTGATGACATTGGTACCCTGAGTGAAAGGGAAGAAGAATTTCGTGATCTACTGAATGGAATGAACGGTCTAATGAGTACAAAGTATGGATTGAGAGTAAACGAAGTAAGACGAAAGTAATGGGAAGTATCAAATGAGAGCAGCGAGAAATTTAATATCAGGATTGATGGTCACGAAATATGTGAGATTAAGAAATTCTACTGCCTAGACAACAAAACAACCATTGACGGACGGAGCAAGGAGGACATCAAAAGCAGACTACCACTTGCAATAAAGGGCATTCCTGGCCAAAGGAATTCTACTAGTTTTAAACATAGGCTTTAATTTGAGGAAGAGATTTTTGAGAACGTACGTTTGGAGCACAGCATTGTATGGTAGTGAAACATGCACAGCGGAAAAATAACATAACAGAAGAGAATAGAAGCATTTGAGATGTGGTTGCACGGACGAATGCTGAAAATTAGGCGGACTGATAAAGTAAAGAATGACGAAGTTCTGCGCAGGAGGAGAAGAAGTGACATGCTTATAGTATCTGTTAAGAACAGATAACGTCCATTGTTTTAGTGGGAGCTGTAGATAGTAAACACTATACAGGAAGATAGAGATTGGAATACATCCAGGAAATAACTGAGGAAGTGTGTCGCAGGTGCCATTCTGAGATGAAGACGTTGGCGCAGGACAGGAATTTGGGACAGGACACATCAAACCAGGCAGAAGAGTGATGACTCAAAAAAGAAAAAAAATTAAATTAGGGAGAATTGTCTAATCGCAGGGTTCGGTTATCAACATTTGAGATTAACCCAGAAGAACCAAGACTTCATGTTCAGTATAGTTCTCAATAGCGTGTAGCGACGCATGGTACCAGTGCTTCACGGTTCATCCTGAATTGTAGAGCCGTAGCTAAATTAGTATGTTTTGTAAAGACAGAGAGAGTAGTGAAACGTGCTTGCGGATTAAAACTGTGTGCTAGATCGAGGCTCGAACTCGGGACCTTTGCCTTTTGTGGCCAAGTGCTCAATCGATTGAATTACCCAACCACAACTCACGACCTGTCCTCACAGCTTTACTTCCGCCTGTACCTCGTCTCCTACCTTCCAATCTTCATAGATGCTCACCTGCAAAACGTGCAATACTAGCACTCCTGGAAGAGAGGATGCTGTCGAGACACGGCTCAGCCACAGTTTAGGGGTATTTCCTGAATGAAATTTTTACTCTTCAGAGGAGTGCGCACTGATATGAAACTTCCTGGCAGATTAAAGCTGTGCAGAGGACTTGCCTGCGGAAGGCAAAGGACCCAATTTCGAGTCTCAATGCGGCACACAGTTTTAATCTGCCAAGAAGTTACATACAGGAGCACAGTCCGCTAAAAAGGGCAAATTTCAGTCAGAGAAAGTATTGCTAACCACTAAATAGAAACCTACTTATTGGTTTCAGCACAAGAGCTACACTTGTTATAAAGAGAAAATCCGTACGTAATATAAAAAATAAATGTATTTTATGCGTGTCATAATATGTACGTCCTACATCTCCACCTAAACCCCTGTATCGATTTCTACAGAACTTGGTATTCGTGTTTCTCACTCCCTAGAAACAAATACTGTGGGGGTAAGAACCAACAACCTCCTACTGGGATGTGGGCTACGGACAGAGAAGGGTGAGGGAGGAGGAGATGGAGAACAGAGAGGCGTAGGAAGAAGCTGGACATAGATATGTGGGGGGGGGGAGGAGATGGACAAGGAGAGGTGGAGGAGGAGATGGGCAGAGAGAGTGGTGAGGAGAAGATGGACAGAGTGAGAGAGAGAAGATGGGAAATGAGAGGGGGAGGGGGAGATTGGTAGAGAGAGGGCAGGAAGAATTTGACAGATGAGACTAGCAGATGAATAGTGGGATGAGGAGATGGATGGAGGGACGGGGGAGGAGGACATGTAAGGAGAGAGGGAGAGAGTGGAGTTGGACAGAGACTGAAGGAAGAGGACAGAGTGAGTGGGGAAGGGGAAGTGATGGACAGTGAGAGGGGGAAGTAGGAGATGGACTAATAGAAGATTGAAACAAATACGTTTCTAGGCAATTATGGGTACTTAGCTACTGTTATGTCTGACAAGATGATTCAGACTAGGATGCAGGCATGTGATGTACAACCATTTTTAGGGGAGCCACAAGCAGATGGATGTCAGAGGCGCGCGTTGTGTTTACTCTGTATTCTCTCCAGAGGTGATAACAGCGAATCACTACGAGCAAGAAAAGCCATAGGGAATAACAGGGTTAAAGCTATGAGATAGTGGAATGTTAGTAAACGGCATGATGTGTGATAAAAGGTTGGTGACGTTTCGTCTTCTGGCTACTGCCACTGGAGCGACTGTGATGAACCTTACGCAGCCTCTAATGTATTGGTTGTAGAAATGGTGACCCACAACTTGAACTTTATGATTGTCACGGTCACCCTAGACCTCCTTATTCTTTATGAGTTGCTAGCATCGCGAAAGGGGTAGATAACCGCTGAACAAATGTTTCAACATGTGTTGCAGTATCTTAATGAGTAACACTGTGATGTAATTATGAGTCTATCTGATTCTAGTGCTATATTGGTTCTCATTGCGTTTTGTGCTACCTTTGGAGAAAGGAGAACTACTTGCATGATTATCAAGAGCTTTGATGTAAACCCAGTTCTAAGCAAAGAAGGGAAAGCAGAAAGGTGGAAGGAGTATATACAGGGTCTATACAAGGGCTGTACTTGAGGACAATATTATGGAAATGGAAGAGGATGTAGATGAAGATGAAATGGGAGATATGATACTGCGTGAAGAGTTTGACAGAGCACTGAAAGACCTGAGTCGAAACAAGGCCCCGGGAGTAGACAACATTGCATTAGAACAACTCACAGCCTTGGGAGAGCCAGTCCTGACAAAACTCTACCATCTGGTGAGTAAGATGTATGGGACAGGCGAAATACCCTCAGACTTCAAGAAGAATATAATAATTCCAATCCCATAGAAAGCAGGTGTTGACAGATGTGAAAATTACCGAACTATTAGTTTAATAAGTCACAGCTGCAAAATACTAACGCGAATTCTTTACAGACGAATGGAAAAACTGATAGAAGCCGACCTCGGGGAAGATCAGTTTGGATTCCGTAGAAATACTGGAACACGTGAGGCAATACTGACCCTACGACTTATCTTAGAGGAAAGATTAAGGAAAGGCAAACCTACGTTTCTAGCATTTGTAGACTTAGAGAAAGCTTTCGACAATGTTGACTGGAATACTCTCTTTCAAATTCTGAAGGTGGCAGGGGTAAAATACAGAGAGCAAAAGCCTATTTACAATTTGTACAGAAACCAGATGGTAGTTATAAGAGTCGAGGGGTATGAAAGGGAAGCAGTGGTTGGGAAGGGAGTGAGACAGTGTTGTGGCCTATCCCCGATGTTATTCAATCTGTATATTGAGCAAGCAATAAAGGAAACAAAAGAAAAGTTCGGAGTAGGTATTAAAATCCATGGAGAAGAAATAAAAAGTTTGAGGCTCGTCGATGACATTGTAATTCTGTCAGAGACAGCTAAGGACTTGGAAGACCAGTTGAACGGAATGGACAGTGTCTTGAATGGAGGGTACAAGATGAACGTAAACAAAAGCAAAACGAGAATAATGGAATGTAGTCGAATTAAGTCTGGTGATGCTGAGGGAATTAGATTAGGAAATGAGACACTTAAAGTAGTAAAAGAGTTTTGCTATTTGGGGAGCAAAATAAATGATGATGGTCGAAGTAGAGAGGATATAAAATGTAGACTGGCAATGGCAAGGAAAGCGTTTCTGAAGAAGAGAAATTTGTTAACATCAAGTATTGATTTAAGTGTCAGGAAGTCGTTTCTGAAAGTATGTGTATGGAGTGTAGCCATTTATGGAAGTGAAACATGGACGATAAATAGTTTGGACAAGAAGAGAATAGAAGCTATCGAAATGTGGTGCTACAGAAAAATGGTGAAGATTAGATGGGTAGATCACATAACTAATGAGGAGATATTGAATAGAATTGGGCAAAAGAGAAGCTTGTGGCACAACTTGACTAGAAGAAGGGATCGGTTGGTAGGACATGTCCTGAGACACCGAGGGATCTCCAATTTAGTATTGGAGGGCAGCGTGGAGGGTGAAAATCATAGAGGGAGACCAAGAGATGAATACGCTAAGCAGATTCAGAAGGATGTAGGCTGCAGTAGGTACTGGGAGATGAAGAAGCTTGCACAGGATAGAGTAGCATGGAGAGCTGCATCAAACCAGTCCCAGGACTGAAGACCACAACATCTTCTTTAAAAGCGATAGGGACACATTCATGAACTTCCATTGCGTCAGGTATCGATAGATTGAATAAACAGTAGCTAAAACAACTAAACTGAAGTTCGTCCGAACAGGTCACGAAGGCCCAACGCTATTGACCGGCCGTCGTGTCATCCTTAGCCCAAAGGCGTCACTGGATGCGGATATGGAGGGGCATGTGGTCAGCACACCACTCTCCTGGCCCTATGTCAGTTTACGAAACCGGAGCCGCTACTTCTCAATCAAGTAGCTGCTCAGTTTACCTCACTAGGGCTGAGTGCATCCTGCTGCCCAACAGCGCTCGGCAGACGGGATGGTCACCCATCTAAGTGCTAGCCCAGCCCGAATTCGCTTAACTTCAGTGATCTGACGGGAACCGGTGAATAAACAATAGCTAGTAAGGATTAATCACGTAAGATGGAAGTAAAACCTGATTTTAAAATCAGGAGAAGTCAGTGATATTGTTAATGTTTGTGCAAGTTTGTGAGAATCTGTTACGATGAGAGAAGGTTATGGAATGATTGTACTAGTCAATGAATGACTATTCAGTGGAAAGATGTCCATGGGAAGATGCAAGGAAGTCCAGCGGACTGTACTTTCGGACTTAAGAACATAACCAATGGAACTTGTGGTTTAAGCTAGACGAGAATGAGAAGGAAACTAAGTGCACTGTACGTATTTTTTGATTTGTGAATATGTGTGGAAAGTCTTACAGAGGTACCCCATGCAAAATCAAGGGAAGATTTCTTTTCTCCAACAGGATATGTACATGTTTTTCCACAAAATTACGCACATGTCATACCCGACTAAAAATTAAGACGACTTCCCTGGCAACGCAAGAAGCCATGGAAAAGAAGATTGTTCAGCAACGTCCTAATGTGGGGCACTCAACCGTCTGGCGCCATTGCAACAAAATGACGACATAGGCAGAGAGGTGCTGTCATTGTGGTGACCACACACTATGAAGTAAGAAAACTTATTCAGGATGCAAAACCACTCATTCAGAAACCAATCAAAGCGCAAGAAAGTAGAAAGTGCCTTTGAAGAGTAAGATTGGGCAGTATTACAGTGAGAGGTGCTGGCCATCGCACTCTCATAAATATGCACAAATCAGATCCTTATTCTCAGATTTCACCTACCAGTTTACAAGCGTCCATGGATCCGCAATCCTCAATCTGTGTGCTTGCCTATGTCATCCACAGGCCACTGTTCATGCGGAGCCCAGTGTGGCGAAATTTGCAACTTTCGTCCAAAGGGTCGCGTGATGCCACACAGTGCAAGCCTGGAGATGTGCAGCTGCTCTTCTACGAAAGGCGAGAGGAATTCCTGCTGCATCCTTCTGCTGCTGTGGATAGACTCTGCTGCTGAGGGCTACCTCTCCGAGTTTCAGGGCCGTGGAGTGATCTTGTATACCTCAGCGTCCTGTGTTAAGGCGTGTGGCCGCAGTGCAGCTGGCATGCAGGGGAGCAACCTTCCGCCTCAGGGCCTATGCACAGCTTCGAACATCGCTGTCTACACACTGACAACAGCATTCCTCCACTGGGTGCATAGCGATTTCGACCTACAAGTACTGGCTGCCTGGAAATACTTCCCGACTTTTTTTTCAAACTGAATAATTTACTTTCAAATAAGTTACAGGAATGCAGCTGGTTGGCATCATGGACAGCTGCCGACTATTCAATAGGTGTATAGCCATTATTTTCAAGGGGAAACTATAGAAAGGAAGCGCTGTGCAAGGGAATTTAAAAGCTTTGTTTTTGCAGAGTAATTCCGGAAAGATAACACACACACAATCAAAGATGTCTGACACCAGAAGTTGTCAGTAGGAAAATCAGTACCCACTGCATAAGGTTCCGTTAACTCTGTTCTTGACAACGGAGAGTATACGATTTAACACCGCCGAATTTAAGCAAAACTTTTCATCTTTATTTATGAGGTTACTTGCTAATTTAATTCCAACCGCTTCCTTACTAATACTATCCCAGTAGCTGCAAGTGTATGCCTGACCCTCTGTGTATTTATATTCCATAGGATGACCGGTGCCAAGACAATGTTCTACAACGGCAGATTTGCTCGGCTTTTGTAAGCATCTGTGACGCTTATGCTCCATACACCGGTCTTCCACAATCCCGACATTCTGACCAATATATGAAATGCCACAACTACAAGGAAAAAGGACATTCGTCTTATGCAAGCCAACATCATCCTCTACAGATCCTAAAAGGGCTCTAAATTTAGATGGTGTTGTGCTATACGATATGTCAGAGTACCAGTGTTACTCAAAATCGGCGTTAAGAGGAAGCCGTTCCTTGCGGACCTTCGAAACGCCATGTAGCCTAGGGGAAACAGTACAGTAAGAACTAAAGCTCTTGGTAGTCTCGTATGAAAAGGAACTTTTCTTCATGAGACTGTTTCTCTCAACACTTGTTGTGGGGTCAGGATCAATTCTGTCACACGCTCAATCAGGTAGAAAACACTACATCTTTTGAACGTAATCCTGCTTGTAGCATTGCCATTGTCCGCGTGTAAAATAACAATATTCGAATAAACTCTAAGTGAACGTAAAGCAGCCCTCTCATCTGCTTTTTTATAACTCTTAGACGGAGGTGCCACAGTCAACACAAAACTCTACTAACCTCCTCTGCAGTTAAGGAGTTAGTGTAATAAAAGACTGTTCAACAAAACTAATGAAATTAATCATTGGGAAACGCTTGGGCGTCAGTGCACAATTTAAATTTTTACCTAGTACGGACAAAGCTACGTCATCAAAGCTTTCTCCATGAAGTTTATCACAGAACGTCGAGATGATGTATATGGATCTGAGCCGTGGACACAACGTTCTAACATCTCCAAATGCCGGGCAGTTACGGAATGAAATTCTCAAACAGACTGCGACCATCCAGCCAGTCCCAAGAAAAAGAGGACATTTCTGGAATAGTCGTTAAATGAAGCCGAAACATTTGCTTGAAAAAAAAATGGAACTGTTGACTAGTGTAATGGATCCTTTCACAAACAAGAGCTAGACCAGCACGTTTTGGTTGATGCAATTGTTGGGCAAGAAAATTAATACGATGCACAACTTCGACAAAAGTTGCAATAATATTTTGATCACGACACTTCAACAGAAACAAAAGGCACATTGCAGTTTTCCTCAACGGCTGCGGGGCTTGTCGAACATTCAAAAGCAATGACGCATTTCCTTCACATAGGGTAAATAATGCAAGACATGAATTTCTCCTGTTATCTTTCTGGAATTGCTCTGCAAACTGAAGTTTGAAATTCCCTTGCACAGCGCCCACTTCCAGCGTTTTGCCTGGAAAATGACAGGATGTGCACCTGTCGCAATATTAGCGATTGCCTACGACGTCACCCAGCTGCATTCCCGTAAGTTACCTGAACATTGCATTTACCGGAAGGAGCTAAGGTCACAGTTTTTACTGTAGTATCGTGCCCTATCGACTCCATACCGCGCCATTGAACGTTTATAAGTTGACAGTAACCCGTACGATTGCGCCGCAAATCTGTGCCCTGCTCAGTGACACACCGCCATCAGCCCAACTTAAAAGATTCTGCACCAGTCTAGACTATTAGTTCAGCTCACTCTGTGTAGTCGAAGCGCTGTCAGTTAGCCTCTGCTACAGTTACAGATGTCGAACCGGACTATTTGAAGGACTTGCATTGGATTTTGCTCTGGAAATGATGTTACTAAAGTTAAGTAAACACTACGTGTACACCTCTTGCTCTCTGTCTTAAAACCCACCTGCTCCTTCGCATCTATCACCGGGATGACGAAACATCTGGTGACGAGGAAAATTCAAATTGCTCCAAGCACTATGGGACTTAACATCTGAGGTCATCAGTCCCTTAGACTTAGAACTACTTAAACTCAACTAACCTAAGGACATCACACACATCCATGCCCGAGGCAGGATTCGAACTTGCAACCGTAGCAGCAGCGCGGTTCCGGACTGAAGCGCCTAGAACCGCTCGGCCACAGCAGTGACGAGGAAAAACTACGTTCAGGTGCTATTTGGTTGTGCTTCTCGCCACTGGCCACGATACATTTTGTATGTTTTTCCTGCAGAATTGTGGGCATTATCCGTGCTCGTAAGCGACAATGTTTCAGTGTGTGTGTTTCAGTATATGTGTCTCGCAATTGACTTGTGTTTCTTGCGCTTTCGGAAGCTGATGTTCCTGGTGACTCTAATTCGTTCTTTTCTTGCAGCGTAGTTTAGTGGTTGAGGTATAATTATTTTCCAGTCCCCAGCAAGAACGGTTAGAAACACAGCTCTTGTTCAGTTTCAGGCGTAGCTGATGCGGCAGCTCGCCAGACAGCTGGCTCGGCAAGCAAACACTGCGCCAACGTTGTCAGCATCCTCACGCCGTCACAGCAAGTGGTGCTTGTTTCCGTACCACCATTTGTGTATTTCTAGAATAAATTGAAAGTGAAGTATCTTACCAGCTCCGTATCATTTTCAGCTTCCACTCCACTTGCTTAATTGTTCACTAGGTTGCACGATTAATGGGATTAGTTTGTTTCATTCATTGTGCATATCACCAGTGAGTTTTCTCAGCGAGCATCAGTAAGTTTACTAAAGAACACACACACATATATTTTTTCTGAGTCATCAGTCATCTGACTGGTTTGATGCTGCCCGCCACGAAATCTTTTGCGCCAACCTGTTCATCTTGGAGCACAGTTGCAACCTACGTCCTGAATTATTTGCTGGGTGTATTTCAGTCTCTGTCTCCCTCTACAGACTTAATGCTCTACTGCTCCCTGTAGTACATGGAAGCCATTTCCTGACGCCTTAAAATATATCCTACTATCATGTCCCTTCTTCCTGTTAGTGTCTGCCTGTTAGTGTCTTTCCTCGCCGATTCTGCGGAGAACTTTCACGTTCCTTACCCTCTCAGCCCACCAAATTTTTTCAATATTCTTGTGTAACACCACATCTTAAATTCTTAGATTGTCTTCTGTAGCAGTTTCCTTACAGTTCTTATTTTACTACCATAAAATGCTGTGCTCGAAACGTACATTCTCAGAAATTTCTTCCTCAATTCTAAGGCCTTGGCTAGGAACGCCCTTTTTGCCAGTGCTAGTCTGCTTTTTAATTCCTCCTTGCTCCGTCCCTCGTGGGTTCATTTCTTGCCTAGGTAGTATAATTCAATAACTTCATCAGCTTCGTGATCACCAGACCTTATATTATGTTTCTCGCTGTTCACTTCCCGCTTCTTCTCATTTCTTTTGCCTTTCTGCCGGCCGTGGTAGCCGAGCGGCTCTAGGCGCTTCATTCCGGCACCACGCGGCTGCTACGGTCACAGGTTTGAATCCTGCCTCGGGCATGGATGTGTGTGATGCCCTTAGGTTAGTTAGATTTAAGTAGTTCTAAGTCTAGGGGACTGATGACCTCAGATGTTAAGTCCCATAGTGCTTAGAGCCGTTTGAATCATTTTCTTGTTATCTTTCTTCGATTTACTCTGAATCTATATTCTGTACCCATTAGACCCTCTATTTCATTCAATAGATCCTGTAATTCCTCTTCAATTTCACTGAGAATAGCAATGACATCACTGAATATTATCATTGACATCCTTTCACTTTGAATTTTATTTCCACTCTGGAACCTTTCATTTATTTCCGTCATTGCTTCTTCGATGGACAGTCTGAACAGTAGGTGCGAAAGACTACATCCGTGTCTTGCATCCTTTTTAATCCGAGCACTTCATTCCTGGTCTCCCACTTTCATTGTTCCCTATTGTCTTGACTTTTTTTCTTTAGTCTTGCTTTAGTTATCAGCCTAAACGTCGGAACTGCCTCTTTGGTGCCTTTACTTTTGTAAAGCCAAACTGATAACCATCTGACAAGGCCCCACTTTTATTTTGCATTATTCCGTATATTATTCTTGTCAGCAACTTGGACGTCAGGGCCTGTAATTTTTACCACTATTCGAATATTTATTAACTCGAAAACTTTAGATTTATGGAATGAAAATTTAACCAAATATTAGTATATTATGACCTCTATATGATAAAAGAATTAAGAACTGTGGAATACGTACTGGAGTGAATATTGATTTTTAACTCACGTACTGAATTACGTAAATTTTTATTTTAGGTGCACTGTAGATCTACACCATTCAAAATTAAAGGTCGAAACGAATTTCATTCTTTCATTATAACAGTAAACCAGGAATATTTACTCATCTGTTGTTTCGCGTATTTAAAAAAAATGTTTTTTAGAAACCCATTTTTTCTCCTAATAATTTAAGAAGATACTCCACATTAAAATATGTAATACATTGTTGAATAATGTGATTCACGGTGTGGGCAAGCACTGTATTACTATCAAGTAAAATTTTCCTTTTGTAGCTATGATATTGGATGAGATAATGATACTTAAGTATGCAAAAACTTTGATTATGGTAAACTGAAACTAAAGATCTGCATCTTATGTTCTCCTCAATGATAATATGTGAAAACACGTCAGCTCCATAAACTTGTTGATTCTGTCATCTTCTTTGGTTCTCTTTCTTTTCTTTGCTATTCTGTTCTCCTTTGTCGTGCTTTGTGCAGTTTTTCCAGCTTCAGTGACACGTTGCCTCTTCACTCGTAGCAACCCACTTTGCATATTGTCCCCAGTTTTGATACCTAGTCTACTCATGGTTTTGAATCTGTTTTTTACAATGTTTGGCAATTGTTCCCAAATACAACTACTGAAGCTTTCATCCAGATTCTTTGTTTTGTCGTGTAGACATTTTCCTAGGTACTTCGAATCTAAAAGGTCTGTGTGTAGTGGCTGTGGTTCTACCATAAAAGTTTCTGGTATGGGGTGCGCATGTGTCCCTTTTTGTGAATATTCTTTACATCGTGAGTGTTTCCTTTTGGGCAGTGACCGTGCTGTTGAGGATCATCAGTAGATATTTTGTGAAAGAAACAGAGTTGCCCAAATTGCTTTTCTCGTCTCACTGACATTTTCGCTCTTTCTCGTGATGGCTAGACCATAATATTCTGTGAGGTTCTCTAGTTCTGACTTGGTGTGTCTGCGTTGTCTATCAATTGTTTTGCCTTCAGAGAGTTTTTTTTCTGTGATGTCTTTGCAGAGTTTCCTAAGTCTTGCCCCCGTTTTTTTCTGCCCATGTACTATACATTCCATTATTTCTTATTTCAGTTTCACCACATGGTTTAGCAGCCACAACACTATTGAAGCCTTTAGAATCACCAAGGTAGTGAGTTTATCGCAATTGACCTACTAAAAACTGCGACTGCCCCATTGCTTTCCGTACCACCTGAAAACTTCAAGTTTCTGCCACATTTGCGTTCATTTATCTTATTGGCACAAAGCCTTTGCAATGCTTTTTCAGACATTCATAGTCCAGCGCCTTGCCTGTATCTACAGAGTTAAGTGTGACAACTCCATTCAGAATGTATGGGCTCACTTCTGCCAGGAACCGTCCCATGCAGCAACAATATCAGTAGTGACAAATATCTACAGTTTCTCTCGTTGCTGTCACCACAGACACTTCACTGACATCAATTAGGTGACCATGCAAGCGTTTATTCACCCCTCAAATTTGACAAGTGACGATGGGAGATCCATCGTAGCACAGAATATCTGGACTGCTTTTCTTCCTTTCCTAATACACCTGACGGCATAAGAAAGATGAATACTCACTTCATTGTACGTGTGCATGTTACAGGAGATGTCATTGTACATTTGATGCAAATGGCTCTGAGCACTATGGGACTCAGCATCTGAGGTCATCAGTCCCCTAGAACTTAGAACTACTTAAACCTAATTAACCTAAGAACATCACACACATCCATGCCCGAGGCAGGATTTGAACCTGCGACCGCAGTGGTCGCGCGATTCCAGACTGAAGCGCCTAGAACCGCTCGGCCACTTCGCCCGGCATACATTTGGTATTTTACACACACGTCACTGCACGGGAACTTTGCTGGATAGGTCTCTTCTCTCACTTACGTCCTCACTAAAGGTAAGGCATTTTTCAGTATCACAGTGTTTACGTTTAGGAACAAAGTAAAGCAATCTGAAAGCTTGTACGGGGTGTTCAAAAAGTCTCTCCGCAGTGCCGTATGATTGCTAGCTGCGCGTGCCATATGCCGCAGTCAATATACTGAAATAAGACTCAGTGAAATACAAGTTATTAATTTATTGAATATTCATTTTTACTAACAAATTTTCACATTAAATATTGAAAGTGTCCCCCCTCTAGTTGAATCCACAATGCAATTCGTCTAATCATGTTTCCAAACACAACCTGTAACATTTCTTCTGTAACAGAAGCAGTGAAAGTGGATGTTGCAGTTTTCAGTCCATCGATGGATATTGGACGATTTTTATAGACAGTTCCTTTCGCTACACACCAGAAGAAAAAGTCATGTGGTGTTAGGTCAGGCGATCGTGGAGGCCAAAGTTCCTGTCAAATTATGAGATCACCAAAAACATCAGCAAACAGCGACATTGAAATGTGAGCTGAATGCGCGGTTGCACCATCTTGTTGAAAATAACCGTTCAGTATTTCACTTAACACAATTTCTCCTACGCATGGGTACAGAAGATCACTGCATTTTATCGGGAATATCGAGTAGTTTATTCTCAGATAAAACTCTAGGACAATCACTTTTCGATTCATCTGTCAGTGAACCCGTACTTCGAAATTTGTTAATCAAATCTCGCACAGTATAGCGATGTGGGAGTGTTGTCTCCGGGAAAACTGAATTATATGTTTTACGAACTGAAACTGTGTATTTATCGCAACCTTTGAACACTTGTTCGACTAAAAACACACGTTCTTCAATGGTTAGCATTTCAACAGTGATAAAAAGGAAACAAACGAACAAAGGAACTAAACTTAAACAGTCACATCAACACGTAACGACACACACCAACGATACTACTGACGCTGGCTGAGATAAACGAAAGAATAGAATGTTGGGAGTGTCCACTTGAAGGGATGTAACACAGGCAAGCGAAGGGTCATACGGCACGCGCGGCTAACAATCATACGGCACTGCGGTGAGACTTTTTGAACACTCCGTACTTACTAATTAAAATGTAACCGTTATTTTCATTATTTACAAGAACAGCCTCTTGTTCATTTTCGGTAAGATGTTTCAACGTGTATTTTGAAGCATTGTCTGGCGAACTTTTAGGCCTAACCTCACTTCGATGTGGCGTAACAGTTTCTTCATTTTTACTATTTCCAACAACACTATTGTGTTGAATATCGTAAAATTTACGAAATTCATTAATTTTTGTCATTTTACGATGCAGAATGTTTGAAACATGGAGTCGTAAGAAGTTTAAAACACGAACTCATACGAAAAACGTAATTAAACTCAAGTATTCTACGTATAGACAGAAAGATCGATTCCAATAAATACCTGATCACGGTACAGTCAACATTTCTTGAAAGGTATTAGGTAAACGAGTTCCTATGGAAACAGCATCGCCAAAATTAAAAACGAGACATTGTAGGCGAAGTTTTGTGTTTGACAGTAATATGACAAGTAGTCATTCACGCATCGCACCAACTTTGGAAAGGCATTTGAAAACGAAAATGATGAGGTTGTATACATAATTTATATATTTGGAATCAAGAAGAATCACAGAATTTTACTAAATAAGAGATTACCATTTTCCGGAGCTCATGGCGTCCACGTCCCCTTAAGCCAACTGGACGATAACTTTCGCACTTGTCGGAAAGTGCTGTTTTCGGAATTGTGTGGATGACGTTTCGGAAAATCTGATGATATGTCGCCAATCAGGCGGGTGCACCGAGCCTGCGCAGAACATAGCCTTGACTGGCGGGGGAGCCTCGACTCGCACTTTCCGGTCTGCCGGTCGAGCCACACCGGCGTCCGCCGGGTCTTCCTGCGCCTTGCCGGAACCGGAGTTCACCCGGGTGCCCATGCGGCTCGGCTGTTTCTCTAGTTGCGCGCCCGCCGGGCGTCACAACGTTGCGGGCGCGAAACGAAATTTTTACAAGCAGTTTTGACTCCGCATAGTGTTTACCGTCACAGTATTTCACCAGCGAAGCCGGCCGCTGTGGCCGCGCGGTTCTAGGCGCTTTTTGTCAGTGTTTTCCTTGCATTCATTTCCTCTCCGCTTCTGTGTAGAACCTCCTCATTGCTTCCCTTATCAGCCCACCTAGTTTTGAATATTCGTCTGTAGCTCCACATCTCAGATGCTTCGATTCTCTTCTGTTTCGGTTTTCCCACAGTACGATTTTCACTACCTCACAATGCTGTACTCCAGACGCACATACTGAGAAATTTCTTCCTCAAATTAAGGCCGATATCTCTTGCCCAGGAATGCATTTTTTGCCATAGCTAGTCTGCTTTTAATGTCCTCCTTGCTCCCTCCGTCATTAGTTATTTTAGTGTCAAGGTAGCAGAATTCCTCAACTTCATCTACTTCATGTCCATCAATCCTGATGTTAAGTTTCTCGCTATTCTCATTTCTACTACTTCTCATTACCTTCGTCTTGCTTCCATTTACTCTCAGTCCACACTGTGTACTCATTAGACTGTTCATTCAATTCAGCAGATCATGTAATTCTTCTTCACTTTCACTCAGGATAGCAATATCATCAGCGAATCCTGTCATTGATATCCTTTCACCTTGTATTTTAATTCCACTCCTGAACCTTTCTTTTATTTCCAATATTGCTTCCTCGATGTACAGATTGAACAATAGGGGCGAAAGGCTACATCCTTGTCTTAAATCCTTTTTAATACGAGAACTTCGTCCTTGGTCGTCCACTCTTATTACTCCCTCTTGGCTGTTGTACATATTGTATATGACCCGTCTGTCCCTATAGCTTACCGCTACTTCTTTCAGAATTTCGAACATCTTGCACCATTTTACATTGTCTAACGCTTCTTCCAGGTCGGCAAATCCGATGAACGTGTCTTGATTTTTCTTTAGTCTTGCTTCCGTTATTAATCGCAATGTCAGAATTACCTCTCTCGTGCCTCTACTTTTTCTAAAGCCAAACCGATCGTCATCTAGCGCATCCTCAACTTTCTTTTCCATTCTTCTGTATTTATTCTTGTAAGCAATTTGGATGCATGAGCTCTAAAGCTGATTGTGCGATAATTCTTGCACTTGTCAGCTCTTGCCGTCTTCCGAATTGTGTGGATGATGCTTTTCCGAAAGTCAGATGGTATGTCGCCAGACTCATACATTCCACACACCAACGTGTATAGTCGTATTGTTGCCACTTCGCTCAATCATTTTAGAACTTCTGATGGAATGTTATCTATCTTTTCTGCCATATTTGACCTTATGTCCTCCAAAGCTCTTTTAATTTCTGATTCTAATACTGGATCCCCTATCTCTTCTAAATCGACTCCTTTTTCTTCTTCTATCACATCAGACAAATCTTCCCCGTCATAGAGGCTTTCAATGTATTCTTTCCACCTATCCGCTCTCTCCTCTGCGTTTAACAGTGGAATTCCCTTTGCACTCTTCGTGTTACCACCCTTGCTTTTAACGTCACCGAAGGTTGTTTTGACTTTCCTGTCTGCTGAGTCTGTCCTTCCGACGATCATTTCTTTTTCGATGTCTTCACATTTTTCCTGTAGCCACTTCGTCATGGCTTCGCTGCACTTCCTATTTGTTTCATTCTTCAGCGACTTGTATTTTTGTATTTCTGAGTTTCCCGGAACATTTTTGTACTTCCTCCTTTCATCAATCAACTGAAGTATTTCTTCTGTTACTGATGGCGTCTTCGCAGTTACCTTCTTTGTATCTATGTTTTCCTTCCCAAATTCTCTGAAGGCCCTTTTTAAAGATGTCCATTCCTCTTCAACTGTACTGCCTACTGAGCTATTCTTTATTGATTTATCTATAGCCTTAGAGAACTTCAAGCGTATCTCGTCATTCCTTAGTACTTTGGTATCGCATTTCTTTGCGTATACAGGTCCGGCTAGTTGAGTGGCCAGCACATGAATCGAAACTCGCCAGTGTGTTCCTTAAACCACTCTCTCACACTCTTGGCCGTGTGACATGGCGCATTATCTAGTTGAAAAAAGCTGCTGCTGTCGGGAAACATGAAGGAGTGTACATGGTCTGCAATCAGTGTTATGGTGCTTGCCATCAGCTCCACTGGACACATGGGTACCCACGTGAATGTTCCCCAGAGCATAATGGAGCCACCGCTGCCTTGTAGACTTACACACTACTTAAATTAACTTATGCTAAGAACAACACACACACCCATGTCCCAGGGAGGACTTGAACCTCCTGCGGGAGGGGCCGCGCAATCCGGGACATGGCGCGTCAAACCGTGCGGCCACTCCGCGCGCCCGTGCGTGTGTCTGAATAGCAGTCATTCCTTGCTATGTGGCGCTGCAATCACCTGGACGGATTTATATCCATAGTAGCTCGGTGGTCAAAATGTTCTGGCTGATCAGTGCACATTTTACACACCAACGTGAATAGTAGTATTGATGCCACTTACCCCAACGGTTTTAGAAATTTGGAAGGAATGTTATATATCCCTTCTACCTTATTCGATCTTAAGCCGTCAAAAGGGATTTTAAATTCTGATTCTAACACTGAATCTCCTATCTCTCCCCCATCCACTCTTGTTTCTTCTTCCATCACTAATCAGATATCTGCTCCACCTTAAAGGTGCCTTCACTGTACTTCTTACACCTATCCACCCTTTCCTCTTAATTTAACAGTGGAAGTCCCATTCAACTCGTAATATTACCGCTATTGATTTTATTTTCACCAAAGTTTGTTTTGACTTTTCGGTATGCTGGGTCAGTTCTTCAATTTCTTCACATTTTTTATGTTGCCATTTCGCCTTAGCTTCTCCGCACTTCCTATTTATTTCGCTCCTAAGAGACTTCTATTTCTTTATTTCAGAATTTTCCTGAAAATTGTTATATTTTCTTCGTTCGTCGACCTATAGAAGTATTTCTTCTGTAGTCACGGTTTCTTCGCAGTTACGTTTCTTGAAACTATGTTTCTCTTTCAGACTTCTATGACTGGCCATTTTAGTGATGTTCATTGCTCTTCAACTGAACTGTCTACTGGGCTATTTATTATATAGGCATGTATAAGCTGAGAGAACGTCAAGCGTATCTCTTCATTCCTTAGAACTTCCATATCTCATTAGTTTGTGAATTGATTAGTCCCTTAAACTTCACACTCCTCATTATTAAATTGTGATACGAGTCTATATTTGCTCGCGGGTTCGCTTTACAATCCAGTATGTAATTTTGGATCTCTACCTAACCATGCCGTAATGTAACTGGAATACGCCAGTATCTTTCGGTATTTTCAAAGTATACCTCGACGTCTTGTGATTCTTGAACAGAGTATTCGCTAATATTAACTGAAATTGATTGCCGAATTCAGATTGTTTTTCTCCTTTCTCATTCCTACTACAAAGCCCATAGTCTCCCGTAACACTTTCTTCTATTCTTCCACCTAAAACCACATTTCAATCCCAAATGACTATTAGACTTTCATCTCACTTCGCAAGCTGAATTATCCATTCAAAATCCTCATTTATTTTCTCCAGCTCATCATCTTCTGCTTGCAACATCGGCATATATACTTGAACTACCGTTGACCTTTTTGGTTTGCTGACGATTCTGATAAGAACAACCCCATCACTGAAGTGCTCACGGCATCTTTGACATACCTTCCGATTCACAACGATTCATACTCCTGTTATACTATTTTCTGCTGCCTTTGATATTATCCTATACTCGCCTGACCAAGAATCCTGGACATCTTTCCAGTTCACTGTTTCCCGCTACATCTAGACTAATCCTTAGCATTTACCTTTTCATATTTTCTAGCTTCCCTACCGCGTTCAAACTTCTGAAAATCCACGCCCTGGCTCGTAGAACGTTATCCTTGCGTTGGTTACATACTCTATTACTGATGGTTTCACCTCCCTTGACTGGAAATCCGAATGCTGGACTAGCCCAGAACTTTTTGCCAATGGGGAGATCATCATGACACTTTCCTGAATTATGGGCCACGTGCCCTCTGGATACACATTGTATGTATTTAAGCAGTGGTGTCCAACGCGTTCTGCGTCCTCTTGCCGTTGATCATTGCTAGTTCTTCCTCCTTTTAGAGACAGTTTCCTACCCCGACGGAAAGAGAGTGCCCTGAAAGGGTGTCCGCTGCTCTGCCATCTTTGACGAAGCCGCTGGCAGAACGAGGGTGGCTTCTTGTGCCGCGAGTCTTCTACCGGCATTTTTGATGATTTTTATTCTAAAAGGAATGAGGTTAGATTGCGGAACCCACGATATTTTGATTATTAGTCGAAGTCGCAAGTCCTACCACATGGGTGCATGCAATTGTTGTACGGCCTGCGAAATTATATTAAGCCAAGCTATATCATCTATATCTAACCGTCACTGTATGTTGGTTGGTTGATTTATTTGGGGGGAGGGGACAAAACGGCGTGGTCATCGGTCCCATCGGATTAGGGAAGGATGTCAGCCGTTCCCTTTCAAAGGAACTGGAGAATACTCAGTATTGTAGAACACTCAGTATAATGTCGTTTATTGAAACTGAACTACACTTCTCAAACAATCACTATATACACACAAAAACAAATAACATGTAGACGACCATTCATCAAGAGCGTCGGTGACGTCCGTCGGAGCTGGTCCTAGCTCGGCGAGGAACTGGCTGTACTGCTGCTACGCTGGCCTTATAAAGCCGCGTACTCCAACTTTCCCCGTATCTGTGAGGCGACCTCTGCAGAAAAAGGTTCGCATTAGTCTCTAGCAAGTCTTGTTTGGTTTGAAAAATTGTTTTCCTCTTGGTTGCGCCTGCAACTGCTTGCATATGTTATATGGTACACAGGGGTGTCTTGAGTGTAGTCTGCCTGGCAGGGGCCGTCTGTGGCAGACGTATCAGGAACCATCCCGGCTTTTGCCTGAAGCGAATTACGGACATCACGGAAAACCTAAATCAGGATCACCAGACGCGGGTTTGAACCGTCGTCCTTCGGAATGCGAGTCAAGTGTGCTAACCATTGCGCCACTTCACTCGGTCCGTACGTTCAAAGTAGGTTCGACAGGCCATAAATGGTAAGTGTGGGTCAACTGGACCGCACTCTGGCACTGCTGCTTCGTCACCTCGCGCCAGCAAAAGCAAACTTTCACATCCCAGACGAACCACAATGTTGGCCTGTTTTACACAACACAAGTAAGTGATCAGAAGGCTCCAGCAGTACAGTTGTCGTTGACTACCATGGATGTTCTATAAATATCACAGAAGAGCCGATGATGGCATTTAAACCTCTCATATGTGTGGGCGAACCGCAAATTTGCTTCGGAAACACTGGTTACTTAGAGTTTTTCACTGACCGTGTGGCAACATTTGGGTGACATTTTCCAATAATTTCTATGGCGACGAAATATTACTGGCATTCTACGTCGTTGAAAACAAAACCACGTAGACATGGGTGACCACCAGGTGGTATCTGGAGACATCGTACTTTATTGAATACTGAACACATAAAGCGATTGGAAGTTTCTGAGTGTTGAGCAGTTATCTTCATCTACATTTGTACTTCGTTAGTCACCCACTGGGTGAGTGGCGGAGTTAATTTAATATTCTGATGTTTTTCACACTTCATCCTTCCAACGCCACTCGTCAGTGGTACGTGGGATGAAAAACTACCGGTCTGCTCTTTATAGGGTCAAATTTCTTTAATTTTGTCCATTTGGTCATCAGACGAGATGTAGGCTTCTTTGAAGGAGGAGTGTGTTTTGATTCGTTCTGGAACGTCAGCTCTCTGAATGTAGTAAGTACGGCCCTCAGCGATGCGTAACGCCTTTGTTGTATCGTCTCATACCGACGAAAAAGTTCGAGACTTATCGTGCAGGTCACAAATACTTCGTTTTCTGGACCTGAATTTTTACTCGGAACTCTGATGGAAAGAATGTTATCGTGAATGACGATATTGGCTTTAGTCCATCGGTAGTGATATTAGGCCTCACGTTACTTGTAGTCGTAACGTACAGTTTGCACTGCGCTTTTGGCTAGCGACATAGCCTCGCTCTTTGTTTCCGCGCGATACACAATTCGTGTTAGTGACCTGCCTAGTTACTGTGAAGCTGTGATACTTAAGTGGCGATGAGGAACTCAAACCCTTGCGTGCTATTAGTGGACCACAGACACAAAGTTAACTTAATGGTGACAATAGTTGAAGAGTCAACAGCGGTAGAAGCATGTTGTTGTTGTGGTCTTCACTCAAGACACTGGTTTGATGCAGCTCTCCGTGCTACACTATCCTGTGCAAGCTGCTTCTTCTCCCAGTACTTACTGCAACTTACATCCTTCTGAACCTGCTTTTTTTATTCATCTCTTGGTCTCCCTCTACGATTTTTACCCTCCACTCTGCCTCCAATGCTAAATTTGTAATCCCTTGATGCCTCAGAACATATCCTTCCTACCGGTCCCTTCTTCTTGTCAAGTTGTGCCACAAACTCCTCTTCTCCCCAAATCTATTCAATACCTCCTCATTACTTATGTGATCTACCCGTCTAATCTTCAGCATTTTTTGTAGCACCACATTTCGAAAGCTTATATTCTCTACTTGTCCAAACTGTTTATCGTCCATGTTTCACTTCCCTACATGGCTACACTCCATACAAATACTTTCAGAAACGACTTCCTGACACTTAAATCTACACCCGATGTTAACGAATTTCTCTTCTTCAGAAACGCTTTCCTTGCCATTGCCAGTCTACATTTTATATCCTCTCTACTTCGACCATCATCAGTTATTTTTCTCCCCAAATAGCAAAACTCTTTTACTGTAAGTGTCTCATTTCCTCATCTAATTCCCTCAGCGTCACCCGACTCAATTCGACTACATTCCATTATCCTCGTTTTGCTTTTGTTGATGTTCATCTTATATCCTCCGTTAGAGACACTATCCATTCCGTTCAACTGCTCTTCCAAGTCCTTTTCTGTCTCTGACAGAATTACAATGCTATCGGCGAACCTCAAAGTTTTTATTCCTTCTCCATGGATTTTAATACCTACTCCGAATTTGTCTTTTGTTTCCTTTACTGCTTGCTCAATATACAGATTGAATAACATCGGGGAGAGGCTACAACCATGTCTCACTCCCTTCCCAACCACTGCTTCCCTTTAATGCCCCTCGACTATCGTTTCTGTGCAAATTGTAAATAGCCTTTCGCTCCCTGTATTTTACCCCTGCCACCTTCCGAATTTGAAAGCGCGTATTCCAGTCAACATTGTCAAAATCTTTCTCTAAGTCTACAAATGCTAGAAACGTAGTTTTGCCTTTCGTTAATCTTTCATCTAAGGTAAGTCGTAAGGTCAGTATTGCCTCACGTGTTCCAACATTTCTACGGAATCCAAACTAATCTTCCCCGAGGTCGGCTTCTACCAGTTTTTCCATTCGTCTGTTAAGAATTCGTGTTCGTATTTTGCAGCCGTGGCTTATTAAACTGATAGTTCGGTAATTTTCGCTTCTGTCAACACCTGCTTTCTTTGGGATTGGAATTATTATATTCTGCTTGAAGTATGAGGGTATTTCGCCTGTCTCATACATCGTGCTCACTAGATGGTAGAGTTTCGTTAGGCCTGGCTCTCCCAAGGCTGTGAGTAGTTCTAATGGAATGTTATCTGCTCCCGGACCCTCGTTTCGACTTAGGTCTTTCGGTGCTCTGTCAAACTCTTCATGCACTTGTATTTCATCTTCATCTACATTCTCTTCCATTAATATAATATTGTCCTCAAGAACATCGCCGTTGTATAGACCCTCTGTAAACTACTTCCACCTTTCTCCTTTCCCTTCTTTGCTTAGAACTGGGTTTCCATCTGAGCTCTTGATATTCATGCAAGTAGTTCTCTTTTCTCCAGAGGTCTCTTTAATTTTCCTGTAGGCAGTATCTACCTTACCCCTAGTTATATGCGCCTCTACATCCTCACATTTGTCCTCTAGCCATCCCTGCTTAGCCATTTTGCACTTTCTGTCGATCTCATTTTTGAGACGTTTGTCTACCTTTTTGCCTGCTTCATTAACTGCATTTTTATATTTTCTCCTTTCATCAATTAAATTCAGTATCTCTTCTGTTGCCCAAGGATTTCTATTAGCCCTCTTTTTTTTATCTACTTGATCCTCTGCTACCTTCACTATTTCATCTCTCAAAGCTACCCATTCTTCTTCTACTGTATTACTTTCCCCCATTCTTGTCAATCGTTCCCTAATGCTCTCCCTGAAGCTCTCTACAACCTCTGGTTCTTTCAGTTTATCCAGGTCCCATCTCCTCAAATTTCCACACTTTTGCAGTTTCTTCAGTTTTAATCTACAGCTCATAATCAATAGATTGTGGTCTGAGACCACTTCTGCCCCTGTAAATGTCCTACAATTTAAAACCTGGTTCCTAAATCTCTGTCTTACCTTTATATAATCTATCCGAGACCTTCCAGTATCTCCTCCAGGCTTCTTCCATATATACAACGTTCTTTTATGATTCTTGAACCAAGTGTTAGCTATGATTAAGTTATGCTGTGTGCAAAATTCTGCCAGGCGGCTTCCTCTTTCATTTCTTAATCACATTCCACATCCACCTACTACATTTACTTCTCTTCCTTTTCCTACTATCGAGTTCCAGTCACCCACGACAATTAAATTTTCGTCTCCCTTCACTATCTGAATAATTTCTTTTATCTCATCATACATTTGATCAATCTCTTTGTCATCTGCAGAGCTAGTTGGCATATAAACTTGTAGTACTGTGGTAGACGTGGGGCCTTCGCGTCTATCTTGCCACAATAATGCGTTCACTATGCTGTTTGTAGTAACTTACCCGCATTCCTATTTTCCTATTCATTATTAAACCTTCTCCTGCATTACCCCTATTTGATTTTGTGTTTATGGCCCTGTAGTCACCTGACCAGAAGTCTTTTTCCTCCTGCCACCGAACTTCACTAATTCCCACTATATCTAACTTTAACCTATCCATTTCCCTTTTTAAATTTTCTAACCTACCAACCCGATTAAGGGATCTGACATTCCACGGTCCCACCCGTAGAACGCCAGTTGTCTCTCTCCTGATAACAACGTCCTCCTGAGTAGTCCCCGCCCGGAGATCCGAATGGGGGACTATTTTACCTCCGGAATATTTTACCCAAGAGGACGCCATCATCATTTAACCATACAGTAAAGCTGCATGCCCTCGGGAAAAATTACGGCTGTAGTTTCCCCTTGCTTTCAGCCGTTCGCAGTACCAGCACAGCAAGGCCGTTTTGGTTAGTGTTACAAGGCCAGATCAGTCAATCATCCAGACTGTTGCCCCTGCAACTACTGAAAAGGCTGCTGCCCTCTTCAGGAACCACACGTTTGTCTGGCCTCTCTACAGATATCCCTCCGTTGTAGTTGCACCGACGGTATGGCTATTTGTATCGCTGAGGCACGCAAGCCTCCCCACCAACGGCAAGGTCCATGGTTCATGGGGGGAGTAGAAGAATAAGACAGAAAATTCAGAGACTGCGTCACTGTAGAAATAGTGGTAAGACCTGCAGAAGTACTTTGTACAGTGGTTCTATGTTCCACTATCAACATAAACACCACAAGCATTCTCAGCAACTAGGTTTCGGCGTTGTTTTAAAAGGCTAACGATATTGATGTCTGTTTGGTTTGTTGTTGTCTCTTAGTAGTCACATTTATGAACTCGTTTGTAAATTACGACCATTCGTATAACTTAGCAGCTTGTGTAGATTTTCGCCCTCACATTCGAGGCCTGAATACCTGTAATGACTGCTAGAAAAAGCTTCAAGCAGTATCATAAGGAAGAGCAGTAATCCTGTAAATCCTGGTTGCATGCACTACAGCGTCTTACAAATTTTCTAATTATCTGTGCTTGCAACGTAACAGTTCATTTTTTATTTATTGAACTGGACTTTCGCTATAGCCTTTTAGCCAGGAAAAGTAATTGTTCACAGATTGTTATTGCGTACTATAAACTGAACACAGACATTTTAAGTTAAAGTAGCACACTTTAAACTTCACGACTTTTATACAAGTTAATGGAAGAAGTGAAGCTATTATTAAATAAAAATCATCAAAATACCACAAAAACGTTGATGAATCATCATTCGCAGGCGCTGTAGACCGTATCCGTATACCTCTCGTCTGAATACTTTGTTTTTCTCTTTGCAGTCTACGCAAGTGCTATTGCAAAAGATGTGGAATGTTATGTAAATGATGTAGTTAATGATGTATTCGATAATATGAGGACATGACTTTCAGAGAACAGATTAATGCCTAAAAGCAGCAACACAAAATCCCTACAGTTCCTGACGCTGAAATCTTGAAGACTTGAAATTTTTCTCAGGTTTGTCAAACAGTCATTGAAGTCGACATTTTAAGTTATTAGAATTGGGGCAGATGGAAAGCTTTCTTCAAAGTATCACGTTAAAGGCATTGTACAGAACCAGAATGCTGTCATCTTCAATATTAGAGTAACCTCCTCTGTCCACGAGACAGAAAAACGAAGGCTTGTATTCATTGCTTACTTTACACTCTTATATCGTACGTTATTATATTCTGAGATGTCTCTGTGTAACCATAAAAATATTCTCTGTACGAAAAATGTCGTTCATACTGATCTACGATGTCAGTTCTCGATTTTCTTGCAGGCTGTTGTTTAAGTGTCTCGGCATTCTAACTAACGGGATATTTTCTTGACAACATCAAAATGTAAAATTCACTGAAGCGAAAAACAGTATGCAATGGATAACACCTTACTAAGCATTGCACAGAAAGGTGTCTCTATGTAGAGGGTTTCGCCGGCCGGGATGGCCGAGAGGTTCTAGGCGCTACAGTCTGGAACCGCGCGACCGCTACGGCCGCAGGTTCGAATCCTGCCACGGGCATGAATGTGTGTGAAGTCCTTAGGTTAGTTAGATTTAAGTAGTTCTAAGTTCTAGGGGACTGATGACCTCAGAAGTTAAGTCCCATAGTGCTCAGAGCCATGTGAGTCATTTTTTTGAGGGTTTCATTTTTAATATGCTACCAGCATAACTGAAGCAAATATTATGATAATCCCCAAGAAGGCTAATTCAGAATCAAAATCTTCCTTCGAGCTCTCTTCCTTCATTCTGTTCGGGAGGTCATTGGAGTAATTCACAACTTTGTAATGTGTCTTTTATTCGTATATCTCTCACAATTTATTTCGGATTTAACTAATTCCCCCATTCTTTTGTTTACAAATGTTCTAATGAGTATTACATAACACTATACAGCCTCGTGTTGAAGAACATCGTAGCTTGTTAATTAGAGATACGTGTTTATTCATACAGTATGTTGCACCGTAAGTAAGACATGTATTTCCTTACATGTGTAAGGTGCCAGGACATGGGCCCTTACACATTAGCTTACCAACATTAGTATTAATAATAAAGGGACTGGCAAGGGCATCAGATCATGACTCTATTGAATTATAATTAATATGAGGCACTCTTGAGCAGTATTCCCTGCATTCTCGAGCAGTATTCGCCTTCAGCCATCGAGTGGTATGGACTTGGAGACGGCGTCTTGGCCATCGTCTTCGAAGGGAGATAGACGGTCTGTATCGCAGAACTGCACCAAGGCGTGTTCCGTGCAGAGTTCTGCGGTTAGAGCTCTTTGTGTGCTCAGAAGCGAGATTTTCACCAACGCTTAACCACTTCCAACAACTTACCTAATATTCTTGATCTGGTAGTTATCCTTGAGAGGTGCCGAGTATTTATCAACGTAGCTGCCGGTAATAGGGACGTGCAATTGCAAATTGTTAATGTGCCATTCTCAGGAGTGTGTGGGTAGACAAAGAAATTCACATTTTTTGTAAATTTTGTCAGTTGTGGGGGATATCAAATTAAAATGCCAATATTATAATCGAATTATCGACTTCATTGTAGCTAGCATTTACCCTGTCCCAGTAAGCCTTACATGTACTCTAGTCACTGCACACCTTGCCCAGACGGAAAGGAAAGAAGGTTTGCGGTCTACTATGTCTGCGACGGAGAAATAAATTTACATATAGCGACCGCTGCCAGGATTGTTCATAAATAGGCATTTTTTGTGACGTAGTCGGATTTTCTAAATTTTTGTTAAAGACGACCCTAATTTCAGCTATTGGTTGTGGTGTTGGAAGGAAACTCTCGCTACTGAATAAGGCAGAAGGTTTGACGCAGCAATTGTGCGATATAAGATAAATGATTTCTTGTTTTGTTGCTGTATCGTTGTGATTTTTTTATTTTTTTTGTTTTTCGTTTTTCAGGATATTTGATATATCATGTAGTTTGTATGGTCTTGAATATGTATTGACGCGAGAGAATAACCTACGACTATGTTGAAATATTGGTGGGACAGTGACACAGAAATCGCGCATGTCTTGCACTTCCTATATCGTGCATAAGTGTAATTTTCGCTAAATCGTCGAATTTTTTTTTCTCTTCTTCTTGTCTTTTGCTGAAAGTTTTATTTGAATTCTTTTGTGATTTGATTTGTGTTTTGTGTGCTGCATTTTTGTGAAGTTTATTGTAATTTCGGGGGTAATAATCGTTAGTACATGGGGACGCGTAGCCATGTCAAGGCGGAAAAGCGAACACAGGCTCGTGAGAGAAATAGGGAAGGCCATAATGAGGAAAATAGAATGTTGGTAGGCGCAGAAGTTCACGAGGTTCCGTTTCAGAATGAGCAAATGCAGGCAGAACGAGCCAACACAGGTAGCTTGGGTAGCAGAGGTTATGGTTATACTAGTGGTGAAGGAGACAACTCCGAATCTGAAACTGAATTCGAGTACCGTGGTAGTAAAATTAACTTGAACCGCAGGAGAATTACAGTCCGATACCAACCAGACGTTGCTACACTGGGCCTCCGGCGTTTGGGGCAAGTCGGGCTAGCACCGTAAGAAGACCAACCGGACACGAATCTAACCATAACGATACCGGGTAGAGAAAGCTAGGCACTCGCGGAGACCGCGAAGTCCTGGAGGAACCGCGACGATAAATGAGTGGTCGCCCGCGCAATTGATAAGGAAGATGGATGAAAACAAGAATGATATCAAGGAAAATTTAGACGCATAAAGCAGAAAGACCGACGAGAAATTAGAAGCGATGCGTACAGGTTTGGAAACAAAAATGCTTTCCTTCGAGCAAAAAATTAAGAAAGAGTTAGGCGAAGTTAAAAAGGACGCAGTTCTGGCGAGACGAGACGCACACGGTGCGAAACGGATTGCCAAAGAGGCTCGCGAGGAAACAAAGACTGCGACCTCCGTCGGAAAAAAGAAACTGACTAAACTGAAGCATCGCCTGGACAAACTGGTGAAAGTTGCGGGAAAGTCATTACACATTAATGTCGAGGAAGTAGTTGAAGAGAGAGTGGGGTAGATGGAAAAGTTCATCGACGAAAGGGTCGCGCAGATCGTTGCAGCAAGAACGTGAAAATCTTCGCAAGCAGATAACTGGGGACGCGGTGCAATCACAAGAGAGCGCAGGAAATGTAACACCGCTAGCTGGGGACACAGAGTTTCTGAACGGTGGCAATGCAAGTAGCACGGAACGGAAGCAGTCAGGTCCTCCACCTCCCACTTACGAACCAAGTCCCATTCAAGCAGCTAGACAGGTCGTGATGGGGAAAGATACGATGGCTCTCATGGTTGCAGACCCGAGGTCGGTACGAAGCAGCCATGAGAACTGTTTACCTCTGCAACGGTGCAACTCGCAGAGCGGAGAGTCCGGTAGTACGGAGACGCAAATCAGTACGAACGGAGGAGACAGTACACCGCCGACACACTACGGTATACAGCAGTGTCATGGAAATGAACGTGCTCCAAGATACGAGGAGCAGTTCGACCATGAAAAATACTTAAGTTGAAACGTCCCCTTTGAAAAATTATATAGGACTGTGCTTAAACTGACACACAATATTTTTATCGCAACGCAATCTGATTTTCAAAAATCCCTACAAAAGAATGGCACTGACTAACATTAACCTATACCTTTCACAAATCACTTACCTCACAAAAATCTTCGTTACTCGAACTACTGCAATACAGCGAGCGCCACTACTGCCAGCTAAATAAAAGATTCAAACTACGGAAGGCACTAACTGCTGATATGGATAGTTACCAAATGAAAGATTTTGATAGAGCAAAAACAATGTATTTACCTTAATAGTGTTGAAAAATCATAATATACATAGCAGTTCATGACATCCAGTCTTACAAATTTCAAAACTCCGCCATTTCTCTCCCCACATCCACCACTGCTGGCGGCTCACCTCCAACTGCGCAACGCTATGCGCTGTTAACATCAATCTGCCCAACACTACAATGGCAGACAACAATGCAAACTAGCCACAGACTGCACACAGCATAGCCAGTGATTTTCATACAGAGCGCTACGTAACGTTGCCAATAAGAAAACATAAACAGCCTACTTACGAAGTCTACGAAGATTCCAACACTATCGAGAGGGCAATAACGCAATGCACCCACGGACTTTTATCTCCCAATTCACAGAAGCACTGCCACCGCATTGGCCAGCGCGGAACAGATCGATTTTGTATATGCACATTTAGTAGGGTTGGTGGCACAAAAGATGCTTACATGTTCCTTCCTCATTAGTTATGTGATCTACCCATCTAACCTTCAGCATTTTTCTGTAGCACCACATTTCGAAAGCTTCTATTCTTTTCTTGTCCAACCTATTTATCGTCCATGTTTCACTTCCATACATGGCTACACTCCATACAAATACTTTCAGAAACAACTTCCTGACACTGGTTTGATACAGCTCTCCATGCTACTCTATACTGTGCAAGCTTCTTCATCTCCCAGTACCTACTGCAACTTACATCTTTCTGAATTAGCTTAGTGTATTCATCTCTTGGTCTCCCTCTACGAGTTTTACCCCCCACGCTGCCCTCCAATGCTAAATTTGTGATCCCTTGATACCTCAGAACATGTCCTACCAACAGGCCCTTCTTCTTGTCAAGTTGTGCCACAAACTCCTCTTCTCCCCAGTTCTATTCAATACTTCCTCATTAGTTATGTGATCTACCCATCTAACCTTCAGCATTTTTCTGTAGCACCACATTTCGAAAGCTTCTATTCTCTTCTTGTCCAAACTATTTATCGTCCATGTTTCACTTCCATACATGGCTACACTCCATACAAATACTTTCAGAAACAACTTCCTGACACTTAAATCTATACTCGATGTTAACAAATTTCTCTTCTTCAGTAACGCTTTCCTTGCCATTGCCAGTCTACATTTTATACCCTTTCTACTTCGACCATCATCGGTTATTTTGCTCCCCAAATAGCAAAACTCCTTTACTACATTAAGTGTCTCATTTCCTAATCTAATTCCCTCAGCATCACACGACTTAATTCGCTACATTCCATTATCCTCGTTTTGCTTTTGTTGATGTTCAGGCTTACATCCTCCTTTCTAGACACTGTTCATTCCGTTCAACTGCTCTTCCAAGTCCTTTGCTGTCTCTGACAGAATTACAATGTCATCGGCGAACCTCAAAGTTTTTATTTCTTTTCCATGGATTTCAATACCTACTCTGAATTTTTCTTTTGTACCTTGACTGCTTGCTCAATATGCAGATTGAATAACATCAGGGATAGGCTACAACTCTGTCTCACTCCCTTCCCAACCACTGCTTCCCTTTCATGCCCTCGACTCTTATAACTGCCATCTGGTTTCTGTACAAATTGTAAATAGCTTCTCGCTCCCTGTATTTTACCCCTGTCACCTTTACAATTTGAAAGAGAGTATTCCAGTCAATATTGTCAAAAGCTTTCTCTAAGTCTACAAATGGCAGAAACGTAGGTTTGCCTTTCCTTAATCTATCTTTTGAGATAAGTCGTAAGGTCAGTATTGCCTCACGTGTTCCAATATTTCTACGGAATCCAAACTGATCTTCCCCGAGGTTGGCTTCTACCAGTTTTTCCATTCGTCTGTAAAGAATTCGCTTTAGTATTTTGCTGCTGTGGCATATTTTCACATCTGTCAACACCTGCTTTCTTTGGGATTGGAATTATTATATTCTGCTTGAAGTGTGAGGGTATTTCGCCTGTCTCATACATCTTGGTCACCAGATGATAGAGTTTTGTCAGGACTGGCTCTCCCAAGGTCGTCAGTAGTTCTAATGGAATGTTGTCTACTCCTGGGGCCTTGTTTCGGCTTAGGTCTTTCGCACAAAAAATTAAAAAAACGGATGAACCAATGGCATAGTAGTAACAGCTGGCAAACGCATAACGGCCAACAGGAAGCAAAAACGAATATCGGTAATAAATGGAGGAAAGAAAAGTGGGGCAACAACCAGCCGTGGTCGCAAGGACACCCACAATCGAACCGCAGACAATAGATACTAGGGGGCCAAATCCTGAGCGTGCACGGATAGAAGAGGTGCACAAACAGCCATGAGTAGCCAAGGTTGCGGGGACGGTGGCAGAAATCCCGCACCACGTATCAGAAACCACCACAGCTACATGCTCATGTATGAGGATATTGGGGAATCGCTCTAAGAAGAGAGGCAGGAAGGTGTTACGCGAAATCTGCATCCGGTCGTTAAGATTAAGCTAGGTGACATAGGTGACATAACAGCTAGGTCTATACTAGATTGCGGGAGCGAAATTTCAGCGGTCTCTAAAACCCTATTTGCTAGATGCAACAAGTAGAAACCTCTGACACTAAAGGTCCATAAGATTAAAATCCGAGGTTCCGTCAGAGGGAAACTCACTGAAATTAAGCATCAGACAAGACCGGAGTTTAGTTGTCAGGGGTATGTTCTCCAGGGAAATTTTTTCATCGTTCCTCACCTCGCGGCTCAAATGATCATTGGAATTGATTTTATGACCCAACACAAGGCGATAATCAATATGGGCCTAGGCACACTGATGTTAGGAGAAAAGGGCGAAACGCGCATTAGGTTAGGAGAACAAATGACGAAAGATGAACTCCCAGTGAATTGTCTGAATCTAAGGATTACTGGAGACCAGAGTCACGGTGTGCGACCGCACTCTACACAGGACCGATTACAAACGAGCTGTCAGAATAGAGACGAAACACTGACATAAATCCATGAGGCAATACACGGAAAAGTGGCGGTACTGGAAGACATAGCCGCTGCAGAGAGAATAGAATTAGGGACAGTGCTAAGAAGAACTACGGAGGTATTTCTTCCGAAACCGGGAGCCATAAAAGGGTTTCAATATAGGTTTAGAGTAAGGACGCATGTTCCCTTCCGTGTACCTACCTATCCCATTCCGCTGGTATATCGGAAACAGGTAGCGCTCCATCTTCAGGAAATGCTAAGAGACGGAGTAATAGAAGAGGCTACGTCCACGTACAACAGCCCCTTGCGTGTAGTAGAGAAAAAGAATGGAAAAATCCACCTGGTCCTAGACTCCCGTCAAATTAACACCATAATCATTCCAGAAACGGATAGACCAGAAACGCTAGAAGAGCTGCTGCAGAAGTTTGACGGCGTATCGATCTTTTCTTCGATCGAATTGCGAAGTAGTTTTTGGCAAATAGAGTTGGCGCCAGAGTGTTGCAAATATACAGCCTTTCTAGCAGTCGGCCGATGTTACCAGTTCAGCTGCATTCATTCGCGTTCTGGGATCGATACTGAATGACACGTTGAAGGAGCGCGTCACGTGCTATGTAGATGACATTTTGATAGAGGGAAGTTCGTGGGGACGGCACAGCGAGGTGTTAGGGATGTTGCTGGACAAACTGCGCAAGCTTGGCGTCACGGCAAACATCGAGACATCGTGTGTCGGAACCAAGGAAGTGGACTTCCTAGGGCACGTTATTTCGGCACAAGGGATCACCCCCAATCCTGAGAAATTTAAAAACCAATAGCCCAATTGGCTGCTCCAAACTCTCGGAAGAGTTTACGTAGGTTCCTCGAAGTAATTAGTTTTTTAAACGGTTCATACACATAGAGAAGTTAGCCACACTCCGGCTCTGTGCACTGACAGGGAAGAACACGCCTTTTGTGTGGGACGAGGTAGCCGATGGAGAATTTAGGAGTCTGAAGCAGGCACTCCTTGAGGCTCCTATTCTCGCCCATCAAAATCTTGAACAGGACATCTGCAAGGCCACTGATTCCGCGAAGACGGGTCTTGGAGTCATGAGCTTTCAAGACAATGAGCAGGATGGTCAGAGGATACACAAAACCATAGCTTTCGGAAGTCATGTGCTCAGCAAGAGCGAGCAGAACTATTCCGTAACGGAACTGGAAGCTTTGCCGATAGTTTGAGGATTCCAGAAATTTCGGTACTTCTTGTTTGGCCGTAGAACCCGCGTGTATACGGACCATCGAGTGCTCGAATTCCTCCAAACAGCTGAAACGTCCCCTTAGAAAAATTATACATGACTGTGCTTAAACTGACACACAATATTTTTTTAGCGCAACGCAATATGACTTTCAACAATCCCTAAAAAAGAATGGCCCTGACTAACATTAACCTATACGTTTCACAAATCACTTACCTCACAAAAATCTTCGTAACACGAACTACTGCAATGCAGCGAGCAACACTACTGCCAGCTAAATAAAAGATTCAAACTACGGAAGGCACTAACTACTGATAGGCGTAGTTAGCAAATGAAAGATTTTAATAGAGAACAAACAATGTATTTACCTTAATAGTCATAATATATATAGCAGTTCATGGCATCTATTCTTACAAATGTACTGTTTCTGATGGACACACCTCCAGATTATCCGTCATCTCACTTCCCCACATCCACCACTGCTGGCGGCTCACCTCCTACCGCTCAACGCTACGCGCTGTTAACAGCCAACTGCCCAACGCTACAATAGCCAACAACAATGCAAACCAGCCACAGACTGCACACAGCACAGCCTGTGATTTTCATACAGAGCGCTACGTGGCGTTACCAATAAAAAAACCTAAACAGCCTACTTACATAGCCCCCAATTAGTGTAGCTATTGTTTATTGCTAGCGCGAGAGAATCCCCTTTGTAGTTGCAGTCTTTCATTGTTGTACAGTAAAACAGTTGTGGCATGCAGGTAGATTTCCACCAAGTATTTCGCAGCTGCGCTTGCAATTAACTAGATATTATTTTCAGTGCTATGTTAATGTTTTCTCTTATTTTTGCTCTTCAAATTGTGCTTTTCTGTGATATCGTGTGAAATATTGTGACAATTATGGCGTGTGAAAAACGTAATACTAGGCTCCAAAGTAAACTGAGAAATGACTGTGAAGACGAAATCAGTGTGTTAGCGCCACCATGTAATGAATTAACTAATGTTCAGCATAGTAATTTGGTAATTGTGCATAGGGAAATGGAGCGGGCCGCAAACAATGGTGTAGACAGTGAAACAATTAGTGAACAGGGAAGCATTATCGATCGATCGGTCGGCAACAGCCCGCCTCAGGAATCGGGAATGCAAATACTGCAGATTCAGGTTTTGGGTCCTCACCGTTTTCTCAAATAAGTCAAGACACATTTTCTGCTTGAAAAATGTGAATGTTGCCGGTGCAACTTCACTGCCGAAAAGCACTGAGGAACATGTTTCAGACACCAGTGCATTGTTATTACAGTTAATGCAACAAATGGGACAAAGGCTACAAAAGTTAGACACATGGGAACAAAATCTTCAAAAGTTAGACACAGTGGAACAACACCAGAGACAAACACAGCAACAGTTAGACGCAATGGAACAAAAGCTTCAAAAGTTAGACTCAGTGGAACATACGCTTGAACAAATACGTGAAGATTTAACTACTGAGTTACATAAAGTCGAATCGAAATGTCAAAAAGTCTGTAATGACGTAAAAACACAAATTTGTGAGCATTTTCAACCTATTTTTTCGCGGCATGAAAATGCATTACAGAATCACGAAGCAGCCATAAAAGAACAGCAAACTATTGTTCATGAAAATCATGAGACCTTGCAAGCTAAAATTGACTCAGTTGCATCTACCGATTCGGTTACGCAACTTGCAAAAACTCAGGAAAACTTAAAGGACACAGTAGATATTCTGAAAATTGGTTCAGAAAGACACATGGAGGAAATTAGTTCATTATCAGATAAAGTAGTTTAACTTTCGGATCAGCTAAATTATTTATCTATGAAGGTAGATGATAATATGTATGACACAAAACCGCTAGTCTTTAATGGCACAGAAGACTGCGAACAAAGTAGGAAATTCAAACAAAGTCAGAATCAAATTAATACGCAACACCAAAGAGAAATCCGGGAAGTACAAGATCAGCTGACACAGGTAATACAAGAACTACGTATTTCAGAGGACACTCGCGCTCCAATACGGGAAGAGGGACATAGAAATACGGAACAGCCACAAAATAATAACACGGGGTACTTCGGAAATTATGCAAGTAATTGGCAATGTACACCGAATTTTGAGATGGAACCACCGAAACGAAGTAACAATGACCGATATGCGACTCGCCGACATGATGATTTAGACTATTAGCTGTTTATTACCACACGTAAATTCAAAACATTTAAGAATTCCGGCAACGACATTCATCCACAAGCGTGGTTTCATCAATTCTCTCATTGTTTTCCTCCCAACTGATCATTAGAGCACAGATTAGAATTTATGTGTTGCTATTTAGAGAATGAACCAGCTGTAAGAATGCGATCGGTCATTCACGATTGTCACAGTGAAGGAGAATTTTATCATGCCTTCCTCTCAGCATATTGGTCTCAAGCTACTCAAGACCGAGTAAAACATAGCATCACAATGATGAAACATTCCGAACAATCGGAATTTTCTAGTCTTGTCAAATATTTCGAAGACATGTTACATAAGAATCAGTATCTTTCAAACCCATACAGCCCCTCAGAACTCATCCGCATTTGCGTAATCAAATTACCTGAACATTTACGACGTATTATTTTGGCAGGACGTTGCAAAGACGACATTGAAGCTTTTCAGGGACTCTTACAAGAATTAGAAATTCTAGTGACAATCGCAAATGCGAAAACAGGAACACAACAATTACAGGTCACATCCGTCGCAATTCCGTGATGAAAGAAATAATAACTGGACACGACAAGGCTATTCTCACAACACAAATCATGACCAAAACAGATACCACCCGTATGACAACCATTGGCAGAGTAGTAATAATTACAGGGAAAGATCACCTCTCCGCGGTAGTGACTATCACAGAGACAAACACAGAAACACACAATATGGGAACCAAAATAATTATTATCAAGGGAGGCAGAATAACTTTAGACACAACGGTCCAGTGCGCAGTTACGATTCAGGGAGACATTCTCCACCACGTGACCGGCAAGAAAGAAACTATGTAGTCTACCGACAGGACGACAAACGATATTATTGTAACGACAGACCTGAATTGCATCAGAACTGGCGGGATTCAAACAGGGCAGGGCCCTCTCAACAAGGTGAATTTGTAGAAGTTAGGTCTCCTAATCCCAATAACGATGCGCGCCAACAAAGAGACAGACAATGACTCGCAACGCAGGCAGCTACGTGCGCTGGCTGGCTCAGCAAAAAATAACATAGACGCTAACCTTGAGAAAAATTTTAGCATTCCTTACCGACGTATATAACATGATAATTGCTTTGAAGATGAAACTCTGCGTACTAGGAAGAGTAAAGGATTGCACCACATTTCACATGTAAAACCGTTTATTGAGAGATAATATGCTTTTTAACTTAGTCTTTGCCATAAAATTTTTCACTTAACGCTGCTAGTACAATGTGTCACACTGTGAAACTGTTAACATGCAACAATGTTTTGAAGTTAACTGTCCAGTCTAGAACCAATATTTAAACAGAAATTACGAATGCATTGTTATAGTGCACAGACAACACAGTGTTATTGCGTGTGTACATTCTTGCTTGTTAGTTGCACGATTACATATCGACTATAAGGCTCACATACTTAGAACATATACTGCTAATGAGATTTTAATGCAATGTTTTGGTTTACTTGAAAATACATTCTGCATTTAAAGTACATTCTGAGAGACATCAGATGAGACAGTGGTTAGTTTACTTGACAGCTACACGATTACATCACGACGCTATTAATGTGTGACACAATTTACATTATTGCTTTTGCACTGTATCTGTTTTATATCTGCACAGTTTTTCTGTACTATTCTGGAAAGTAAAATATGTTTTAGTAGTAACTTTTCTGGTATAGCTACAATGAGACAGCCTTTTTCGTAGCACAACAATACATTACATTATAGGACTTTCTTGATCACATTAAGATACGTAATAACTACAATATCTATAAGCAAAGCATTTCACTTTATCTTATAGCAAGATGCACATTTAGCGCTAAAGGACACGTATCTGAGTGATTAATTTTGTACTTAAAATATTTATTTTTAAATATTTTTGAATTACAATGATACAAAGGTTTTCCGTGATACATTTCATTCCATTGCTGTAATCTGTAACACCTGAGGGTATAATTACATTAATCCTCAGGGGGGTACACGCTTACTTTATGTACCATGTGTTTGGCAAGCACAAGGAGCCCTAGCAAATATGGTATTTGCTTATACAACTTTACACATCAGTACCATATTTCTCTAACACATAAATTACACAGCTATCTGATCATTTAACTGAGAGAGACAAACATTTTTTTTATAACATCAGTGACAGATTTTTACCTAATTACACAGTTGGATAAATTCACACTTATGAAATGGTATTTTGTCTGTACTTTGTGAACTGTTCATATTTTTTCGGAACCATTGTGATACTATGAGAGCTTTGAATGATATACACTCCTGGAAATTGAAATAAGAACACTGTGAATTCATTGTCCCAGGAAGGGGAAACTTTATTGACACATTCCTGGGGTCAGATACATCACATGATCACACTGACAGAACCACAGGCACATAGACACAGGCAACAGAGCATGCACAATGTCGGCACTAGTACAGTGTATATCCACCTTTCGCAGCAATGCAGGCTGCTATTCTCCCATGGAGACGATCGTAGAGATGCTGGATGTAGTCCTGTGGAACGGCTTGCCATGCCATTTCCACCTGGCGCCTCAGTTGGACCAGCGTTCGTGCTGGACGTGCAGACCGCGTGAGACGACGCTTCATCCAGTCCCAAACATGCTCAATGGGGGACAGATCCGGAGATCTTGCTAGCCAGGGTAGTTGACTTACACCTTCTAGAGCACGTTGGGTGGCACGGGATACATGCAGATGTGCATTGTCCTGTTGGAACAGCACGTTCCCTTGCCGGTCTAGGAATGGTAGAACGATGGGTTCGATGACGGTTTGGATGTACCGTGCACTATTCAGTGTCCCCTCGACGATCACCAGTGGTGTACGGCCAGTGTAGGAGATCGCTCCCCACACCATGATGCCGGGTGTTGGCCCTGTGTGCCTCGGTCGTATGCAGTCCTGATTGTGGCGCTCACCTGCACGGCGCCAAACACGCATACGACCATCATTGGCACCAAGGCAGAAGCGACTCTCATCGCTGAAGACGACACGTCTCCATTCGTCCCTCCATTCGCGCCTGTCGCGACACCACTGGAGGCGGGCTGCACGATGTTGGGGCGTGAGCGGAAGACGGCCTAACGGTGTGCGGGACCGTAGCCCAGCTTCATGGAGACGGTTGCGAATGGTCCTCGCCGATACCCCAGGAGCAACAGTGTCCCTAATTTGCTGGGAAGTGGCGGTGCGGTCCCCTACGGCACTGCGTAGGATCCTACGGTCTTGGCGTGCATCCGTGCGTCGCTGCGGTCCGGTCCCAGGTCGACGGGCACGTGCACCTTCCGCCGACCACTGGCAACAACATCGATGTACTGTGGAGACGTCACGCCCCACGTGTTGATCAATTCGGCGGTACGTCCACCCGGCCTCCCGCATGCCCACTATACGCCCTCGCTCAAAGTCCGTCAACTGCACATACGGTTCACGTCCACGCTGTCGCGGCATGCTACCAGTGTTAAAGACTGCGATGGAGCTCCGTATGCCATGGCAAACTGGCTGACACTGGCGGCGGTGGTGCACAAATGCTGCGCAGCTAGCGCCATTCGACGGCCAACACCGCGGTTCCTGGTGTGTCCGCTGTGCCGTGCGTGTGATCATTGCTTGTACAGCCCTCTCGCAGTGTCCGGAGCAAGTATGGTGGGTCTGACACACCGGTGTCAATGTGTTCTTTTTTCCATTTCCAGGAGTGTATTTGGTAAGGGATCATGATTTTTGAAGTACGTTTGAGGTAGATGACTTTATTGAAGGTCTTGAAATTGTTGAAAGAAGCTGCGACGATTCTGAGATGTTATTGATCTGTTATGATGTTATTATCACAATGACAATGTGTATTATACTGTTGAGGTATGTTTATGATCAATAAGATGATGCTACCATATTTGAGGAATGTGATTACGTGTTTATATGTATACGAATAATGAATAGAAGTTAGGGACTCTGGTTTGTGAAAAAGGATGTTGGAAACCAAGATTCGTAGTTTAAGAGTTATAAAATGTGTGTAAGTGCATGAATGTATCACAATGCTGGCGAAAATTTTTTGGACACTGTTATATTTATATGATTTTGTTTCTACAGATTTGCAACGCAAATTCCCGAACCTGTGAAATTTTTATATGAGACTGTCACTGTAGTGCAAACTGGTGTCGTAAATATTTCGGTAAGAAAGTTAAGTGACCACCTTCAGGTAATGCATCGTGGGCACCCAGCTGCGCGACAGTCGCCTGGAAAAAAGTCATTAGTGTGTGCCTTTCAGAGGCACAGGTGGAGAAAAAGAAAAGAGGCCATTATCCTCGCTATTGACATTCCTTTGTAGAAAGCATCGCAAATACGATACGCTCATTACTTGGAAACATATTGTACTTTGTGCTACTTACTGAAATGCTTATAAACTGATAGGAAATATTCTTACACCTGCACACCTGGTTATGACAAGTGTCTTTCTATGAGAGTTGAGAGAATTTCTACTAACTTATGAAATGCCACATGACTATTGAATGATATTTTTATGCTTTACTTTGTACATAGTTGCTTATTTTATTTGATATCTGTTTTCCAGGTGTGTTGCATCATTGGTTTTATGAAATAAAATTAAATGCATTTGCTAATGTGAACATCTTCTGTCAACAGATCTGTTAGATAATAATTTTATCATCCACATTCTTAAAAAAAAGAGCACTTGGAAAGGAAAGAACAGAAAGAAGGGACTAGTAACAGTAACTGCATACATAATTATCTTTTCAAGTACTTGGTAATTTTTGGTGTAGAATAAGTTTTTGTGATGCATCACTCTAGTGTTAAGATGTGACATAGTTATTAGACATTTCCTATCTTTACTGTAATATTGTTTCTGCATGAGCTTTGTCATGTTTAGATATAAGTTATAGCATTTGCTGCTGCTGTTCGCCAGGCATAGTGCTACTCAATTTCACATTGTATTACTTTGTTAAGCCAGTTTTACTACTGATTTATTTTTCTTGTTTGCTGCACATTGCCTTATATTAGTTGTAATATTGCAATTGCGTTGCTATTTCTTATTTATTGCTGCTTGCTTTTTGCCAATTTGCATTTATTGTCATTGCTGTTTGTGTTAATTGTTTTGTACTGCTGCATTGCCTCGTCCCTTAGTATATATCTCTGAGCTCAGTAGATTTAAGTTAGCTTAAGAAGGGGTAGGCTATATGAGTGAACGAGTTGTGATGAATTAGAAGAAATGCATTCAGAAGCTATAAGAAAATGGTTTGGCCAAAAAAGTATTTTGAAAGAGGATATGAACAGAAAAGTAGGGTTTAGGGACAACAGGTTTAGGTAGGATTTTCTTGGAAATAAATGATGAGGTAAGATAATGGAAAATAAATAATGAGGTAAGAAGTATGTGAATATATAAATACAGAAATCAATCTTGGATTGGATTTTTTTGGTGGAAACAAATGTTGAAATAAGACGAAAGATCTATGGAATGAAGTTTTGGGTTGGACTGCAGTACCAAATGTTACACTGAAAACAAACCCTGCCCTTTCCTCTTGTGTTATTCTGCTATGTGTTTGTGTACCCTTGTGTATTTGTGTTCTTTCTGTCTTTATGTGTTTAGCTGTTAAGAGCTATGTTGTAAAATTTTCTAATAATATGTGATTTTCTATGTAAAGATGTTTGGACATTATTTATTCTGTTCTGGTTTAATGCTCTTGTGTGAAAATTAATATTTCAAAAACTATTTTCATTATTTTATATATTTACTTATGTCATAATTCCTGTAACAATGATGTATATGTTTATTTCTATTCTTTTGCAAAGCCTGTATTACTACAAATGTTATCTGTATTATTATGTTTTAATGATGTTTTCTGTACCTCTGTAATTGTATTCTCATGTTATAAAATTGTAATTGACACCAGTTTATCAAATTAAGTAACTTGTAAGCATTCATTTCACTGCACACATTTCTGTTGGTCATAGTCTATGCACAATATGTGAAAAAAAAGAGGACTGTTGGTGTTTGCACGTGTGTTAATAATTCAGCAAGGGACTGGATAACAGCACTGTTGGTTCTAAGGACATTTCAAAAAAAATTTTGTGAGTGCACAAGTGGTGGTTCATGGACTTGCTAATTGTCCGCAAGACTCTTCAATGGTGATTGTGCACCTGCACAGTCACAGCAGATGGCTGCTAGCCATCTCTACAAGGACTAAAGTGGGTCTACACCTTTGATGACTCACCAATACCATTATTTCTACAAGGACTGCACTGGATCTGCACCTCTGCAGGCCCACCAATACCGTAATCTCTACCAGGACTACAGTTGGTCTGCTCTGTGATGACCTACCTACCAATATTCTTCAAAACTTCGATTGACTCTGCGGTGGGTTTGCTCTGTTGTGGCCCATTACCTGTCTGCATGTCAAGAGTCAGCACTGTCTTTCTGTTGGAAGGACAACACTACTTCTTCAAGACAGCATTGAAATCCACTACTTCCGTGTGCATTGTCTTTTACTGCTCAGACTTTGAGAAAAAAAACTGCAATTTTACTGTGATGAATGATCAGGACTGTCTTTATGGACTGTGAGAAAATTTTAGCTTTTCACCAACATTGTATCAATAAGTGTGTGCATTTGATTTCTTTGTTATTGTAATTATGACTATGAAAAATTTATTCAAATCTGTATTGGCCACTGCCCGAAGCAATTTGTAAAATTTTTTGTGGGGAGCATGGGGGCTATGTAAGTAGGCTGTTTAGGTTTTCTTATTGGTAACGTCACGTAGCTCTCTGTATGAAAATCACTGGTTGTGCTGTGTGCAGTCTGTGGCTGGTTTGCAATATTGTTGGCTATTGTAGTATTGGGCAGTTGGCTGTTAACAGCGCGTAGCGTTGCGCAGTTGGAGATGAGCCGCCAGCAATGGTGGATGTGGGGAGTGAGATGGCGGAGTTTTGATAGCGGATGATCTGGACAGAGACAGTAAATTTGTAAGACTGGATATCATGAACTGTTATATATATTATGACTTTTGAACACTATTAAGGTAAATACATTGTTTGTTCACTATCAAAATCTTCCATTTGCTAACTACGCCTATCAGTAGTTAGTACCTTCAGTAGTTTGAATCTTTTATTTAGCTGGCAGTAGAAGCGCTCGCTGTATTGCTGTAGTTCGAGTAACGAAGATTTTTGTGAGGTAAGTGATTTGTGAAATGTGTAGGTTAATGTTAGTCAGGGCCATTATTTTGTAGGGATTTTTGAAAGTCAGATTGCGTTGCGCTAAAAAAATATTGTGTGTCAGTTTAAGCACAGTCATGTATAATTGTTCAAAGGGGACGTTTCGCAGCAAAGCTCTTGCATGGTCGACTGGCCCAGAGGATTTTGTTGTAACAAAAATTTAACTTTACAATGGTTTATGTACCGGGGTCATCAAACGTCATCGCTGACATGTGGTCACGATCGCCAATTGGTGGAAATGACACCCAGCTACAGGAGAGAGATGACGAACCGTTTTCTCTCTGCTACATGAAGAAGGTGGCGTTTGAGAACTACGTGGCTGTTTCGATGAAAGATATTCAGAAAGAACAGGATAAGGATCCGCAGTAGCCTCTCCTTGTCCCGTTTAGGGGGCCAATTAAGTCCGACGCCGCAGTCTCTCGTAGCTTTGTAGGGACAATTGGATACATTGGTTCCTGCATAGTGACTGTGCTAGTTTTCCCTTTCTGACAAATCTTACTTGATGCGCAAGAGTGTGCTTTTCTATCGGAGGAAAGTCGACAGCTCCCTATGGGTAGTACGTGTGCCGGAAGATCTGATCAACAAGATCATCTGGTACACTTCGGCGCTCGTAAGTGTTTCTTGAAGTTTCGGAGCGTTTACCACTTCCGTAACATGGAGAGGAGAATACGGGAGGTGTTGCGTTACTGTAAGGTTTGCCAGAAAGGGAAAACTAGCACAATCACCATGCAGGCACCAATGTATCCAATTGTCCCTACAAAGCTACGAGAGACTGCGGCGTCGGACTTAATGGGCCCCCTAAACAGGACAAGGAGAGGCTACTGCTACATACTGGTATTAATTGAGCTGACGTCGAAGTACGTAACACTGACACCTTTGAAAAGGGTGTCAGGCAAATCCAACACCTTCCATGAAAACCCTGACATGATAAGCAAATCCAGTAGTATGTGACATAGCTCCGAATAAATCGTGACATTAAATTAACCAAAGTAATACGAGTAACGAGTGAGCAAATGGAATACCACAGACTAACACAAGAATGCCTAAATGAATGTCATACCTTCCCACCGTGAGACAGACGCCGTTCCGAGGGGAGAAACGAGAACAGAAGCCGAGAGCAGAACCGTGTTAAGCTAGAAGGCCCTACGATAAGGGACGGACACCCACGTTGCCAGCTAACCGACAGGACCACCCCCAGCCCATGTTAAAAGCTAGAGCCCTACAGACGAACAGTATAGATCTTACGATAACACTAAAAGGGCCACACCAGCCGCAAGTTTTAGCGTGAGAGTTTTTCGCGTCTCTGTTACGTTGCAAACGTTAAAAACATTGCCCCACCACGAAAAGTAACCGACAGGACCACCCCCCAGCCAATGTTAAAAGATAAAGCCCTCCAGAAGAACAGTATAGATCTTACGATAACACTAAAAGGGCCACACCAGCTGCAAATTTTTGCGTGAGACTTTTTCGCGTCTCTGCTACGTTGCAAACTTTAAGAACGTTGCCGCACCACGAAAAGTATAACGTTTCTCATTGGATAGACAGAATTTTTGTAGGCGGAGCTTAAGGTTAACATTGAGACCCTGACTGGTCAGATGAAAACACAGCCAGATAGTTTTTTTTAACCAACTTCGGTAAATTGTAGTAAGGAGAAGTTAGAAGGGAGTTGCTTCTGAGACGGCGAGCTGGATGGAGCTGCGTCGCCCGACGCCCCCTGACAGTGCCTAACCAACGACAAGGTAATGAACGCAAGCTATGCCGCATAACAGCGCATAAAGCTTCACTCAGAAGTCTCATCTGTTACATCCCCTTTTTACGTAATACTAGTGTCGATCGTCAGTTAAGGCTCATGGTATTCACATTTGCTACGTATGTTAAAATCTGAAACGCGATGATTTTTCTGTTATATAATTATTGAGGAGCCACATCAGCCACTCTAATTTACGACAAGTTAGATAAGTAATTAAAGATAATTGAGGGTCACTGTAGACCATTTTGATAGTCTTCTCTTTTGTCAAACTTAATTTAAACCTAGATTATAGATGTGATATGGCATAGGTCATCTTCGATCCATTGTAGAACTTGGAAACCCATTCAGGGAATATTCGTTCACATTTTTGTTGAACGCAGTTGGTTTTTATCATCCTATATTAAAACGTTTCCTTTTATCAATAGTGAAATTTATAAATAATGTTTTGTGAGTAGAATAAAATTTCCAATGGTAAACTTAACTGCTTTTTCGACGTTATTTTACCAGCTAACTAAAAATAGGAAAGCCTTGAACCCCTTCCACTAAATTTAGTTAGTATTAAGATTCTTTTACAGGGAGTGCAGTGGAGCTGACGCTGAAATCATTAAGTATTTGGTTATATCATCGCTAGTCTCACTGAACTCTTCTGAACTGTACATGTCATGTGTGGTCTGGCGTCTCCTTACCAGCAACAGGTCCCAATTTCAAACTAGTCAATTCCCTAAAAAACACGCTCAGAGCTTCGTTGCTCGAAAGTGGTAGGGAGACACGACTTAAAACAACAGACACCACGCAGAATGTTAGAGTCTCAGTGTAAGTCAAGCTTTGCGGCGAGATTTATTAAGCAAGTTGTGCGCGTCGACCGAATTATATCTGACAACGGTCCTCAGTGCAGGTCAGAACAGTGGCAGGCAACCCTTCGGGAATACAATATCAAGCCTATTTACATCTCTAGGTTCAAACCAAGTTGTAATCCCGGCGAACGAACGATGAAGGATTTGGGAGCGATGTGCTGCACGTACTGTTCGAGACGACATGAAACATGGGTCGACTATCTTAAAGACTTTGAGGAGGCCATCAATGAAATGCCCCATAGCACCACACTTCTTCCCCCGGTGACAGCGCTTAAGAACACCTATCCGCCGGACAGAATTCGGGAGCTTGTAGATTTTCCCCCACGCCCAAGATCAAGACACAGGGAGATTGAACGCCAGGCGTTGCAAAACATTCAGGTGACTGCACACTCGCGTAAGGTGAGATCGGACAAGTCGGCAGTAGTGAGGACATTTTCAGTCAATGACAAAGTGTTGGTGAAATCTCGCCGCTTGTCTAATAGAAAGAAGGAAGTGTGCAAAAAGTTCTTCGCTCTGTATCATGGCCCTGTGCGGGTGCGGCGAATTCCCCATCCCAATGTCGTGGAGCTAGAGAGCCTAAAAACCGGAAAGTCCTTGGGAGTGCACCATATCACACATGTGAAGCCCTATGTGGGATAGGATGAGGCCATGTTGTTCTGTTTTTGTAAACAATGTTAATGTTAGTTAGATGCTAGAAATATAATTGTTACGGTATGTTCTTGTGTGTATGTTGTTGTTTAGTAAATAAGGGGTACATTTGGGCAAACACGGCCTACAGTTCTATCCTTTAGAAGTCAGTAACTTGTGGTTCAAGCGACGTTATAGTCGTTAGTAAATGTGCAGAATGTTGGGCAAACAATTGTGAAATTAGCGGTTACAGTAAAGTAGAAAAATGACTAGATATCTGAGTCTGTGGCGGACATCTTGACGAGCGAGCTCGTTGAAACAGACGAGAAAAACGCAACGAGCGTTGGTTCAAGAGGTTACTGAACAGATTTTTCATGAAGCTATAGCGAGGTTTTTTATGTACTTGGTACCTACCAGCAGTGTCAGGGTGACCTGCAAAGTTATGCGAAGAAGTTCGTCGTCAGGGTGATGTGAACGGGGGAAGTATGTGTTGAGAGGGCTTTGCGCAGTTGCGAGAGTGTTGTTTTATTAGTGGTTGATGGGATAAGGCTCTGAGCGGGTGCGAGAGTGGAGATCAACCCTAAAGAAGGGTACAGGATGCTAAGCAAGGTAGAATAGTCTTATGAAAAATCACAAGGGACGCATGACATGACGTGGTGTTGGATACGAAGAAAGTTCCGAACACCTGGGCTTTAGAAAATAAACAATGTATGTCAGCAGCGAAAAGTAGTCTAAATAAATTAAATATTGTACGGTTAATCGCTCTTTATGTTCGTCAGGTCCAACCAGGCAAAATTAGACAAACAAATTTATGTGAAACCACATTTGCTTCCAGTTGAAGAGGAAATTTGGAAGGAGAATGAAATCACAAAAAAAAAGGTTTTTGAAGTAAGAGCAAGGAAAAATGGGTAACAATCACGACCGGAAAGAAATCAGAATAGCTAAAATATTAATCCAGGAATCAGGCACAAGCGAGAGCTGGTATCTATGCTTGATTCTTTTGTTCACAGGAGGACCTTGGTGACATATCTTCATGTGCACGAAGATCCTATATATCCTCATTCCTCTTCCTGCATGTATTTTAAAAAATATATGTACATATGAAATATATACAACATACTGAGAACATACTACAGACATGAGACACCTGACAAAAAATGGCTTTTTTATTTACAACTTTGTAAAAAAATGCATGTTCATTCAATTACATCTGTAAATTGATTAATTATGATCTCTGTTAAGTTAGAAGAATCACTTAAATATAGCTTTAGGCCGTTCCTGTAGATTTAGTTCACCCATATTGTGAAGTCAAAAGGGTGCCATTTAGGTTAAGACAAGGTAAAATAAATCTATGTTGTATGTAACGATTGCAGATGAGGTGTGACTACCAAAGGAGGCACGGTATGCAGAGAAGCACTAGTGGTGAGACAGCTGTGAGCACATACGGCCTTTGACCTAATGGAAAGCTGAACGGCAAATAGAGCAAGGGCAGTGCCAGACCGCACTCAGCAGCTGTGTGGCACCGAGACCGGTTCTGCCCAATGACACTGCCCACACAGCGCTGGGCACTCCATGGAGATGGGGCCGACAGGTTCCTATTGTTCAGCTGTGGCAGCGGCGCCCGATATCGGCTAACAAGCAGTCAACAACTTGTAATCTGGTTAGAAGGAGGCGCGCGGATCACCCGAGGTGGGGCCAACTGCAGGGCAAGTTACAAGGTGACACCTGGTGGGAACAGTTACATAGATCACCCTCCCGTCCCCAACTAAAATCGGATCAGGCTGTCTCCGTAATTATAGCGGTACCGGGTAGACGGGACTTCAGAAGAGGAGGTCTCTGTAGGAGCGGAAGCTTCCAGAAGAGTTAGAGATAGGGAATAGAGAAGGTGAGGTGCCGCTATAGAGTCAGTCAAGAAGACGACGAGTAAGATGAGGATGCAAGATGTACGAGGGCGCCAACAGAGAAACGATAACCGTGCCTTTCCGCCTATGAGCCCTGCCGTGTGTCCCAGCTAAGCCAGAGCGCACAAGTTAGCCAATAAACGCCACTGACGCCACGACTGACAAATACACTACGCTGCGCCGACGACCGCGACACGCCGCCGACCGTCGACGGCGGAGGTGCATGCACTTACGTGCATTACAGCGGGCGTAGACGACACGGATGACGCCCCAGAACCTCGCCAACGCCTGTAAAGGCAGTGGCTCTCTGCTAGATACAGCGACTCCCACATCAGCAAACTGCAGCGTCCATAAACAAATCATTGCCACTCACTTTCCATAAATGAACTAGTGCCATTGCTTCTCGTGTGCAAACCCCAAAGAACAGTCAGTGTCACACCACTGAAGAACTCTCTCAACAGAGACAATCGGTTTTTTTGTGTTGAAAAAAGTTATGAGCCAAAGTTCAGAACAATCGTAACGGGGTTTGCGTTGAATTTTAATTGATCTTAAATTTTCTTAATCATTCACTATTGAATCTTGGGGGTTGACGTCATGTCTGTTCATTTAGATTTTTTTTTCATGAATCCATGTTCTATTATACAGTTCTGGCGCAAATTAATATATTTGATTTGGTTTTGTGTATTATATATTCATGAGTTCACATTTAATGTTTTGTGTTGATGATATATGTTCGTGATTTTTGTACAACTGGGTTAAGGCACACCCTTATACATTGTTGCCATACTATTGCTTGCATATTAACAAGAAGTAGAGTAAATGCAGTGACCATAATAACGGTAAGTTGTCTTGTTTAAGCCAACTGTGTAGGGACAGTGACCATTGATAAAGTTTTTCATAACTAAATAATTGCGCTAATGAAGAATAAGGTCACATATGTTTCGTTTCTTTTTTATATTAATATCAAACAACAAAATAGTTTGTCAAGACAGAGAATTTACTTCCAGATTGAGTGGTACTGCCAGTTTGCTTAAAATATTAATTTGATAACAGTTTCACATTATTTATTTTATTTTATTTTGTATTTGCAACTTCAATAATGGGCCTAGAGCTGTTTTTTATAAGTAAAGTCGTTAATAAAAAGTATGGCAACTTGCTAACACCAATTTTAGAATTATTATGATTTTGTAATGTTTTGCGGAATGTATCTGTTGATTGTGGTAATTAGGGATTCTCTCAGGGGATACATCAGCGTATCGCAAGGGTATGTGAGACATGTTGCTAGCGTACAGATCGAAGTATTGTCACGCTGAGTCTGTATTGCTGTAGTTCCATACAGCCTAAGCATTAGTGAATTTGTAAGACGGCACGGGAACAAGCTCCCTCCAAGCAGTGTCGGTAAAACTAATGACATTCAGTCCTGCTTCTCAGAGATTTCCAAGTAATTCATGTCTCACAAATATTGTATGAGTGTGTGAATAAGAAGGATGGCAGATGGGTAATATCTAGTGTCGGGTCACCTGAAAAAAATTTTCTGATACTGATACTAACAAAAATTTTATTACGAAGGTGGGGGCTGTGTAAGGTGCCCGGACATTGGCAAACAACAGATCATGACTCTATTGTATTATGATAAAAATGAGACACTCTCAAGCAGTATTCCCTGCATGTCTGCGTGATTAAGTCACTAACTTAAAGCGCTGGTGAAAAGTGTCGGAAGTTGAGAATTGTGGAATATAATGTCTGCAGCTGGCCATAGCTCGCCGGGCCGCCGTGGGCGGCAGGTAGCGGTCACCGGAAACGCGGAACAATACGGCGCTTTTGGGGATAGCCCGGCATACGGAGCCACCTGTGCTGGGCAACACGTGAAGAAGATTTCGTTTCTGTAGGGACGTTATGACCTACTCGATCGTTGGGTAGATCTCAGAAATGCCGTTGGAGGGATTTCGGCGATGATAGACCGTTCGACATTGGCCGAAACTGAGTATTCTTCCGCCACTTATTCGTACGCGTGGGAGACGGGAGAATTGTGGAGAGAGTGGAGTAAGCCTTCAGCCATCGAGCGGTACGGACTTGGAGACGGCGTCTTGGCCATCATCTTCGAAGGGAGATACACGGTCTGTATCGCAGCACTGCACCAACGCGTGTTCCGTGCAGAGTTCTGCGATTAGAGCTCTTTGTGTGCTCAGAAGCGAGATTTTCACCAACGCTTAACCACTTCCAACAACTTACCTAATATTCTTGATTCTTGATCTGGTAGTTATCCTTGCGAGGTGCCGAGTATTTATCAACGTAGCTGCTGGTAATATGGGTGCGTAATTGCAAATTGTTAATGTGCCATTCCCAGGAGTGTGTGGGTGGACAAAGAAATTCACTTTTTTTTTGTAAATTTTGTCAGTTGTGGGGATGTCAAATTAAAATTCCAGTATTATAATCGAATTATTGACTTCATTGTAGCTAGTATTTATCCTGTCCCAGTAAATTTTACATGTACTCTAGTCACTGCACAGCTTGCCCAGACGGGAAGGAAAGAAGGTTTGCGTTCTTCTATGTCAGCGACGTTCAAATACGTTTACACATGAAATAAAAGAGACAGTATACTGGCCTGGCCTAGACGTAGAACAGAATTTGGTTGCAAGTACCAGGCTCACAACGTCGGCTGCAGTAGGTCTGAAAGAGTGTCACACCTGCAGGACATGCAGCATCTCTGCAGGGCTGCAATCGTGTACGGAGTTCGATCTATATTAAGGGAGGAAACGTTTCAGATCTCTCGGCTGTCATCGTTTCATTTACTCAATACTTGACTGTCATGACCACCCTCCCTGCCTCTTCGTTTGATGCAGGATGAATGGGGTGGTGCCCATATACGTTACACCTATCGTTTGGTAAAAATGGAAGTGAGCGTGTGGCGTAGTTGGCCGGCAAGCCCCAACCGGGGAAGTTCGGCCGCCAAGTGCAAGCCTTATTTCAGTCGACGCCACATTGGGCGACTTGCGCATCGGTGATGAGGATGAAATGATGATGAGGGAAACACAACACCAAGTCCACGAGTGGAGAAAGTCTCCAACCCGGCCGGGAATCGAACCCGGGCCCGCTGCGCGGGAGGCAAGCACGTGTGCCTAATATAGTATTTGAGGATCGGAGGCTGGAGTTTAGGCATCAGAATCCACCATTCTGTCGGAGAAGTAACCCCAGATTCACGTTGTGCCGCATCTAGAAACAGAACCGTGTTGCCGGTTCCATAACATTGGGCATGCGCAGGGACATTATGTGCCACTTAGTGGAGCATCAGGTCCTTATCTGTGAGACTAGTCACCAAACAGGTAGTTAAAGAAAATTTATGCAGCGTATACGCCATCATCGAATCGAAAGGAAAGTCCCTCTTGTTTCTCGAACGCATCGCCCAGACTCATCGGCAGGCGCAACACAACGTCAACGATGGCGAGTTGAAAGGGGACCCGGTAGGGTATCTCACTAAAGTAGTTGCTCATATCAGCATCCACTAATGTAATCGCTACAGCATCTTATCTCATAAGAATTCTCGGAAACTAAAGAGCAGAAATAGCTGCTAGAGGACGGTGATCAGATGGAATTTCGTGTGGTATGAGAAAACATGCAATTTTTTCGTAGCCATGACATGTTCAGTCTCTTTCTCTATTTGCATTTAATTTCCCAGCTGTTAGCATTTTAGCCGTGTTTCTAATCGTTTCTTAGGAGCCGTTCGAGGATTTATGTGACATAACAGCTTCTGTCATCAGGCTAAACGCTTTCCTAATGTGAACAGATAGGTTGCAGGCTTCAAACACTTTCAGATTCGAAAGCATTGCTGACAAGCTGAGGGCAAACGTTTACCGAAGTTGTTTGAAGTGAAATGGTTTCGACGCAGCACCAAAATTTGCAATAACAACTTATCTTGCCCATGAACGACAGGGGTTACTTTTGGCTTACGGACGTCGTCAATCGCTTCAACGTGAGCTGATGTGGTCTGAGGATGAATCTCTGCTCAGTACATGGCTGAGAATGCTCCGGTGAGAAAAACTATAAATTACATTTAAGGTAAAAGCTCAAAATCTATTAAATGTCTATTGTAAATTGTAGAGGTATTACTCCAAAGTGTCTGTATCTGCAATCTATAACGTCACCAAGGTAATAAGCATTTTGTTCGGGATCCGACAGTTCCACTAAAATGTAATGGATCTCAACGGCCTCTTGCGATTGACACCCGAGAGAAGATATGTTGTTCACTCGGCGGTGCAGAATCATACAGCCACGTCATCTGCCTTGAGTTGCAAAGCTGTCTTATTTGCAGCAAAGACAAGTATCGACACGAGCAGTCTGGATTACCACGGACTGTCAGAACGGCGACCATTGTTGCGGCTTCCTTTGATAAGATAACAAAGAAAGAGAGGCACGACGACAGTGATGCATCCAGTGACACCAGTGGAAGCAGGAATGGTACATCAACTATTTAGAGGGTTTCGGTTCTGCATGTAGCATAACGATGGACGTATCCATGCGTGCGAGCTCCGAGGAGAACAAACCTAGGCAGACTGCATTCGATACAATACAAGCACAGTACTTGGCGTGATAATAAGGAGTGCGTACAGGAACGATCATCATTGGTTTGCATAGCCGTTAATTGCGATGCCAGGTGTTACAATTTCGAAATGTTAAGGCTGGTGATTGTGCCCTACCGTCGAGGTATTTTTGGCGTCGTCTTTCAACAAAATGAAGCAGGACCATTCACTGTGATTTCCTGAACTACTCTTACCTTTACTATTGTCCAGTTCAGCTCTTCCTTTGGACATCTCACTCGTGAAAACATCTGGTTATGGGTTACAGAGAGACTGGCATACCACAACTCGTCAACCACTACGATTGATGAACTCTAGTGTAGGCCTGAAGCAGCATGGAATGACGTACCCCTACGTGTCATCTAAGCTCAGTTTGACCCGATACCCAGCTGTGTTACAGGAATGAGTCAATACATATACCGGTATGCGAAGCATAAGGACGAAAGTAACTTTCACATAATGTGACATTGCCAAGTAACACAGGTCGATTGAACATCGACCATACTATGAAAGAACTGCTATATTACGAGGATTTCCCAGAAAGTAAGTTCCGATCGGTTGCGAAATGGAAATCACTGGGAAAATCCGGTAAAGCTTTGCACATATGTGTTAGGCAGTGTCTCTGGCATGCCCGTTAATCGTGTCGCGTCGGTCTTTTCAGTTTTGAGTGAACAGTGAGCACATAAAGATGCGTAGGGAATAGTTTCCCCCGCCAAGTATGAGGGCCTGGTTAGAGATTTCGCCTGTGTCATGCATCCCACATAATGCAACTGTCGAGCAGTTACTTCTTCATGCCAATTCTCGGCTGCACACTGCAGGGGCAATGAAGACGCTCCTGCAGCGTTTCCGATGAGACGTGTTTGGTCACCCACAACACAGTCCGTAATTGGCTCACCCTGAGTCTGGTCACAAGAACCGCTGGCTATGAAGACAAAAATTTTTCCACAGACAACGAGCTGCAGACCAGTGCAGATAACTGACCGAAAGCACAGGCCGCTGCTTTCTATGACGAGGATATTGGAAAGTTGATACAACACTACGAGAAAACTGGAAGTTGGAGCGCGAGGAGTATGTAGAGAGGTAGGTAGAAGGTGTACGTAACTGCTGCAAATAAAACGTTTCTGGTTTTCACTGTGGTTTCGATTTCGAGACCGATCGAAACGTACTTTCTAGACAACCCTCGTATATTACAGAACGCAAATGAAAGAGATACCCAACAAGACGAACAGAAATGACTTCTTCAAAGATAATAATTACACCGAAGTCACCGTGATTTATGAAGGTCCCCTGGACATTACAAAAGGTGTGACGTGGTTCTTAACAGGGTGTGTCACTACCACGGATGGCAATGCATGCTTTTCAACGGGCTTGCAAGCTGACCACAAGGTCAGGGCCGAATGAATCCCTAAAAAGGCTCACATGGGGAAGCAGTACAGGTAGACAGTACGCTCGAGCAACATTATGCCTTCCCACATCATTATACCTGGACCATCTAAACGATCACTTTCGACAATTCATGACGTACACTAATATAGCGAGACATGGGAACACGAAATGAACCCAGGAAAATTCTCGAACACGATTGATTTGGTGGTCCAAGTGTTACGGTGTGGGGAGGCGTAATGTGGCACCGTCGTGCTGAATTCCAAATCTTAAAATGATACACTGCCTGGTTGGTGTTAATGTGGCGCAGTACTGCTTCCTCAGGTGCGTCTTTCATTGGTATATTCGGCCTGATTTAATTTTTATGGATGACAATGCGCTACCACACCATCTTCTTATCAACTTTGTGACCAGCAAGGTAGCACGTTTCAGAGAATGTATAGCCGTGCGTACTGATTACACATCCTAGTGAGAACGATGTCCCGCCTGTAGTAACATCCAGAAGTTCGGCACGATAGTGACAATTACTGTCTTTGAATAAAAGTGTCATTTTTGGTCGTCACATGGCGTATTTCTTCCAAATACCTCCTGTACTGTACTGTACTGTACTGTAGCTGTTCTTCCTGCTACAGTCCAGGTTTCATCGACGGGTATCACTTGGCAAGTGACACATCATATGAAGGATACTTTCATCCATAAGATTTTCACACCACTTTAGTTTATATAGTCAGGAGCCTAAGAAATTGGTCCACCTTTCAAGTAGCGTGAAGCGCACTTGGTATGTATCCTGATGGCTAAAAAAGCCACGCTCATTTTGAGTAAAAAAATGCTGTCTGACAATGAAATCAACGGAAAAGATTGGGTCGCCACCAACTCTAGCCGCACGACAAATAAGAGGTTGTGCTGAGTTGGAAAATTACTTAATTTATTCATACGAAAAACTCAACAAAAGAATATTCATTTTACAGTCACTGATAAGGAATGGGATGTGATTATTAATATGATCCAGGCATTTTTCCCGTGAATCAAATATTGAATAAAGTAAATGTTTCCCGAACATTGTCCATAAGTGCAGCTTGCAACAACATTCCTGAAAACAAGATTTATTCCAGAGCATTTATTTTAAATAAAAAAGGACACTAATTATGGACCTGTGCGCATGGATATGCTATGGATGGGTAACAAGGAAAATTATGGCGTAGGTAACGGAAACGTAACATCAGTACACTGGATAAGATTGGAGGCAAAATTATTTAGTCCTTAAAACATTGATGTAATGCCTCTATAGACTGCTGTTGCCTGGTAACTAAGTACAATTGCTCGTGAAATGCTATACGTCTCACAATAGACTCGTGTGCCCATGTGGTTCGCGGAGACACAATTTCTACATACCGGGGCGAAATTTTAGTAACATCACACCACACAATCGCGAACAATTAACATCTTACAGAGGACACATTTGAATAGACAAAGGATAATGGCAGAGGGCCAACAGTCTCTAAAATTAACCCATGAGGATGGTTTGCACAAAGTAATGAGACAAAGAAAATTCACAAAGAAGCAACAATTACCAAGATTTAACAAGATTCGGAAAAGATTAGAATGCATACACACGCAGTTGCAGACACACAAACATTCACACTGAACCAAGGGCGCTTCAACATATGCAACACGTTTGTGCTACGTTCTTCTTACGGATCAATGTCAAGTCTGCATTAGGAATCAAACTGAAAGTCTCCAAAAGCCTTGCATTCCTTGCTGCGACCTAGCAAATCAATCTTCATAAGATGGAACGCGAGACCAAAAGCTAAAAGCTCCCCTCTTGCAATGAGACAACGCGCCACGCGGTTAAGTCAACTCACCCTTCTTCGAAGAGGCTTCGGTTGCAGACCCTCGGCGAGCTGGAAGCAAACTGACCGTCACACACTCCAACGTCTCTCACGCGACCCCGTGGCCAAGTAAACCCAGAGACGAGGCTTCCACCACCAACTTAACACCGGTAACTTCTACTTAATGGGAGCAAACCTCTTTGCCTACCTGAGAAACTACAAGGGTTGGCCTTTCTGTATGACTACCACAGATTCTCTTCAGCAGACTAAACCACTGTATAGCAAAATTAAACACACCCACATTCATTCATTCACTCACGCGTGCCAGAGAGTACTGTGTCATTAGAAAGCAAATTAAATGATAAACAAAGGGGAGGGATTACAGGACCATTTCATCGCCCCAACTGTCCCGGAGAAGACTGTGCCGTGAATTTTCGAGCCATGATAGGAGATTCACTACCAGTCTTCTAAACGATCATAAGAAACAATTATCACAACAGGCGAACAGCAGTTCAAAAGAAACGACTAATCTACAATATTCAAATGAATTTTGGATGACTTTTCAGTAGTTGTGACCTCATGTGGTCCGCAAAGCAAACAGATTAAGATAAATGAGACGAAAATGGTTCAAATGGCTCTGAGCACTATGCGACTTAACTTCTGAGGTCATCAGTCACATAGAACTTAGAACTAATTAAACCTAACTAACCTAAGGACATCACACACATCCATGCCCGAGGCAGGATTCGAACCTGCGACCGTAGCAGTCCCGCGGTTCCGGACTGCAGCGGCAGAACCGCTAGACCACCGCGGCCGGCTATAAATGAAACGTATGACATTGGAAGTTGACATCATATCACCCACTTTATTGAATAACAAACATAAGATATCATCTTAAAAATTGCTTTAAACAGTTATTAAAAGTGATTATTATAAGTTGATCAGTATTTGTGTCCTGATCATCGTGCTCAATGCAAGAGCCAAATTACACGCATCTCAAATAAAATTTTGAAGAAAAAAGCATGAAATGTATGTGACAAAACAGACCTCTGTCGGCCATCAAAGAAACACTGGAAATTAAATTGTTTAACGATATTCAATACAAAATCATAATTAACACAGAAACATACATAAAAGGTACACAAAATATACAGGTTAAAAAAAAAAAACACGCAAGATTACAGATTAAAGTCGTGAGTGCACGGTTATAACGATCTTCAACTGTGGTGAATGCACGTTTAGACAAGAAAATATTGGGTCGGTGGTTTGTAAGCACTATTTCGCAAGTTCCGTTAACTTTGTTTGTCATCATAGCTAGTTTCACGTCATAGCACACTAAAGACATATGCACCTCGATAGATTATCTCAAGACAATCACACATCCATATAATGCGGCGAACAACACAAAAAAAAACACTTGCACTTCGCTGATCGTGCTCTGATATAACCCCCGAATCCACACGCCGTAGTCCCACAGAATGAAAGACCTCTTTGGTAGAACGCCTCCCGCCGGCACAGCTGTCAGCAGGCATGGCTGTCCATTAAGCCACGCCTACTCGGCAGTTCCGAACTCCGCGGAAGTACATCGTGGCCGGTGTCAATTCTTCCGCTAGGACATCTTAGCGCACCGTGGTTCTTCCACGTTCCTGCCCGGGGGAGGCAAAAACTGACTCTTCTGTTAGCACCGCCCTCGGCAAGCAACGAACGTCGACCACGACTGCATTTCTTCTGAACGTCAGGGTACCTCACTTCAGTCTTCATACCATCATCATCGTTTGCGCACAGCCCAGTTGGTAGAGCCATGCAATGTTCGTCAGGACATTCCCGTGTGAGGAAGGCACTAATAAGCTCTTCTTCGTGCCTTCCACCAGCAAGCAGGTAACGTCCACTTCAGGTGCTGTTTGGAAGCGGTCAGCTGCACAGCTCTGTCCTTGTCACATGGGCACGCCCCCGTGCCGTGAAACTCAGCGAAACCAGCTTCCTGAGATGGTAACGTCTCAATAGACCAGGAGCCATGCCGTCATCAGACCGTAATAATGTTTCTTGGTCGTGCCTCGGGCACTGCCCAAATCTCGCTTGCGCGTGCGATAGCGCTGCGTGCCGGTGCCTGGCGCGGATCAGCAACCAGGGCGATGCCCTGTCGTGCCATGCTGTCTGCACCGACCGATAGTCTGGTGTTGATGATGATGATGTTTAGTTTGTGGGGCGCTCAACTGCGTGGTTATCAGCGCCCGTACAATTTCCCAAACTTTGCTCAGTCCAATTTTGCCACTTTCCTGGATGATGATGAAATGATGAGGACAACACAAACACTCAGTCATCTCGAGGCAGGTGAAAATCCCTGACCCCGCCGGGAATCGATCCCGGGACCCCGTGCTCGGGAAGCGAGAACGCTACCGCGAGACCACGAGCGGCGGACAGAGTCTGGGGCTGGGGGAAAGCAGCATCCGCCCCCCTCTGGAGTGGAAACAGCTGTGACCGCTCGCCACACCACTGGCTCGCTGTTGATAGCAAGGATCCGCAACACCTGCCGTTGCAGCAGGTCCGCACTTTCTGATGCGCGGGCTCACTAGGCGGCCCGGCGATGTTACACCCAATTAATGGCTGCACTCGCAGAGACATTCACATAATATTTGCATATTTTACAATTAAAAAAAATCAGCGAAAATTCCTACAACTGACTAATACAAGAAAAATTACCCGAAATTGGTTCTACAAAGAGGGCCATCTTAATAATCTAAAAAAGAAAACTTAGATAACGAATTATTAAGCATTATGATTAGTTTTAGCGATAAAGGGAAATGAATTTAACTCTTAGGAAATCATCTGATCTCCCTGCACAAAAGCGATATGATGCACAAAATTTAAACAACGAAGATACTTCTTTTATAACATAATTACAGCATTACATACATTGAGACAATGGTTCAGGACAGGTCTTGTACAAGATTTGGTAAGGAAGTGGAATATATTTGGTGACGCTACTAACTGTTGTTGTTGTTGTTGTTGTTGTTGTTGTTGTGGTCTTCACTCCTGAGGCGGGTTTGATGCAGCTCTCCATGCTACTCTATCCTGTGCAAGCTTTTTCATCTCCCAACACTTACTGCAGCCTACATCCTTCTGAATCTGCTTAGTGTATTCATCACTTGGTCTCCCTCTACGATTTTTGCTCTCCACGCTGCCCTCCAAAACTAAATTGGTGATGCCTCAGAATATGCCCCACAAACCGATCCCTTCTCCTAGTCAAGTTGTGCCACAAATTTCTCTTCTCTCCAATTCTATTCCATACCTCCGCATTAGTTATGTGATCTACCCATCTAATCTTCAGCATTCTTCTGTAGCTCCACATTTCGAAAACTTCTATTCTCTTCTTGTTCAAACTATTTATCGTCCATGTTCACTTCCATACATGGCTACACTCCATACAAATACTTTCAGAAACGACTTCCTGACACTTAAATCTATACTCGATGTTAACAAATTTCTCTTCTTCAGAAACGCTTTCCTTGCCATTGTCAGTCTACATTTTATATCCTCTCTACTTCGACCATCGTCAGTTATTTTGCTCCCCAAATAGCAAAACTCCTTTACTAATTTAGATGTCTCATTTCCTAATCTAAATCCCTCAGCATCACCAGACTTAATTCGACTACATTCCATTATCCTCGTTTTGCTTTTGTTGATGTTCATCTTATATCCTCCTTTCAAGACACTGTCAATACCGTTCAGCTGCTCTTCCAGGTCCTTTGCTGTCTCTAACAGAATTACAATGTCATCGGCGAACCTCAAAGTTTTTATTTCTTCTCCTACGCATCTACATTTGTCATCTAGCCATCCATGCTTAGCCATTTTGCACTTCATGTCGATCTCATTTTTGAGAATTTTCTTTTCGCTTTTGTCTGATTAATTTACTGCATTTTTATATTTTCTCCTTTCATCAATTAAATTCAATATCTCTTCTGTTACCCAACGATTTCTATTATCCCTCGTCTTTTTACCTACTTGATCCCGTGCTACCTTTACTATTTTATCTCTCAAAGCTACCCATTCTTCTTCTACTGTATTACTTTCCCCCATTCTTGTCAATCGTTCCCTAATGCTCTCCCTGAAACTCTGTACAACCTCTGGTTCTGTAAGTTTATCCAGTTCCCATCTTCTCAAATTCCCACCTTTTTGCAGTTTCTTTAGTTTTAATCTACAGCTCACAACCAATAAATTCTGTTCACACATCTGCCCCTGGAAATGTCTTACAATTTAAAACCTGGTTCCTAAATCTCTATCTGATCATTATATAATCTATTTGAAACCTGTCAGTATCTCCAGGCTTCTTCCATCTATAAAACCTTCTTTTATGATTCTTGAACCAAGTGTTAGCTATGATTAAGTTATACTCTGTGCAAAATTCTGCCAGGCGGCTTCCTATTTCATTCCTCAGCCCAATTCAATATTTACCTACTACGTTTCCTTCTCTTACTTTTCCTACTATCGAATTCCAGTCACCCATGACTACTAAATTTTCGTCTCCCTTCACTATCTGAATAAATTCTTTTATCTCATCACACATTTCATCAATGTTTTCATCATCTGCGGAGCTAGTTGGTATATAAACTTGTACTACTGTGGGTTTCGTACCTATCTTGGCCACAATAATGCGTTCACTATGCTGTTTATAGTAGCTTACCCGCATTCCTATTTTTTATTCATTATTAAACCTACTCCTGCATTACCACTATTTGATTTTGTATTTATAATCCTGTATTCACCTGACGAGAAGTCTTGTTCCTCCTGCCACCGAACTTCACTAATTCCCACTATATCTAACTTTAACCTACCCATTTCCTTTTTAAATTTTCTAATCTACCTGCCCGATTAAGGGATCTGACATTCCACGCTCCGACCTGTAGAACGCCAGTTGTCTTTCTCCTGATAACAACATCCTCCTGAGTAGTCCCCGCCCGGAAATCAGAATGGGGGACTATTTTACCTCCGGAATATTTTACCCATGAGAACGCCATCATCATTTAACCATACAGTAAAGCTGCATGTCCTCGGGAAAAAGTACGGCTGTAGTTTCCCCTTGCTTTCAGCCGTTCGCAGTACCATCCAAGCAAGGCCGTTTTGGTTAGTGTCACAAGGCCAGATCAGTCAATCATCCAGGCTGCTGCCCCTGCAACTATTGAAAAGGCTGTTGCCCCTCTTCAGGAACCACACGTCTGTCTGGCCTCTCAACAGATACCCCTCCGTTGTGGTTGCGCCTACGTACCGTACCGTATGTGTATCGTTGAAGCAGGCAAGCCTCCCCATCAACGGAAAAGTCCATGGTTCATGGGGGGCGCTAGTAACTACAAACAAAAAACTTTATCTACTACTAACTACATTCCCACACACAATCTACAGTTTTGGTACCAGTCACCACAAACATAAAGGACGACTACGATTCCCATACATAAAAATGTATTTTTTCGATACACATATTGCTATTTTATGACTGCTTCTGTGTGGTTTGCAGTACACGTTTGCTGATCTGTGGAAAATTTCTGTGGCATCTTTTCTATGAACATTTTACAATAGAAGTTATGGTTAATGAGACACAGAAGGTTCATGCAAGTCATACCTGGAATTATAACGTGTTAATATTTAGGCATCAAATTGATTTAAACGGAATTAGTGGGCATAAAGCAGAAGTAAGAACCACTCTACTCTGTACTTAAACACATAAAATACTGTCAAAAGAAAAATCAAATCATTTGCTCATGGCCATAAAATCTCATCTTACTAATTCTCATAAGATATCCACAACCATTGCACCATTACTCACCACGTGTCGCCAGGGATCCTCACATACCTTCACGTTATTTCACACTTATACGTTGTTACCTTGGTTATTTACCAACTATAAAATTGCGTGCTTTTAAAACGTGCTTCAATATTCATCTTCCAGGGCTTACATATTCTGGTATCCTTAAACGTACCTAGCAGTAGGTGGTGGCAAATTACACTTCTATCCATCTTATAATGTGGCATCACTGAAAATCAAACACTATTAGTCTCACTTCATACACAAATCCATCAACCTACAAGTCGTCAAATCATTTCATAAACATCGCAGTATATTTGCAAGTCTCACAATATCATCCTCTCCTAGAGGGAATAAATACACCACAAGTGAAGTTTACTTTACACATTTATCCATCAACCTGCAAGGCGTCAAATCGGCGCATAAACATCGCAGTACTGTTGCAAATCTCACAAAATCATCCTCACCTTGAGGGAATAAATACGCTACAACTATAATTAATCATAAAAAATCACTTTACGATCTTTTACTCGCCACACCACCATACACTATACCTTTTCAGTCATGAAAAATAAATTATCTGGCTGTGAGAGAAAGCGCCTCATCTGACCCTCATTACCATTCATAAAAATGGCTCTGAGCACTATGGGACTTAACATCTATGGTCATCAGTCCCCTAGAACTTAGAACTACTTAAACCTAACTAACCTAAGGACATCACATAATACCCAGTCATCACGAGGCAAAGAAAATCCCTGACCCCGCCGGGAATCGAACCCGGGAACCCGGGAGCGGGACATTACCATTTATACTCTGTTATTATAACATTACGCAGCACGACCCTTTCCTGCTGAGAAGAAGATACAACATTGAACATATTGAGAAACCGTCCACAATTCATAGGGGATAATACACTTTAATTTTACCCACATAAGAAACGAATCAAAAACGTAGGGGAAACACGTCGTTCTGATCTCAGAGGTGCATGATCATCTGCTTCTTACCCAATGAAATGTACTCCAATATCGACAGTAGCGTTGGTCCTCAGTAAGTTGACGCCTTCTGCGTCAGTCAACTGTCATTGTTCCATTTGATTACGGACATTTGGCGGTTTGTTTCGGGGGGTTTGCCGGACGAATTTCTACACCCGCTGGCGGATCACAAGCACTGTTTATAGCACCCCTGCCATTGCTTGGTCGGTTATCATTCCGGGGCCGGTCACGAATACCGTTCCCCAGTCTGCCGTAGTTACGCCTAAATCGCAGCTCATTTCCATATCTCTCTGCCTCTCCGGGGTGTCTCCGATTCCCTCTTGGCGATCGGTGACCATTGGCATCATTCGCTCTACCCGAGTTCCGCGAAGAGCCGCGACCCTGCCAACGATCGTTCGCTCTGTGACGCCCGGGTGACCCGTTGCGCCGTGAGTGCCGTCTGCCCCGAGCGCTGCTGCCCCGCTCGCGCGGCCGCTGCTCGTAGACGCTCGGGCTGTAATCATGGGCGCTGCTGTCCGCATCGCACTAAAGTTCTAGGAGCAGATTACGGAAGCCCTCAATGTCATCCTTACACCGTCCTGCAATGGGAAATTTTCCCAGACAAAAGCGAATAATTTCCGCAGGCCCATAGTGATCGCCTAAATACTCATTCGCCTGCAGCATGTGTTCGAACATCTGCACAGGACTGGAGAATTTCGAACGGTTGAGTTCTGGTAGCGTGATACGTCCGTGCTTTACTCGACTTTGTGTTGCTACTGACCAATAAATTGAAAGAAAATATTGTCGAAATTCCCTGAGTAGCAATTGTGTGCAACTGACCTCGTATGCACCGCTGGCTCACCTTCGAGGTAACCGCACATGTATTCAATTTTGTGCGCACTTAGCTACGTCGGAGGAAGGGAGAATTCAAATTGTTGCAACCAGGCCTGCAGATGAATTCCCCTGGCCGAATTACGGGAAACTTCAAACTTCCTCACCGTCAGAAAGTGTCTGAAATGAAATCATGATTTCTACTCCTTGGGGAACGTTCCTAAGGGTATCCGCGCAGTTCGCACGTGGTACGAGAACCTTATCCGTCACGATAATCAAACTCGCCATCATTCCCGGAATCACTGTCGGTCTAATTTCCCTTGCGCTCGTTTACCTTAGCTGCATGGGCAGTTACACTTTTCATGTGTAATTCTAAACGGGCCATGCATTCACATAGCCCTACATCTACATCTACATCTACATACATACTCCGCAATCCACCATATGGTGCGTGGCGGAGGGTACCTCGTACCACAACTAGCATCTTCTCTCCCTGTTCCACTCCCAAACAGAACGAGGGAAAAATGACTGCCTATATGCCTCTATACGAGCCCTAATCTCTCTTATCTTATCTTTGTGGTCTTTCCACGAAATATAAGTTGGCAGCAGTAAAATTGTACTGCAGTCAACCTCAAATGCTGGTTCTCTAAATTTCCTGAGTAGTGATTCACGAAAAGAACGCCTCCTTTTCTCTAGAGACTCCCACACGAGTTCCTGAAGCATTTCCGTAACACTCACGTGATGATCAAACCTACCAGTAACAAATCTAGCAGCCCCCTTCTGAATTGCTTCTATGTCCTCCCTCAATACGACCTGATAGGGATCCCAAACGCTCGAGCAGTACTCAAGAATAGGTCGTATTAGTGTTTTATAAGCGGTCTCCTTTACAGATGAACCACATCTTCCCAAAATTCTACCAATGAACCGAAGACAACTATCCGCCTTCCCCTAACTGCCATTACATGCTTGTCCCACTTCATATCGTTCTGCAATGTTGCAATGTTATGCCCAAATATTTAATCGACGTGACTGCGTCAAGCGCTACACTACTAATTAGGAGTATTCAAACATTACGGGATTCTTTTTCCTATTCATCTGCATTAATTTACATTTATCTATATTTAGAGTTAGCTGCCATTCTTTACACCAATCACAAATCCTGTCCACGTCATCTTGTATCCTCCTACAGTCACTCAACGACGACACCTTCCCGTACACCACAGCATCATCAGCAAACAGCCGCACTTTACTATCCACCCTATCCAAAAGATAATTTATGTAGATAGAAAACGCGGACCCACCACACTTCCCTGGGGCACTCCAGATAATACCCTCACCTCCGATGAACACTCACCCCTTGGTAGCCCCTTCTTGTTGCCTATTTATCTCACACTGTCTGTGCTGAAATTTCATTAGCGACCGTATTGCGTCTGTGGGTACTAATGACGATGTGTTTGTCTCCTTATTACCGTCTGAGTTGCCTGCTATTGTGTCTGAAATTTTGACTATCTCTTCCCGCACCTTTCGGTTAGCCGTGTCCTGTAACTTCATTCGCTCTAGATCTCGCTCGAGGACGATCAGTGCCTGGCCATGTGTTCTACCTGGGCTCTGAAGTTGACAGGGCACTTAGCAGCAGCGTCTTCTACTCTGGACACAAGAGCCGCGTGGTCACTCACATATTGTTCCTCTAACGCGCAGAGTTTCCGAGCGATCCTTTCTTTGTGCTCCACAACACGCTTCCTAATGACTAGCTGCCCCTCCTCTAAAGCGCAAATGAGTTGGTCGATGACGTCCAGTTTACTTCATATACATTGTACTATTTCGTTAATTAATTTTGCAGTAGCTTCCTCGAAATACCTCTTATTCTGTTCTTTTTGCCTCTTAGTAACTTCCTAGAGATGCCTCTTATTCTCTTCTGGTTGACTTTTATTCTCTTCTGCTTGCCTCTTAGTAACTTCCTCGAGATGATTCTTATTCTCTTCTGCTTGCCGCCTATTACCCTAAGCTAACTGTTGTAGGATAGCCTGTAACGAATTTACAGGCTGGGAATTTGGTGGCCAGCGGAAGTGTTTAAACTCAGAAGAGTATACCTGGACCACTCTGTAGCAATTCTGGACGTGTGGGGTGTCGCATTGTCCTGGTGGAAAGGCCCAAGACCGTCGGAATCTACAATTGACACAAATAGAGGCAGGTTATCAGGTAGGATGCTTACGTACATGTCACCTATCAGCGTCGTATCTACGCGTATCAGGGTTCCCATATCACTCCAACTGCACACGCTCCACACCATTAAACAACCAACTTGTTCGAATTTACTACAACGGGCTGAGGACGGACAATGCTTGGACTTGCGTTTCCCATGTTTTCGTCCTGGGCGGACTCTACGTTTTGAATTCGTCCTTGGTCAGCATTATTGTCTGACCGGTTCTGTCGATTGTGGCTTCCCGAAGGGCTATACGTCTCCATTGTATAGTTAGTTACTCCATGCTCAAAACAAAAAGAATAATACCAAAAGGCTCCTAATCGACTCACATTCTCCACAAAGCACTCAAAAAAATTAGTACAGTATACCGACTCACATCACTGATCAACAATCACTAATTACCACACTTGCAATGCAATTAAATAATAAATTACCATGCCCATAAAGCAATACATAAAAAGGTAAAACACAGAAACAATGTCATCTACACCTATAGTTTAAATCAATGTAAAAGTTATTCTGCATTGTAGAAGGGCCATATACAAGTTAGTACACCCAAAAGAAATTAAATTAAACCTAACTTTGCATAAGAAGCTCTGTGGTTTACCGAAATCCTGTCAGGGTCGCCATGTGTAAGTAGTGTGAAGCGCGCTTTGTATGTATCCTGATGGCTAAAAGAGCCATGTGTACTTTGAGTAAGAAAATGCTAGCTGACACTGAAATCAACAGAAAAGATTGGGTAGCAACCATCTCTAGCCACACGACAAATAAGAGGGGTTGCACTGAGTAGGAAAATTACTTAACTTATTCATAAGAAAAACTTACAAAAGAATGTTCATTGTATGGTCACTGATAAGGAATGGAATGTGATTATTAAAATGATCCAGGCATTGTTCCTGTGAATCAAATATTGAATAAAGTAAAGAGTGTGCGAACATTGTGCATAAGTGCAGCTTGCAGCAACATTCCTGAAAACAAGATTTATTGCAGAGCATTTGTTTTAAATAACAAAGGACACTAATTATGGACCTGTGAACATGGAAATGCTATGGATAGGCTAACAAGGAAAACTACAAAGTAAATGGCGTAGGTGACGGAAACGTAACATCAGTACAATGGATAAGATTGGAGGCAAAATTATTTAGTCCTTAAAACATTGATGTAATGCATCTATAGACTGATGTTGCCTGGTAACTAAGTACAATTGCTCGTGAAATGCTATACGTCTCACAATAGACTCGTGTGCCCACGTGGTTTGCGGAGACACAATTTCTACACACTGTGGCCAAATTTTAGTAACATCACACCACACAATCGCGAACAATTAACATCTTACAGAGGACACATTTGAATAGACAAAGGATAATGACAGAGGGCCAACAGTCTCTAAAATTAACCCATGTGGATGGTTTCCACAAAGTAATGAGACAAAGCAGATTCACAAAGAAGCAAAAATTTCCAAGATTTACCAAGATTTGGAAAAGATTAGAATGCATACACGCGCAGTTGCAGACACAAAAACATTCACACTGAACCAAGGACGCTTCAACACATGCAACACCTTTGTGCCACGTTCTTCTTACGGATCAAAGTCAAGTCTGCATTAGGAATCAAACTGGAAGTCTCCAAAAGCCTTGAATTCCTTGCTGCAACCTCTAACATCCTGCGTGGTGTTTCTCTGTTCTATATCGTGTCTCCCTACCACTTTCGCACAACGACGCTCTGAGCGTGTTTTTTAGGGAATTGACTAGTTTCAATCTGGGACCTAATGCTGGTAAGGAGACGCCAGACCACACATGGCATGTAGAGTTCATAAGAGTTCTGTGAGACTAGCGATGATATAACCAAATACTTAATGATTTCAGCGTCAGCTCTACTGCACTCCCTGTAAAAGAATCTTAATACTAACTAAATTTAGTGGAAGGGGTTCAAGGCTTTCCTATTATTAGTTAGCTGGTAAAATAACGTCGAAAAAGCAGTTAGTTTACCATTGTAAATTTTATTCTACTCACAAAACCTTGTTTATGAATTGCACTATTGATAAAAGGAAATGTTTTAATACAGGATGATAAAAACCAACTGCACTCAACTAAAATGTGAACGAATATTCCCTGAATGGGTTTCCAAGTTCTACAATGGATCGAAGGATGACCTATGCCATATCACATCTATAATCTAAGTTTAAATTAAGTTTCACAAAAGAGAAAACTATCAAAATGGTCTACAGTGACCCTCAATTATCTTTAATTACTTATCTAACTTGTCGTAAATTACAGTGGCTGATGTGGCTTCTCAATACCTATATGACAGAAAAATCATCACGTTTCAGATTTTTACTTCAAGTGGCAAATGTGAACACCATGAGCTTTAATTGACGATCGACACTAGTATTTCGCAAAAAGGGGGTGTAACAGATGAGACTTCTGCAGTTCTGAGTGAAGCTTTATGCGCTGTTATGCGGCATCGCGTGCGTTCATTACCTTGTCGGTGTTTGTCAGGGGGCGGCGGACAGCACAGCTCCGCTCACCTCGCCGTCTCGGAAGCAACTCTCTCCTAACTTCTCCTTACTACAATTTACCGAAGTTGGTTTAAAAAAAAACTATCTGACTGTGTTTTCATTTGACCAATCAGGGTCTCAATGTTAACCTTAAGCTCCGCCTACAATAATTCTGTCTATCCAATGAGAAATGTTATACTTTTCGTGGTGGGGCAATGTTTTTAAAGTTTGCAACGTAACAGAGACGCGAAAAAGTCTCACGCTAAAACTTGCAGCTGGTGTGGTCCTTTTAGCGTTATCGTAAGATCTATACTGTTCTTCTGGCAGGCTCTATCTTTTAACATGGGCTGGGGGGTGGTCCTGACATAACAGAGACGCGAAAAAGTCTCACGCTAAAACCTTGCAGGTGGTGTGGCCCTTTTAGCGTTATCGTAAGATCTGTACTATTCTTCTGGAGGGCTCTAGCTTTTGACATGGGCTGGGGGGTCGTCCTGACGTAACAGAGACGCGAAAAAGTCTCACGCTAAAACTTGCGGCTGGGGTGGTCCTATCGGTTAGTTGGCGACGTGGGTGTCCGTCCCTTATCGTAGGGCCTTCTAGTTTAACACAGTTCTGCTCTCGGCTTCTGCTCTCGTTTCTCCCGTCGGAACAGCGTCTGTCTCACGGTGGGAAGGTATGACATGCATTTAGGCATTCTTGTATTAGTCTGTGGTATTCAATTTGCTCACTCGTTACTCGTATTATTTTGGTTAATTTAATGTCACGATTTATTCGGAGCTATGTGACATGCTACTGGATTTGCTTATCACGTCAGGGTTTTCATGGCAGGTGTTGGATTTGCCTGACACCTTGCAAACCCAGAAAATCAATCTTCGTAAGATGAAACGCGAGAACAAAAGCTAAAAGCTCCCCTCCTGCAATGAGACAACGCATCATGTGGTTAACTCAACTCACCTCTTCGACGAGGCTTCGGCTGCAAACCTCGGCGAGCTGGAAGCAGACCGACCCTCTCACACACTCCAACGTCTCCCATGCGACACCGAGGCCAGCAAAACCCAGAGATGATCCTTCCGCCACCAACCTAACACCGGTAACTTTTACTTTCTCTGCAGCAGGCTGAACCACTGCATAGCACATTCATTCAGTGATTCACTCACGCATGCCAGATTGTTCTGTGTCATTGGGAAGCAAATAAAATGATATTGAAAGGGGACTACAGGACCCTTTCAACCGGCCTAAAATATCGGGTAGGACCCACGCGAGAACGCAGAAGTGCTGCTACACGAAGTGGCATGTGTGAAGTAGTGCTGGGCAAAATTGACACCATGAATCCTGCAAGACTGTACATAAATCCATAAGAATACAAGGGGTGGAGATGTCTTCAGAACAGCACGTTGCAGCCATTTCAGATATGCTCAAATGTGTTCATGTCTTGGAATTTGGTGGCCAGCGGAAGTGGTTAAAAAATGTCTCTGAGCACTATGGGACTTAACATCTGAGATCATCAGTTCCCTAGAACTTAGAACTACTTAAACCTAACTAACCTAAGAACGACACATATATCAATGCCCGAGGCAGGATTCGAACCTGCGACCGTAGTTGTCGCGGGGTTCCAGACTGAAGCGCCAAGAACCGCTCGGCCACTCCCGCCGGCTCCAGTGGAAGTGTTTAAAGTTAGAGGAGTATTCCTGGAGCCACTCTGTTGCGATTCTGGACGTGTGGGGTGTCGCATTGTCCTGGTGTAATTGCCCAAGTCCGTCGGAATGTACAATGTACATGAATAGATGCAGGTTCAGGCAGGATGCTTACGTATATGTCACCTATCAGAGTCGTCTCTAGATGTATCAGGGTTCCCATATCACTCCAACTGCATACGCCCCACACCATTACAGAACCTCCATCAGCTTGAACAGTCCTCTGCTAACATGCAAGGTCAAGGCATTCATGAGGTTGTCTCCATATCCGATACCCGTACACGTCCATCCGCTCGATACAATTTGAAACGAGACTCTGCCGACCACGCAACATGTATCCAGTCATCAACAATCCAGTCATCAAGGGTACACGAGAGGGACTTCGGCTCCGAAAGCCTATATCGATGATGTTTCGTTGAATGGTTCGTACGCTGACACTTGTTGATGGCCCAGCATTGAAATCTGCAGCAATTTGAGGTAGGGCTGCAGTTCTGTCACACTGATCAATTCAGTCGTCGTTAGTCCCATTCTTGCAGGATCTTCTTCCGACCGCAGCGATGTCAGAGATTTGATTTTTTTTACCGGATTCCTGATATTCAAGACACACTCGTGAAATAGTCGTATGGGAAGTTCCCCGCTTCATCGCTACTTTGTAGACGCTGTGTCCCATTGCTCGTTCGCCGACTATAACACCTAGTTCAAACTCACTTAAATCTTGATAACCTGCCATTGTAGCAGCAGTAACCGATCTAATAACTACGCGAGACACATATTGTCTTATATAGGAGTTTCCGACCGCTTCACTGAATTCTGCCTGTTTACATATCTTTGTATCTGAATACGAATGCCTATACCAGTTTCTTTGACACTTCAGTGTATATCACTGATTAGAAATTTGATAAGCAAAAAAGCTAAAGAATGATTTAAAGATGAAATGAAGTTATGAGAGCGTATACAAATAAATTACATATTGCAGAGAAAAGTTCTGTGTACTAAATTTTTCACCCTGCATATCCTCAAATCGCATACCCGTATGTCCACAATGTGTCGAGACTAGATTAATTGTAAAAAAGTTTAGTGGTGGTTTTAATGCTTCAGGCTTGAAGTGTTCTAAAAGGTTCCCCATCCCGTCCTTCCTGCGCTCCCCCCAATCACACTTGAGACGAATCACCGGGTGTCTCTACTCTTATCACCTAGACCTCGAGTGTTCTTCTATAAGCTTATTCAGTTGCCCTCTATTTTTACACATTGTACTTGCCTTACAACTAGTTTACTACGTAGGCAGCAGGGTAATAAAATTTAAATACAATACGTTCTTCTAAAATTTTACAAGAATTTTGATTTTAAAAAGTTTTTCGAATTTTTTTAAAATTTTAAATGATTTTGTAATTTCAATATACTCTGGTCTGCATTACTTGCGTTATGTAATTGCATACTGAAATGTATACATTGGCTTCCATTGTCGACTTCTTAGATGTAACCTTTTCCTTATACTCCATACACTCCTGGAAATGGAAAAAAGAACACATTGACACAGGTGTGTCAGACCCACCATACTTGCTCCGGACACTGCGAGAGGGCTGTACAAGCAATGATCACACGCACGGCACAGCGGACACACCAGGAACCGCGGTGTTGGCCGTCGAATGGCGCTAGCTGCGCAGCATTTGTGCACCGCCGCCGTCAGTGTCAGCCAGTTTGCCGTGGCATACGGAGCTCCATCGCAGTCTTTAATACTGGTAGCATGCCTCGACAGCGTGGACGTGAACCGTATGTGCAGTTGACGGACTTTGAGCGAGGGCGTATAGTGGGCACGCGGGAGGCCTGGTGGACGTACCGCCGAATTGCTCAACACGTGGGGCGTGAGGTCTCCACAGTACATCGATGTTGTCGCCAGTGGTCGGCGGAAGGTGCACGTGCCCGTCGACCTGGGACCGGACCGCAGTGACGCACGGATGCACGCCAAGACCGTAGGATCCTACGCAGTGCCGTAGGGGACCGCACCGCCACTTCCCAGCAAATTAGGGACACTGTTGCTCCTGGGGTATCGGCGAGGACCATTCGCAACCGTCTCCATGAAGCTGGGCTACGGTCCCGCACACCGTTAGGCCGTCTTCCGCTCACGCCCCAACATCGTGCAGCCCGCCTCCAGTGGTGTCGCGACAGGCGTGAATGAAGGGACGAATGGAGACGTGTCGTCTTCAGCGATGACAGTCGCTTCTGCCTTGGTGCCAATGATGGTCGTATGCGTGTTTGGCGCCGTGCAGGTGAGCGCCACAATCAGGACTGCATACGACCGAGGCACACAGGGCCAACACCCGGCATCATGGTGTGGGGAGCGATCTCCTACACTGGCCGTACACCACTGGTGATCGTCGAGGGGACACTGAATAGTGCACGGTACATCCAAACCGTCATCGAACCCATCGTTCTACCATTCCTAGACCGGCAAGGGAACTTGCTGTTCCAACAGGACAATGCACGTCCGCATGTATCCCGTGCCACCCAACGTGCTCTAGAAGGTGTAAGTCAACTACCCTGGCCAGCAAGATCTCCGGATCTGTCCCCCATTGAGCATGTTTGGGACTGGATGAAGCGTCGTCTCACGCGGTCTGCACGTCCAGCACGAACGCTGGTCCAACTGAGGCGCCAGGTGGAAATGGCATGGCAAGCCGTTCCACAGGACTACATCCAGCATCTCTACGATCGTCTCCATGGGAGAATAGCAGCCTGCATTGCTGCGAAAGGTGGATATACACTGTACTAGTGCCGACATTGTGCATGCTCTGTTGCCTGTGTCTATGTGCCTGTGGTTCTGTCAGTGTGATCATGTGATGTATCTGACCCCAGGAATGTGTCAATAAAGTTTCCCTTTCCTGGGACAATGAATTCACGGTGTTCTTATTTCAATTTCCAGGAGTGTTTATCTGTATGTTTACTACTGCAGCGCCACCTGCAGGTAGTTGAAACACCTTTGCTTTGTCTTGTGACCCTCAGTCTCCTTTCATCTGTTGTATCAACATGAGCTCTTGCAGTCGGCGCAGTATGCATAATGTTTTATGTAAACCTTGTTTTACGATTGACAGGCAGATTTACCACTTTCTGCCTGTTCCTGGAATGTCGTGTCACTACTTCTCATGGTATATTGTACATATGATGGAGATGTACTGAGATGTACTTGCATAAGATATATTGTATATATCAATTTCGAAAAAATATGTGCCCCACGTTATTGTAAATGACCTGATTATAATTGTAAATATAGATCTATATGCTTTACAGACCTGATGACAACAGCTTAGATTTGTCGAAACCGGTCGTCAAAAATAAAATTATAGTTAGCTACCTTGGCTGTTGCTTTTACTTCCATATTTCAATCACTTCCCTATTTAAGTTGTTACTGGGAAGATGCGGTAGGCAGTGCTCTTGTTCCTGAGTAGTCACACTGTCTACACGGTGATGAAGCCACAAGTAGTAGATGATCTAGGTTATTTATTTCTCTGAAACAAAATTGTCAGTAGAAAGCAAGGAACTGTTCTTTGAATAATGCAGGAAAAACTCGTCAACGATCAGGATCGTCGACATTTTAGGTAAATTTGACTCATCAATAGAGAACTTCCTACGCCCGAAAGACCATAAGTGTGAATATAGTGATATTATTTGACTAACAAAATAATATAAAACTCATTATATCACGTACTAACATCGTAACCTTGGACAAAGTTGTTAGCTCTGTTGCGGATAAGACGCAGATCAGTATCGGATGTTTGCATCGGCCGTCACTGTAGGAACCTTAGAGAAAATGGCAAACGTTGGAGACCCAGCATAACTATTACAAAATATGACCACTGGTCTATTCTAATTCTACATCTACATATACATGATGAATCTGCTATTAACAATAAAATGCCTAGCAGAGGGTTCAATGAAACACCTTCAAGCTGTCTCTCTACCGTTCCACTCTCGAAAGGCGCACGGGAAAAACGAACACTTGAACTTTTCTGTGCAAGCAATGATTTCTCTTATTTTATTGTGATGATCATTTCTCCCGATGTAGGTGGGTGCCAACAGAATGTTTTCGCAATCGGAGGAGAAAATTGGCGATTGAAATTTCATGAGAGGATCCCGTCGAAACGAAAAACACATTTGTTTTAATGACTGCCGCTCCAATTCACGTATCGTGTCTATGGCACTATCTCCTCTATTTCTCTATAACAAAACGAGCCGCCCTTCTTTGTACTTTTTCGATGTCATCCTTCAGTCCCACCTGATACAGATCCCACACCACACAGCATTACTCCAGAATAGGGCGAACAAGCGTGGTGTAAGCAGTCTGTTTAGTAGACCTGTTGCAGCTTCTAGGTGTTCTGCTAATGAATCGCAGTCTTTGGTTTGCTCTACCCACAACATTATCGATGTGATCGTTCCAATTTACGTTATCTGTAATTGTAATCCCGTATTTAGTTGAATTTACATCCTTCAGATTTGTGTGACTTATCGCGTAGTCGAAATTTAGTGGATTTCTTTTACTACTTATGTGAATAACTTCACACTTTTCTTTATTCAGGGTCAACTGCCACGTTTAGCACCATGCAGATATCTTATCTAAATCATTTTGCAATTCGTTTTGGTCATCTGATTACTTTACAAGACGGTAAATGACAGCATCATCAGCAAACAATCTAAGACGGCTACTAAGATTGTCTCCTATATTGTTAGTATAGATCAGGAACAATAGAGGGCCCATAACACTTCCTTAGGGAACGCCGGATATTACTTCTGTTTTACTCGATGACTTTCTGTCTATTACTACGAACTACGACCTTCCTGACAGGAAATCACGAATCCAGTCGCACAACTGAGGCGATATTCCGTAGGCACGCAGTTTGGTTAGAAGACGCTTGCGAGGAACGGTGTCGAATGCATTCCGGAAAACTAAAAGAATGGAATCAATTTGACATCCCCTGTCTATAGCACTCATTACTTCATGAGTGTAAAGAGCTAGTTGTGTTTCGCAAGAACGATATTTTCTGAATTCGTGCTGACTATATGTCAATAAATCGTTTTCTTCGAGGTACTTCATAATATTCGAATAGAGTATATGTTCCAAAACCCTACTGCAAATCGACGTTAGTGATATGGTCCTGTAATTCAACAGATTACTCCTACTTCCCTTTATGGGTGGCGAGCAATTTTCCAGTCTTTAGGTACGCATATTTCTCTGAGCGAGCCGTTGTACATAATTGCTAAATATGGAGCTATTATATCAGCATACAATGAGAGGAATATGACTGGTATACAATCTGGACCGGAAGCCTTGTTTTTATTAAGTGATTTAGGCTGTTTTGCGACACCGAGGATATTTACTTGCATGTTTCTCATCTTGGCAGTTGTTCTTGATTGGAATTAAGGAATATTTACTTCGTTTTCTTTGGTGAAAGAGTTTCGGAAAACCGTGTTTAATAACTCTGCTGTAGTGGCACTGTCATCAGTGACTTCACCGTTGTTATCGCACAGTGAAGGTATTGTTGCGTCTTGCAACTGGTGTGCTTTATGTATGACCAGAATATCTTTGGATTTTCTGCCACATTTCGAGACAGAGTTTCGTTATGGAAATTATTAAAAGCATCTCGCATTGAAGTACGAGCTGTGCTTTGAACTTCTGTAAAACTGTGCCAGTCTTGGGGATTTTGCGTTCTTTTAAGCTTTGCATATTTTCTTCGCTGCAACAGCGATCTGACCTATTTTGTGTACCATGGGGGATCAGTATCATCACTTAATAATTTATGTGGTGTATATCTCTCAATTGCTGTCGAAACTATCTCTTTGAAATCATTCAACAACTTTTCTACGCTTACATGACCAGATCGGAAGGAGTGAAGACTGTCTATTAAAACGGCGATATGAGCGTTTTAGCCACCTTTTTTAAATAGATATACTATGAGCTTCTTTTTCGTGGTGGTAGGTGTTACGGCATTGAGCGTAGCAACAACTGCCTTGTGGTCGCTAATCCCTGTATCCGTCACAACACTCACTATTTGTCCATAATAATTTGTTTCTAAGTGGTCAAATATGCTTTCGTGATCATTTACGCTTCGAGTGGGCTCATGAAGTAATTATTCAAAATAATTTTCTGTGCCGTAGCCGAGTGGTTGTAGACGCTTCAGTCCGGAACCACGCTACTGATACAGTCGCAGGTTCGAATCCTGCCTCGGGTATGTATGCGTGTGATGTCCTTAGCTTAGTTAGGTTTAAGTAGTTCTAAGTTCTAGGGGACTGATGACCTCAGAAGTTAAGTCACATAATGCTCAGAGCCATTTTTGAGAAAGCATTCAGTACAATTTCAGATGTTTTATGCCCGCCACCACCTATTTGAAATGAGACTCAAGTTTTCTTTGAACTGTTCAGCAACTATATCTTCTGAGTCGGGGAGTCGGTAAAACGATCCAATTAATAGTTTACTCAGATTTTCTAGTATGACCTCTACCCATACTATTTCGCAGGAACTATCTACTTCAATTTCACTGCAAAGCAAACTACTTCTGACAGCAATAAATACTCCACCACCAACTGTATTTAATCTATCCTTTCTGAAAACTGTTAGATCGTTTCAAAAAATTTCGGCTGAACTTATTTCCGGTTTTAGCCAGGTTTCTGCACCTATAACTATTTGAGCTTCAGTGCTTTCTGTTAGGTCTTGGAGCTCTGGTTCTTTCCCAACACAGCTACGACAATTCACAACCAACGTACTGTGTTTTATCTGTCCTCCTGTCCTCCTGTGGTTCCCAGAGACCCTCTAACCTAAAAAACCTCCCAGTCCCTTCCACACAGCCCCTGCTACCCGTGGAGCCGCTTCCTGTGTGTAGTGGACTCCTGACCTATTATGTGGAACCCGGAATCCCATCACCCGATGACGCAAGTCAAGGAATCTGCAGCCCACACGGTCACAGAAACGCCTGAGCCTCTGATTCAGACCCTCCACTCGGCTCTGCACCAAAGGACCGTACTCAGTTCTATCGACGATGCTGCAGATGGTGAGCTCCGCCTTAATCTCGCAAGCAAGACTGGCAGTCTTTACCATTTCCCCTAGCAGCCCGAAACCAGAGAGAATGTCCTCCTACCCAAAGCGACACACGTCATTGGTACCAACATGAGCCACCACCTGCAGTCGGCTGCACTCTGTGCACTTCATGGCTTCCGGATGCAGCCTTTCCACATCCAGAATGACTCCCCCCGGTATGTACACGGAGTGCACACTGGCTTCCTTCCTCTCCTTGGCAGCCATGTTCCTAAGGGACTCCATTACGCCCCTGACGTTGGAGCTCCCAACTACCAGCAAACCCCCCCTCTGTGAATGCCCAGACCTTGCGGGCCGAGAAGCTTCCTCTGGAACAGTGTAGACGACTGCATCTGGCTCAGAGACGTCGTCAGCCACAGATAACGCTAGAAACCTGTTCGTCAAACGAACCGGGGAGGCCCTACGATCGGCTTCTCGGAAAGATTTTCGCTGCCTGCCAAAGTTTTGAATGAACTCCGTCTCGACCATGGGTGAGGGGTCAACAACCTCAGTGCAGGCAGTAGCTGGGGCAGCCACAACAGTGGACCAATCGGGGGACACGTGGGACGTTTTTGACGTCCCTCGCATCCCTGCGCTCCACCCCCACAGTGATGCCTCTTGACAGCAACCTCAAGCTGTGTGACAGAAGCCAACACAGCTTGGAGCTGTGAGCGAAGGGTCACCATCTCAGCTTGCATCTGTAAACACAGCAATCACAGTTCCTATCCTTTACTGCAGTCGCTCCTGTTCGAAGCTCGTAAATATATGTAACAAACGAACAGCGTACTAGGCTTACTAGCAGCAGCATTTGGAAGTGCTCTCTCGCTAATGGTCTAAACGACACTGAGCTACACTGACCAAAACAAAGCCAATACGATACGAGGGTCGATAACAACGGCGGTACTTTACGCTATGCTGTTATTAAAACAAAAGCTTGTACCTAGTAAGCTCTCGAACACACAAGAAGTTACAAAAATTCTGACTCTGGTAAAAATCCTGAGCATGTCCCCGCTTAGACAGGGATTTTATACTGATTGCTGGAACTGTTCCGTAAGTTGTGAATTAAGGTGTGTACACGGCAGTCAGTTTACGAGGTGACTCAGAGGATGGAAGGCGTAATCCAAGTCAGAACAGGAACATGGTTGCAGTAGACGGGTGTAAAAATTTTGCTAGTGGAGTCCGAGGATCAGTAGTCCTAGAGGATCTAACGTTCTGCGCAAGGTAGACTCTTTCCTAGAAAAGAGCGACTACATCATTTTCGTTTAGAAGCGGAGAGTAGAGGGTGTTTGACACGAATTATCAAACGGAAAGATAGACACACTATAGATGCCTCCCTTGATGCATCGAGAGTTACAGTACTTTAGATGAGACGATACTGCCTTCAAATCGGTTTCAAGTACATAGACATGAGACTGCATAGAAAAAAAGGCTGTAAAGAAGTTGACTTATTGGAATACAAAGGTCCACTTGTTCTAACACAGGCACAGAAAATGTGTATGCACGATCCTGTCTGCATCAAATGCGCAGTCTCTTAGACACTAATAACTGTCTAATAACTGTTACAGACAACTATCCGTGGATGGCAACCACAGTTCAGAGACACTGTGAATAACAGTAATAACGCCCAACACTCAATAACCCTCAAATTATCTTAAAAATTATAACAATTAAAATTTCAAGAAAGATGAGGTGTTTCCAAAAGCCTCATACTTCCATGAAGGTGCTTTGTGGGCAACTACCGGTATCACGTCACTACAGACGTATCTTCAGGTTTTTAATGGTTGTATCTCCATAATGTAGATTAAAATAGCGTATTTGACTGTTTTATGAAAATTATCTTAATTAATTATGTGATTTTATGCCCCTAACCCATGTTCTTTAATAAAAAACGGAAATGAAATTCAAACAATTTGAAAGCCCGCTTAAACGTTCCATTCGAGCCGTGTGATGTCTGTGACGTCACTGGCTATCTCGCTACTCCTACTGTTATAGTGCTAATTCACAGTGACGTCTTCTTTAGTAATTTACGTTTCGGAAAATGGGTTACAAACGGTGTGTAGTACCGTATATAAGATCTCCTGAAAAGTTGTTTTTCAGTTTTCCAGAGAATAAGATGCGTTGCACTGTACCGGCAAACTGCCACCACATCCACGCAGAAGTTCACTAAGTTCACTTAAAGTGTGTTGCACTGTGAGTTAACATTAACTTCCCTCCAAGATATACTCTCCAACTGTTACAACGAAGGATTGCTTCGTTCAACGAAATTAAACAACTAATGAAAATTGTCGTTTTATTCAACTACGCCTCAATTATTCGGTAGTTTAGTTGTTAGAGAGGTAGACCGTCGAGTTTTATGAGACTACTTTTATAGATCGATTATTCGAATCCAACCGAAAGAATATTTTTGACTTTTCTTTTATAAAACGACTCGACAGTCATCTCATATGAAAACCGAATCACAATTACAAAACTTCACCACTCCGATCAGAAACAGAGTATTATTGCGTTTTCCTTGCTATTTACATGCTCTTACATTCGCATTCGCTGTTCACATACGTCACGTTCAAAAAGATATTTTCTTCTTAATGTGACCACACACTTTTTACTTTATTAGAACCACTGTTTTTATCTTCGTACTGTCCAGCTAGGATCCTTATTGTTTAATCGTCTTACATAAGGATGAAGTAAGTCTGCTTCATACGCTAACGTTAGTTTACACTCACATCAAAGCCCTTACCTTTGTGTCGCCTGCATCTTGTTTGCACTTCATATCCCTCCGTATAAGCTCATCGTCCTACACCTCGTTGTGCTCTGGGCTTATGGTGTTATCTTCACTACTAGCAATGATTTCCAAAAAGTGAGTTGCTTGTTCCCAAAGTAAATGCATTTATGCTCTGTTATCAATTTTTCAGACTAATACTAAGGTGAACTGTTTATAATAAATCCCACAATCGAAACTACTGCTACATCAGTTCTTGTAACGCTATTTTCTTATTTCGTGTAAAACTTTTAAAAATATGTAACCTTTCCTTGATTCGAACATGTGACTTCTGCAGTCAGATGCCCTATTCATTGCGCCCCCGAATCCTGTTACCAGAGTCCCCTGCTGAGTGTCTTCTAGAGAGGAACTCAGCAGTAATTTTTGCCAAGAATAATTTTGTTGTGCTTTGGGTCATAGCTCATGAGTGACAGTCGACAATCTAGTTACAATATACGGACTCATTTGCGAAATTTACAGTTCCTTAATTTTGAACGAGTTTAATGATGGAAAAGAATGTCTGTCGTCCCACACATCGCCGCTCTAAACGGGTGGAGCATAAAAGCATCAACTTTCGCAAGGCGTCCACTATAAGGGTTCACAAAATTACTTTGTCTTGTTATTTAAAGGTTGTAATTGCGTTTTCCGTCACTAAATAGCTGAATTGTTTGCAGAAAACGTACGTAATAACCTCGTAACTCCGGCTAACGCTCCTTAACATAGCACCGTCTTACTCCTGGCCCGTGGCGTCACCAGAGCGTCAGCCAAGAACAGAGCGTCTTCGATCGCGTGACCTGATCATGATATTTAATGGTTTTTAAGTTTTACTTGCATGAAAAAAATAGATATTTTGTGAGAATATTGACTGTAAATACTATTTATATGTTATAATCTACCAGAATAACAACACTCCGAAGCACATTTTAACGTAGTAAAATAGCCTATTACGAAGTCCCAAACTTTTGGAAGTTATTCATGTTAAGAAAGAAACCACACTGGTGGGTTCTTAAATAAAATCGAGGACAACCGGAAAGATATTTTTCAAAATGTACAAAGCATGATTGTTCTCAAAATGTACAAAGCATGACTGCTGAATGAGCCAGATCAGATAACACCCCGTAGGATGTATTATGAGATTCGGCAGACACCAGCTGCATAAAATCACGGGTTACTTACACCCATACAGGTCTGTTAGCAGTACGGCGGCAGTGCGCAAGTTACGCGCGATTTTAAGTTTTACTTCATTGGTTTTATACAGCTGGAGTCTACTGGATCTTGTAATATATCCTACGGGGTATTATCCGGCCTGGCTCATGCAGCAGCCACGCTTTATAGATTTTGAGAAAAATCTTTCGTGTGTACACAGTTTTATCACGACAACCCACAGTGTGCTTTGACTATTGGAATAATTCCCGAAGCTTAAGACTCCGTAATTGTCCGTCTTTATTATGGACATACAACCACTATAGACATGAAAACGCATCTGTACTGACGTGGAACCGGTAGCTGCGAATAAAGCACCTTCATACAGGTATGAAGCTTTTGGAAACACATCATTCTACAGTTTTTAATTGTTATAATTTATATAATTTGAATGGTTGTTGATTGTTGAGTGTTGTTATTGTTATTCACTATCAGCTATTCATGCAACAAAATTCTGCAAGTTACGAGTACTTTTCTGACTCATGTTTTCACAACCTTACTAAAAACAGAAGCTCACTCTGATAGTTACATTAAAAGACAGAGCGTCGAATGAGTGATATATGCCGAAGGTATAAGCAGTGCACGCCATTTGAAGCGTAGCAATGGAAAACTTTCTAAGAGTCCGTTTTCCAAGAGACGCATTTTCAGTGCTGTTTTGTTCTCAGTACTCTGTTGCATGTCCGGAGACTTAATTCATATGCCAACGCGTAGAGAAGTGGAACATGCGTCAGCAGTCGGTCTTTGTGCCAAGCTGTGCTTCGCTCGGGAGTTCCAAAATGTACAACATACGAAAAGAGTTTTTCTTTTTTACTCATTCTAGTAGACAGAAACCTCCTTCAATATTTCTCTACTTGTAATAACACAAAACGTAGTGTCTCAGTACTAGTCGCACTTGAAACAAAAACTTTCTTTTGCTATTTTGTTGTTAACTGACATTTTCGAGACAGTACCTGTGTACAAAAAGTTGATTCTGACCAAGAAGAAAACGGCAACCAGCCACTGGTAATAATGCTATGTATTTATACGAATAGTGCCATTAGCGGTTTCGAATCTATAGGTTCGTATTCAGACGGCTGTTCATGTTTATATTAAATTTGTTGTTATTTACATTGGCTGTTGGAAAGAAAACAGCCAACAACTAATGTAAAAAACAACAACTGTAATATAAAAGTGAGCAGCCATCTGAAGATGAACCTGTCGCTTCGAAACCGCTATCGGCGCTATTTGTATACACAAACAGCATGGTTCACAATGGCTAGTTGCTTTCTTCTTTGCAAGAGTCGACTTGTAAAAAGTTTCCTATTGGCACCTAGAACCAGTAAGTTTCCTGATATGGTTCACGAACTTTCTTAATAAAGTATTCTTTTACGATTGTCTCATATTTTTCCTGTGATGCGATCAGCAGCATAATTCTGTGGTATCAAAATACCTTCTCAACTTTTTTTTCATTCTCGTGACAAATGTGAGATTTGACACTTAGAACCTCGTCACCTCCCACTCTTACTCCGTGTGTAAGTCAGTTTCGATGTGACGATAGCTCTGAGATCACTTAGTTATGATATGTAAACTACTCTCACGCTGATAAATTAAGGACAATTCTGATACATGGTGAAACAAGGCTCTGGTGGGCGGTTTGTGGGTTTAAATCACTTCGCGGTATGACCATGCGGTGCATTTGACCTGAGGTCGTCGCACGGTGGCGCTGGCAGCAGTCCACATACGCATAGGTGTGTTGGTGCATGTCAGAGAACGGTGCAGCTAGTAAGTGTGCAGACGTTTTCAGATGTGCTAATGGTGACTGTGTGTTGAAAATGGCTCAAAGAACACATATTGATGACGTTATGAAGGGTTGAATACTAGGACGACTGGAGGCTGGTCAAACACAGCAGGTCGTAGCACGGGCCCTCCGTGTGCCACAAAGTGTGATCTCAAGATTATGGCAACGATACCTGCAGACAGGAAACGTGTCCAGGCACTACAGTACGGGACGTCCACAGTGTAAAACACCACAATAAGACCGATATCTGCCGGCCGAAGTGGCCGTGTGGTTAAAGGCGCTGCAGTCTGGAACCGCAAGACCGCTACGGTCGCAGGTTCGAATCCTGCCTCGGGCATGGATGTTTGTGATGTCCTTAGGTTAGTTAGGTTTAACTAGTTCTAAGTTCTAGGGGACTAATGACCTCAGAAGTTGAGTCCCATAGTGCTCAGAGCCATTTCAAGACCGATATCTAACCATTAGTGCCCGCAGGCGGACACGGAGTACCGCAGGTAGCCTTGCTCGGGACCTTAAGCATCCACTGGAACAGTTGTCTCCAGACACACAGTCTACAGACGACTGAACAGACATGGTTTATTTGCCCGGAGACCTGCAAGATGTATTCCATTGACCCCTGGTCACAGGAGAGCCCGTGAAGACTGGAGTCAAGAACACAGTACATGGTCATTGGAACAGTGGTCCCAGATTGTGTTCGCGGACGAGTCAAGAAATAGTCTGAACAGTGATTCTCGTCTGGTTTTCATCTGGTGTGAACCAGAAACCAGATACCAAGCCCTTAATGTTTTTGAAAGGGACCCGTATGGAGGGCGTGGTTTGTTGGTGTGGGGTGGGATTATGATCGGCGCACGTACACCCCTCCATATCTTTGACAGAAGAACTGTAACAGGTCAGGTGTATCGGGACGTCATTTTGCACCAGTATGCCCGCCTTTTCAGGGGTGCAGTGCGTCCCACCTTCCTCCTGATCGATGAAAACGTACGGCCCCACCGAGCTGCTGTCGTGAAGGAGTACCTTGAAACAGAAGATATCAGGCGCGTTTGGGATGCTCTCAGTCGACATATCGCTGCACATCTTCAAACCCCTAGGACACTTCAGGAGCTCCGATAGGCACTGGTGCAAGAATGTGAGGCTATACCCCAGCAGCTGCTCGACCACCTGATCCAGAGTGTGCCAACACGTGGTGCGGCCTGTGTACGTGTGCATATGTCATATTGATGTCGGGGCACATGCCCAGAAAACAGTGGCGTTTTGTATCACAAGTGTTTCGCGACGGTTTTCTCAACTAATCACCAATACTGTGGACGTACAAATGTGTGTCGTGTGTGTTCCTTATGTGCCTAGGCTATTAGAACCAGCCGGCCGCTGTGGCCTAGCGGTTGTAGGCGCTTTTGTGCAGAACCGCGCTGCTGCTACGGCCGCAGGTTCGAATCCTGCCTCGGGCATGGATATGTGTGATGTCCTTAGGTTGGTTAGGTTTAAGTCGTTCTAAGTCTACGGGACTGATGACCTCAGATGTTAAGTCCCATAGTGCTTAGAGCCATTTGAACCATTTTTATTAGCGCCAGTTGTGTGTAGCGCCACGTTGTGGCCGGCCGGTGTGGCCGTGTGGTTTAGACGCTCCAGTCTGGAACCGCGTGACCGCTACGGTCGCAGGTTCGAATCCTGCCTCGGGCATGGATGTGTGTGATGTCCTTAGGTTAGTTAGGTTTAATTAGTTCTAAGTTCTAGGCGACTGATGACCTCAGAAGTTAAGTCGCATAGTGCTCAGAACCATTTGAACCATTTTTTTTGCCACGTTGTGTGGCCCCACATTCTGCAATTATCTTTAATTTATGAGCATGAGTGCAGAATTCAAGAACAAATGTCGGAACTCTTGAATTCGCAATAAATTCTGAACTATAGAACAGGTGATACACACTGATAAGCCAAAACATTATGGTCACTGCTCACTGCGAGGTTGAACGCTTCCTGGTAGCGTTGCCGGAAGTAAGAGGACGAGAGACGAATGGGCAATCACTATAGCGAAAATACGAGCCGCAAATGCGGAAATCCACTGGTGTAAGGGGTTCTGACAAAGGGAAAATTGTTCTGATGCTACGGCTGAAAACGAGAATCTCTAAAACGGTGAAGCTGGTCACCCGTTGGCATTCTACTATCGTGGGCACCTATGGAAAGTAGTTGAAATAACGAGTAGGCCGTATGGTACTGGACGACCACGTCTCACCACAAAACATAAAGGTCGGAGGCTCCCCCACTGTGCAATCCAGGATACACAGCGATCTGTGGCAGATCTGACGACAGAGTACATTGCTGGTGCAGGCACAAGTGTTCCGGGGTACACAGTTCAAAAGGCCACTGTTGAACGTGGAGCTCCACATAACGCGATCGCCACCTGTTCCTGAGTTGACTCGACGACATCGTCAGTTATGACTGCAGTAGGCCCAGCATCATTTAATTTTCACCGTGGATCAATACAAACTTGTCGCTTGTCGAATGAATCGCATTTCTTGCTACACCAGGTCGATGGTTAAGTCCTTACACGCCATCTTCGAGGCGAATGGGTGCACGGAACATGCACCGCGCCCAATGCAGGCCGGTGACGGCAGAGTTATGCTATGGGGTACATTGAGTTGGGCTTCCGTGGGATCTGTGGTGTTAATCGAAGGCATCATGGCAGCACAAAACTACGTGAACTTTGTTGCGGACCAGCCGCATCATGTCATGTTTGAAGTCTCCCACTATGGCGTTGACATCTTCCAGTATCATAACTGTCCGTGTTGCAAGGTCAGAATCGTGTTGCGGTGTTTTGAGGGGCATTATGGTGAACTCACATTGATCTCAGGGTCTACAAACGCGCATGATCTGTACTCAGTAGAACACATATCGCACGCCAGCTGCGTGCCCGTAAACCACCATTCCATAATTTGCGGGTATTGCTTGACCTGTGGTTAGATATCTGGTGCTACATACTTCTGGAATCCTTTCAAGGAATTGTAGAATCCATACCAAGCAGCGTCACTGATGTATTGAGTTTGCATAGTGGACCAACACGCTATTAAACAGAGGGTCATAATGTTTTGGCTCGTCAGTGTAGAGAACGCCACACCAAATACCTATGAATCCTAGGTAAAGAGTGGTACACATATGTCTCAAAAACCTACTTTGAATAGAAGCACATGAACAAACCACAGTGTTAACAATATAACTACTTAGCGCTTCGGTTAGACTTGATATTGTGGAATTTTCATAAGGCACTTCATAACTGTCGTTTCAATTGACACTACAAAATGTCCCAGGAGCAATGGCCAATTTTCAGGGACATGACAGGAACCATCATTGGAACCAAAAGAGTCTAAAAAATGGTTCAAATGGCTCTGAGCACTATGCGACGTAACTTCTGAGGTCACCAGTCGCCTAGAACTTAGAACTAATTAAACCTAACTAACCTAAGGACATCACACACATCCATGCCCGAGGCAGGATTCGAACCTGCGACCGTAGCGGTCACGCGGTTCCAGACTGAAGCGCCTTTAACCGCACGGCCACACCGGCCGGCCAAAAGAGTCTAGTAAACTTGTGATCTAAAATGCATGTTTAAGAGCTATGAGGACTTCAATTTCTTTGTTGTGAAACAAAAATCTTCTGCAAGCTTTATCCTGTCCATATTTTGGGAAGCGCTAGTATGGACCAAAATAATAGTATCTAGTACACATGGGCTCCAAAAGAGCACAGCTTAAGAGTAGGGAGCAGTTCTTCACTTTCGCTGCTGTGAAACATATCTATTCTATTGAATAAGTGCTCATAGCTATTAAGGTGTGCATTTTAGAGCCTACTTGCGCTAGACAGTTTTTTTCTTATTTTGGTCAGTACTTCATCCTCTCAAAGTACGGAAAGCAAAGGACGTGCGGTAGAAGAAATTTGTTTCATAATATTATAGATGAAGAAGCGCTCATAGCTCTTTAAGTATTCATTTTAGACCCCAAGTTTACTAGACATTTTTCTTCCAATGATGGTTCCTGTCACATCCCTGAATATTGACCGTCCGTCCTCGGCTCGGCTCTATAGAGGTAAAAGACCAGAGGACGTGCTTCGTGTTTTCACGGCAAGACTTGACCGTAGCTTTTTAGTGAACTGATGCTTTGTTTTTTGAGGATGTGTAAAAATACAGTAAGTATAAAGTTACTAAAACCTTCTTTAGGGGACTGTCTATGGCTGTTAAGCATTTTGAAAAAGTATTTTCTGCCATCAGTTGTACACTTGTGTATTTATTTTTCACCGGTTTCAATTATAACACCCATCTTCACAACAAAGAAACAGTAACAGCAATGGATAAAAATTCATTTTCGTCAATTACAACACAACCAAAAGTAGTCAATTACAACACAACCAAAAGTAGAACACACAGAACTGTCGTAAGAGTCTGCCTGAACACCATCCACGTAAATGTGCTGTGCAGCAGCACAATTACAGTAATATATACTGTGAAAATCTCCCCAGATGTACATTACTGTAACTGTGCTAACACATAGCATTTTTACGTGGATTATTTTAAGACAGACTCTTATGACAGTTATGTATGTTATACTTTTGGGTATTTTGTAATGGACGAAAATGTATCTCATCCACTGATGTGTACTGTTTTTCTCCTGCGCAGATAGTTATTATAATTGAAATCGGCAGAGAATAAATATAAAAGTGTACAGATGATGGCGCGAATATACTTCTTTCAAAAAAGTATAAAGTTGTCTTATATGTAGTTCTTAATACATACTTTTATTGACAAGCAATCTACATCGAATTGTATTTACATTTATCTGACAGCAAAATTCTTTGTTTTTCTTTATTTGAGTTCTTATGTGTTTGACAGCAAGCATTCACTCTTAACGTGAGCACGTTGATGCAAAATAATTTCATAATTATGTTAATCTTTATTGGACTTTTGTTAGTTTATAGACTTATTTTCGTTTATAGACTACATAGTTTATGAATACTGCCAAGAGTAAAGTATGGCAGGTGGCGAAAACCTTTTATCAAAAGTTGTAACATCTACTGACAAATACACAAATAATGGCCCCTTGCATAATACAGTGTTACTCGTGATGGATTTGAGAAGAGGTATGTAGCACCACATCGTGGTCGTGTAGCGGACGCCAAGTAGCATCCTACATTCGTTCCATCGCTTTCAGGTCAGGTGAATTTGGTGCCCAAAAGAATCAGCCTTTTTTCACAATCATGCTGGTGAAACTACTGTAGCACGATTCTAGCCTTGTTATACGGACTATTGTCATGCTGCAAGATGCCATCGTTGTCGGGGAAGACACCATGCTTTATGGGATGATGGTGGTCCGCACAGGTCATGTAATTCGCGTAAATAATGGGCCGCTAACTAGCGCACACGATGATGGTGCCCGACAGCGACCCAATTGGGTTCCATAGGATTTACATCAGGCGCATTTGGTCGCCGAGACATCAACGTCAGTTCACCAAATTGCTCCTCAAACTAATGTAGCATGGTTCTGGCTCCGAGATCTAGACAATTATATCGCTGAACGATGACATCGCCGTCGATGCAGACGGCAAGCACGAAGGGATGCAGGTGGTTAGCAGCTGTCAGCGTGTCTTCGATTACTACCACAGGTCCCACGCAAGCGCAAGACAATGTTTCCCATAGCGTAATACTGCTCCCACCCAGCCTGCGTCCGTGGGATGCTGCACGTTCCAAGCTGCCGTTCACCTCATGACGGCATTTGTAAAGACGACCATCGACTTAGGCACCAAAAACGTAATTCATCCGAAGAGCCGACATGTTTCATTGATCGACGGTAGAATACCGATGGTCCCGTGCCTACTGCAATAGTAATTACGATGTCGTTTGGTCATCATGTGTGCCAGCCGTTGTGTCAAGGCGGTTCTAGACGCTTCAGTCCAGAACCGCACTGCTGCTACGGTCGCAGGTTCGAATCCTGCCTGGGGCATTGATGTGTGTGATGTCCTTACGTTAGTTAGGTTTAAGTACTTCTAAATCTAGGGGACTGATGACCTCAGATGTTAAGTCCCATAGTGCTTGGAGCCATTTGAACCATTTTTTAGTCAAGATGTGAACACGCAGGGGTTGTCTGCTGCGGAGCTTCATGCTCAACAATGTACGATGAACAGCGTGGTCTGAAACACTTATGCGTACACCAGCATTATGCTCTTTCAGCAGAGATGCCACATATCGTCATCTACTCTATTTCGCAGAGCAGACAACCCTCCGAACCCCACGTTCTGTGAAGAATCGTGGACGTCTAACCATTTAGCGCCAAGTTGTAGTTTCACTGTCCTTCCACCTTCTTCCGTTGATGCTCATAACAATAGCGCGCGAAAATTAGACCAGCTTCGCTGTTTCCGAGATGCTCGTTCACAGGCAATGCGTAATAATAATCTGCCTTTTGTTAAAGTAACATATTCCAATGGATTTCGCCATTTGTAGCCCATATCTTCTCTAGTGTGATCCCCCGTCCGTTTCTGCACCGCTCACACACTTACCTCATAGCGTCACGTGCCCCCTACGCCACCAAGTAGAATCCAACACCGCGATCGAGAATGGTCTTAATTTTTTGGCTTAGCAGTGTATGTTACTTGATTTCCCCATTTGCGACGAGTATGTTCGAAGAATTCGTATGTGCTCCGCTTATATACTTTCCTTACTGCGTCAGCTACACGAAACATGAATAGATAGATTCTATTTTGTGGGAGACTGTAGTCACTATGTTCTGTCTCACCAGTAGCTGTAAATGTAGAAGGGGACTCAATAGAGGATCGCGCGCGTTATCAAAGACAATTGCCCCTATGATTAAATGTTACAAACAAAGGTACCTGAGAGGTGAAGACAGCCAAGACGGTAGCCTCTGAAAGGAATACAGTATATCTCTCCGCCAGTTTTGAGAGTAATACACACGTCAAAAAAAGTTTTGCATCACGTCGGTGATGTACAGAAAATTGGAATAGAGATCAATATAAACATCATTTTTGCCCTTTTTATTGCTCATGAATACCACACATTGCATTTTTACCACCATACAGCGAGACCTTCATAGGTGGTGGTCCAGATTGCTGTACACATCCGTACCCGTAATACCCAGTAGCACGTCCTCCCGCATTGATGCATGGCTTTATTCGTCGTGGCATAAAATCCATAAGTTCATCTGGGCACTGTTCGTCCAGATTGTCCCACTCCTCAACGGCGATTCGGCCTTGATCCCTCAGAGTGGTTGCTGGGTCACGTCGTCCATAAACAGTCGTTTTCAATCTATCCCAGCCATGTTGGATAGGACATGCTGGACATTCTAGTCGAGCGATGTCGTTATCCTGAATGAAGTTATTCGTAAGATGTGCACGATGGGGGCGCGAACTGTCGTCCATGAATACGAATGCCTCGCCAATATGCTGCCGATAAGGTTGTACTATCGGTCGGAGGATGGCACTCACGTATCGTACAGCCGTTACGGCGCCTTCCGTGACCACCAGCGGCGTACGTCGGCCCACATAATGACACCCGAAAACAGCATTGAACCTCCACCTTGCTGCACTCGCTGGACAGTGTGTCTAAGGCTCACAGTCTGACCGGGTTGCCTCCAAACACATCTCCAACGATTGTCTGGTTGAAGGTATATGCCACACTCATCGCTGAAGGGAACGTGATGCCAATCCTGAGCGGTCCATTCTGCGTTTTGTTGGGTCCATGTGTACCGCGCTGCATGGTGTCATGGTTGCAAAGATGAACCTCGCCACGGAAGTCAGGAGTGTAGTTGCGCATCATGCAGCCTATTGCGCACAGTTTGAGTCGTAACACGACGTCCTGTGGCTGGACGAAAAGCATTATTCAAGATGGTGGCGTTGCTGTCAGGTTTCATCCGAGCCATAACCGGTAGGTAGCGGTCATCCACTGCAGTAGTAGCCCTTGAGCGGCCTGAGCGAGGCATGTCATCGACTGTTCCTGTCTCTCTGTAACTCCTCTATGTCCGAACGACATCCCTTAGGTTCACTCCGAGACGCCTAGACAGTTTCCCTGTTGAGAGCTCTTCATGGCGCAAAGTACCAATGCGGACGCGATGGAATCGGGGTATTGAATGTCTAGGCACGGTTGAACTACAGACAACACGAGCTGTGTACCTCCTTCCTAGTGGAATGGCTGGAACTGATCGGCTGTCGGACCCCCTCCATCTAATAGGCGCTGCTCATGCGTGGTTGTTTACATCTTTGGGCGGGTTTAGTGACATCTCTGAACAGTCAAATGGACTGTGTCTGTGATTCAATATCCACAGTCATCGTCTATCTTCAGGAGTTCTGGGAACCGGGGTGATGCAATAGTTTTTTTGTTGTGTGTATAATACGACACCCGTTTATGAGATTGACTGAGATACATTACAGGCTCTGATTCAGTTAGGAATCTGTGTAATAAAACACTTGTGAACTGCAGAAAAACTTTATAGCTTGGGGAAACTTTTACCTTATTCCTTTTGCAGAGAACTTTAATTTCAGAACTATGGGAATTTCTGACGGAGGCCACCACTGGCCTTCAGACACCACTTGCTTGAGACACGAAGAAGTCTGTCTCCTTTTGCTGGGAAATACAAGGCAAGCGCCATCTGTGTAACCAACAGCAGAGGGACGGAGAGAGGGGGTCCCTACAGTTACTAAAAAGAAACGAATATTTCATTTGCACACACACTCGAAAATTCCTATAGAGACCACGTGTTTGGATTTATCCTGCATCTTCAAAAGAATCGCTCAGAAGCTAGGAGGTGATATAACTCTTCGCTACGAATACTTTCATGTATTAATGTTATAAAATTCCACAATAGAACAAAATAGTTGTATTTAATACATTTTTCTAAAAAGGGAGTTAATACGACATAACATAATGAATAAATTGTTTCATGGAAAGGGTTATTTTTTCGCAGCTATATAGTTGTGTTTTGTTCAGTACAATTTGTTCGTGGCCACACCAGCAGATCATTTATTGCAATCGAACCCGTCACTAATAAGTCAAACTGTTACACCGAACTTCCGAAACAATACAGAGACAAGAAATTCATCATCGTTTACTGTAACTGCGTAAGTTCCATTCTGGACACTGGTGTTGTTAATGGGAATGTTTACGAGAATCGATATGTGACTTTCGATAAATTACTGTCATCTCTCACTAACAAACTGTAAACACGTTTACAATTAAGTGGTGATGCTCTGTCAGTCTGTTGCAGACAGTACTCTCTACACCACGAACGTAACCTGATTCTGTCATATTGAGCTCGTGATGAGGATGTGATTGTATTGGTTCCTACGCCAAACAAATTGCCATGTGCTGTGATCGCCTATGAGTGAGATCATTGATACTACAATTTGATACGTGGCCCGTTGGCGTCATTCGCTTCTCTGTATTCATTTAAGATCTCTGCGATCGACTCTGTATCACGTGGCCGCGGTTTTCCCCTTTGATCGCTTTTCGGCTATTTAAGCACACGTCGCTGTGAGGAGAGGGCTGGTTTTGGTTGGTTGGTTGGCGCTACATTGCGCTGTCTGTTTGTCGGAGGTCGCTCTTTGCCCATGCTCTGCCTCTTTCTGTCACGTGGACAGTTGGGCTGCGGACGGCGACGTGCATGCGGTCGGCGTGTGTGTATTGTGTCTAGTGAGAAGGCGATGGTCTCGTCTGTGCTGGTAAACGACGTGAAAGAATGTGAGAAGTTTATTATTAATATGTTACTCTTACCAGAAGAAGATAATTGTAGATTTGTGTTGTGTTTCAATTAGCGACTCTTTTTCTTGATTAAGTTCTGGTCCGTCAGTGATGAAGTAGTAAATAGAGGGAGGACAGAACCAGTGGCGCCGGCCGGTGTGGCCGAGTGGTTCTAGGCGCTACAGTCTGGAACCGCACGACCGCTACGGTCGCAGGTTCGAATCCTGCCTCGGGCATGGATGTGTGTGATGTCCTTAGGTTAGTTAGGTTCAAGTAGTTCTAAGTTCTAGGGGACTGATCACCTCAGATGTTGAGTCCCATAGTGCTCAGAGCCATTTGAACCATTTGAACCAGTGGCTTAATTATAAACTTCACTCTTTGCAGTGGGATTATATTTTGAACGTTTTAATTATAAATTTACAAAAGCGAATAGCTACGTGTTATCGAAAACTTTTGGGGAAGTAATTTGTATACATCACTACTTCATGTTAGTAGGAAGTGCTAAATGTGACTAGCTTGTGGGTCCTTTGTGGCCGCATTCCTGTTTTGAAATTTTTCCAATGTTTTAAGGACTGTGTTACTCTGGATACTGCCCAGCTGCTGTGTGGTTTTATGTTGTAGTTTCAGTGGTGTAATCAGTGGTGCGCGTCGTCTTTGTAGCTGGTCGTTTAACTTGGGGACGACGCCTTGGTGGCGGCCAATTTGAGTTGCGAGCGACAGTGCGGTCACTGTGTTTATCAGTAGACTCCAGTTCTTCGGCGAATTTAATTTGAGTGTTTTATTATTTGTCCCTGGTGACAAAGAGGCGTTCGTCTTTCCGTCTTCACCGTTCCTTTCAGATTTCATTCAGGCTAGATCTGAGTTGTAGTTTCCACGCACCTCTGATGTGCCCTTACTTGTCTCTGAAATTTTGTAATACTTGAAAGATGCCTTTCATTGTACTGGATTTTTAATATCTCATTAAGAAATAGAAACTGGGAGTTGTTTCTGCTGTTATGTCGTAAAAGGTGCCCCGCTTCTGTGGGAGTTTCTCTCAGTCAACCATTTATTGTTTGTATGATTCCTAAGATTTATGTGAAGAGAGTTTTAAAATTACTTATTGTATGGCGTGGACTTTGACGCCCGTATACATTTTGTTTGTTTCTTAATGTTTCAGATTCTAAGTAAATTGTGTACATTATTCTGAGGTAACAACAGTTTGCGGTTGTCATGCATCTGTTAAATAAAATTTGTTGGAAATTACAAGCCAAAGTTTCTGTTTGATTGGTAATTATTGCCGTTACTGAGTTGAAGTATCCTTGGGCATGTGTTCAACGTCTCACAATCTGTCGGGAGAACCAGATGTGAACGTACCCTCGGATGACGCGCTTCTTTGAAGCTAAACGCAACGCCTTTAGGCGGACTACCAGAGCGGCAACGCTGCTTACAGGGCAGCATGTAATTGTGGCGTATGCCAGACAGCTCTTACTCGTACCTTCAACTGTCATGGTGGCACCAGGGCAAACGTATACGAATTTTTCCCTTTTAACTCGTTATTTTTCTTAATAGTGTTCTCAGTATTAGAGTACACGATCATATTACTTTTCACTCTGTTTTATTCGATTATAAATCTATGCGGATACAATTTGTTTCCGGATATTCTAACATTTAGCTTTTTCTATGAATTTTACCCACTACTAGTCGTTCCATTGATCGACCAATTCACCATTGCTTATGTTACCGATTTTCTAAAGTTTTTTTCTCACCCGATCAGATATCGTTTTAATCTCATGGTAAGAATTTTTTGCCAGCGTCATACATTTACAATAACATTTCCGTCTCACATTTCTTTAATTCAGTAAAATTTCAGAGCCTTCGCTAATTCGTGGTCGATACATGCTCACGTAATTTTCTTCGGTCGAAATAATTATGCCTTCACTGAATTACTCTCCCTTCTGGCGTCGATGATCTTGGGAGGTCTTGTTTTCTGTTTGTGCTTTCAGGAGCATTTAAACGTTCAGTAACTGAGTCTGTTAATAAGTCTGGATATTGCCAAGTTCCCTCTCATGAACCATGGACCTTGCCGTTGGTGGGGAGGCTTACGTGCCTCAGCGATACAGATAGCCGTAACGTAGGTGCAACTACAACGGGGTGGGGGGGGGGGTATCTGTTGAGAGGCCAGACAAACGTGTGGTTCCTGAAGAGGGGCAGCAGCCTTTTCAGTAGTTGCAAGGGCAACAGTCTGGATGATTGACTGATCTGGCCTTGTAACACTAACCAAAACGGCCTTGCTATGCTGGTACTGCGAACGGCTTAAAGCAAGGGGAAAGTACGGCCGTAATTTTTCCCGAGGGCATGCAACTTTACTCTATGGTTAAATGATGATGGCGTCCTCTTGGGTAAAATATTCCTGAGGTAAAATAGTCCCCCATTCGGATCTCCGGGCGGGGACTACTCAAGAGGACGCCGTTATCAAGAGAAAGAAAACTGGCGTTCTACGGATCGGAGCGTGGAATGTCAGATCCCTTAATCGGGCAGGTAGGTTAGAAAATTTAAAAACGAAAATGGATAGGTTGAAGTTAGATATAGTGGGAATTAGTGAAGTTCGGTGGCAGGAGGAACAAGACTTCTGGTCAGGTGACTACAGGGTTATAAACACAAAATCAAATAGGTGTCATGCAGGAGAAGGTTTAATAATGAATAGGAAAATAGGAATGCGGGTAAGCTACTACAAACAGCATAGTGAATGCATTATTGTGGTAAAGATAGATACGAAGCCCACGCCTACTACATTAGTACAAGTTTATATGCCAACTAGCTCTGCAGATGACGAAGAAATTGAAGAAATGTATGATGAAATAAAAGAAATTATTCAGATAGTGAAGGGTGACGAAAATTTAATAGTCATGGGTGACTGGAATTCGGTAGTAGGAAAAGGGAGAGAAGGAAATGTATTAGATGAAAATGGATTGAGGCTCAGAAATGAAAGAGGAAGCCGCCTGGTAGACTTTTGCACAGAGCATAAGTTAATCATAGCTAACACTTGGTTCAAGAGTCATAAAAGAAGGTTGTATACATGGAAGAATCCTGGAGATACTAAAAGGTATCAGATAGTTTACCTAATGGTAAGACAGGGATTTAGAAACCAGGTTTTAAATTGTAAGACATTTCCAGGAGCAGATGTGGACTCTGACCACAATCTATTGCTTATGATGTGTAGATTAAAGCTGAAAAAACTGCAAAAAGGTGGGAATTTAAGGAGATGGGACCTGGATAAACTGACTTAACCAGAGATTGTACAGAGTTTCAGGGAGAGCATAAGGTAACAATTGACAGGAATGGGGGAAAGAAATACAGTAGAAGAAGAATGGGTAGCTCTGTGGGATGAAGTAGTGAAGGCAGCAGAGGATCAAGTAGGTAAAAAGATGAGGGCGAGTCGAAATCTTTGGGTAACAGAAGATATATTGAATTTAATTGATGAAAGGAGAAAATATAAAAAAGCAGTAAATGAAGCAGGCAAAAAGGAATACAAACGTCTCAAAAATGTAATCGACAGGAAGTGCAAAATGGCTAAGCAGGGATGGCTAGAGGACAAATGTAAGGATGTAGACGCTTATCTCACTAGGAGTAAGATAGATACTGCCTACAGGAAAATTAAAGAGACCTTTGGAGATAAGAGAACCACTTGCATGAATATCAAGAGCTCAGATGGAAACCCAGTTCTAAGCAAAGAAGGGAAAGCAGAAAGGTGGAAGGAGTATATAGAGGGTCTATACAAGGACGATGTACTTGAGGACAATATTATGGAAATGGAAGAGGATGTAGATGAAGATGAAATGGGAGACACGATACTGCGTGAAGAGTTTGACAGAGCACTGAAAGACGTGAGTCGAAACAAGGCTCCCGGAGTAGACAATATTCCATTAGAACCACTGACGGCCTTGGGAGAGCCAGCCCTGACAAAACTCTACCATCTGGTGAGCAAGATGTATGAAACTGACGAAATACCCTCAGACTTCAAGAAGAATATAATAATTCCAATCCCAAAGAAAACAGGTGTTGACAGATGTGAAAATTAGCGAACTATCAGTTTAATAAGCCACGGCTGCAAAATACGAACACGAATTCCTTACAGACGAATGGAAAAACTAGTAGAAGCCGACCTCGGGGAAGATCAGTTCGGATTCCGCAGAAATGTTGGAACACGTGAGGCAATACTGACCCTACGACTTATGTTAGAAGCTAGATTAAGGAAGGGCAAACTTACGTTTCTAGCATTTGTAGACTTAGAGAAAGCTTTTGACAGTGTTGCCTGGAATACGCGCTTTCAAACTCTGAAGGTGGCAGGGGTAAAATACAGGGAGCGAAAGGCTATTTACAATTTGTACAGAAACCAGATGGCAGTTATAAGAGTCGAGGGACATGAAAGAGAAGCAGTGGTTGGGAATGGAGTGAGACAGGGTTGTAGTGTCTCCCCGATGTTATTCAATCTGTATATTGAGCAAGTAGTGAAGGAAACAAAAGAAAAATTCGGCGTAGGCATTAAAATCCATGGGGAAGAAATAAAAACTTTGAGGTTCGCCGATGACATTGTAATTCTGTCAGAGACAGCAAAGGACTTGGAAGAGCAGTTGAACGGAATGGATAGTGTCTTGAAGGGAGGATATAAGATGAACATCAACAAAAGAAAAACGAAGATAATGGAATGTAGTCGAATTAAGTCGGTTGATGCTGAGGGAATTAGATTAGGAAATGAGACACTTAACGTAGTAAAGGAGTTTTGCTATTTGGGGAGCAAAATAACTGATGATGGTCGAAGTAGAGAGGATATAAAATGTAGACTGGCAATGGCAAGGAAAGCGTTTCTGAAGAAGAGAAATTTGTTAACATCGAGTATAGATTTAAGTGTCAGGAAGTCGTTTCTGAAAGTATTTGTATGGAGTGTAGCCATGTATGGAAGTGAAACATGGACGATCAATAGTTTGGACAAGAAGAGAATAGAAGCTTTTGAAATGTGGTGCTACAGAAGAATGCTGAAGATTAGATGGGTAGATCACATAACTAATGAGGAAGTGTTGAATAGGATTGGGGAGAAGAGACGTTTGTGGCACTAGTGGACTATAAGAAGGGGTCGGTTGGTAGCACATGTTCTGAGGCATCAAGGGATCACCAATTTAGTATTGGAGGGCAGCGGTGAGGGTAAAAATCGTAGAGGGAGACCAAGAGATGAATACACCAAGCAGATTCAGAAGGATGTAGGTTGCACTAGGTACTGGGAGATGAAGAAGCTTGCACTGGATAGAGTAGCATGGAGAGCTGCATGAAACCAGTCTCAGGACCGAAGACCACAACAACATTACCAAGTTCACGTCATAGACCATTCGGCTAACTCCATTAATTTTCGTTGCCAGTCAACCTTAAAATGATAGTTCCTTACTGACGGTTACATTTCTGATAACTGCCTGTATTACTGAATGACATGTTTGTAAAATTTTGTGCTATTTATTACACATTTTAAACTATCGTTTTGTATTTATACTGTTGCATCAAGGTTCAGAAATGTTCAAAAGTTATTCTCGTCAGTAAGTCTGCATATTTCGCATTTCAGACAAAGGTCATAATATTTCCGATTGTGATCATTTTCCTATGTAATGAAAACCTAAATTTATTTTTGAGTATTACATCACACAGAAGTGATGTAATAATGTAATTTCTCAATACACACAAAACGTAACGGTCTGGTTTTCAAGTCTACGGAATACGTCTTTAAGATAGTTAGTGAGTGTAGACAGCCGTTTCTTGTATTCGTTTTCTATTTTGGATGGAGAATGGGGCAACGAGTGCTGTGTACAAGAGAATTAATGGTAACACCTTCACCCCTTTGTTTAGGTATCTAATGCGACCGTTTTCGGTGACACATGGTATCGTCATCAGACTCTTCTATTGGCAAAAATATGAAATATAACCGCATTTCTATACTACCACTACAAGCAAACTCGTCGCCCGCAACCCTGCTCAAGTGTGGCGTGTTCGCAAACAACTGCCACTCTTGGTAGACAATTGTAGATCGAGTTTTCATCTCTTTACCTTAAACAAAATCAATTCCAAGGGAAAGTTTTTGGGCGCATGGCTTGGCCAATAAAATGGATCTGCAAGGCATTTAGATTTGAAATTTATAATGGCAGCGATTGCTGGATCGGCTATTTTATACAAACAAACTCGTAACCTCTGAATTCCACAACGATTACTCATCGCCGCAAGGCTAAGGTTGCGCTTCTTTTGACTTCCAAACGCCAGTCAAGTATCTATGGTGTTCCTTAATCACTCACCTCCTTTGCAAAAGACAGTAAACATGTTTGAATGCAGTAAGTTGCGGGTTATCTTGATGAGGTATAACAACGTTCTATAGTCAGTCACCCAGCGTTCATCTCATGTAACAATTACCTGTAAGAATCCATTTTATTCGTCGTAAAATCTACGCATAAGTTTCATACTGATACTCTCGTACACACATTTTGCCGAATTACAGCTATCTAGAACAACTTGATGCAATACGTCGACACAGATACCGAGGTGGATGCCTATTTTCTTTTATAACGACTTGGACTGCCTTGATGTCGTCCGGGTTCACTACCTGGTGCTCCAGGTCTTTGAACATCTGATGCAGAGGTGTTATCTTTTTCAGACTTGCTACAACTATCTGTCTACAGGGACACGTATTAAATCAAACCTCTATTTGTGCTGCCCATTTCTTCGGTTCTGACACTTTCATTATTAAAAGCCGCATGGCAGGTATCTGCTGACAATGAATGATTTTTGCATATGGTTTGCTATATTCTGTAGCTTGTCACCATAACTGTGGCACCTGTCACCCAGTCGTATGGTCAAAACATCTACATCTACATCCATACTCCGCAAGCCACTTGACGGTGTGTGGCGGAGAGTACCTTGAGTACCTCTATCGGTTCTCCCTTCTATTCCAGTCTCGTATTGTTCTTGGAAAGAAAGATTGTCGGTATGCCTCTGTGTGGGCTCTAATCTCTCTGATTTTATCCTCATGGTCTCTTCGCGAGATATACGTAGGAGGGACCAGTATACTGCTTGACTCCTCTGACAATACTGTCAGTCACTTCTGAAGCTTTAGCCTTATCTCTCTAATTTTCTTCTCGACTGAGTAACAATTCGCATCTCGTTATCTCATTTTAGGTTACTCGTTTCTCGAGCAATTTGCGCTGCTTACTCGGACAGTTCCGAGAACAATGACACGACCAACTGCATTTTCCATTATTCTACAGTTGCGGCTCTGTTCATACTACAATTATTGCATTGATTTCAGTTGTACTCGTCGTATCTTTCAGTGTTATTTACGGAGATGCTGATGACCTTAGTGTGATCGGGAGGTTAAACCCAAATCATTCTTACTGTCTGCCGAATTATCTCCAACACCTTCTCCTCATTTCTTATAGTACAGTGATTTTTATTTATTCCTTTGGGTAGGTTGTAATGAGCGCCAATATAAGTGTTTCTTATGCTCTAAAACACAAATTTACTTTCTATACACGTATATGATCTGACGAATAGGGTGAGTAGTAATTTTTGGCTGTTTGCTGCTGATATTATGGTGTACGGGAAGTTGTGGTTGAGTGACTGCAGCAGGCTGCAAGGTAACTTGGACAGAACTTTTAGTTGGTGTTATGAATGGCAGCTTGCTTTAAATGTGCAAAAACTTGAGTTAACGCAGATTAATAGCAAACAACAATCCTCTAACGTTGGAATACAGTATTAGTAGTCACTTCGATTAAATATGTAGGCGTAATGTTGCAAAGCGATATGAGATGGGATGAGCACGTAAGGAAGCTGGTCGACTTCAGTTTATTGGGAGAGTTTTATGGAAGTGCTGCTCATCTAATAAAGGAAACTGTATATAGGACATTAGTGCGGTCCATTACTGCATTGAGTACTGTTCGTGTGTATGTCACCCCGATCAGGTCGGTTTAAATGGAGATATCAAAGCAATTCAGACACGTGCTGTTATAGTTGTTACCGTTAGGTTCGATTAGCATGCAAGTATTACGGAGCTGCTGCGTTAATTCAAATGGGAATTCCTGGAGGGAAGACGAAATTCTTTTTGCAGAACACTACTAAGAAAATTTAGAGAACCGGCATTTGAAGCTCACTGCAAAACGATTCGACTGCCACCGATTTGCATTTCGAGTTTGAACTACGAATTCGAGATAAGAGAAATTGGGGCTCGTATGGAGGCATCTAGGCAGTCGTTTCCCCCTCGCTCCATTTGAGAATGTAACAGGAAAGGAAATGATTAGAAATGGTACAAGGTACCCTCCACCGTGCACCATGTGATGTATGTAAATGCAAATATAGAAAGTAATTCTTAAATTTCTGATTTTCGAGAGCTGTGGCAGATGAGGTTGCACATGAGTAGCGAAGACTTTCTGTTGCAGTCGCTCTGTGTTTGAGTCCATTACGCCTTTTTAATGCTGAATCTTCTCGTCTTGGCTTGCTGTCATTAACGTAATATACAAGTATCACAAGCGCAATCTTTGATCCAAAACAAAGACAAATAAAGCACCTGATGATGGGACGACCATTGCAAGATGCAGTGCAGTTAAATTAATGAATCAGAAAATCTATATTAATTATGTATTCTTAATATCGGCTTATTAACAGTGTGATGCAGTAGATAGCGTGTCACAGCGTATTCTGTGTAACGCTCTCATCTTACTATTACTTTTTCAAACCACAAGTTTTCGAAATAAAATACATAAGAAACGTTCACTGCAGCGTAATTCACAGTGTGCATAGCACTGTACTTTCATCTCCGTTTCGCAATTATTTTCGCTGTGGTATCAGTGTATAGTTAGCAAACGTTTATACTAACGTCACTGAAAACAGGCATAACATAAAACTCAAGGAAAGTCCTTCCTGTCGAGAAAAAGACTCTTAAAAATAATTATTTTCATTAATATTTACGTAAGCTGTGCTAACGTAAAAAATATATGTATAATTTTTAATTCCTAATCTTTGTTCGTAATGAGTCAAGGTGATCCATTCGTTCTGTAACTGCACAGTTTTGTATTAATATTTGAAGTTTCCACTTAGTATCTGTGCAGTGACTTCGAAGACAATTTGTGTCCAGGACGATCAGTCGTTGTACACGGGGTGCACATGAAGGAAAGCTTGCTAATCTAAGGATTTTCGTGTTAATTAGTGAGGGAAATAGAGCAGTGGTTATGACACTGGCATCGCACTCGGTTGGAGCAGGATGCAAATCGCTGAATGACGTTAAAGATTTAGGTATTCCCTTGATTTTCCTACATTGTTTGTCACATATTCTAAGATGGGTCGCAGACGAAGGACACGCACAGATTTCTTTCCACGTCATACCCCATCTAGTAACTTCGTCGTCAAGGGGACGTCAAAACGCACCACTCCTTCCTTCCTTCCCTTATGTAGCTCATTATCAAGTTCTGTGCGTGTCGGGTGAAAGCAATATACTTCCACAGAGCAGACTTGAATTTATGCTCCTGAGCTTACACGCGGTTGAAGGCCATGTGCGAACATAGACGTCGTAGGCAACTTAATTCTCTGTCAAGTCGTCGGACTCTACGAGTACATGAGTGTCAGCGTCGAAAAATGCGCTCACGTTCATTTCTAGAAAGAGAATCTCTGTCGTCGTGAAACAAGACAGTCAATAAAATACGCTAAAGAACCTCTCACACAGAGTATGAACTTTGAAACACAGCAAATGTGTGTACTGAAAGACGCATTCTACATGTTAACACTTGAGAAAGATCCTGACCAAGTGTATACAGTAAGCTGTTTTAAACGATCCCATATCAGAAAATGTGAATAACTGCTGTGTTTTCTACAAGACGCCACAAGGTCTATACAAAAACACCATAGTCATGTTAGTTTCCGATTATTGAATGGATGAAGAAAAAATATCTATCTAGGCTCACTTTGTTAGTTATTGTTTTAAATGAGCGGTGTGAATTCATATTCTCAAACATCTTTTCTTCTATGTCAACATCATTTCGAGAGCTTTCCCCTAATTACAGCTCCAATTACATGTTTAAGGTCGAATGATCTAAATTCGTAAGAACATTGGAACTTTTCTCCTACATACGGATGTGAACAAAAATTTACACGTCAACGGATTGCTTTTCATATATCTGAGGAGCTAAACAGCACAATAAACTAAGGCTGAAAACATTTTGTCGACAATAGAAAATGAGGAAAAATCAAATTAAAGAGCTGTCTGAACATATGAACAAGTGAGAACAGTAGGAAGTGTAGACAGCTAATACAACCTGTATAGTATCTGATCACCCTTTTTTTTTTCAATTAACAATTTCCAACAAGACCGTAACAAGAAAGCAGATGAGGTGCTTAGCTTTAGCCTTGCAGTTTCACCACAAACGGAAAGTTGCACTCAACTGTATTGCTAAAATTTAAAGAGTTTTGACTGATGACTGAAACAATGGACTAAGCGAGTCACATGCAAAATGAGCGATTGAACGTTGATGCATTGCCGTACGGGTTAAAAGATGCAATTGCATGGCAACTTTATACAAAAACGGAGAAAAATCATATCTGCTACTGGCTATATTGTTAAAAGCCCCTGGGGCTGTACAAGATACACTTTTTGGGGAGCCCAGGATTAGGGCAGACAAAAAATTCTAGGAGGACGTGCTGAAAAGTAATGCTACCGAATTCTTTACGTGAAAACATTTATAGCTTTTTAAATAAAATAAATTTTATACACATTCCGTACCTTTATTCTTCATATTTACGTATATAATTGTCAACTGAATCACCTTGGCGTCAAACACAAACTTAAATCACCTAATAAAAGCAAGTATTTTGGTCCAGGCTGTTTACCAATTAGGTTCCTTACAGAGTATGTTGATACATTAGCTCCATTCTTAACAAACGTATAAAACCGTTCCCTCGACGAAAGATCCGTGTCCAAAGAGTGGAAAATTGCACAGGTCACACCAATATTCAAGAAAGGTAGTAGGAGTAATCCACAAAATTACAGGCCCATATCATTAACGTCGATATGTAGCAGGGTTTTGGAACATATATCGTGTTCCAACATTATGAATTACCTCGAGGAAAACGGTCTATTGACACACAGTCAACACAGATTTAGAAAACATCTTTCTTGTGAAATACAACCAATTCTTTACTCCCATGAAGTGTTGAGTGCTATTGGCAAGGGATTTCAGATTGATTCCGTATTTCTGGACTTCCGGAAGGCTTTTGACACTGTACCACACGAGAGGCTTTTAGTGAAATTGCGTGTTTATGGAATATCGTCTCAGTTATATGACTGTATTCGTGATTTCCTATCAGCGACTTCACAGTTCGTAGTAATTGACGGAAAGTCATGGAATGAAACAGAAGTTATTCCTGGCGTTCCCCAAGGTAGTGTTAGAGGCCCTTTGCTGTTCCTTATCTGCCAGCCGGGGTGGCCGAGCGGTTCTAGGCGCTTCAGTCTGGAATCGCGCGACCGCTACCGAAGGTTCGAATCCTGCCTCGGGCATGGATGTGTGTGATGTCCTTAGGGTAGTTAGGTTTAACTAGTTCTTAGTTCTAGGGGACTGATGACCTCAGACGTTAGGTTCCATAGTGCTCAGAGCCATTTGAACCATTTGTTCCTTATCTATATAAACGATTTGGAAGGCAATCTGAGCAGCCGTCTTAGGGTGTTTGCAGATGACGCAGTCGTTTATCAACTAATAAAGTCATCAGAAGATCAAAACAAATTACAAAATGATCTGGAATAGATATCTGTATGGTGCGAAAATTGGCAATTGACAATAAATAGCAAAATGTGTGAGGTTATCCACATGAGTGCTAAAAGTAATTCGTTAATCTTCGGTTACACGATGAATCAGTCGAATCTAAATGCCTTAAATTCAACTAAATACCTAGGAATTACAATTAAGAACAACTTAAATTGGAAGGAACACATAGAATTGTTGTGGGGAAGGCTAACCAAAGACTGAGTTTTATTGGCAGGGCACTTAGAAAATGTAACAGACCTACTAAGGAGACTGCCTACACTGCGCTTGTCCGTCCTCTTTTAGAATACTGCTGCGCGACGTTGGATCCTTACCAGATAGGATTGACGGAATATATCGAAAAAGTTTAAAGAAGGACAGCACGCTTTGTATTATCACGGTAGGGGAGAGAGTGTCACTGAAATGATACAGGGTTTGGGATGGACATCATTTTAAAAAATCGTTTTTCGTTGCTACGGAATCTTCTCACGAAATTCCAATCACCAAATTTCTCTTCCAAACGCGAATTATTTTGTTGACACTGACCTACATAGGGAGAAACAATCACCATGATAAAGTAAGGGAAATCAGAGCTCGTACGGAAAGATACAGATGTTCGCTCATTCTGCGCGCTACACGAGATTGAAATAAAAGAGTATTGTGAACGTGGTTAGCTGAACCCTCTGCCAGGCACTTAATTTGCAGAGTAACCATGTAAATGTAGATGTAGATGAACACATTTCTCCCAACCAGAAATCTGTTGGTTGATACCGTCACAGTAGAGTGTTTGACTTTGTGGGCGGATCCACAATCTCACCTCTGCTTGTATCGCTTCATCACAGTCAAAGTGATGTCCTCGCAGATATTTTTTTACGTTTTGGAAAGTGAATGATCGATGACAGTGGACCCAAAGCGTCGGACTATCGCAGGTGTCGAAGTGCTCGTGTGGTCTGGCATTGTCATACTGAAAGCGATCTGCTCCAAGCGCGAAAAAACTCTTCGGCTTGAAAGTCGATTACAGGACGCTGTTTCTCACGTATCAACATAGTTAAATTTGACACCAGTATATTACACGTTACTATTCGGAGCCCTCTAACAGCAGTGGGTTGTAGCTTGCGTCAGCGAAGTGGAAAGTCGACGGAGTAATATGCATGACATGTAATACCTGAACCGATATTGACAGCAGAATAAAAAATCTTGAAGCATTGCTTTTCAGCAAGTTCTCGTAGGTCGCCCTTTTATCTTTAATAGTGAGTGACTTCAAAACAGCTAATTCCATCAAAACAAACGATGTGTCCATTGATAACGTGATTCCTAATGAACCATTTGAATAATGAGCCGGAAATTTAACCCTAGAATAAAAAAAAAATCAATCTAAATACAAACTTATTTGGAAGATAGTTATTAAGAAGGCAGGATGGAATAATAATTCAGATTAGCCATCTGTAGATTGATTTTAAACAATTAATTGTGACTAATGCTAATTTTAGCTAATTCATCATTATGAGGTACAGATAACTCACAAACTGGTTACCCCAGAATAAACCAATATCACAGCTTAAATACTGGTGAAGTTTTAGTTTTATTTCGTGTATAATATGAATGATTAATTGATAAGCCCGCATGTAGTCGACTAGAGACGTTATGCACGATTAACTTGTAAAATGCAGTCCAGTTTGCGTATTTCAACACGTCAAAGGCTCCAGCGTGTAAGCGCTAGTCATTTAAAACGTTTAGGTGTATACTTTTACCAATAATAAGTACCCTTAATGCATGACTGTGAGTTTTACAATGTGAATTGTGAAAATACCGGGAGAAGGTTACAGTCACCCTCTGAAAGCAGATTCAGTAGATTAACTTAGAAAAGCATTGCTTGTTCCTCCAGCAAACACTAGTTTTGCCAGATCAGCTGTTAAAGAGGACAGTAAAAACATTAGGACAATGTAAAGCATCAATGTTGCTGGTTACTTGAGTATTTCAATCGCTTCTTTTTCTTTTACCTTTATTCCGTGCCTACATAGGGTCATAATAAGTTTCCGACTTGAAATTGTTAATGATAGAAGGTGGCCGGATGCTTTTTCTGCCGCCAGATGTTGATTATTCAACAAACGTACTAAAATGTTGGGGCTGACGTTATACCGCCCGTGGCGACCTAATCCGCCGTTGAGGGAAGCTGTAGCTGCTGAGGCAATGAGTAGAGCAGTACTAAAAGATATTTATAAACGATGGAGGTAGCCAAATGACCTCTAATTACAGGTCCATCTCTCTTCTTGTGTTTATTTTAAAAATGAAGAAGTTGGTTATAAACATATTGAACCACTTTTCCGATAGTAACACTTAAAACTTACTCAGCGCGATTTTCGTTAAGACTTATATACAGAGAAAGCTTTGGTAGTCATAACAATAAAAATGACACTGCTGACATTTTTTGGTGACGCGGCCTAGATCTTCAACTGTCTACACCGTAAAATTCGGCTGTTGTTGTTGTGGATTTCAGTCCAAAGATTGCAGAGCTTTACGCAGGTCTAGCCCGTACAAGCCTCCTCATCTTCTTCACCCTTCATAGCAACTTCGGCTTACGTCCATTTGAGCCTGATTGCCGTAGTCAGATCTTCGTCTCCTTCCACGATTTCTATCTTCTGTTACCAAATTAACTATTCTTTGGTGCCTGAACGTGTGTTATATCAACAATCATCCCTTCTTTTAGTGAAGTTGCGCCACAAATTTCTTTTTACCTCTATCGATTCAGTACTTATTCATTAGTTATTTTACCTACAAGTATAATTTTCCATGTTGTCAGCATGTTTCGAAAGCATGTACTCTCATCTTGTCTGAATCGTTTACTGTTCACGTTCCACTTCCGTATAAGGCTACACTCCAGGAAAATACTGATGACGTTCCTCTTGATTCGCTTACCAAATTGCTTGTTGTACTCACATAGTCCCGTTAGAAACCCGAAATTTCTGAACATTGATAGGCATGTCAGTTAATATTTTTAGTAATTATTGTAACAGCTCTTTTCTGCAGCTTGAGGACTGTCTCCATGAATTGTGTATGGGATCCCAAAAAATGATTCCATACGGTAAGTTAGACTGCGTATAGGAGTGGTACCTACGGATTGTCTGTTACGCACTGATGACAAGCCTCTAAGGGCATATGATGCCAATGACATTTCCTTTGCTAGTACACACATCAAAAAAAGTTTTGCATCACCTCGGTTCCGATAGTTACGGATCCTGTACAGAAAATTGGAATAGAGATCAACATAAACATCATTTCCGCCCTTTTTATTGCTCATCAAAACCACACATTGCATGTTGTACCACCATACAGCGAGACCTTCAGAGGTGGTGGTCCAGATTGCTGTAAACACCGGTACTCTAATACCCAGTAGCACATCCTCCTGCATTGATGCATGCCTGTATTCGTCGTGGCATACTATTCACAAGTTCATCAGGGCACTGTTGGTCCAGATTGTCCCAATCCTCAACGGCAATACGGCGTTGACCCCTCAGAGTGGTTGGTGGGTCACGTCGTCCATAAACAGTCCTTTTCAATCCATCCCAGCCATGTTCGATAGAGTTCATGTCTGAAGAACAAGCTGGCCACTCTAGACGAGTGTTGTCGTAATTCTGAAGGAAGTCATTCACAGGATGTGCACGATGGGGGCGCAAATAATCGTCGATGAAGACGAATGCGTCGCCATTATGCTGCCTCTATGGTGGCACTATCGGTCGAAGAATGGCATTCACGTATCGTACAGCAGTTACTGCGCCTTCCATGACCACCAGCAGCGTACGTCGGCCCCACATAATGCCATCCCAAAACAGCAGGGAACCTCCACCTTTCTGCACTCGCTGGAAAGTGTGTCTAAGGCGTTTAAGGAGTTCAGCCCGACCGGGTTGCCTCCAAACACGTCTCCGACGATTGTCTGGTTTAAGGCATATGCGACATCGGTGAAGAAAACGTGATGCCAATCCTGGGCGGTACATTCGGCATGTTGTTGGGCCCATCTTTACCGCATTGCATGGTGTCGTGGTTGCAAAGATGGACCTTGCCATGGAAACGGGAGTGAAGATGCGCATGATGCAGCCTATAGCGCACAGTTTGAGTCGTAACACGACGTCCTGTGGCTCCACGAAAAGCATTATTCAAGATGATGGCGTTGCTGTCACGGCTCCTCCGAGCCATAATCCGTAGGTAGCGGTCATCCACTGCAGTAGTAGCCCTTGGACGGCCTGAGCGAGGCATGTCATCGACTGTTCCTGTCTCTCTGCATCTCCACCATGTCCGAACAACATCTCTTTCGTTCACTCCGAGAGGCCTGGGCACATCCCTTATTGAGAACCCTTCCTGGCACAAAGTAACAGTGCAGAGGCAATCGGAC